>NC_140304.1:22523733-23139483 GCF_964211825.1 Aythya ferina
CGCCCTGAATGCTGATGGGCAGCTGGTGCTGGCCGTGCTCTGCCAGCAGCCTCCTCCATTTTTCTTCCTTTTAAAAAAAAAAAAAAAAAAAAAATCTCATCTTCTTGGTTCAGGCTTCTCACTATCGGAGTGTGCTTACAGCTCTATGAGTTCACTGAAAAGGAACAAAATCATGAATGGGCCGGAAGGATTTAAGGGGGGGAAGTCTGCCTGGTTTGGGCAAGTGGTGTTTGAGGATTCTGTGCTGGCAGCCAGATGGGGGTAGAGGAAACTCACTCGCCTCAAAGAGTTATTCCAGGTTTTGGTTGGGGTTTAGCCCTTTGAGTGCTCTTGGGCTGATGGAAGGGTGGAGGAGACTGGGGAATTGAAGGGCTCCTTGCTGGAACTGAATGAGGTGTAAATATAGGAGGAGGAATTTTAGCTAACTTGGGAAGGTCATGATGTGGGCTGTTTATAAATAGGCTTGCATCTTTTAAATCTAAAGCAGTGTCAAGCTACTGTGTGTTTAAAAGCACTTAAGGTTTGAGTGGACCATAAAAATGCATGCAGATGTTCTTCCTTCTTGACTCTCAGCTTTCAGAATATTCAAACCACTGCGGTGGTTTTCTTCACAAAGTGTTTTATGGGACCTCCGCAGCATTTTAAAATCAAACCAAGACTTTCTCTCCAATATTTAACCTTGACTAGAGAAACACGTAAAAGAACATTCCAGTGTGTGTTTCTGCAGGTATAAATTACATCATTTACATTTTAAAGGGAGAGCCTTTTTAAGTTGAAAGCAAAAGGAGGTGGAGTTGAAAGGTGAGCTTCTGAACCTGCGCCTCATTACCTGATCTCTGAATGCTGGGCTTCTTCCCCCAGCTTTGTGCTGGTGCTGTGACAGCCCTGAGTTCAAGCTGAGTATGTGCTGGGTCGGACTGATTTTTCCTGTTAGGAATTCTCCGATGTACTAATGAATGTGAACTCAATTTAGTCCCTCATAGGACTTTGTTTTGCCTGTTGCACGTCCATCTGAAACGCTGACAGAGAAACCAATCTTTCCTTTTTTAATATTAAAAGCACAGTAACAGCTTATTTAACACTGTATAAGAAAGAGGTTTCAGCAGCAGTGCGCTTCAGTGAAATAGCGAAGATTTTGCTGTGCGCTGCTCTACATCAAAGCTGTGGAGCAAGATTTCCCTGCCACGATGTGACCTCCGCAGGGCTTCAAAGTGCTGGTGCTTTGCCCATCAGCCAGCTCCATGGGTTTCCTTTGACCAGTGGTGCTCTTGCTTAAACCACAGAAAAGGACTTTTATGTAAGCAGTTCCTTGGGAAAACTTTTCTTTAAGTATATGGGCTTCTGAAATCAAATGCCAGGATTTTTTTTTTTTTTTTCAGTTGCCATTTAAAAAAAAACACGCATACTTGGCAGAAATAGGAGAATCTTAAGTATAGGGGAGCTTCCTGGGAAAGATCTGGTGGTTTCTGAGAAGCCAACTGCGTGATCTGTCAGTGATACTCATTCTGGCCCCTTTGTAGTTGTTGCATGTGAGCTTGCTTATTTTTGATATATCACAAATGCTTTAGCACTCCGGCTTATTAAGGAGAACTGCCTCAGATGTTCCTTTGAGCTGTACTTCTGTGCGTTGTGTCATGGAAAGTAAGAGTAATTTCTTGTCTCTGTTAATTGGACATGTGATCTGGATCAAAGTTCTCTTGAAACCTCCAAGAATAGCTGGCCCGTTATCAGTTAATGTTAGCCAATATCAGTCATTTGCCTTGCAGGAAATAAAAATCTCCAAGCATCAGGCCGGGGCCTGATCCCATTGCCTTGCCATTCCTTCCCTATCTCCCTAGTTGGGTCATGTGTTGCTTTGTACCAGGGACAGTTTGCATGGGGTATACATTGGGTCTCAACTTCAACTTCAAACCTGTTTGTTTCCTGAGAATTTTTACACTTTGGTGAATTTCCTGCTTTGTTCAACTCATCAGCCTTGGGAGCTGCTCTGGCTTTGGTGGGATTCCCTTTGTGTGGGGGCTGCACTGGTGCAATGCCCTTGGCCGTGTCCCATTGGGAATATCTTCCCTTTTTGACCTTCCCTTGGGCATTTGCCCACAGCACATTATCCATGTCTCAAAGACAAGTGAAACCATCGCCAGCCCATCTGCTTTCTTCCTTGAAGCCAGTCAGATCCGCTGTACAGATCCATTTTGCTGCTGGAAGCCAAGATGAGCCTGTGGTGACACTGCTCCAGCTGGGTGAGCGGGGAGGTTTGGGTTCTGCTTACTGCTCGCTGGGCTCACCAGGAGGAGGAAGGAGGTGGCAACACGCCCAGCATGGCACAGACCTTATGAATCCTCCCAGTCATGGGAGCTGAGATGCCTGGATGTTTGTGGACAAGGGTAGTGACCGTGGCTAGTAATAGTTGGTCTCCTTATGCTCATTTACTATTTTCTCATACATTTTCAGCTGTTGCTAATGAAATTAAGAAACAGTTGAGTAATTTTTGATTTAATTAAGACTAATCTTGCAATTTAAAGTAATACGTTACTTTCTATTCTGCTTTTCCTGTTTTAAAGGCTCATAAGGAGAAAAACCAGCTCAATAGACCATTTAATGAAGGATAAAAATGATCAGGTCATGCATTTTCTCCTTGTATTGTTCGACCATAGCATAATATATATCCTGTCATTATTCCCACCCCATCCATTAGCCATCACAGTTCAGAAATAAACAAAATCCCCGCTCCCGTCTCCATTAAATGTAATTTTACAAACTGCATTATAACAAAGCTAACTGAGCTATAAGTAGGGAAAAAAGACCTTAGTTTTCAATGTAAATGGCATAAATCTGATTGTACAGAGAGGATGTGTGGGAAGGTATTGTTGCTGTAAGGATATTAGATGAATAAATTTAAAAAAAATTAAATCAAAGAACTGTTTTAGAATTCAGTGGTTGCAATCAAGAAGTAAAAGTCTTTTTGGGGAAGCTGCTAGGCTTCTCCTCCAGGAAGTGCACACTGAAAAACAAGAGTCAACAGTCACGGGTTGCAACCACAGGATTTATGATTGGTTTATGGGGAAATTTTTTGTGAGTGTGGTGCTGAGCTGGAACAGGGGACAAGAGAGGTCTGGGAGTCTTCTTTGTGGAGGCACTCACAGCTCAGCAGGGCAGGGTCGTGAGCTAAATGCTCTAACTTCAGTGTTTCACTGAGCAGGAGGTTGGAGTAGATGACCTGCATGTGTCCCTTGCGACTTAAATTATTCAATCCTTTGTGGAGTGGACTAAGACATTTGATGTAAGAAATTTGGGAAACAATTTTCTTGATGCCTTGACAGTGTATGGCATCTACTCAGAGCACTTTGCAGCTTGTATTGGAGTGGGGTGAGGGGTGATGTGCTTCCCTAACACCTTGTTTGCAGGCTCTGGAAGTTGAGAATAGCAGGTGAATTGGAAATGCAGAAATAAAGTTTTTGATCCACAAAAGAAACACAAAATAGAACTGCCTTAAATTTGACCATGGTTTAGATGACTTTTTTTTTTTCCCCCTTTAGGGAATGGAGGTTGGGGAGGATTGTTCTCTTTCTCAGCTTTTGGATTATATTTCCTTTTTATGGGGATGGCAAAAGCTGGGGCATAACATTATTCAGTACATGCAGTATGCTGTAAATGAGTATTGATCTCCCCTTTCTGGGCTTTGCATTATTTATAGATCAGCCTCTACATAATTGCATTTGAATACTAGTAACTAGTCATGTTTCCCATAAAAATAGAAAATGCATATTTTAAACAGTTCCAAAGAAATTGTTTTATCGTCTCCCTTTGGTGTCCCTGTCATTCAGAACTCCACTAGACCCCAGAGATCATCCTTGGACTTCATTCACATGATAGCCGCTGTGCAGAGCTAGTCTCCAACCAACACAGTCATGATATCCTGAGACAGCCTTGAACACAGTAGTTTCCTGTCCCCAACTCAAAAAAAAAAAAAAAAAAAAAAAAAAAAAAAAAAAAAAGGGCAAGAAATTGGCTGAGTGTTGAGCTCCTGGTGTCCCCTTGGGCATCTAGCGTTTGGTCCTCCTGCACCCATGGGGCTGTTGGAGATGTGTTCGGTGGCAGTGCCACTGGGGTCAGTCCCTCTGTGACAGTGGGGGGAGTCACCTGGCCCTGGTTCGTTTTTGCTCTCGTTTGGGTGAGCCTGAAATTAGGGTTTCTCTCCTCCCTGGCGAGCGGGGCGAGTTGAGCTGATTCTCTCAGCACAGTTGAAGGTTAACCTTGGAGAGTCTTGGTGGGAACTGGGGGGGGGGGGGGGGGAATATTTGACGTGATAGTCAAAAGCTCAAACATGAGAGCTGTGGAAAAGGTTGAGGTTGCTGTTTTTATACTGCAGAGCGTTTGCTAATTAGGAAGGGAGGGCAGCACATCACCACGCAGTAGCTGGAGAGCTCTAGACCTGCTTCTGTATATTCATGAAGTCTGTCGGTCTGCAGGGACTCCTCAAGGGGTGCCACTTGCGTCCTCCTGACTGATCAGTTTGGTTTCTGTCATTGACAGGCAGTGATGTATGCAGTCCTGAGCAAGTTTCTCTTGTTTTTCTTGTGTGTGTGGAAGTGGACCCATGAAACAATGCCCTTGCCTTCTGTACCACGCTTGCAGAAGTAGCAGCCGGTGCTTGGCAATGAGCTGGGTGGTTTTTGTCTCTCTCATGTCATCAGCCTGCTCCCCGTGAGCAGAGCACGGTGGTTTTCCTGCAAATTCTGGTTTTATTTTTAAATTTTTCTGTTTAAGTCCCTCTTCTCCAAGTCCATCCCCCTGCCCAAACCCTCAGCCCTGCGTGTCCCCTGTGCTGAGGGGCTGGGTGCGGAGACTGCGGGGACGTCAGCACCGAGCTCCGGCCACCATTCGGTGTGGGAGCTGGCTATCATTTCAGGGGCAGAAGGCGATCGACATTACACCCAATTATAAATGTGTTTATTTAATCTCTTAACATTTCTTGTTTGCCCTGTGTCGTGCCCGATCCTTCGAGCCCGTGTAAGTGACGTGGAGGATTGGCATCTCCTGTTCGCTGCCGGAGTGTCTTGGCTGTACATTGCTGCGTCGATCCTCTCTCGTTCAGATCGAGGTTAAATCCATTTAAGGTAAACAGATTAACACATTTTCCCATGTCTAACGTGAGAGCAGCGAGTCTGTCATTTCCCTAAAAGCATTGCATGCGACAGGTCCCAGATGCTGAGCTTTTCTGGGCAGCTGTGTTATTTACTTGACTGGATGGGTTTTACAGCTGGTGTCCGGCTGTTCTTTGTTATGTTTATCTCCAGTCTCTGGGGCTAACCAGATTAGCAGATAGCATAATCTTGCTAAATATCTGATTCCATTCTGAGCCCCAGGGTGTCAGCTTTGCCGGTCTTTGTGGTTTAGGGGGGGGCTGTGCTCGGGGACGTGGCAGAGGTCACTCCGAAGCTGCAGCTGCGTCTCCGTGGGATCCCCAGTCCTGTGCAGGACTCCAGCACCAGCTTCTTCAGGCAGCTCTGCTACGGCTTTGTGCAGCAAGTGCATACGTGAGGATAAGTTGGCTGAAAGCAATCGGTTTGGATGGTAGGCCTTACATTTTGTCATTTCCAGAGGAATTGTCTCTGGTTCGTGTTTGTTAAATCTCCTACTACTGCTTCTTCAACCCCGCCACTGTGACTTCTCTGACCTTGAGGGCTCTGATATGGGCTGCTGGCTCTGTGGGGCACGGCCATGAAGATGCAGAGCACAGGAGCAGCACAAGTCAGCTGGTGGTGTGTGATGGAGCTCAGCTGTGCTGTGTGCTCCTGCATGGGGAGCAGTGGAGATGGGAAAGGGAAGCCCTACACTTGCAGCCCCACATGAATTGGGGAGTTCAGCACGTCGGTGACCTGTCTGCAAACTGCACACCGTGTGTCTCAGCCTGAAACAAATTTAGTGGTTGCAAAAATAATCGGTATGGCAGAATTATGCTTTTAAAGCACATCCAGCATGTATGATCAGGTGCAGTCTAGGGTTTTATATGGTTTGAAACTTCTGTTGTTCCAAAACAAACAAAAAAGTCAGAAGTTGCAAATTAATGTTTGTATTGCTGGAGATGGAAGGTTTTTACTGGAAAGTCTCAGTGAATATGCTGCCTGCTAACCACTTCTGCCCTCTCTGTATATGTTTGTTGCCCCTTTTGAACCATCAGTCTCCTGGCAGGGCAGTGCTGCTGCCTGCCCCTTCCCCTGGCATACATGAGGGTTGAAGTGTTTGTTCTGTGTTTGGCCCCTCTGAACAGAGCCTTTGCTTACTGCGGGCTTGTGTGAGGTGGGAGAGGGCTCACCGAGCTCAGCAATACCCTGGTAGTCCGTGCCGAGGTGAAATGCTCTCTGGATGTTGATGTTAGGGCTGTTATTGAACAGGCTCTGCCTGCTGGGCTTTCCCTTTAAAGCGCTGCCAGCTTTCCTGCTGGCTGACGTAACCGCTGAGGAAGCTGAGGTGACTCGCTGCTTTCTGCAGCCCTGGTGCTTTCTCAGGGGGGAGGAAGGAGCAGTGCCAGGCTCCAGCTGAGGTGTCCCAGGCTCGTGCTGGCTCTGTCAGAGCAGCAATGTCCTGCCCGTCTGTGCTTGCTCCTGCCAGCGCTGAAGAAACCACTGGGGGTCTGTCAGGGAGCCTGGTGTTACATCCCGTAGCCTTGCGAGGGGCTGCGTGGAGCCGAAACAGAGAAGTGAAGATGCAGAGATTAAACATCAATTCTTCTTATTTTTATTTTTTTAACTACGATAGATGTAACAAAGCAAAAAGAAAAGGTATCAGAAGATTCTGGCTCACAAAAGCGTAATATTTTTAGACTTCCTAATGCTGTCAAGGGGTTCTGCTCCTGCTACCTCCAGAACCAAAGCTTTTCCTTCTCATACTGATAAACTCCTTCACTGCACAACAGCAGCGGGAGAAAAGCCAGCAAGCCCAGCTGAGATCTCCTGAATGGGGACACATTTCATGCCCAGGATCTCTCCATGTAGGATGCAAGCCCCCCTTGATGCTGCACGTAGCCTACATGTATTTATTTAAACGCTCCAGTTGGTCCAGCCTGCAGCTCCTCCAGAACCTCGCTGTTTGGTGTTGCTGCTGTTTGCTCCTTTTTCCTCCCACACCAGTGTCACGACAGGTCACCACCACATCAGCAACTTCTGACCTCAGTGGCTGCTCTTTAACTCTGGGCATCTGTAATTCTGGGGCAGGTGCTTGGTGCTTGTTACGATAGACTCCAGAACTGATAACGTATTCCTGAGCTGGCAGCGTGTGCTGCAGCCCCCGTCCTTACAACATTGTTTAATAGGCTGGAAAGTTCAGCACTGGAGCAGCGGCAGGGTGAAGAGGAGGGGGCTTTCCCTGGGCCCTAGACCCTGATGAGCAGAGCTCCGTGCACTTGTGAGATGGGGTGTGATCTGCTCCAGGCTGCTCTGAACCGAATCGTGCCTGTTGAAACTCAGCCTTGTCATTGGCAAGGCTGCTGTTTAGGGAAGCAAGGCTGCAGTGCAATAACTTGGTTGTACATCATGGTAACTAAGAGTTTCTACGGGGCTTGTGTCCCATCTGAGCCCAGCAGGACTGCCTTGTTGGTGTACCTGAGGGTGCAGTTTTTGCCGCCCTGGCCCTAACTGTCTGTGTGGCTGCTTTTGCTCCTGGCCGGAGGTGTTGGAAGTGCTGGGCTGCCCAGTGTGGGATTCCCACTGCCACTGGGCACAGGCTTTCCACAGCTCTGGGGTGGGATGCAGGAAGGCCTGCTGCTGTCCTCCTGGCTTCCCCAGCTCTGCTGGAGCTTCTTCAGCTGCTGCTTAGCTCTTCAACAGGGAAACAGACTTTGGGTTTTGAACAGCTTCTGCTGAAAAGGGGGGGTATCAGTTTGAAGGAGAGCACATCAGATGGGAATTGTTGCTTTTCACTTCTGTAAAACACCATAATGAGAGAGAAATGGTTGGAAACTAGGTGCTTCTTAAAAATAAAATGTTAAGTTTTAGGTTCTTGTTTTATGAAGTATCCCTCTTGGTTGGATTGTGATGCTTGCCTTGAGCTTTACTCAAGCTATGCAGTGTGTGAATTAACCATTTCCAGGAAGGGGTCTCCCTAAAGATGATCCCCGTTAAAATCAGGAATACAAATCCTCCTTTTACTCTTTCTCAGGCAGGAGAGCATTCATTTTTTAAAAGGTCTTTGCTTCAACTTGTTTTTTTCCAGAATTGATTAAAAATAAATAAATAAAAGCAACAACCACAACAAACCATATCACAGCTTGAACGCTCTGCTGGTCCAGAAGCAGTAGCTATGGGGCAGTGGTGTTAGGGAAGGCAGTTGTGTAGCACACGGGGAGCAGACTTGGGAAACGTGTAATTATAATTAGTGCATGCTGCGTGGGGCCCGACACAGAGGTGGTTACACCGCAGGAGCGGCCCCGGTTCTCCCCGCAGCCTCTCTTCGACCTCAGAAACGCCAGTTTCTGCTTTGTAGTGCGATTCCATCATCTGTACCATAAAAATGTTGCTGACTTGCATTATGGAAGGCCCCACACTTCATTTGTGGGTGGCCTCATAAAAGTACAATGACAGCCTGAAAGAAGGGGTCTGGAGAGGGACCGGGAATTTGATTTCCTGACCTGCTACTGGTGCTCTGAAAGCTTTTTCCATTTCCTGCCTCGTGGATTATTTAACGCAACTGGAGAGTTTATTTCATTCCTGACGCTCGGATCTCAGCTCAGTACTTTATCGCCACATCTCACTCAGCCAAAATTTGCATTGCACCCTCCTTCCAGCCTGTGTTGCAGTGGAGAGCTGCTTCATATAAAGGAGCCTTTTAACCCAGCAGAGAAAAGCCTAGCAAGGACCAGAGGCCGGAGGAGCTGGCTCAGACACCCCCTGTGTTAGAGAGGAGGTCGTGCTGGATGACAGAGTGGACCATTCAGTCCTAAAAACCTATGAATATTAATATGCATCTATTATGGTATAGAGTACAGTGAGGTCATTGATTAATGCCACTTCTGCCCTAAGCTGTTGTCCTGCGAGGGGATTCTCCAAGCACAGTGCTGCCACTGCTGCTCTGGGGCACTTCACTGACGAGAGGTTAATTATCTGTTGCATGGCTATTAAAACAAAAGACTTGCCGGTGTGCATTTATCACCTTTACATTCAGATGAACTTCTGCTTCTCTTGCAAGTGCGGAATAGGAGCACCCAGCTCACCCTCTTCCTGTAGACAGTTCTCTGGAGTTTTGAGAACCCCGTGGTGCAAGGGCAAAGTCACGGTTGTTGCAGGCGTTAGATTACTTTGCCTGATAAATTGTCTTGCCTTATTATAACAGTGCTTTCTTCTATTGTTCCATATTCTCTTTTCTGTGCTTCCTAATGTTTAGGTTCCTTTTATGACTGTGCCTGCACTGAGCAGTTCACTGAAAACATCTACTTAGGTAGTTAGGTCCAGTGCCTTCCCGAGTGGTTACAGTTAATTTGGAATCCAGAAAAGTGTATGATTGGCCCAAATTATTCCCTCCAAAATGCATTACCTTAAATTAGACACCGCTGACTTTTCATCTGCCTTCGCTTACCATTTTATGCAGGTTTGTTACCATGGATTCTTACACAGGAGAAAAAACACCCTTATTTTGTTATAATTGTGATTTAGTTCCATCTTACAGAGCTGACTATCCCCGTGTTCACCCTCTTTTCCTGATTGAATGATAAGCACTAGTCTCAAGTCGGAACTACAGGGCGCTGCAGTGTTGGTCCTTTTGCTGTGCTAAATTTTAAATAGATCCAGCTCACATTGGGAGCTTCACTGAGGAGGGAATAGGACATGAGTTAGCCTCATCAAAATACTGCTCGGAGAAAATGGCTATTCTCACAAAAGCACGTGGAGCACATGCTGCACCTCTTGTGGTGAACTCTGAGAGTGGGGAGGGCTGTGGGAAGGGGTCCTGGGTACTAGCAGGGGGAGTCACAGCTGGCAGGTGAGCAAGCCTCTGCTGCTCTCTGCCCTTGATTCATCCGGGTCAATGTGTGGGCAGCATTCGTTCCTACAGACAGTGTTCTTCACATGCTGATGACCACTCTTATGGTCAAGAAGACTTATTCAATGTGCTTTTTTTTTTTTTTCCTGCAGCAGTTTTCCATGGTGTCACAAGTGCCATGTCAGGCAGCAGTGTTGGAGGCCAGTAGCATTTTGTGTAGCATGCCACCTCAGCTGGGTAGGAAATAATACTGCTGAAGCTCAAACAGAAGGAATTGCTTAGAGTCAAGCTTTTCTGTTTTTATATTCTTTGTTTTAAATTAGATGGCAGTTTAAAAAAGAAAAAAAAAAAAAGATTAGTTAAACAAGCTGCCTTTCAGAAATGCATTTGTTTCAAGCAGTTTTCAATGATTGTTTTGAAGAATAGTCCAGGTACTATTTAACCAACAAACCAGCCAATCAAACAAAAAAATCTTCAGAGACCTGCAGTGCTCTGAATCTCTTTCAAATGGGTAACATGTACTTAAAGTCTGTCTGTGCCAAAATGTCTTGAAAGCAGGAGCTTTTCTCCTTTTCAGTAGCTCCTCTGTCAAACAAATGAGTATTAAAAAACAACAGTGGTAGTAAGTTTGTGGAAAATCCAGTCACTAGACCTAAAAGGGTTAAGCAATTGCTATTTTTGAGCTAAAAATGATAAACACCGTAAGATCCTCTGTAAATGAGCAGTCCAAAGCATTACAGTTTTAAATGCTCATGTTTAAAATGCAGGGGAGCCTTAATGATTCCCTGCATTAGAAATTTCTTCCCTCCAGCCCCATAATCTCTTATGCTGCTCAGGAGTTTTACCTGCGTAGTTCATAGATTTAGTAGTCTGATACAGTGTTATGAATTCATAAGATGCTCCTATAATCTAGTATAAATCTGAGTCTGTTTTGGCTGCAGTCTGCTTTAAATACACAGCAGGGCACCTGTGGCAGTGGCAGGCTGCATGCGGACGTGTGACACTGCCACTTGCAGAGGGCAGTGCCCAGCGTGGTCACCTTGCAGGGCTCCTGGCACCAGGGTGCTGTGCTGTGGTCTTCTGGGGCACGTAGGGTGTGCACCCATTCAGAGACCACTTCACAACACGAGGACATCGTCAGCTGCAAATATTTTCATCCCTGTAGAGCCAGGGGGGCGTGGAGTGCCTGGCAGCATCGTGCCTGCAAGAGCCTGGCTTCCCTCGTGTTCAGCCATCCTCCTGCACAGGTGCTTCACAGCCCAGCTGTGGCTGTCATTAAACTTCTCTGCAAAATTTTAAATAAGAGTAGACTTCTTGCACTTTAATGAAAGAGAAGAGATGGAAGGCATCCAGTCTGTATTTATACATGAGTTCTTAAGTGGTTTTCCCTTCTCGTGTGGTTGATTGCTAATGCTGAGCAGCAAATCAGTAATTAATCTATCACAGAACTGTAGAAAACAATGGCCGAAGGGAATTTTGTCCCTCCTGTCTCAATCCAGACAGGATTGCTCTAAGCTGTTCACAACATATGTTTGCCTAGCAGGTTCTTAAAAGCTTCTGGAGAGTGAAGAGCCCACCCTATCCTCAGCAAGCTATTTCAGTCTTTAACTGTCAATGCATTTAGACCATGGAAGTGCGGCATAGAAGTTTACCCCAAATCTCTGAACCTTAAACTCCCTTTCAGGTGTTTCATGGCTATGAATTCTTGTGCATTTGCACAGCACAAAGAAAATTATGTTCTTTTTTGTCTTGCCATTTTTTTCCAGATCCTGGAAGGCTGTTCTCATGTTCTCCCCCTCCCTCCTACCACTGCTCCTCCTTTCCTTCCTAAGCGAGATAAGCTTTGTTTGATGATCACTGTCACCTCATTTCCTCCGCTTGTACAGCCTTCCCTGACTGCTTAGGCTCCCGGTGAAAGTCTTTCCTCTTGTAGTTTCACCCACTGTTCACATGAGCTGCCTCCCACATAGCTAGAGAAGTTGTGGGGTGTTTTTTATTCTGCTCATTTGCTTTTTCAGAGTAGATGAGGTTTCCAGCACCAAGCAATGCTTGTGACAGTTCCTAGCAGTGTTCCTGAAAGCAGTGTGTACTCTTGTGGTCCAGTATGATGTAGTTCACCGTTTGGGACACCAAATCCCATTAGAAACTGAGGAAATAGGAAGAGACAATCACTGTCTTGCTGGGAAATAACTCAGCACACTATAACTTTGTCACTTTGGTTGTTGCACCTTGAGCTCTCCACTTCTGTATATATGCAGGGGACATCGGTCGGTGCTACCTGCCTGGGGCTGCCGCACCATGCATGCTGCCTGCTCCTGGCCTGGCAGTGATGCAGCAGGGAGCACGGGGCCGAGCTGCCCTCTGCTCCCTGCAGAGCTGCTGCTGTGTTTCTGCGTGCTGCCGGCCCGTGGGTGTTAGCTGCTGTGCTCAGCTGCTTGCTCGGGGTACGTTTTCTGTCCCCAGTGGCTGCCCTTAGGAACTAGATGGTGACTTGTCAGGGTAGAAGCTTCCCCTGTGCAGGGAGTGGATTGCAGTGGCTAAAAGTGTTGCTGGGTGCAGGGTTCATCATTTCCCTGCCTCCCAGCTTTAGTGAAGCTATTACACTTGTTCTGTGGTTAGGTGTTTTTCCTTTCTTTTGAGAGGCTGTATTTCTTGACAGTTACTTGTTCTTCCTCCAGGAGGATGCAGGTGAGAGAGGCCCTTTTTATGTCATGTCCTAGGTGTTTAAGTACTAGAGTGAAAGGATTTGCCCAGCCTGGACACATCTCTCAGTTCCCTGTAGCCAGCAGGTTCTCAGCTCTGAGCTCCTACGTTTGACTTCAAAGAGACAGAAACCTTTGCTGCTCTGCTACTCTCGGTAACATTTCTTTCCTCCTGAAAGATTTAATAACCCCTTTACTTGCACCACAAAAACAGGTTGTCTTAGGGACCCGGACAAGCAAGATACATATGTCGTTGTGCAGCAGGTAGGCTATTACCTACAGATTGCAGATGGGCACTTCTGCTGCCTCTGCAAAGCCTCTTCCATCTTCCGAGGAGCGAGTAGTTAGCCATTGTGAGAGGACAGCAGATACCGACGTCTGTGCACTCTGATGGATGGCTAATCAAGGAGGACCCTTCCAGCAAATGATTGATTTCATTAATTCTGCCTCTCGTTGCCATTTGGGGATCTCAGAACTATCAGGAGAAAATCAGTGTGGTGAGAGCGGTGAGGGTTACACATTGACAATTTCTCTTGTCAGTACTCAGACTCCAGACTCAGCCTAATCATTATCTGCTGACTTGTACACAAACCTCCTTAAAGGTTTCATTGTTCCTGGTGCTCCATGCTACCTGAAGTGCTAAGCTTTTCCTTTATGCCATGCAAAGTACAATCAAAGTGGGTTTATCAAGCTGATAAGTGGTAATAGCCAGCCTCTCCCGGGAGAGGCTTACAGCCCTGACAATTAAACGCAGATTCTCTGTAGGCAGGGAGAAAAAACAGATGTTTTGTTCATGTGTCATATGTTTTTATTCAGGTAAGTTCCTTTTTGTTGGTGCTGTGTTAACACTTCTGTCAGTGTATCCTCCTCCAGATGTTCCTATAAAAACTCCCCCGTACTGAGGCTGGCTGGCCAGCAGTGCTGATCCTCCACGACACGGCAAGAACAAGGATGTTGCGTACCTTGTACAAAACAAGTGAGAAGCCACTAACTGCTTCTTATTTCTCACCTGCTTTGTTGACACCAAGAGATCTGATGGTAACAAATTTGTTTTTGAAAGTTCACTTCTCAGTGTCCATGAATTGGTTCTTGAACACGTGCGTGAGTGGGAATCACAAATGTCTGTAAGAGCTGGATACAACAGAAAGTGAGAGGGCACTGGGGGAATCAAGAAGAAAGATCTGTTTATATAAAATACATAGAATATATATTTCCCATGGCACTAAGATCTTGTGATGGTGCCAGAGTCTAAATAGTTTAGTTTCTATTGGACAAAGTTAAAGTAATTCAGGGATTATAGAAAAAGACTGTCTTACTGCTCCAACTGCTGCTGCCAGCAGAACCGTCTCTTCCTGCCTCCCTGGTTGTGCTCAGTGGACTGGGGAATGGATCAAGGTGATTTCCCTAAAACAGATTTGATAACAGTTGGCTCTATGTGCTTCTGCTGCTCTCGTTATTTACCTTGTGGCTATTGCTGGTGTGTGAACAGTCAAGAATAAATAGAAATATAGTAATGCAGGAGTTAATGGAATCACCAGTCCAGGATAGTGGTCTCCTGCTCTCATTTTGCCATGTCAGGATTGATAAAGTTTGTTGCAGTCATCATTCTCCTTTGATTAACTGCTACAGCCTTCTTTTGAGCATTTTATATCTCAGATGTCAAGCTCTCTTTTTGCAGTGCCAAAAGGACTGCTTTAGAAATCCAAAAATGGCATTTTTTTCTGTTTGTTTGCGGCTCTAAAATGCTCAATTGCTTCATTATTTAGTGGAAGGTGCAACTGGGATTCATTTGGTACACTGACTAGCATAATAACTGAACTTAAATGGAGGTGATGTGTTGAAACAGAAGTGGGAAGTGTCTTTGGAAGTGTTTTAATGTTAGTAGTGTGCGTATCAATCCAGTGTAGCAGGAGCTGCATTGAACTGCTTTTATTTTAGAGTGCCTGCATACGAAGATTTAGAAATGATAACAACACCCCATATTTCATGGTGCCCATCATTAGGGACAGTAAGCGCGGCAGAAGAGCTGCTTAACTCACAGCTGATGGGGTGGGGGAAGTGAAGAGTGGGTATCTGATGGAAGTCTAACTGGAGATGGGCTCTCTAGCAGGTCTGTGAGGAAGATGACAACCACCAGGTGTATGGGAATAACAGTGCTCAGGAGCTTGCTGTTCTTCTGTGCTGGTGTTGCAAGATGTGAAAACATTTGAAATAATTGTAAGTGAAGTTAATTTGGAAGGGCAGTGGCTGCTAGTCAAGTAATATTTCTGTGTAAGGGAGATAAATTTGCAGGTTGATTTCCCGCACAGTTCATATGGTCTTGGAGGTATTGTAAGAAGTCATCTTTCATTAGTGATAGTCATACTTTATGCTTACAGCAGATAGCTTGTGGAAGCTTGTGAGCACAGAGCCTCAAACTGAAGGATGGGAAAGGGCGACCGACTCCTAAACATAGCCCCTCCTGTTTGAGGCAGGTATCAAAGCACACCCTCTTCTGATGAAGTAATGGGGAAAGGATTGCAGCATCACGGGCTGGTGTACGGGCACGCAGTGCACAGGTACGGAGCTGGTGAGGGGGCTCCAGAGCACGAGATGTGCCAGAAGAACCTGGAGGAGCTGCATTCATTCAGCCTTAGGAAGAGGTGGCTAATGGAGACCTTACTGCTGTCTTCACCTGCCCAAAAAGAACAAGTAGGACAGGAGGAGTCAGGGTCTTCTGACAAGTTCTTGGAGCTGAGAGCTAACAGATGTAATGTGCACCATGGAGAATATTGATAACATATAATTTTTTAACTTATTTTTTTTCCACACCATGAAAATGGTCAAACATTGGACCGGGACCACAGGGATGCTGTGGGATGTCCATCCTTGGAAACATTCAAAGCTTGACATGACAGGGCCCTGGGCAACCTGATGCAGGTTCAGGGTTGGATCCAACCTTGAAGCTTGAGCTGCTTTAAGTGGGTGTTCACACCGGATGACCTCCAGAAGTCCCTTCCAGCCCCAATTATTCTATGATTCATAACCTCTTGACATGCTCAGAACTGTGGCAGGGTGTGTGTGTGTGCACAGCGCATATGATGAAACAAAGTCATTGTCCATTTGTTTAATTTCTTTTCTTATTTAATCCATTGCATTTGATTACACTCCAATTTTTCTTTTATCTTTGAGACATACGGTTGGAATGGAGCTCTGTGTTTATTGAAGCCAGTCCCTGCTGCTGCAACATGCATTCAGCCCTGTCCTGGAATCCCATCAATAAATCTTCTTATGTGGTGATTAGCCATGTTTGAAAATAATGTTTTTGTTTATTTAAACACGGGCTCTGATGCATACGTACAGTCATAGTATCTGCCATCTTTAGTCATCCAGTTGCTCAATAGCTGTCAAACAGATAAAAACAGATAAAGAAGTTTAGCGGAGATTAGATGCAGAGATGGAGGAAACTGTGTTGAAGTTCACTTAATAATTGTAATAGAGGATCAGCTGGTGCTAGGAACAACTCCGCTTGGAGGGCAGAGCAGCACTGTGCAGGCTGCTCAGTGAGGCTCTCGGTTCTCAGTTCCCAGACCTTCCCAAGCCTCAGGAGACAGTACCAGCACTGGTATGCTGCTGGTGAGGGTCCTGCTTCAAGTGGAGGTTGGACTGGAGACTTGCAGAGGTCCCTTCCCAACCACGCTTTTGTGATCTGTGGACTCTTTTCCATAAACAGTTAAAAGCAGAGAATTGTTTCCTTGTTGTCCCTCCCTTACCTATATTGCAGAAGCGGTCTGAGGCTCCATGAAGACAGTTACACCTGCCTCAGCTTTTTGTTTGTATCACATTTTTCCATCCTTTGCAGGTGTACTAGTCAGAAGATATCAGAAAACATTTGCTTTCCTCAAGTAACTAGGACAAGAATATTTTAGCAAGCTGTCACTGTGTAGATTGGAGGAGATAGAATCAAGCTTGTTGCAGTGTTTGCTCTCGTTTCCAGCCTGGCCTGTTGCACTCGAAATCAGGCTTCGTTCGGTATGTCATGTTGGCAAGCAGAGCATTTTCTGGACACTCTGTGGCAGGTGGGAAGAGCTGAGATGCCTTTGGAGCAGTGGGCATCTTGCCCTTTTCAGAGAGCAATTATCTAGGATGTGTGGTTGTGGCTGTTTGTCACCAATAATTAATGAAAGACCATAGAAGCAAAAACAATTGTTTCCTTCTCTAAAATTCCTAAATGACATCCAGAATTAAAGAACTTGAAAATCTAGTTGTAAGCACATAGAGTAGTTACTTGGAATATACTTGCTGGGAAGTTAATAATGTATTTTTCTCTGATTTTATATTGAAGATTAATAGAAGGATAGGAATTCTAGGAAGTGAGTGACACTATTACTGCTTTGCCAAAGCTTCCTGTAGATAATGGCCCTTTTAAAACTCCTAATGCAGTGTTTTCCTCGTTTCTTTCATAAATGGAATGGGCTTCTCAATGTTTAAGAAAAGAAAATCGAGGTTTTGCATAAGTAGATGTTTGCGGTACTTCTGAGTCATTTTCATCCAGTCAGTCTCCTTAAATCATGCCAAAATGGCAACAAACCTGGATTTTAAGGAAACTTCAGAATTCTGAAAAAAGAATTATGGAGCAGATGTACCAGGCAGCCAATGTCTGTTTCTTCAATAAAATGATGAGCAAAGAATCGAAGGAGAGAAGGGCTGTAAAATAATATATGTTCTTCCCTAAAACTGCCTGTCAGCTCCTAAATTCAGACTTCTATTTCCCATGCAACCACCAACTTGCATTTGGACAGCAGCAATGAAGTTGTTTCTGTACTCCTTGCTTTCTGTAGCACATTTGACAACGTGTGACAGAGTCCTGCGTTCCAGTTAAGCTGCTTTAATTTTAGCAATGAGCGTTTTGACTGATTTGTTCAAGATTTCCAAGAAAGAGAAGTGACCCCAAATCAACTCATCCGTGAAGGAGATGAGAACTGAAAAGGTGCCTCTGGAATTCCTCGGTCCGTGTGAGAGGACGGCTGTCCTCCTGTGCTGGTTTTCCTCCCAATTTCACTTGTGCTGCCATCCAGAAGGGAGTCCATAAAGTGTGAGCTTGGTTGCGAGCCAGCCCATCGATGCCTAATGGCATTACGCGCAGCGTGGATGTGCTCAGAAACCACAGTGGATGAATTACATACATGGGTGCCTGTTAATACAGTAAGAACAACACTAATATTGTTCTATATAATTTATTTCGTGAAGTTCACTTATTCATAGGTGAAGCACCAAATTAGCAAAACAAAAGTGGCTGGTAATATTATTAATAACGATCGCAGCAGTCTGAAAGATAAATCCCTGTCTGCTGCACTGCCACCGCTGAATTTATAATACTTTGAATGGGGCTTTCTAATACTTGGAATTTTAAACACTAGCCTCTGAAATGCGATTTGATGCAACTCAGTGAAAACACTTAATAGCTTTCAAGGCTCAGTCACCTGGAATAGGAGGCAGTATTTCCTTGTGGTGCTGGACCAGCGTGTCGCTTCCCTCCAGGATGTGGCAGCGCGATGACTTCAGAGTGCAAAGAGTTGGAAGTTTTAAATTAATGCCTGATTAATTTCTGTACTGTCATCATCTTCTCTCAAACCTTTAATTCATGTGCCAGCTTTATCACCAGTAATAGTGGGAAAACGCTTGGCTGAAGGAAATGTGAATCTAAGATTATGACTGGTGCTGTTGGGTGATTTCAGCACTTTGCAAATCGTGTTGTCAGCCGTCTCCGTACGATCTCAGCACTGAGAATGCAGGCAGCTGCTCTTGTGCTGGTGGGCTTGTTCTCCTAGTTTAAGGTTCATCCTCTGCTTTTTTACCTTTATCTCACTTTTAATTATCTGCTATATTATTAACAACGGCTGAATTGCATTTTTTGCATGACTTTACAGCGTAGCTCCTAATTTACACAATAAATGCACCTCTGAGGCTTCTGGCTAGTTAAAAATAAAAATTTTCTTCATTCTGTGACAGTAGTTAAAATGGAGGGAGATCTCGACATAGACTTGGTTATGAAGGTGCAAGTGGAGGTATCCAAGCAGCTGTGTTAGTAAATGCTTTCTGCATGTGAAAAGCAAGGTTTTTTTTAATTGTGGAAGTGGTAAGTCGGGAGGACATTGTGGTTGTGATCATACAAATTAAGCTACGACTTAAAATTTTCTTGTTTCAGTTTATTAAGAACAACCAGAAGTCACATCCAAGTATTACTACAGTCCTGTGCTTTTCTTAAAGGCAAATTAAGGGGAACTAGCTAGTGAAACCTACACAGAAATGGGTGAAGCCTGTAGTTTCTGTACTCAAAATTAACAACAACAGGAAAAAAAAAGTCAGAGGAGAAGCTCAAAACCTAAGCAGATGAGCAGCCTCAAAGGTTTTGACGAGTAAGCAAAGAGACCACAAGCAATGTGAGGAAAAGACTGGTAAGTCTGATCAGCAAAGACAGCTATGTTTGGAGAGGAACAAATAGGGACGAAGGAGAATTGCCAAATGTTGAGCTGTTTGGAGACCTTGTGAAGTATAACAGTTTCTTCAGCTGCGTAACTCAAAAAAAAGTGTGTGGGGAGAAAAGATGTTGATGAGATTATGACAAGTACTCTCAAGATGCCCAAACCCAAATGTATGCTTTTTCCTGGTTTTCTATAAAATGGTGCTGATACCGGGATTTTTAAGTGTTGTGGGATCTGCCAGGAGATCATGAAGCAGAATTAAAGAAACCTCGTAAGAATCAACATGCAATATCTTTTTTCCAATAGAGGAAATAATTATTCTGATGGGTTTCATAGGGGAATATATTAGCAAACATTTTACTACTAGAAAGAAGTGGGGGGCAAAACTAATCCAAACTATAAACTGGGGCAAAGAGAGGGAAGGGACAGAGAAGGAATGGAAACTTTTTCCACTAAAGGGTTATATAAGCATAGGGTCATACAAACAAGTGGGTATAACCAACAACAAATAACTTCAGAAACCACAGTCCGTTTCCCAGCTGATGTTTCTGTGACCAGCAGTTTGGAACAGCTTTCCGGGGAGAGATGTGGCAGAGGCTCAAACCTCTCTTAAGGTGTGATGCATTTCTGAAGGATGCTGCGCGATGCAGCCCTGGGAGGGACAGGACAGCCCCTTGCAGCCCTCTGCTCCTCTGTGTTTTGGCTGTCCCATCCTACACTCGCTCTGTCGGGCTCAGTGCTTGGGTGTTGCTGCTTACTGTTCTGTTTGAGATTCCTCTTTGATGATGATGACAGGCACATCCCGTTTGACACGCTGTTGGTGTAACTCACTGCAGCTCAGCAAACGGGGAACCCCCTTTGATAAACATTTATTCCTGGAGAACATGAGCGGAGTTGGCAGGCACCCACCTTCAAAACATGAAATAAAAACCAAAGATTGGTGATAGGCAGGGCATTATTCCTGCATGGGTAATTCTTAAGTGAGAGCTGCTTGGCTATGTGCAGGGATACCATCCCCACAGCTAATACAGCTGAGCGACTAATAAAATTCACTCGAAGCAGGCATAATTGGACAGGCTCTTTGTCTCATCTCCCTGTTCTTTCCAGACCGTTATGATTTAGCAATGCGCCGACTTGCAGTAGGTGAGGAAGGCTGCCGTTCTTTCAAGCTTCAGATTTTATCGTGTACAGATTTGTTTCACCCTGGTGTACGTCCTTCACGAAATATTCTGGGGTGTCACATCCCTGAGGTAGGACCAGCTCCTTCTCTCTTGTGCATGTAAAACCCGAGACACGCAGTTAGCTCCAACTGCGGTGGCTCGTCGTTCTCCATGCCAGTATGGATTTTAGTTGAGCAAATCAAATGTGAAGCCAGGAACCTTGGGACTTGGTCAACAGAGCGGGGATGGGTGAAGGAGACTTAGGTACAGCACTTCTGAAAAGCAAATTTGTTTTCTTTTATAAATAGCTCTTGTGTAGTCTCCACAAAGAGCTTAAAAGCAAACCTTACGGGTTCGACATCTGTGTGCATGGTGCATGTCCCTTAAGCTTGTAGCGAGTGATAGCTTTGTCTAGCACTGAGAATAAAAGTAAGTGATGCAGGCAAACAACAAGTACAGCACATCTCTGCGAGCAGTGTTCTTGTTTAAAGCTCTCCTGTGGCACACGCAGCCTTCTGTGAGTTTGGGCATCTCAGCACTGGCAAAAAAACAGAAGGCAGCCTGAGGGCTGATATGGGCAGTTCTGGATCCTCCCAACCAGCTTATCCTGGTGCCCGTATGCTGAGGGTTCAGCAGTGGAGCAGCCACTTACAATTCCCAGCTGTCCTCTGCGAGCCTGTGGATCTTGCTTACCGCTTGGACTCCTGCTGACGGGAGGAGAAATGGAGCTGATGATGCTGGAGTCGGGGTTTGAGGGCAACAAAGAACTGTTCCTGAGGAGGTCCTGGCTAATACATGAAGAACATACTTGAGTACACGAGAAGAAGAAGAATTTTGAAGCTACTGAAGATTGTTCACAGACATTCCTGGTCTTTGTACTGAGCTGCTGCTTGCTGCTGGCTCAGAAAACTGAACTCTTCGGGCACTGCTGCAGCCCATGGGGATGCAGCTCTGAGTGTGACCTGAGCAGTGAGGTCTTCACAGGGAGGCGCAGGCTGAGAGCCCACACCAAGGATTCCTGCTGCTGTGGTTTTGGTTGTGCACTGTAACCCCCTGCCACCTCTTCCCATTGGAGTTTGGTCTGTCTGTGTCCTCCCACAAGCTGCAGGAGTTGATGTTGCAGCAAGATCAGTGACCAGGAGCTGAGGTTAGCATGTGGTGGGCTGGGATTCAACTCCCAGCACATCCTCATAAACAACTACGGATCCCTCCATGGTCCCACGGCGTTGTTCTGGGCTCCTTGGGGCTGCAGCAGCTTTGCACTGCATGGCAAGCAGCAACTTCAGTGTAGACCACAGCTTTCTGCATTTCTTGGAGCTTTGCATAAACAGGTAAAATAAATAAACGCAGAAAGGTAAAAGGCCACAAAAAATTCAAATCTGGAAACATGCCTGGTAGCCAGAGCTTTAAAGAGCTTAGTCTGGAAACAGAGGCTGACCTGATCATCTATACAGAGAAAAGTTATTAAAATGAAAAGGGCTTTTCATTTCTATCAGGTAAATTCATAACACAGCGAGGAGAAGATGCTAGAAGAATTAAATGAAGAATGCAGCAACCATGAAGCTGATTAGTTTTGAAGCCTTTCTAAAAGTCAGCCCTCGCTGAACCAGAAAGTGCTGGGTGGAGGATGGGGCTGGCTGCCGCCTGGATGGAGCCCCTGCCCTGCACCGCAGAGGGGCTGGATTGCAGCTGCAATAGAGCCATGACCCCTGGCACAGGTCACTCGTGTGCTTCACCATGGGGCTCACACTGGATGGAGTCAGGAGGCGTTTTCCACGTGTGCAGAACCACCTGGGGAGGGCTCAGGGGCAGTGCAGGAGGCAGGAGCTCCTGGAGCCTCCCCAGCTCCACCACTGCTTGCGCCAAGGTCAGCGTGCAGCAGGCGCTGAGCAGCACAGCCTCGGCAGCCCCTTAGGGTTCAGACCTTTGTCCTGTGGAGGATCCAAGCCCTCAGCAGCCCTGCTGCCAGTCGCGTGGGGAAGCCCTGGCATCAAAACTCTGCTTGAGTGGCTTTTGAGCTGCGTGTCACGCTGTGCCTTCACTCAGCCACCACTGACACAGAGCATTACAGGGAGATCTCAGCGAGCGTCTCCCAGAAGCATCGAGGCTTCACGAGAACTCAGACGTGGAGGAAGCCTTTTAATGGGGAAATAGTCCTGTTTTGGGGGGTATTTCATGTAAGCTTGAGCAAAAATCAATAATTTTTTTTAAACACTTGAGAGTGTTTTGCCTGGGTGCCCAGCCACCTGCTGAAACTTCTTTCGCTCTGGTAAACATTTAAATGTGGAAATGATTTTTCTTGTTTTTTTCACAGACTGTACTATGCATGCTGAATAATAAAAAATGTTTGTACAAACAAGAAAAAATCACTGGCGTAATGGAAATACCAGAGTGCCCTCGTTATCATTAAGCAGGACATTTTCCTCCTCACCAGGTAGATGAGGCAGAAATTCAGTTCATTACCAGGAGGAGGACAGAACAATGTACAGGAGCATTAAAATGAAATGCAGTTCCCTTGCCAAAGGCCTTGCCGAGAGCCCAGGAATGCCTTTGCTTTAGTAAAGGATGTTGTGAAGAGGTTGCTTGCTCTGGCTCCTGGTTCTCTTAAAGCCCTTGTACTATGCTCTCTGTTTACAAAATAAGGTTTATACTCGCTTTTAATTTGTAAAACCAGAGGAAAAACGTGAGCTTGGCAAAGCCTTTTGAACTGCTAAATCAAGGACTGGCTGCTTGCAAAGAGGGATTAAAACCTTTTAATCCCTTTGTGTAAAAGAATATGGTGTTTAATGTGGTAGGCATGCTGGCAAAATTAATTTTCATGTTTTCTCAAGCACAAGATTTTAGTTCTGTCTTTGTTTTCTGCTTCTGCATATCTTACGGGTCCTTTACATTATGCAATGTGCTTTACGTTAACTTTGAAGTTTTGGAGAAATTTGCAAAAAACAAAATGCAGATGAGGAAGGACGAGGCAGAAGGAGCAGGCACGGCTGTTACGGACAGCCTCGGGCGCACAGGGGGGCTGGTTGCAGAGCCCATGGTGGTGGTACGGCTGGAGCACGGCGTGCGTTTGTGCAGGAGAAAGGCCGAAATAAATTCCTGGATAAAGGGAAACTCGGGTGCTGTGCCTTGTGTATGATTAAATATGCTCTCTAGGTGTGCATTTGAAAGCCCTTAAGTGAATGTTGTGTAAATGGTGATAATTGGAGGCAGTCTCTTTGCAATCCTTTCTCAAGCTAAGTAAGGTCCAAGGCCAAAGGCCCAAATGTTTAATTGTATTAAACACAGAGGGTGAAAAATTTATTAACTCAGAAAGTGTGTATTACCAAGTTAATTGGAAGTGCCTTTAAGCTATTACCAGGTGGAAATTTGACTTCAGGTTTCAATTTTAAATTAAAGCAAAGCAGAAAGCCGTTCCGTCAGGCTGCTGGAAGCACTACAGCGAGAGCAGCGTCCCCGCTCGCCCTTGTTGTTCTGCTCCGTGTAACGCTTGGGGTAAAAGCTGGGGAGCCGCAATTCAAAGCGAAACCCACGTACAGGGGTCTGGCTTTTCCCCAGGATATGTGGCAGTCTGTATGCACAGATTGCTGCAGTTCTGGGAAAGCTCTAAACAGAGGAGGGAAAAGGAAGAAGGCCTCAGGATCTAGAAGGATGCTTTTCTGGGCTGTTTTTCTGTTTTATTTTTAATCAGCATTCTTCAGTCAGATGCGGGGTTGCTCGGTGCTTCTTGGCATATTTTTCTTTTTCTAGCAATGTGTTGTTTCAGGTATTGGAAGCAATTGTAATAATGGTGTCAGAGTAGACCCACCTCCCCCCTTCCCTAGTGTATGCACACAAAAATAAAAACCACGGACAAAAGTCAGTCACAGCACAGGCATTAGCCAGAGTTGAAGATTTTCTTACTAAAATATAAAGCAGCTCGCACTGATAGCCAGCCAGGCACTTTGAGAAAGACATTGCAATTACAACAGCCTTGAAAAATAATGGAGAAAATTTGCCACCCTGTGCGCAAAATCTGGAGGCACCCTGCAGACGTGCTACGGAGAGAAAGCACCTCCCCGCTGCGATAGGGGCTAAGGCGTCTGCCTGAAACTCCCTCCACAAATAAATCAGCACCCAGAATGTGCAGCACTGCTGAGTGACTTGCACGGCATCCGTGTGTGATGGATGACTGAGACAATTCTGTTTCGGTATCATGTCAGCTAATTTTAGGTGTTTAAACTCTTTCAACAATTTCCATGATTCATAAAGAGACAGAATTAGAAATTTGCTGAAGTGCAGCGCTATAATGGCAGGCTGTTGCTGCAGTTTATTAATACCCAGTAATCGCGGCCTTAACACTTGAGTGAACTAACTGCTCTTAGCCGGTGTTTCTGTGGAATAAGCAGGTTTCTCCAAACATCAAGGTTTAAGGGTGGGCACTGTTTCTAGTGGTGTGGGGCTGGTTTATGTATAACCAGGTCAGACACCTGGCCAGAAGTGGATTTCTGTTGGCAGGACACATGAGTTATTAACGTACAGTTTTAAGAAGGAATTTTAAAATGGTTAGTTTTCCCTTAAAGACTATTTAATGATTTATGTTGGATTTAGTAAGCATAAATCCTGTATTAGCAAAAGAGCAAAGAGAGCTTGCAAATGGCAGTTAGCACGTGAAGATGCCCACAGGCACATCATCCCCTTTGGAAAAGGTTCTGCATTTAGGCTGGGCTTACGGCGGGGAAGGAGGCTGCAGCAATTGCAAGCAGCACCTGTTAGCTGAGAAGGTAGGAGCCAGAGATAGCGAGAGTTTGTGAATTTAGGTCATTGTAGATACTGATAAAATTACACATTTGGTCTGGCGTGTGCCCTTGCATTCTCCTCAATTAAACTTATTTACAGACAAACAAAGCGCAGCGGGTCTTGCCCTGAGACGAGTACCTGGCGTCTTAGTTCACTGCGTTCAGGGGAAATCACAGCCTCTGCTGGATGACTGCTTTTATTATTTTTAATTTAATTTTTCTGCTGAAAGTTATGGAGGTCACTGAGCATGTTAAAAGATCTACTACTTAGAGAGTTATGTATTAATCATTCACTTTATTTGGTTTCATTCTGTATGAACTCAGGAGGTATCTGTGAGGTACCTTATGGAAGCCAGGTAATGAAGGTGAGGAGAAATGCAACTGGCTTTGAGATAATCTTTGTAGATTTGATTGTTATGGACAAACACACTTAAAGCTGGAAAATTAAACCACCAAAATGGGATTGAAATAGCAGAATCATTTGTCCTAGCTGTTGGGCTTCTCTTAAGCATTAAAACCTAACAAGATGATAAAAGCAGAGAGTAGGATGTGCAAGTAGCATTAGGTAGCCTTCTGTGTTTCAGAACAGTCTGAGGAATGTGTGGATTTGGAATGCCATCTTCTGTGGCTGGGATGTGTTTTTTAAGCGTTCTTTAAAGTGGATGGGGAAAAGTTAATGATCCACTGGATAAAGGGAAATTTATGCATCTGTGCATGCAACAGCAGAGCATATATATTTGTATTATTAACTACCTTACACCAGGCAAAAAGAAGGATAAATTTTTCAGTTACAGAGTGCTGTAGCAGAGTAAACTTACAACAAAAAATAAGAGGAAATAGAGAATGAATTAGCATTGTGGTCACCAATGCCCATTGATGCTGGTAAGCTGTTGTTAAAGAGGTGTTATTACAAGGCTCAGACAGGCTCTTCACACTTGTAAATTATCCAGAAATGCAAAGTGCAAGTTTGAAAAATTACATTTTGCCAACCAATATTCCTAATGACCACAAAGGGGCAGGAATCACAGTGAAATAATGGTGGGTATATTGAAAGGAAAATACAAGAGTATTACATATTAGGATAGGGAGAGAGCCTGGTGGCTTGCCTCCTGCTCTGCAGCAGGTGCTTAGGAGAAAAATCATGGAGTGAGTTTCACCAGCATATCTTTCTAGCAGGCATCCATCCGTGCACAGATATCAATCGTCCAAGGTCATAAAGGAAGCAGATTAAGAGGGAAGTCCTTGCTGTATGTATAAGAATGGCCACCTCTGTCTTCTAGACCACTTTATTTCCCGTTCAAAGTCAGCTGTGAGCGTGAGGAAGCCTGTGTCATTCTTGTTTTCTTCCTGGTGGTGTAACAGCGGAGCCACATCATCATTTTCAGTGTACTCATCCTGACAGCAGCTGTGTGAGAGCAGCAGGCACGTTTCACAGTGGAAGCCAGAGCACAGCTGTACCTCAGCACAGGTGATGGGGAAGGCTAAAGACAGGGATTTAAACCTGAATTCCACAATTTCCAGATGAAAGGACTATTCCCACTATGATCTTTTCCTTGTTGTGTCAATAACTTCTTTTAGTTCATTTAGCCTGGGCACCTAAATAAGGTTACCCACGTATGCCTATTGCGTGTGCTCATCTCGTTCATCTCGTATCACAAGTGTAACTATTTTTTCTTTCACAAAAGAGACTACTTTCAGTCTTAATTTAGCACAAGTTGTAAAAGCTTTCTGATAAAAATGCAAGCTCCCCTCTCCTACAAAGCCAGTCTTATTTTTGGCTGCCCTTCTGTTCTGCTGAGAACAGTGGGCACTTGTAGCGGGAGGACAGAGTTATTTTTCTTTAAAATCTCTCGCAGCAGGTGAGTGTTCACAGAACACTTAATTGCAGAGATGTGTTTAATAATTCATTTTTCTCAAACCTGTGTGTGACTCTGGAAAAACAGCATCCACGAGAACAGGAGGAGCACTGTGATTGCTGGTTTCTGAATTAGAATTTTTGGATGAGGTACATTTGATGTGGGTGCTAAATACTTGAAAAAGCATCAGAATTCAATTTAATTTTCTCATTTATTTTAAGAAACCATCTGATGATGTGTTTTTGAAATAAACGAGTTAATATTTGTGTATAAGTGCCATATTTATGTTGGCATATGTTACATTTTAGCCACTTTAAATTCTTTGGCTATTACAAAATTACAACGAAACATCTTTCATGTGACTGCTGTGTGCTTAATGTGTAGCACAAAATGAGAATCTGTGCTAAATATACATGACCCAACAGCATTTTCAAGGCTCTGCCAGTCAGGCAATGCAGATCGTATGTAACATGGTTCATATAAAGGACACCTTGCTAGGTTAGAGGGTGGAAGGCTGCACCTCTGCGCTTCGGCATTGAAGATTATCTGCCAAGAGGGACTTTTCTCCTTGGGAAGGTCCTTTGTTTTAGGGAGAGGCTGTATAGCCTGTGGAAACAGCCTGGGTGATGTTGAAGTGACTCTGGACTGGTTTGTTTTGTTGTTCTTGTAGATTTTTTTTTAAGGGAAAGAAATGAAAAAAGGAGAATTGAAATGTTACTACTCTTGGTAGGGCAAATTTTAAGATAGCAGCTGAGATGGTTTTCTGATTTATAGCAATTGTTTCACAACAAGCAAATTGTCTAGAATAGCGGAGAACAACAGTGATTTTTTATATATAATAGGAGCGAGAGAGATGCATCTTCATGGTTGGCTGTCTCTTGCTCTCGGTTGCCCTGCAGGAAGGCAGTGTCACCAGTTCTGCAGCAGACCACAGATTGTGCTTTTGAGGCTTCAGGGTCCCCTCCGAGGCCACCTCGTGTCCTTTTGCTGGGTAGGGCAGCCAGCAGCCTTACTGGCTAGTGCATGCCCGATTTGTCCGCTGGCATTTCTCTCTCTGGCTGTCTGTACCCATGTTCTTGTGGACCTCTTCAAACGTATCTCAGGGGAGCATTGCCTTTGGAAGCTTCCCGCACCCTAGCTCAGCCTGCTGCTGTCCTCTGGTGTGCTGAAGCAGACTTGAGTGTGCGTAAATCTTTGCTAGCATGGCTTCCCCACCGTGAGACCCTCCTTGTGATTCAGCTGATAGGATTATCCAGAAATCTCTATTTGCTCAGCAAGTGACTTTTTCAGCGGTATTAGCTGTGAAAAGAAAGTCCCTTTCTTTGAAACGTTTAAAAAAAAAAATGAAAAAGTTTCTTAAAGGAGGGATGTGTCTGAGCTAGTTATCTTTCAGCTCCCTGTCAAATAAGATAGAGCCCATTTCTTAAAACACAAAACACTCAATTTTTTGCTGTCTTCTGCTTCAGAGCTGTTGTTCCCATAAATTCCATAGAATAATGCAGTTCTGAGCAAAGAGCAAGCAGGAAAAATGTAAACCAAGAAGGTGAATTTTCTTTCTTCTGCTCCCGCTTGAGGCTTATGAGTAAATAGAAACGATGATACCAGTAATTTCCACTCCTAGTGTCATGGGAACTTGGTTATGAAGTGAGGAGCAAGAATTCATTTAGAGGGCAAGGACCGGGCGTGCTCCAGGGATGTGGCCCTGAGCAGAGAGGCCAGGGGGAGAGAGACTGCAGTCGTTTGGACTTGGAGTTATCAAATGACAAATACAAGAGTCTGGAGTTGTTTCTCCGTGCGATATAGTAAGCAGAGGTGGGTGTGATGGGCACCCAGCCCTCTGACACCTATCCCTGCTGTCACCCAGGACTTGCTCAGTAGGTTTTCTCTTGCTTTGTCTTCAGAATACGAACAATCTTTTTGTTGAAAGCTTTAAAAAGAACAAATATATATATATATATATATATATATATATATATATATATATATGTATGTATGTATGTATATCTGTATATATATATATACACACACATTATATGTATTCAGCTCTGCCTGGTCCTAACTTCATTATGGGAATGACAGGATTTCACTGCAAAAGACATCTCAGATCTGTGTATTTACTTGTAGTTTGTTTGAACAACGAACGTTAAAATTCAGACTTGGCACAAAGGTAATCGTGGAGACTTTGGTCATGTTTTTTTTAAGAAGAGAGGAACAAGAGAATGGCTTTGTAACTGATGAAATATTGTATTTTCAGTACACCATTATTTTTTCTGGTTGTGTTTCCAAGGCTACCCCAAGAGTGCAAACTTTAAAAGCAGGTTAAAAAAAAGACTTCACACCATTACGTGGCTCTATCCCTAGTGGTTCCTGCTGCCCTTCGAGGTGACCGTGCTGTTGTGTCCCACAGCAATTAGAGACGGTAATGGGAGGGCAGCTGGGGAGGTCATCTAGTCCACCAAACGCATGTTTTCCATGGAATCCAAGAATCTCCTGGATGAAATCTCACATTTTTGTTAACTCTCACTGAGAGAAAATTTGGGAGTTGCTGTAAAAGTTACCAATAGGTTTAAAAATATGTATGCCCATGCCCAGCTGTTGTCCTGGGGCCAGAACTCAGGATTTTAGGTTTGCTTAATTAGTATTTCCATTTAAAACTTCAGGGCATACAAACATTTCAAATTGCTTTGTAGAAATTCCCTTTCTCAGACTGTGTGAGAATTTGGTTTATATACAGGCATTAGTTTCGTGACCGGTCTCAGTGGATTTAGATGGTTTCCAGAAATCAGTGTTGCTCAATTAAATGTGTAGGGGGAAAAAGATTCATTACAACAATGTAAATTCAAGTTGAACAAGGCAGCAAGTTTTTTTAGATTTTTACTGCCTGTGAACGTTCAGTTTCCTTTTGTTCTGGTTTTTAATAGTATTGATTTTTTTAAATGTACGAAAGTAAAGTAAGTCCTTAGTGTACAAAGTGGGGAGTTGGTGTACAGTGAGAGGTATAATTGCATTGTATCCTTCAAGGACAAAAGTTTTGGATTCTGTTGCATTTGTCATATGAAAAATTTAGACTATTTTACTAAGATCACAGAGTAAATAACAAAAAAATAAAAAGAACAAATCAACTGCAGAAATGCAATACAAGACATCAGCTCAGCACACTGCATAGCAAAACAGTCAATCACACCGCAATCACCAGCTGCCTGAACAGTAAATTAACATTTCACTGGGATAGATGAGAGGTGAATAAACACAGATATATGTAAATATAAACTAAGTAGAAATAGACATGATTATAGATGAGTAAATACGTGAAATCAGCGTCAGTTAAGCAAGCACACTTAATAATTACTTGCTGCTAATGTCAGGACAATGTGCCAAAGACTGCAGATGGTGGCCATTATGTTTTGAAAAGGCTTTTTCTGGGTTTTGAGCTATTTTCTTTGCCCAGTCCTCGAGGCTTCTTTCACCAAGCATGGGCCCAATTCAGTACACCTCCGTAAATGTCTGTGGTCGGGTCAGCTCTGTGATTTCCCTCCAGCAGCTTGCTGAGGACAGACAGTGTGTCCCCACATCTGTGTGGATGGTGCTAACCCCATTGCATTCTCAGTCTGTAAAGGCTTTTTGGAAATAAAGCCGAGCAAGCTGCAGAAATAGAGGCCCAGCCTTGCAGCTTAGTGTCTCAGCTGTCACCTCTGGCTGGGGCTGGCGTGTCCCCTGGTGTCTGTGGCCTGTGTCAGCGGTTGGAGGGCTCCCTAGCACACAGCTGCAATCCTCATCGAGCCTCTTGGCCTTGTAAAACGTAGCAGCTGGAGCAGGTTGCTTGGTTGAGCTGCCCCAAGTGTGGAGTCACCCCACTCTACCCTGTGGGGACACTGGGGTCTTGCATAAGCAGCTGGTGTATGTGCTCAATCAGAAGATGTAGATAGGCTTAAGAAAGTCCCGCAGTTTTAACAAAGTCTTCAAATATCGCTGTGTAGGGGCAAAGTCGCGCTTCACAGCTTTGGGCGATGTTTGGCTGCTGCTGAGGGAGGGAACCCATCTTCTGGTGCTCCCATTATGCTTGTCTGAGCCTGCCCCAAGCCCCTGTGCTCCCCAGCCTGCTTGAAAAACGACCAAAAAAAAGCAGCTTTCTGCCAAGTTAGGGGCTCCATCTGCTCCAGAGAGGCTCTGGTGACCCTGGAGCTGCATGTAGGATTTGTTTGCTGGTTGTTGGAGGCTGGAAAGGGCGGTGAGTAGGACGAGGAGCGGGCAGAGCAAGCACCCTTTTCACTAGCTGCAAGGTCAGTGCAACTGTAATGAGCAGTGATCATTTTAATCTCTTACACATTAGGAAAATACATTTAAACATCTCTTCCTCTTGGGATTGCTGAATCCATGTCCCTCCTGGATCATGGAAACTCCTCTCTCAGTTCATCAAAAGCTTAATGTTAAAACCACCTTGGTTTACAGATGTTCCCAAGCCTCCCTGAAATAAAAACACCTTCATGTATGTGTCAAGAACATGAAGATGAGGAGCTGCAGCCAGCTCCACTGGGACAGCAGCTGAAGGGGTCTCTCCTCCTCTCGCTGGCTGCAGGCTTTGCCTCCTTTTTGTCTCTGTGCCGTTCCTAGGCCAGGCTCATCTCTGAAGTGATTAATCAGAACTGTGTGCTGCGTTCAAAACGTGGCCTCATGGTGACCTGTGTGCAGAGTGACATCATGGGTGGACTCCATTAACTCCCGGCATGGGGTTAAATGTTTTAGTGCTGCATAGGGATAAGAGATCATCACATGCTTCTTACTTGGGCAAAGCAGTGTTTCAAAGCTGCCCTGGGGTCAAATGTTGCCAATGTTTCTTGTACAGTGGCTGCACAAAAAGATGAAAAACTTTCAACCTAGATACCTAATTTTATTGATCCAAAAGACACAACTGTATTTTCGTGAAACTTTTTATTGATTATTAAAATGTTACATGATTTTTTTTTTCATTTCTGCTGAGTCTTTCAGGCCTGAAAGTCACTTTGATTTCCTTGCTGACTTTCAGTTTTAGTGATTAGTTTCTTACCAAGCATAGGCCAGCCTGTGCAGGTTTCCAGATACTTAGCCTGTAGAATTTTTATGTCAACCCACATCTAAAATGAACTTAAAGCTTCTTAGCTGTGCACATAAAACTGTATCTGTTAATTTTGACAAATGTCTTAACAGCTTTCGGGAAAACTAATGTCAACGTATGGTACATTTTGTAGGTTTGGTGTGTCAGCTGTTCTGTAATTTCCAGTGCTATGACCACATTATAAACCTGCAAAAATCCATGTATTAAAAAAATAAGCCGTAAAAATGGTTTCAAATTGTCATATACCTGAATGAATGCCCAAGGGGCTGGGGGGAGCCCTCTGTTGCCCTCATTTACAGGCAAACCAGATGGACTTTATTCATTTCAGGAAAAAGGGTACTCAAGCAGAAACTGTGCTTGTCATGTTGCAGTCTGTACTGAATTTGTGTGGCCGAGGCCATTCAACCTGGATTTGTAGTGGGAGCACCAATTATCTTTTAATTTAGATTTACATGACACATTCCTTGCTTATCTGATGTTATGTCCTCATGGGGGTGATCTGGTTGTTTTTCCAGGCAAGCCAACGTTTATGAAAGCTCCTGAAGATCAGATTGGGATTTCTGGAGGAGTGGCCTCTTTTGTGTGTCAGGCAACAGGAGAACCCAAACCTCGTATCACATGGATGAAGAAGGGGAAGAAAGTCAGTTCTCAGCGGTTTGAGGTAATAAAAATAAATAAAATTGGAAAACAGTCTAATTCCTGCAGGTCTTAAGTACACAGTACTCATCATTGCAGCCCAGGTATTTCTGCATCACAGCAATACAGTCCAGGGCTTTAAAGTTAAGTTTCTTCCCTGCAGCAATGCAATCTGTAGAGCTGGTGTTATTTGTGAGCATGATGCTGGTTGCACACACGGGAGATCCTTCTTCAGATGAGAGGCAGGCTAGCACTGAATGGGATGGCAGATAAAAGTTGCATCTAGCAGTAGTTTTCTGTTTTCATTGTGAAAGTCGATATGGCACCTCCTTGGCCTGCTATCCCTAGTGAAATTAAAAAGTGGGATCTCAATATCATACTGGAAAGCTTTCTAAGCAAGGGCTGCTGTCACCCCTCCCACAAATGCACTTGAATAGAGAATGGTGAAGCCATCTGACGGGGTAATTTGAATTCCCTAGAATCATAGAATACCCCAAGTAGGAAGGGACCCACAAGGATCATCAAGCCCCATTCCTGGCTCCACACAGGACCATCCAAAAAAAACAAACTGTATGTTGTCCAAATGCTTCTTAAATTCCAGCAGGCCCAGCGCCATGACCACTGCCCTGGGGATCCTGTCCCAGTGCCCGACCCCTCTGGGTGCAGACCCTTTCCCTAACCCCCAGCCTGACGCTCCCCTGTCCCAGCTCCATGCCGTTCCCTCACGTACTGTCCCTGTCCCCAGAGAGCAGAGCTCAGCACCTGCCCCTCTGCTCCCCTCGTGAGGGAGCTGCAGGCCGCCATGAGGCCTCCCCTCACAGCCTGCTCTCCTCGGGGCTGAGCAAACCAAGGGACCTCAGCTGCTCCTCATACGTCTTCCCCTCTGGACCATTCACCACCTTGCAGCCCTCCTTTGGACTCTAAAAGTTTTATGTCCTTTATACTATGGTGCCCCAAACTGCACACAGCACTTGAGGCAAGGCCGCACCAGCACAGGGTAGAGCAGGACGATCGCTTCCCTCAGCCGGCCAGCAGACTGAGAGAAGGGAAAGAGGAAGAACAGGTATCAGAAATATTTTTATAAGACATCTAATTGGGTTCACATTTTAAATATCAAATACACTATCACTGACTTTCTCCACCTTTTCCTCCACTTTCCTTTTTTTTGGAGTTGGGTTCTTCTGTCTAAAACTACTCTTGGAAATGTGGCCCTGCCCACCGTTCTGCTCTTTCCTCTAACCCTCCTCTTTGTTGCTTTTTGCTTTTCTGACTAGAGCACAGCTGACTTCATTGCCCAGAGTAGATTGATTCAAGTCACCAATTTTTTAATCACGATTTTGTATGTGAGCAGGAAACCTTTATTAATCAATTGCAAACATTTTTATATAAAGGTCTGTTTTGTTGTATAGTAACTGTTTAAACATTCTGATTTGTAAGTTAATATAAACTTTGTAGTGAATTTGGTGACTGTTGTGGCTTACCAGAAGGATACACATTATTATATGCATTTAAATGATCAATTTCTATCTTCATTCACTTCAGTTTTTATACATAGTTAAAGCATTTTTAATGTGTTAGGAGATAGTGAATAATCTCTGTGTTTTTTGCCAGGTAATTGTTAATTTTACCTCATTCCTAAGCTAGTCATTATTAAGAAGAAAACTGAAATTCAGTTAAAATGATAAAAAATAAATTCAAATCTGATGTACACATGCTGAGTAGAGGTATCCATAGTTAGCAAATTGAACAGCGTTTCTGGTCTTGGTCTCTCCCAGGTCTCTAGTGGTTGTAGCTGCCTTCCTCTCACACACAGCCTTTATTCAAGGGATATTAAGGGAAAAAAAGGATTTTTCTGCTCTTTCACCTCATAGCTTTTCAATCCTTATCACTGAACTGAATTAGTCTCTGCATCTGACTGTTGCTTTGAAATTTGGCAGTAGCTCTATACTGTGGAAGGATTATAGTGAGTTTAGCATTTTGTTACATTCTGTGTTTAATTTAAAATCCAATTTAAAAATATGTAATTTAAAAAAAAAATGCATTGCTGCAGTGTTCACCTTCCAATGCCCTGTCTGCTGCTACTTGACCCCAAATTAGGGTTTATTTGCAAGCTGCTTCTGTTATTTCAAGCAAAAGGATTATTCCTTCCAATGTGAGGAATAACAGATTTTCGGTGTCTTGGTTACCTTTTTATTTCTTCCTATTTTTCCTGTTGCTGCAGAGTCTTGGGGTGCACATTATTTTCTCATTCCTGTTTTCACTCCATGGTCTTGGTGCTGTGAGAAGCACACCAAAGTAGGGCTCTTGAAATCAGGTACAAGTTTTGCACGGAGGTGATGCAGGCCCCAGGCTGACGCGTGTGTCTGGAGCAGTGAACAGCTTAGTCTCTCCATCTGCCCCTGCATTCCCCAGTGACGGGAGGGGTCTTGTGCCTTTCCCTCATGTTGTCACCATCTGTGGTTCAGTTAGTATTTCCAAGCTTTACAGTGCTCAGTAATAGGAGAAGGACGAGTTTGGCATTAACAGTGGCCCAAGGCTGTGCCTTCACTGACTTGCCATTAAGTCATAACTTACAGTGATCCAGCAGTAAACTAACAAATACCTTTCTTCCCTGTAGAAGCTCGAGTAATGTATGTTACAGCTTAGCAGGAGGGAATGGCAATGATTTATTAAGGACTTTATTTATTATGCTGTGGAAGGAGCTGTAATTACAGCATTGATGATCATGCCAGAATTGCAAAGTACCTGATGCTGAAGGACGTTGAAAACAGTCACTTTCTGCTGAAGTTAGCATGCGCTGTAGGTGCTCAAGGTGTTGCTCTGGTTTTGTTACTATTTTCCTGGTGATCCCACAGGAGTATATCACTCTGCTCTTCCATCAAGGTGAAAGTTGGCACTGAATTGCGATCAGTGTGATTAGTAAAACCATTAGTGCAAATATGGCTCAGATGTTTTAAATCATCAGATCCACTTCTTTATTACCAGGTTGATAATTTTTCAACTTTAATTGATCCATAAAGAACCTCATTGGATCTTCATTTGTTCTAGCCTTCTCAGAGGGCAGATATGTTCTTGACTCTGAGATTTTTTGATTTCTGGACTTGGAACACTTGCCTAGTTGTATGATATTTTCTAGTTTACAGATCTTTCTGATTTGTTTTTAACCCCTGGATTGTTTGACCTTGTTTTTGTTGCACTAGACAGCACTTAAGAACTGCTTTCTTTTTGTTGTTAAAGGTTATTGAGTTTGATGATGGGTCGGGATCAGTTCTGCGGATACAGCCCCTGCGTGTTCATCGAGACGAAGCCATCTACGAGTGCACAGCCACCAACAGTGTTGGGGAGATAAACACGAGTGCCAAATTAACAGTGTTAGAAGGTAAGTGGAAGGTGTTTTTTTCATGTCCTTAGGTGGCTGGAAACATGGCCTTGGCTTTGGTAGCTACATGTTGTAGTGCTCTTAAGTGACATGGTGATATCCTAGCTCTGTTTGGAGAAGCTGTGTTGTTCCTGTACCATTTGCTGTAATTTCTCTTAGTGATAGAAGCCCTTATTTTTCAGACAATCATGAGCAGAAAGGATGGCAGATTCTGAACTTTCTTTAAAGTGTATTAGTTGAATTGTCTGACTGAGGTATGTTATTTCTGGCTTGGAGGCCTAGCTAAAGAGACATTTGTATACTTTTCTCAGCTGCCTGCCTTGATGTAATACCCATCTTCAGGGTATCTAAGAATTGTATCTGACAATCAGAAACTTAATCTATGTTGCTGTACCTTCTGGATTAAATCAGCACAGTTCTTTTTGAATGGATTTTCAGGTTCCTCTTCAGATTTTGAGCTTGATGTGGAATTTAGCTGGGTTTACTTTTCACTGTAGTCACAACTTGTTAGTCTTTTTCTCTTCTCTTCTGCTTGCTATGTTGTTCCTTCTAAACTGAACGTTATGTGGAAGAACTGCGTGTTAGGTATAAAAGGCTTGTGATCAGTTGATATTTTTTATATTAGATTGTCGGAATTATTGTCTGCTTTTAAGGCAATGGGGATTTTTTCAGCCCATCAATGTGCTAAAATATTTGTTTATACATAGGATTTTGTAAGTGCATTGGATTGTTGCAAATTTAGGACATTTGGCTGAATGGTCTTTTAAATTTGCATTTACTAAGACAAGCAAGAAAAAGGCTTAAGCAAATTGCTTGCTGTGTATGGATTCATGAAGAAACTTTCAAGTAATGAAAGAACTGGGCTGGAAAGTGTCTGTATGATTTGGAATCATCAAATTCAGATGAACTTGTTCTGTTCAGTCTGGTCATGAAGGCAGAGGACACTGGTTATCCCAACCATGAGTGTGCCAGCCATGCACAAGTGAAGCGTTTTTCCCTTGCTCTGCCACAGATATGTTACCGTTGTCCCTGGTTCTCCCTTCCCATTTACAGCATAGAGGTAATCATATTTTCCTCTCTGCTCTGTGACAAAGAATACATCAAACAACTGTAATGTGCTCAGACACTCTGGTGATGGGAGTCATAGAAATCATTCAATACTTGATGTGATTGTGTATCTTGTTTCTGGAGGTGGGGCACCTTAAAGGATCAGCTTGCTCTTCAGTAGCAGTATTAAGAGATGGATAACAGGTGTTACAGACTTGAAAATTGTCGAGTGAAAAAAGCAGATCCCTTTTGTTACTTCTTGCCTTTGCAGCCACATATGTGAGTACATAAAGCTCGGTGGAGCTCTTTCAGCATTTTTCTTGCAGATCTGCATTTAAATGATTCTTACAACTGGATTTTTGTGATGCTCAATACTCGACTAAACGAATGTTCCACACATTCCTGTTTCCTTTGGTTGCATTTGCCTTTATGTATCTTAGATATGTATGCACATGCACACACGCTAATAATTTATTTGCTCTGTGTTAAATGTTCAAAGGCCCACAGAGACATGCATTGCATAAAGGAGCACAACAGCATTTCTCAGCTCCGTAGAGCTCCTGCTGGGTTCCTGATGAGGTAAAACTTTCAGACCACCACATAAATAGGGAATGGTAGGAAACACCAGGGACGGGAAAAGACATGCTTGCACTGTTTAAGAGCCACAGAAGCAAAAGTCACTACCAGTCAGGCACAGAGCCTGCTTTTCTGTTTGAAAACTGCCTTTAATCAGGGGTAATGCTGGTTTAATACGATCCCATAAGGTCAAAAACCATCCGCAGGCTGGGGGCTGCGTTGTCCTCTCAAGCTGAAGAGTATCGACCCCTTGCCAAGTACTCTCATAATGGGTAAAATTAAGAAGTATTTGCTGTGTAGCAGTTTATATGTGCTTATACAGAGAGTTGTGAGCTTGCTTACAGAGGAGGAAGAGGTACCTTGCTTGTTGGCTTAGCCTGATGAAGCAGGTAAGCTCTGTTATGATGTATCTGCATTCAGAAAACACATTTTATGTCTTTCCTTTCTGAGATTTTCTGGGGACAAAAAAGTATTGTTTTTCCAGTCGTGCTGTCTCATTGTTCTGTGTTGTCTGACTTAAATTACACTGCTGCATTTTTGGGAGTGTGACATTTTTTTGATTATTCTTTTGCATATGGGTTTGCAGGGTGGGTATCACAAGACAGTGCCCTGGTTGTGGTTATGTTCAAACAGCCTCAATGGTCTCTAAAACACTAACAAGAAGTGCCCCACCTCTCTGTTCTGCCACTGCTTTCCCGACACAAATTTCATAGAGCTATTTGGAAATGACACATTTCACGTGGAGCAATTGATACCCTCAAGGCTGTCAGCTAGGATCGGATTTTCCCTCTGCTTCTGGGGTTAAAATAATTTCTGTAATTGCTCTCAGGTGGCATTTTGAATGATGCAGACATTCTGCACTTCCTTTCAAGAATTTGACTAATGCAGTGGTCCCTGATGCATGACAAAGCTCTATCACAGACGTCCTCATGGTTACATGCTGCTAAATACACAGTACATATTGATTTTTACATTAAAAATCCTTTATAACAATAAATTTAATGCTTCTTCACAATTTGCTTTTTAGAACACAGACCTTACCATTAAATCCTGAAGTCACAGTCAGGGTTTAGCAGGCTCTTATCAGATGTCTTTGTAGCTAACTAATCTGGAGCTTTATTTTATTTAGATTTCCACGATGTTTTACAGATCAGAGGCAGATAATCCTTTCTAATTGCTAACTTATTCCATTCTGCATATCAAGAGAGAAGCCTGAGTCCAGTCTCCTGGAGGAACTGGGAATCCTCACGGATGTGAATCTTTTAACAGTTCGGTTCCCTACTGCCCTTTCATTCTCAGCTCCCATGTCTCTTATTTTTTGCTTCTAACTGCAAATCCTGTTGTGACCAAACTACGTACGGACTTGGTGTAACTGGAAATTATTTCTGCTGTTGATAGCGGGAGAAACAGACGTGCATATACCTTCTCTGCTCATTTCTCCTGGGTAGCTGATAAGCTGAATTATGTATGAGTCATATTGAACATTTCTATCTTTTTTCCAATTATGACCTGAAGCAGCACAGAAGTACATTCCTGCCTGCCTGGCAGAAGAGGAAACCAGTGCAAGGAGGGGAGGGCTAGAATCAATAAGCTGACACACATTCCCACGAAGAGCCTCGGGGACAGTTAGTGGCTCTAACAAATTAATAAATATATCTTTCAGTTGTAACGTTGAGAATTACCAAGCGTTTTAAATAGGGAGATTAGATGAAATGTGAGTAGGAAGGATGGCAGTGTGGAAGAACGTGGCAGCAGGATGCCAGCAGGGCTGCCAACGTGGTGTCCTTCCATGCAACTCCTGCATTCAGCATTGCAGCAGCGCTCGGAGAGGTGGCAAGAAGTGTTTGTCTCTGGTCGCCTGTAGACCAGAGCATGCCTTCTCTGTGGTTTCCAGCAGTCTCCACCCAGCAGGAAGAAAAGGAAAAGCAGTGCAAAAAAAGTCCTCATGGGTCTTCAGGGGGCAGGAAGGGGAATATTGATTCTTTGGGAAAGAAATGAGGTTCAGATACAAACCATTGTGCCAGTCCCTTCTCTCGCAGAGCTTTCCAACTTGGACATTTGGTTGCAAACTGTAATTTCCAGAACTAGAACACTGTTTAATTATAACTGGATCTTCAGAGCACTGTGAGAAGTCTTGTTTTTTTTTTGTTTGTTTGTTTGTGTTTTTTTTTTTCCAACTCTGCTGTAACCCAGAGTATACCATCACATCCAAGTGACACTGAGTATATTCTGGGTGTCATTTCCCTTTGTTTTTAAGTAGGTTAAACGAAAATGAAACTGGCATCTTCACTTGCCACTTCCAGCACAGATCTGTGCAGGTCCCTGATGCCCCTTTCCCAGACTCCTTAATCTTATGGCATGGAGCTGTCTGCCTGGAGAGCAGCTCCTGGTAGAGGACAGGCAGAAGAGCTGGGGAAGGGTTGCTCCCACACCGGGTTCTAGTCTCAAGGTAACCTGGCAAGTTAAGTTTTACTGGCCAGCCTCACGCTGTTGGAAGTTGAGGAAGTTTTGGTGCATGTCTGTGGAGCCCTGGAAAGCGTAGCAGGTGTCCCAGGGTGGGAAACACCTCCACCTCACCGTGATTTGCCGATTACTGAACCATGTCATGAGTTTAATTTCTTTCACCATCTGCCAGCTGCATTCCAGTTCCTGGAGTTACTCTGTTTGAAATGCTGTAAATGATAAACATTTGACTGTTACAAACGATTTCTGCAGAGCTAGATCTTGCAGGGCCTGAAACAATATGCCCTTCTTGTAAACATGCTTCTAAAACTGATTTTGTCCTTTCGATGGTAAACAGAAGTTAGCTATGTTTAATCCTTGTTTACGTTTGGTTAGTTACAAAAGGATCAGTAGGATCACTGGGCTTTGACTCATGTTTGTCTTCATTGCTTTTGCATCTTTTTGCCAAGAAGAATTTTTAGCAATGTGGTATAGAATTGAAGCAATTATGGAAGGGAAATTGAATCCATTGGGTGTACTCATTCTGATTGTGTAAATGAATTAAGATTCCCCGTACCCTCCTGCTCCTGAGATTGGCAGTACTCTCCTCACATGTCCGGCTGGGAGATGACATCTCTTTCCTCCACGTGCCTTGTGGTCATTGACTGCTCTGCCTGATTTGGTCCCTCCATGGGAGGCTGCTCTGACAGCGGAGATCTTAGCCCTGTTCTTTGCTCTCCACCCAAGTAATCCAAAGTAGCCTCCACGTGCTTCGCTGCTTAGGGAGATGTCCTGAAATACGGTGATGTGCAAACAAACAAAGAAACCTGGGAGCGTTTGCTTTGTGCTGCACGGTGGCGTGTCTCATGCTTGTTAAAAAGGGAAACATTAAGCCAATTACTGCTCATGGTGGCACAATTGAGAAGTTTAGGTTGTCACCTCAAGGCGTATAAATCCCAGATCACGTGGACTTAAGCTATTAAGGTATAAGCAGTGTTCACAAGGAAAGAGCATTAGGCTGCTCAACAGCAGGTTGCCTAATAGTCCTCTGGTAAGTCAATTTGGGAGCCCTGTCATCCTGCTAAGAAGCCTAGCCATTTCTCAGGTGCTGTGCAGTGGCTAAAAGAATCCTGCAAGTTGCAGGGTCCCCCAGAGCACACAGAAGGTTGAGCAGAATTAGCAATCGGTTAAAATTAGACCAAGGAAATGTATGGACTGCTACGTCCCATGCCACTAGAATGTCTGAAGATGGTTTAGCTATTTAATCTTTGATATCTAAAGAGCACCTATCATCTCAATCTAATTTTATCTATTTATTTTAGAGATTGGATTCAGTGAGAATGGCACTGTCTCATAGCTTACTTTTTGTAATATTTAACAAGAGAGACAAGTAATTCTCAGCTGGAGAAAAGTTTTAAGTGTTGTTGGTCTCTCCTACAAACAGGAGTCAGCAGATCTTGAGAACTTATCAGACCCAAATGCCCTAATTTCCATTTCTTATTTCTCTTTAAATGATTAACTAATGGCACATAACCATATAATGTGTCCATGATAGCAAGTTCCATCAGAGCACTGCCATGCTCTAAGGTTAACATCCAGGTTCATTCCACAAGTTTATGAAGCAAGTAATACAACCTTTGAAAAGTTTTATATGAAATATCACATAGTTAATGCCAAGCTGAACCCTTTGGAATTGTGCACTCTCATAAAATGCTGTGTCTGAAAAGGTACTGACCTCTTAATCTTGAGAACATTTGTCTTTTACGGCAAGTGGCTGTTTCTGCATATTGCCTCTCAAATGAGACCCTGGGAGATTACATCTGTAGCAGGAGGGGATGCTGTCATGTTCTTATCAGCAAGCTCATGGCGTCAGTGATATTGCAACACCCAAAACAACACCCGTGGTTCAGGAAGGGCTTCCCAGATAGAAACAAGTGAACTTGAGTGGCAAACAAACCAGAAGGAAGTGTACTCTACAGAATTCAACAAAAGTTCAAACGCAGGGTGTGCTTTGCCACTGCTGGGTGTCTTGAAATAGTAAGTGTGCAGTTGTGTCCTGTAAAAAAAGACTTCATGTTGTCTTTTTTAATCATCTTTTATTTGTTTCGTTTTGAAGAAAATCTCTGGTTACCTCTGTGAAACGAGTTTAATTAAGAGCACATAAAGTTATTGTGCTGTGCCTTGGGCAAAGGTGCTGCTTAAATTCTGTACCAAGGAGCGTCAGGATTTTTGCTAGGTTAGGTTGTGGAGTCCTTCTAGTTCCAGCTGCCTCCCTTCTGTTATGAGCATTGTCTTTTACAACTCTTCACTCTTCATAAACTGCTGATGTTGATATCATCTTCAGGAAGTGAAGACTGACGGCCAAGACACATAATTTGGAAGAATAAAAGAATGAATCCTTTAATCAGTTTTAAATATTTTGCTTTCCAGTTCCGTTGGTTGTGATCCCATTCATGTGTTATGGGAAAGATGAGGTGTACTTACTGAAAGCAATATCATTAATAATTCCATATTCCTTCACACCATTTCTAAAGGCAGCAGTCAAGGCCTTTTCAGCTCCTCTCACTGTGGGATGTTTCTTCTAGGCCTATTTGCATGCTCCGTTTCTTCTAAGCACATTAATCTGTTTTGTGCAAAACCCTTTTGGATATTGTAATCCAGTGGCATTATCATCCCATGCTGGTGGTGTTCTGTTGTACGTGTAGTACAATATTTTCAGTGTATTGGTATGCTTAGTGTGGCTCAAGTTAAATTCAACAACTGCTTTCTTGAGCCAGCCAGTGAGACATTTCACCTGCCATCGTGTTCACCACTCATCAGCTTGTGTTGACCAAACATTTGATGCTTCTGATATGCCAAGTTCTTGAGGGGAAAAAAATAAAAACACAACACCTAAGAACTTGTCACCGGTAACAGTTGTCTCCTTCCTGCTTGCTCCGTTTCTCAAAACCCTCATGAAGATGCTCAGAAGCACAGCTGCTCGTTCAGAGTACTGTGGCAACCTCCTGCTAACTTCTATCAGTTAGGAAAATTGATAATTGAGCTCTGAGGATTCTTTTCTCTCTTATTCTGGGCTCAGGGTCCGCAGCCAGGTTGCTTCTCGCTCTGTGCTGTCCTACAGCTTCCTTGGAGATTGCTATGGAAAGTGTGTCAGGCTGTTCTACTGCGGCTCTGCTGTCAAAACGTTCAGCCTATTCCAGTAGGTAAATGAGGCACAAACAGAGCAGTTTAACTCTGGCAGAGATGCACGCGCAGAGGCAGATTCCTTTCCTGTTGGGGAGGAGGTGCTGTGGTTGCCATGTCCCAGCTGACACCGGGGATGGCCAGACGACTGCTTCTGCGTCTCTGTTCCAGTCTGAAACCAGACAGGTTAGATTAAATTGTCTGTGGTTTAAGCTAATCTGTTTTGACTTGCCATTGGAACAGATCATCAGTCCCAGCTGGGAGGCTGCAACCACCAGTGCTGCCTTCGATTTTGCTGCTGAAAGGCTGGCGCTCCATCTGCCCCGACCCCATGGCCACAGCAGTGTGTGAAGGCTTACACGGGGCTGGGATTTTAAGGGGTTGGGAAGCAGTAAACCAGGACAGAAACCTTGGCTAAAAGGAGTGGTAGTCTAAAAAAGCCAAGAGAGCAGAGCAGCAATAGGAAGGCTACCTAGGAGATGATAACAAGGTGTCCCATAAGCTTTTTGGCATAGATGCTACAGAGGCAGAAAAGGTGTAACGCAATGTGGATGTAACAAATCGCAAATCTTTAAGTAAATACATTTGTTAGAAAAATGAGGATGTTTAGGTTAAGATATGTGCTAGCTGGTGTGCTAACCTGCACCAGAAAGTAGCCAGGCAAGCCTCTTGCTGCACTAAAATCCCCCCTGCACTTTCATAGACCATCCACCGATCTGCATTTCTGGTCCATATTCTGGTTCATATTCTGTACCTGTTCCTGTTCGATTTGGGGGATTTTTTTTTTTTTTAACATACCCAACTAAAGATGGGCACACAAAGAACCTTGCAGGTGTCGTTCTGAAAGCACAGGTGGCTCCATGGATTTTTGGGGATAAACCATCAGATGTATGTTAGGACCATAGTTACTTTTTTCATGTGGTTGATCACTGGCCAGCCTACCTTCTGTGTTTCTCTAATCCACCTGCATTTGTCTTGTCTCTTCTTGTTTCCTAGCAATGTGCAGCAAGCATATAGCAAAAATTCACAATATTTCTTAAGTTTGTTCCTATTATCCCTGTCACTTAAGGTGATTTGGCTCTTCTTGCTTGATTTTTTGCCTGTCCTCTTTATTTACAACATCTCCCCAGCACTGTCGATATAATCACCTGCCTTCCGCGCAGAGATCGTTGATGCATCTCGTCGTTTCAGAACTGATATTTAAGGAACTTGTTGGTAGAGACCGTTGTTGTACTACGAATAAAAAATAATAGTGAACAAGAGAGCGGAGTTGATTAGGTGTCAGTGAGCCCTGATTTGGCTCTCCAAATGTCTGCCTGGTAATAACTAGGCTGACGCTGGGCCCAGTGACTCTCAGTTAATGAACTGAGTTTGGAGGACTGGCAGCCAGGAGAAAAGACTTGTTAATGAGTTGTCTATACATGGATCTAGAAATCTTTCAGAGAAGAAGAAAAAAATAAAAACACACAATTATAAATAAATCATTTTATTTTATAAGTCGCTTTAATTGATGTGTATTTAATTCAATCGGAAGAGACAAAAAGTTAGAAAATTTGAGTAACTATAGCTTTAAAACTTGTCAAAACAAAAATAATCACATTTCTCATCAGATTTTACATCTACCAGTGCCCATCAGAAGCTAAAATAATAGATCTTTATCATCAGATGTTTCAAAAGACCTTTCTTATTGCTGGATCTCTTTCAAGATGCCTCGTTCTGAGACCGTCTGTGGAGAACTATGGCAACGTGTTATTGACAGATGTGCTCTCTGTAGCTTGTATGTCAGCCCTGCTGCTATCTCCTGCTGACTAATAAAGTTAGTTGCTGGTATATATTTGTAGAGTCTTTGAAATCTGTTAGGTTGTGGAATAGCCTTCTGAGAGAGCTAGTTCTTCATTGCTTGAACTATTGGAAATTAATGGGAAACACTGCTTGATAATGCCATGCGGATCGTCTGATTTGGTTCCAAGGAAGAAGGGAAGGACAAGAACAAGATGTCCTTAAAAGCCTTTCTGAGTCCTACTTTGGCAAAATTACCTTCTGTACGTGCTTGTAACTGAGAGACTCTGCTCCAAGCGTGGTGACCTGTTGTCATTTACTGGCATTCCCTGACTTACACAGGCACTGGCGAAGATGTAGCACCAAAGTGATCCCCTGGAACTTCTTCTGCAGAAGTGGGAGAATATATCCACCTAACAGAACCGGAGAGTAAGTTCTTAAATGGAAAATGGAGCACGGAGAGAACAGGATGTGATAACCATGACTGTAGGGAACGCAGTGCTCACAGTTCCAAAAGCATAAATCTCTGTATGTACAGGCGTTTCTATACAGTCATCCTGGACTTACGTTCTGTGCCTTATCTTCTTCCTCTCACTAAAACTCACAGCAACAATTAAATCATTCTTGGATAAATCACTATTTTATAAAGTGAATCCCAGAAAATCTTGGTACTGGAATCTCAACTCATGCTAATAAATCTGTAGCCACAGCTGTGGAGAAGTGAGGATCTCCGTGGAGGCAGTAGTACACTTCGGGTGTCACTTACTGTGCCTGTGGAGGAGAACATTTCACAAGTACTTTAACATCTTTTCCTGCAGAAAAAGGAAAATCTCAGAATTGCTATTGATGGGACGCATTTTGGTCCTGGTCTGAGAAGCTGACTGTACAAAACAAAGCTGGCTTTGCATTAAAGACCTTCATTATTGATTATCCTGACAGCTGGTTTCTGCGTGTCGTGCTTAGTCACAGTCTCACATCTACTTGTCCTTAGTATCTTGTTGATCATGTGTATTTTTTAAAATACAGTTTAGTCAGGAAGGCTTTACATTTGTGATGCCCATTAAAATGCAGTGCCTGGATAATGAGCAAAAGGAGTAATTGGTCCTAATTTGGAATGCAAGGAAGTAATTATGATGACCCTTCATTGTTAATTTGTCATTTGAACTATTAGTGACTAAAATATTTTTGGTATAAAGATGATCTAAAGTATATGCCTTCCACTTGCTGTCTTAGAAGCCCAGAGAATCTTTATGGAAGTATTAATCCCATAGTGCTAAAACAACACCTTCCCCATAGAGTTCCCTAACTGCTCTTTATTCTTGTGGGTATTTCAGTTGGATAATAAAGTAGTGACTCTTCCTGGCCTTCTCACCTGCTCAAATTCTTTCTGCTCAGAGCTCCAGAATAGCTCTTTAAAATCCTTTATCCTAAGGAAAACCAGTGGGTGTGAGGTATAATGAGATCTCTCTTTCCAAGATCATCGAGCTCCTTGATGAGGCAGGTTGGATGATGCCATGGGAAAACACTGCAGTGAAGTCATTCATCTGCCTTGCTAATCCTGCGCTTTGTTGTTTCAATCCTTTTATCACAAGGGTCCTGCCTGGATGAAACCTTTCCAAATTCCTGCTGTATGAGTTGAGTGGGGAAGTCCAAATACCAATCAGAGCTGTAATCGTATCCAGCTAGAGTGTTCACCGTTCTGCTGTTATCCAAGATAAGACTGGGGGAAATTTCCCTATGACAAGTGCTTTCAGCACATGATGCAGAGTGCTTAAAAGAATGCTAGATGCACAAAGAACTGAGGCGCACAACAGAAGTAAGAGTGTGACCTTTTAGCCTCTTTGAGACCACTGGAAACGCGCTGCAAACACCAACCTGTTGAAGACCTTAAAACCCCATAATCTGGCTTTTGGTCCTGCAGCTCCAAAATGGCATTTTGCTTACAAGCAAGGCAATATGAAATTATTTTTCTGTGTCTCTTTGATTTAGACAGTGCCACAGTTGGTCACAGTGAGGAAAAAGTCCTTAGAGAGAAAACAGCAGAAAAATACTGATGAAAAATGCATGAACTGAACACAGGGTGGTATTGGCAAAAGCTATTGCAGGGGAAGGTAATGAATTGGGGAATGCATGGTCCAAGATTACAGGATACCCAGTATAAAGAAGGGCAGACGCAGGAGGTCAGGAGGAGGAACAGGAGGGGTCTGCAAGAGTGAAGAGGAACTTTTAATTCCTGCCTGCATCTACTTGGCTTTGAGTCCCAGCAGGGAAGAGCAGCATGTGCCAGCAGTGCTGCAGCTGCCGGCAGCACCTTCCAGACAGAGCACCATGCCTCGCCGGTGGAAAGCAGGCCGGGCAGAGAGCTTGTGGTCCCGTGGAGCCCGTCTGGAAGGAAGATGACCCCTGGCAAGTACCAATAAGCTGAAAGCCTGCGTCTGGTGGAGGTCAAAATGGGTCACCTGGGAGAGGGAACTGATCAGCAGGGAGTGCTCGTGCTTGCAAGGGCCATGCTCTGTAAGAAGACTGGGTGTTGCTTCTGCTTTCTGAAGGGAGGCTTTGTTTTTGGTAAGAATATCCCTGATTGACATGAGACCTAGCTGGGGGGGAAACTCTGTGTGTGTTTTCACAAATAAATGGTTCGGGCGCTTCATTTTGGTATGAGGTTGTTCCTTCAAAAAAAGTCACATTACAGAGAACCGTAGCTGCAGCTTTGCCTGCAGGAATAATGTGGCCTCATGGAAAAAAATAGGAGTTGTTTTGCCTAGAGGTGGTAGGCTTAATGAGAGTCCACCTGATTGACATGTAGCACACGTCCTAATATAACTTCTGCCTGACGTGTGCTTGTGGTCCCGAGGAAGACGTTGCTGATCAGATGAATAGTATCTAGATTTTAAGCTAGCAAAAAGAAATAATATCTTTATCTTTTTCAGTAGGATTTCAAAGTGTGTGTCTTGGGGTGGAGGGATGGTGGTATTTGAATTCTGAAGGATTCATGTTTTTACTAATTAGACACTAAAACTGGTAGAAGTGTTTAAAAAATAATAATGAAGCCTTAGCTCTTGCCCTGGGCATGAATTTACTAGCTTTAGTTTGTTGTTCTGTTCGGTTCATTGATCTTGTCACAATTGATGATTCATTAAGTTGTGACTACTGTAGGAATTGCAATGCACAGATGTGGCTGTGCTGCACATCTGTGTGTTCCCAACGTGCTAATGATCTAAAAACGCACTTTCTGTCTGGCCATCCACTGTGCTTCGAGTGCCAGCTGACATTTTGTATTATTGAGCCATTTGTTGTGGTTGGCAGAGAGAAAGAGTTTTTGGTTCTCCTTGTGCTTTTTTGTTGCTTTTATCCATATTTCAAATAGCTGGATTTGCCTGTCCCAGCAAGCTTGGCCTTGCAGAACGGCAGCCGTGACTGTAAGTTTTTCTGCAGGCTGCCACCTTTTTCAATGTCGTGTGCCTTCTCCTGGTCCTCAGTTATAGTAGATGGGATTATTTGCTGCACTAAGTCACAAGGAATGGACATGTCAGATTCCAAAGCGGGATTTGCAGGTTTCCCAACTTTCTCAGGGTTCTGAATTTTTAATTTTTCAAGTTAGACTGAGATGGCATTGACTTAGTTTCTAGCTTACTGCTAACAACTCAGTTTGTCCAAAGCTTCTTATCCTGGCAGGTCCCAGGAGACCTCAGAAATTTCGAGCATATTGACCTATGGGCTGATGGGCACCAGCAATTCAATAGTGTATGGGAACATTGTAAAACAACCGAATTGTTAAACTAACATCTGGCTTCTTCACCTAACTCAGACTGCTGTTCGGAGTGGACCTCGTTAGAGACTCGCGTTTGATCAAAGCATGAATCTGAGGGGCTGACTGATGCAGGATGGCTTTGCGCTAATGTGGTGAGCTGTGCCCGCTGTTGTATCATAGTGAGGTGATGCCTGTGTTGGGTGGTTAGCGCGTTGCCTTGTGACTGTTCTAACTCCGCTTGCTAGTGCAGACAAAACCCCTAAGACTCCTCTTGCTACAGGCCTGCCAGGGAGTGCCCAGGGAGAGTAGACTGCACCTGTTCAAGCACATGGCTCTCCTCTCTTACCCAAATTGCCTTTGTTTAGGCCATGTAAGTCTTTCTGAAAGCTAGATTAAAGGATGTCCGTAAGAAAAATAGTCTTAAATAAAAAATAAAAAATAAAAAAAAAAAGACAAGCAACATTGAGTTCAGGACTACCTTTATCAATATGCTCAAAAACTTAATGTTTAATTCCACAGTTGAAAGTGCCTAACCCAAGTTCTAATCCAAGTCGTTTGGTCTTGAGTCTCAGAAAGAGCCCTTTTTTTCTGCCCTGTCTCTGAGATCCCTTTTCCACCTGAGCGTCTGTAAATTCTCTTCAAGAAGCTCAGCAGTGTGAGCTCTGTAAGCCCCTGTATACGTGCAGCCTGTTCTCTAGCTCTTGGCTTGCTTTTTGTAGCTCATCTTGGAATTTACCATGCTATTTCTGTGCTCCTCCGGAAATGTATGCGCTGCAGTTCACACTGTATGTAACCGACTTCAGAAACAGCCACAACAATTTAAACCAAAGGTCGGTCTGTCCGTCTGTGTCCTGTGGCTTTTCCAGGAGCCAGTGCAGGATGCCAGGGAGGTGTGTGAGGCCAGAGCATGCTTATAACGACACTTCCCCAAGCACGTGCTTCTCTGGTCTCTGCTGAAGTGCACCAGGGGGATATTTGAGGCAGAGGTGGTGGTTTTGCTCAAACTATTGAATGAAGAGTCTTGTTACTTTTTGAACTTTACCTTTTTTAGCATGCATAATTTCCCAAAGCAAGGCACTTCCCAGCTTAGCTGTGGGTTCTGTGAGAAAAGACCTGGTAATTGCTAGTACCATTTAATGCCCCATAGGCTTTGTATGAGAAGGGACAGTGAAGAGTTTTTCCATCTTCCAGGTTCATGATTCACTCTGGATTTAATAGCTCCTTGTTGCACCCATCCTTGTATCTTCCACCCTAAATAGTTACGGTCTATTTAACTCGTTTGACATGAGTCCTGATCCAGTAGAAGCAGGGATGGGGAACAACAGAGAGTTGCTTTACCATTTCTGTCCCAGTATCTCATGAATGTTGTGAGCCCTTAGAGTCGTCATTTTCCAGGACTGTCTCCCATTTTGCAGGCTGAGCAGATGTTTTTACTGATTCCTTTAACAACCAAGAATGCACCTGGAAAGCTCTAGAACATCTGTTTGTCCAGGTGAGTGTGGGGGCACACAGTCAGACTAGCTAAGTGGAAGCTTCGGGAGGGGTTTTGTGATGTGCTCTGGGTAGGAACTGGCCTCAGTGACTCAAAAGTTTTGTTTGTTTTTTCCCAATTCTTTGGAATTGGAAAAAATATAACAAGGATAATCTGTTAGATGTTGCCTTTTGAATTCTGTACAGTTTGTAGCAGTAGCCAGTCTTCCTTAATTGTAATCCCTCTGAGATCTGCAGTGCTCGTGAAGCAGGTCTGCTGAGGGGTGTGCTCTGCAGCTTGACTCAGTAGCTCTGATGGGGGGAAAAGCTCTCAGGTCTTTTTGCACAACTGTGGAAGAACGCACCCAGCTCTTCCTCATGGAGGTTTTGGCAGAAGAGACATGCAAATCCTTCATCTCCAGACTTGGCATGGGACTTTTGCTCAGCAAAGGGAAATCTCAAAAGCTGCTGAGCACCAAGGCAGTTTTTTACTGCCTGTAATAGCTCCTTGCTGAGACTCAGTCCTAGATCTGCAGATTTGCCCTAATATTCATCCTCTCCAGCTCAAAATTTTGAGGTACTCAATGCAACTGAAAGATGGTAAAAGTAAAAAGATGGACAGTAACGCATCAAGACTTGGTTGAATCCAACTTGCCATTTTTTCTTAGAGCATTTAGTCTTAATACAAGTGAGATGTTACTTGTCAGTTACACGAGTCATAAGCAATGCTGGAGTAAATTGAGAAGTGAGCGGAGCTGAGCCAGGCAGAGCTGGCACTTTTGATCTTTGATTGCTCTTTTAGATACAAAAAGGCAAGAGAGCTCAGGGGTGTGCCATCTAGTCCTCTACTGCCATAAGGTTCCTTCATCGGACCGACGGTAAATACGTAAAGGGTGACCATAAAAAAAAGAAATCGGTGTGTTTAACAAAACTACCTGAAACATAAGTTAAGGCACAAAACCTGACAGCTCATCTTCTCCACCGTCCTAACATCTGTGTCACTAATATTCATTGAGGCATAGAATTGAAGTGCCTTCCCTTATCACTTAACCTGTTCTTTTTATGGTATACATTTTTTTTAAAAATTGCAGTGCTGCTGTCCTTTAGATCAGTGCTGCTATTCTAAGCCTAAGTTGTTTTTCCCTGGCTGAAAAATGAATCTGCAGAATCTGAATTTAACCTAGTGATTCATTACCTTATGCACTTTTCAGTTTATTGAGACATGAAGTGCTGGATTTCATGCAAACTGGACCTCACTGCCAAATAACAAAGTTTGAACCTGTGCTCCTTGTCACATTAATTGCTAATTTACAGCTGCTGTGGAAGAGCAGGTAGAGTGGTGCAGGCAAAGGATTCACCAGCAGGAATTACCCGGGCTCCACAGTTAGGCTGTTAGCAATGCCTCCCCACCACTACGGTTAGCGTGACCCTTTCAGCATCTTTTAAGCTATTGTGGCATTTATTGTAGTAGGCCATTCTGTCTTCAAGACACTCCTGACAGATACTTACTCAATACACTGATTTTGAGAGGAGTGGCTGTGTAGTTGCATACATTTCAGCAGAGTTATGGCTAAACAGCATGAAATTTGGTTGGTGTTTGCCTCCATCACCAGCACGTCTCCCAGGCTGTTTTTCAGTCCCAGGCAGGAAGGGGAAGCGGATGCTGCATCTAGCTGAAATGCTCCTGCCCTTCCAGTGAGCACCATTTAAGAGAGTAAATATGCACAAGTCCAGGTTTTGTTTAAAACACAAGTACAACATCTTAGGTTGACAGTCCAGTTGTCAGCTGTCTTAAATAATTCCCGTCTACTTCAACAACAAAATAATAGCCGCTTTTTGATTATTAAAATACCACATCATTTTTATAAAAAGAAGCCTTCCCGTGATGTTTTGCAGGGAAGGGGGTGTAGTGCCATTTCTCAGGACGTGTTTGTACGCTGTCATGTCAGCTGCTCTGTGCAGCGGTGCAGGGTAGGCGTACTGTTCGCTGCTTTCCCAACAGAGCTGTTGATTTTCATGAAGATATTTTGTAAGTGCCTTACCCGTTTGGCTTTGTTAAGTAATGTTTAGAGGGTTCCCTCTGTGAGCTCTGAGGATTTTCCAAACTGACTAGTTTGGAAATTGCATTTGGCAAACCCTAAATTCTGAGCAAAACAGGTGCAACAAATGATTTTAATGTGTTGCCTTTAACTAGATCTTAATTTCTTAGTGCTGAGTATCTCTGCCAGTCAGACCAGTGCTCCTGTTTTACACCAGGAATATAATCTGTTCTGGCCCTGTGCTAAGTGGGAACGTCCTGGATGAAGAAGTGGGTCTTGTGTTGTGTTACAGGTGGTGAAACTGAGGTTGGTTTCCTGAATGGCTGTGGAGGGGGAAGGCTCAGCTTGCAGGGAGGGCAGGGCAACCTCATGGGCTGCTGTTGATTGCCTCATTAGGTTAATGAAGGCTGAGCACAGAGCCTCGTGGAAGACCCCAGAAAACAGTGTGACATGCAGGTACACCACGCTGCAGTGGGCTCTGCAAGGCCAGGTAGGAAACAAGGCAGTAGATGGATACAGATAAACCTCTATGCACAGCACAAGCTAACGAAGAGAAAAAAATGATCACCAGGAACATCACCGATTACAGCATAATCATTGCTTGACTGCTGAAGAGATCAGCCTGGAAAAGAAGGATTTGGAGGCCGGTGTCTTGAGGAAGAGCCTCTGCCTTAGCCTGGGGGACTGCCAGGGAAAAATGTGAAGCAGCTTGTGTGAAAATATAATGTGTGGGTGATGAAACATTGGTGGTGCCTGGAAAGAGTCAGCACCTCAGTAGAACATCGTATATCAGGGAGAAGCGTGAGTCTTTCAAAGAGAAAAATAGCTCTGTCTGTTGTCTGGGAGAGCGCGGGGTAATAACTGGGCAGCCCTGCCTGCATGCTCTGGCTCCGGCAATTTAACATCGCGCGGCTTCGCAGCCCGGCCTGACAAGGGTGTGCTCCTCTTCTGCTGTGCATCAGTACGAAACAAAGAGTATTTCCAAGGGGCTTCTCAAATCTTGGTGTGCTACCTGCTGGTGGTGCTCCACAGCCCTCAGAGTGTTAAATGCTGGAAGAGGCTTAAAGGAGGAAGGAGCTTTGTCATGCCCGTGTCACCATTAAGTAAAATAAAACAGCTATGACTGGAAGGAAGGGAAAAAAGGGCAGCAAATTCTTGGGCAATTACTGGTACACGTTCACTAGTTAAAAGTAGGGAAGGTCCTGAAGCGTAATGGAGTGAATCACTTATGACCAGCTTTATGATGGTGTAATCTGACATTTACTTTCAATGGTAAATACAGAAAATGATAGTGAAATGTTGAAAATGCGATGTGTCATAAAAGTTACAGCCTCCTCGTCAAGTTTATTATGCTTTGGGAGACACGGGGACTTGGTTGCTTCCTGGCATTTGAAATTTAGACGCTGAAATGCAAACCAGTCTTTTGCTATCCGTGGGTTTGAGCTGGTCAAATATCAGCATAATTACGCAGCCGACCAGTTCTGCTCGAGTGCCCATTGCCCGCAGTTGGCTGCGCATCAGCTGGTCGGGAGCTGCAGGTTTCCACGGAAACTGCATGTACCACTACCTGTGAATAATTGAGAATGGCAGCTGTAATGAGAGAATTTGGGGCAAATTGTGTAAATATTCGTAACTAGATTACAGTGGTAAAATATTTTCACTCTAGATAAAGATAACTTCCAGGCTTAAGGAGATTAAACTGAAGAGGTCCCGGAAAGAATCCACCCTTGTGAAATCCAGGGCTGAGTGCTCCGAAACCTATTACAGATTCCCAGCATTTCAGAAACCAGATTTGGGAAAGTTTATTCCCTGCGCTGCCTCGAGGGTCCGATATCCTTTGTATTCTTGATCTAGGGGGCAGGCAATTGAAAGGCAAAAGCTCTGAGTTTGTAGCAGCTGTGTTGGCTGGCAAGAGGCTGCTCAGACCCCTCTGCTTCGGGGCAGGTGCCTCGGTCTAGTCCTGCTCGCAAAGGCAGGTGAGGATACACCAGAGGTTTGGAATAAAATAGCTGGGTAACCTCTGCCAAGTCTCCCCTGTTTTTCATCTTCAGCTTATTTATTTATTTCAGAAAAAAAAAAAAAAGTTAGATGCAGTAGCTTAATATTCAGAGCACTCTTGCGCTCTGCAGTGTGATCTGCATAAACCGAAGGAGAGATGTTACCAGCGAGCGCTTTCTATAAAGACAGCTTTGTGTGTGATAGAGAGGAAAAGCCAGCTGGATGTAATAGGATTCACTGTGATTGCTGCTCAGATACTGTGGGCATGTCTTTCTGTTGGGTTGAAGTGACCTGAAGAATTTCCATTGCCCATCTCTGGGCGTACTGTCTCTCGCACTGAGCTTGCAGAAGAAATGAGTGCAGTAGTGCCAGCAGGAGATCTGTGTGGTTTCTGTTAGCCTAAGGTTAAAAAGAAGTGGTGACTGTTTTGTGTGCTGCAGCTAATGAAAAGGTTTGGGCTAAGACATCACAGTTAATTTTATACGAAATTAACTTTTCTTTGAAACCCGTTTTGTTTTATTTTTTGCCAGCAACAGTTTCTCACTGCTGGTAAAGCGGGAATGCGTGCCTATTTTCATGTCAGCCCAGAGCAAGCCAGGGAGTTGGCATTACCTGTGAGAGTGTCGTCTTCGTCTGGGAAGCTTAAAAACCTTGTGCTGGACTCCTGGTTGTGCTCCCTGCCTCTCCAACCTCAGATCTGCAAAGTAGCTGCTTGTGCAGTTCAGAGAGAGAATGTTAATTGGTGGAACTGAGCTTTCCTCCTTGGAAGTAGCAAAGTCTGAAAATCCTCGAATCATGAATGTTGCTGGGTTAATTGGGTGGTTAAATTTAGCAAAGCTTCGAGTGTGCCTCACTGAACAAAATAAAGCTTCCATTTATTATTTACACGTCTGTTGTGACATGAGGTGGTAGCTCAGGGTGGGCTACCTTGCAAGCCAGGCAATCTAGTGAGCAGTTATTATTGACTTGAGAGATGGAGCTTGTCATGAGTTGCATCTTCACTGATGCCGTCAGTTAATTTTGAGCCAGATAGCTGTAACCAGCTTTCATTCCACCTAACAAATACCTGGGGATATATGGAGCTATGTGCTGGCAGTGCTTGGCTGAAGAGGAATTAGTTTTGGCTTCCTACAGTCAGTGATACACAGCGCCCGGCAGCCCTATTTGTTAATTAAAAGCAGAGCGTGTCACAAGGCTCTGATCTGAGTATGTAAAATAAGGTCTCTTAAACTATGTATTTTGCTCTAAAAAGACTCTCGCAGAAGGAGTGTGCTGCTGATGACTGAAGGATTTAATAATAAGGAAGGTTTAAATGGGAGGAAATGCTCCTGCTCAAGTTTGCCTCTGCTCATGATGCCAGAGCCTTGTCAGAGTGAAATATGTAGCCCGGGCTGAATGGCTGAGCAGCTTCCATCTGCTTCAGGATCTCTCAAAGATAATCAAGAATGATGAAAATTGTTTCTTCATTTTTGACCTCTAACCAACCTGTTAGCCTTATGTCTATAAAACAAGGGATGTCTCCAGACCGGACATAAATTGTAATGCTGCTGTAGATCACAACTCTTTTATCAATATTTGAACTGGAAAGAGCTTATATCAGTACAGCAGCAGTTTATTGTATTCATGAGAAGATCTCCGTACCCTTAAGACTCGTTAATTTGACAGACCCCTAATAGCAGCTTGCAAATCTTACTGCCACTTCTCGCAGGAGGCGAGGTCCTTCCAGGTATGCTGCCCCAGGACTGGAGGAGCCATCAGCACGCTCGCTCCCGTACCTGCCATCTCGTGCAGAGCAGGAGGGTTATTTTTCAGTATCCACAGCCTGGTGCCACGCAGGCGGCAGTAACGTGGTGTCACCGCATCCTCCCTCATCTCCCTGCCCGTCAAATGCCCTCTCCCAGCGTTCCCCGTCTCCTCTGTGTAGTACCGGGCATTGTGCTGCTGCTGAGAGTTTCCATACGACTTCTGTGTTCTTACAGCCAGGCTTTTCCTGCATGCTGCTTCCTTGCTTGCACCTTCGCTGCCTCGGCAATGGGCTCCCCGTGCTTTGCTCCTCGCTCCCCAGTGCCTCGTTCTTCCTTTCCCCTCTCGCGCTGCACCGATAGCAGAACGCTGATGCTTAACTGGCCATATAAAATGATGCATTATCTCGCAACCCTCCTTTCCCCAAGCTCGAGTTTTAATTTCTTTGCAGGATCTGCGTGCTGGCTTCAGGCTGCAAGCACCTGGAGGAGAGGGAGGGCTTCGTGCTGAGCCCCGTGGAGCCCTGGCAAGGGGTCTAACAGCTCGGGCTGTCACTGCAGCAGCACATCTGTGCAGAAACACTTGCTCAGAGCCAAACAACGCTTGTACTAACTCTTCCCATTTCTCCGAGGAGGACTGTCACAGCATTCTGGAGATTTATATCCTCTCGCAGAAGTTTTGTTGCCCTGTTGAGCAGGCGCTGCCTTCCCACCGCTGGCTGGCACAGGCAAGGCAGCCCGACTGCCCGGCGCTGCCAAGCCCCTTGCATGGGCACCTGGGCAGAGCTGCCAGCTCTTCCTAAATGCTATTCCCATCACTCTGGCTGCCGTGCTCTGTCTGTCTCATTTGCTTACACGCCCTAAGCTCTCACTGCAGCCACTCTCAAGGGGTACTAAAAAGAAGGTTGCTGGGTCTAAATGTTGTTGAGAAAATGTTGAAGATTGGCAACCTACCGAGAGGGGCCATTGGCTTAAGAAAGATTTAGAGGGCCTTAAATAGCAGAGGTCAGGCTGGTTATGGGAAAGAAGAAAAAAAGGAAGAAAAAGAAAAACATTAAGTATGTTTGCACTAGATGGAGAAGTCCCTGGAAAACTGAATGTTTCTGCACAGCAGAGTCATTGAACTGCAGATGAACCTGAAAAAGCAGAACTGGAATACACAAGCACCATCCTTTCGGTGTTTCTTCATAGCTAACACATTCGTCTGGGCCTCGTTTTTAGTGTGACATGAGTGAGTGCGTTGCTTTAGCCGTGGACTCTGTCCTTGGCAGGGACCCGGGTAGGCAGAGCACAGGTCCCCCACCCCAAACATCCAATTTGTTACAGGATTTTAAAGGCGAGATTTGAGACAACTGGCTGTGTCTTTGGAGATCCTCTGCCATCCCATAAACCTTCAGGAGCCTCCAGAATGAGGTTGTAAAGCCTTGATTTAAACCAGTGTGTCCATACAGAGGCAGATTGCTCTGTCACACATTGCCCCAGCACTAATATCCAAAAGAAGGCTCCAGTCTTGGAGGAGCTGCAGAGCCTCACTGATTGAGAGAGGCAAGGATGGATGAGGCACGGGCTGGCATTAGGATTCACCTTTAATGTTGTGTTTTATTTCCTATGTAGCATGGGGCAGATGCCTTAACCTGAGCTTTCTGCATTTGTGGCTAGGTTTCAGAAGGGGTCCCTGTCCTGAAGGTCTGTGATTTGGAGATCTCGCTGTTGGAGCAGATTTTTTTTCAGGGAAACATCAAGTGAGCGGATCATCTGAGCAGCCTGTTTGTTTGGTGGTCCATCTGGGGTAATTATTTGTGCTGATAACACAGCTGCTGGCTGCAGCAGCCCGCAGGCTGGGCTGTCGACTGTAGTGCCGCTGGACCCCTCTCAAAGCCGTGTTTTCGTGGCTTTGTCCAACAAAGTGCAGTTGTGTTTGTAATCCTCGCCATGTCCCCGCAGAGCTGTCCTGCCCGCGCACCTTCGGGGCTCCTGGTGGGAGATGCTGCTGCTCCTATCCCAGCACCAGGCACCACGGTTTCCTGACCGTGTTCCTCTCCCTCCTTGCACTGCAGCCCCAGGAGCATCCCTCGTCGCACCCGGGGCAGCCTCTGCTCCTCCAAACAGAGCGGTCTGGTGGGCTGTGCACGAGGAATGTGCCCGTAACAAGGCGATTAGCGAGGATTTGCTGACCGGCGGGGATCGAGGCTGAGCGTGCCTGTTCCCGTGCTCGTCCTAATGGGGTTGTTCCTGTAGGGGAAGAAGCGACGAGTGCTTCCCTGCCACGTCCCCAGGATGTGTGCTAGTCCAGCCCCTAGGAGCTCGTGTTCTTTGATCTGCTGCAACACATCTGCTCAAAAGGATTAGCAGAAAACTCCCTTCTCAGCAGCTTACGGCTGTCGTATACTGACACCTGTATTTTGGTATTTGCAAGCTAAGCCCGTGCACTTAAATAAGCAAGCTCAGTTCTACATGGGTAAAATTGTAGGATGAGCCTGCTTTAATTAGAGCTGGTGAGACTCCTCAACACTCCTGCTGTTTGCTATCATAAACATCTTGCATATGTTTGCAGCACAGTGAAAAAGAAAGGCTTTTGGGGCAGGTGCCTCTTTTAAAGCAACAAATCAACTTCCAGATAATTGAAAAAGCCACAGTTGCTTTCGGAACAGGTAACGAATACAGAAGGAAATGCAGCTGCCAAGCGTCTGGAACACGGTCCGTAAACATCCCGGGAGGAGAGCGGGGATCACCTACAGCAGCAGGTCCTGCAGCGGCAGGGCTCCCGGGCTGAACGGCTGCAAGGTGCCGGCTGTTCCCTAGGGGATGCGTGGAGGCAGCTTTCCTGGCAGGCTGTGAAGCAGGCAGGGCTCACTCAGGGCCTGGAAGTTTCTTTCAGGATCAGCTTCAACTTTTCCTAGGGATAAGTCTGGGCACTTGATGTTTTTCAGATCCGTTGGTTCATAAATCAGACTGGGCAACTCACGTGATGAAATAAAGAATACTTACAATAAGGACTGAGCAGCTCAGTGTTGGTGGCCAAAGCCTTGATCCCGTGCTGTCCCAGCTCGCTCCCTGGGTTCAGTCTCTCCTGGCAGGAGCCACTGATACCTGCTAGTCAGAACAGCAAGGTTGTGTTTTTTCTGGTTTGTTTTGGTTTTGTTTTGGCTTTTCAGGGTTTTTGGTTGTTTGCTTTTTTGTTTTTAACCTCTGTGCAAAACCCATGCTCTAATAATGCCTTTGTTTTCCCTCCTGTTTTGCTTGGTCTACGTGGAAGCTCTGTTGGCTTCCTGCTTCAGACGTCAGCTTTTTCTGCAAATGAATCAACCTCCTGTATCTTAATTTTGTTAGGGGGTAGCTCTCTTCAGTCTTCCTTTCTGTGCCTGTCGCCTTTACTAAGCCCCTCTGGTGCACATTGCTCAATGTGAGCTGAGTCCTGCTCACGCAGTTATTCCTGCTGATATTGGTGAGCTATTCCTGTGCTCCTTCCCAAACTGACTTAGCATTGCTCTCCTGAAATCCAGAGCTGCTGCTCTGCTGCATTCAGAGATTATAGAAATCAGAAAGCTGTGATCTCTCATACAGGCTTTCTCTGGATTAATTCCTGCTTAAACTCAAAAAGATGTTTCAGAAAAGCAACCCATCTTAACCTGAAAATTGTCAGCGCTGTGCAGTCCCCCCCAGTTCATGGTATTTAGTTGCAGTTGTTAATTAACCTCTGTTAAAAGCTCTCCCTTCCAGCCTTCGCTTTTTATCTGTTACAATTCTCTAGACTCTTATCAAATTTTGGTTTCTGTGATGGCTTTTAGTTACTTTGATGCAGTTACCTCTCAGTCTTCTCTTTGATAAGGCGGACAGACTGAGACCCCAGAGCCTGCCTTTAAAGCGGCTTCGTTCCCTGTGCCTAACCCGTTCCTGCAGCCCTGCACAGAGCCGGTGTCACCGGCGGCCCCCCAGGAGCGGTCCTGGACACAGAGGCAGCTCCTCTCCCACGTGCAGCCCAGGGCTGGCCTTGCCCCTTCTGGCCGTGGTCCTTCTTGGCCCTTTTGTGCACCTGGTGGTCCGTGAGACCCCTGTGCCCTCTGCAGTCTGTGCCCTTTGTGCGATGGGATGTTGGGGTGTCTCAGGGCAGCGCTGGTGCCTACGTGCTTGGCGCCCGAGCAGCTGCAGTCCTCGGGGCCGAGCTGGGGCAGCTGCCTTGTTACTCCTCGTTACTTGTGGGCTGTGGGCGCCCTGCTGTCTGCGATGGTTTTCTTCCTTGCAGACCTACCCACAAGAACTGGTTAGAGCATCAGGCGCCGGGGTAAGGAGGCAGCTCCCTTGCACACAGAGGCTGTTCAGACACAAGGTCTGTAGGAAGAGATAACATTTGTATTAGGCTAGATAACACAGATGGAAAAAATGAATGAGAAGCCCTTCATCAAACAAGATCCTCCTCCACCCCTGCAAACTTAGCCGTCCTTGCATCTTGTGAGCTGCCTGGCTGTATCACGGCTGCTGCCAAACACTTTGACCTTCATTTGCAGTCTTTATCCTTTCCTTCCCCTGGCTGTGGGATTCTCCCGGCCTTGCCTTTAGCCCGAGAGGGAGGCTCATCGTATCCGGTTTCCACTTTATTGAACGGATCACAATATTCCTTCTGCAGGGTGTCGGTGCTCCCCGCCTGGAGAATTTTATAGTTGACATTTACGCCAGGCACTGCAAAAGTGGATTCAAGGTCTCCTTTTAAAGCGGGAGCTAAACATGCATAGCACAGGCACACAAAAAGACCCTTATCTCTTAGTTGGTTTTTCATTACCTCCTGTGGCTGTAATCTGATTGCTTTGCATATATTAATGAAGAGGGAAATAAAATATTTGTAATAATAGGTGCATGGCAGTCTGGGATTTATTTATTTCTTTACTTCCCAGAAGGGCGTGCTGCAGGATTTATTCCTTCAGGCTGCCTTGGGGTGCTGGCAGAGGCTGTTGGGTTGTTCTTGGGGCCACGGTCACGATGCTGTGAGGTGATGCAGTGAACTCTGTTCCCTGCTGGCTGTTCTTTTTCCAGGAGTACCTGAGTCTGGGCTCTGACTTTGTTTTGGGGTTTTGTTCGGGGCTTTGTGGTTTGCACAGATACTTCAGACACGTTCATCACAGAACCTGCTTGTGGAATGGGCTGAAACGAAGGATTGCAACCCGAGCACCCCTCCACGGCACCCTGCCGACTCTCCTCTGACTTTGTTTTGATACCAGAGTGTAAATACTTGAAAAATCTTTATGTTGCTTGCTTATTTATGTAAAAGGGAAAAAAAAAAGCATGTGGTGTTCTAGCAGACGCGATGAGAAAGGGAACCAGGCCTGCCATTTCTGCTCTCCTTCAGGAACACCAGGATCTGTTTTTCACACGGTTGAAGGGAAAGTCTAGATAATGTAAAAAAAGCAGATTTACTTTAGGGAAGAACAGATGCTTGCGCTGAAAATGTGACTGGTTTTCACGTTATCCAGGGCTGTCAGTGGGTGTTGAATATTTATATACTGTAGGGAAAAGGTGATGAACTAGATTGCTTCATACCAGCTTTTTCCTGCAGGAGTGAAAAAGCAAAGAATTCTCAGATGAAGCTTCCTGTTAGTTGTTTGCAGTGTGTGAATAGCAGGGATTGCGTGGAAGAGTTTGTGGGTGATGAGAGAAAGCTCCCCCGGGTTATCTAGCGAGAGGTTGGGGCCATTCCTACCTCTCGGCGTGTGCTTGGTTTGACAGTGAAGATAAATAAGAGGGACCTAGCAATAAGAGTTCTTCTGTTTCCGAAAGGAAGCCCATGGAAATGCTTTACATCATATTTGCTTTACCGTCTGTAGAAGCTGACAGCTGCTGATTTTTAACCTCTCCCCAACTGCAGATGCCACAACGTATTCAGAAGTCGTGCTGATCATTAGGTCACTGATTGCCTATGGAGATGTGCCTGTTTCAGCCACCTTGCTGCTGTCCTGAAAAATCAGAACCCAGCTGCCTCACACGTAAAAAGTTGTTGATTTCTCTGTCCTTTCCCTCGCGATGGTGATACGTGTGGAGATACTGAAGTGAAAACACCCGTGACACCCCTCTCAGCTAGGTGAGAGCCCGAGCAGATGGAGCGTTTTACCAGGGGCTGGGGCAGGGCAGTCCTGTCACCGTAGCCGTGTACTTGAACAGGTCCCTGCTGATGTGATTTTATTTTCCCTTGGAGGCAGTTTCTCTGCTGAGCGGGCTTGTCGTAAGCCTTCCCTCCTCTGGAGGAAGGACGTGAGAACGTTTGTGCAGGTGTGTGCTCCTTCTCCAGAGGCTGCCTCTGTTCCACGGCGGTGCTACTCACCCATCTCCTGATTGCTCCCTTGCTTACTGAAGACTTACAAGCAGTCTGAGGTTTTTCTAGGAAGAAAAACTCATGGAAGATATTATAATAACTCTAAGTTCTTCCAGCAGCGCAGAAAAGAAGCCGCCTGTGAGAAGGCAGACCCCCCTGAGCGTGTGTGTGCATTTGAGAAACACGGCAGGATGCTTAACAAGGGCAGAAGTAAAGCAGTCTGCTTACATTCCCTAACTTGTTTTGGAGCTTGAGTTGCTCCAAACTAGATATTCTGGTAAGGACCGCGTTGCTGACAGCCAGTCTGCATTAAGTGCACGTTAGCAGAGCTCTGCTGATCAATGTGGTGCTGGAAGCAGAAGGCTGCTCTCGGCTCACGGTGCCGCCGGCTCTGTGGCACAGGGCCGATGGGACAAGCTCCCGGGGCCTTGCCCAGCGCTGCTCTGCCAGGTAGCTCGAGCTGCGTGGCTTCGGGAGGGATTTGATCTGCAAGTGAAAAGGAAGGCTGCCCTGTGCTTCCCTCTCGTGATCTCCACTGCAGCGAGAGGGGGATTACGGCTCTGCTTTCAAATGTCTGAGAGTTGTTGACAGGGACAGTGAGACAATTCAGATGCAATCTGTATTCCCCGATCTCGGTTGTTTTATTCAGTTCTAGCCACAATAAATTTCAAGGAGGAGAGGAAACACAGCACGTCCATCCCTTCTGTTCCGTTTCAGCACCTTTTGGCCAGCTCGCTGCCCTTCTCAGTCCATTAAGCCATTAGCATTTTTCAGTGCTTGGCTTTCGGAGAGCGAGGGGAAGGCAGAGCTGGCCAGATGCTTGGTGCTGTGTGCCTGTCATGGGGGAGGCCCGTGTGCGGCTCTATCTCATGCTTCCCCTTGCATGGGAGGGATCCCCCAATCCCCCTGAACAAACTCCCCGTGCACCAGGGGGTGTTGCCTTCTCTGTTTTCCTGAAGGAGCAGGAGGTTGGTGAAATAGACGGGCTGACCTGGGAGCAACGGGACCTGTTTGAGTAAGAGCTGCGATCACGTTCCCAGCTCCTTGACAGCCTCCCGGTACTTCTATGAAACCTTGACAAAAGCCATTTTAGGAGGTTCTGTCTTGGGAATCCTTTGCCTGAAGGGCACCAGATTTGGCCTCTAAATCTTAATCCTCATTTCACGAGGCACCTGCTCTTTCTGAGGCCATCTGACTGCTTCAGAGCGCTCACAGCTCACCTTTAAGCTGCGATTCTTCCAAGAAAGATTTCTAACTCTGGCAGAAGCCGTACACGGCTGTAATATTTTTCCTTTGGGAAAACTGGGACTGATCATTTATGTTCTGAGAAAAGGCCGGTTTTCGTTTTACAAAAGAAAGGGAATTAAACCTCAGGTTAGGAAGAGCGAGAATAAAGATTTCCCCTGCTTTTATTTGCGCAGGCCGCGTGCTTCTTTCCCCAGCCCCAGTAACACGGAAACCCCCCGGTGACCCCGTCATTGTGCGGCCCCGAATGGAGATTAATCTGGAGAGCGGTAGGTAATGAAATGAGGAGTTTCAGCTTTTGTCATTGTGTGAGCGGTGAGGATATTAAGGGCTCTAGGAGCGAGAAATACACTTACTCCTGTTTTGGGGAGTGTTTATCTGAAGAAGGAGTTCCAAACATCATTATACCGAAGTCTCCAACCTCTTCTATTTGTGTTTGTATTTTTGGTCCAAGACCAAGAAGGAGGAAATTATGTTTATCAGAAGGAGCTGCAGGTGTTGAAGGCTGCGATATTAACTCCAGGCGTTAAGATGGTAAAAGAGAAAGGAAGGGGGTTTCCAGTACATTTTACTACTCTGCATCCTTTTACCTGCTTTTTTGTTCCTTAATCTCTTTGTACCTGAGTTTCCTACCTGTAAATGGGAGTGAAGATTCCTGCTAAATGCGGCTGGAGCCCTGCTGTGACGGTAAGAACAGACAAGTTCGGGCTGGCCAGAAGCAAGCTGCAGACCATAATTCACAAAGAAAATACCCATTGTGTTAGCAAGGCAGGCACGCTGGCATCACTGAGAATCCTAAAAAAGAAAAGAAAAAGAAAGATCTCTGGCCCTGACGTCGGGATGCACACAGCCACTTTGCACCTTTTGGAGCAGGTGTTTCCCTGGCCTGTAGCAAAGCTCCTGCTGCTGGTGTACGGCAGGGCTGGAGGCCCCTTGGGAAGTTTCCCTGCTCTGCCCCGGGAGCAGTGGCCCCTGCAAACAGCTCCCACTGGGGGTCTTGGACACCAGGCTGGCTGTGCTCAGCCTTGGTGCACAGCGAGGTGCTGCCTTCTGCACCAGATCCCAAGTGTCTCGGATGTATGTGCCAGAAAAATCTGTGTAGAGGTGTTTAACATCTTGATAACTTATTTTTTTTTTTAAATCCTATCAAGATCTAAATGTCAGAGCGATGGCTGTGTTATTCCTGTGCTGGCATCTCCGGTGTGACTTTCATGTCGTACGTGGAGGTGATGCTTTGAAGCTGATCTCCTCACTACTTGTTGTCTCTTACAATCTTCCTATTCTCCCTCAAGCATCTCACACCAACCTCCTTTCTCTGCTTCGCTTCCTTTGTAACCGCGTGGCTCTGCATCCTTCCTGTCCAAAAAGCTACCCAAATACATACGGGGGAAAGGATCTCCCCCTCTCAAAATTGCTTAATTTGTCTTTCACGAGAAGAAGCTGGAGGAGGGTAGGAGGAACAAAGCTGCGACTCTTCCCAGCCCTGTGTGGGCATGTTTTCCTCAGTCCCTGGCCCAAGAATGTGGCTCCCCGTCTGATCACAGACACAGCAGCTCCTCTGACAGTCACAGCAGGCGGGCGCTTGGCACAGCGATCTCTCCACGGCTTGGTCACTCAGCTGGCCTTTCTTCCCGACCTGTTGTGCTCTGCAGGTGAGGTGTGAGGCGGAGCTGGCGCTGCCTGCTCCGGGTACCGTCCCTCTCCCAGCCCTCTAAACCCCGGCCAAGCCTGGCAGCGTCAGGTCTCTCCCAGCTCGCGGGGCTGTTGGCGAGGCCGGTACCTGCTGCTCCTTACACAGGGCTGGGAGCAGCGAATGCCAGACCTACAGGAAATTGTTCCTGGACTGGAAACAAAAGCAGAGGAGTCTGCCACAGCCAGACAAAGAGTTATTGAATTAAAGGCACCTGCTATCCCCAGCTGAGCGCTGGATACTGGTGCAGCGTGTCATTTGCTGGGCAGACCGGTACCCACTTCTGTTTTCAGATGGTTTTGGCTTCTGCAGCTTTTTCTCTGCTGTCTTGAAGAGCCAGTTTATAAGCTTAGAGCCCCAGGGCGAGTGGGTAGGAGGTGTTTTGGGGAGAGGGAGAAAGTGGGAGTGTCGTGTGTGAGAAACAGCAATCCCACCTTTTCCAGGCCTCTCTGCATTTTTGTGTCATCAGGTGGCTGGGCCCAGGTGTGCTTTCTGCTCTCCGCATCCCTTCAGGGCTTTTATTTTGAGAATCTATTGCATTCCTTCTGTCAGTGGCTTGTGGGAAAAACAAGACCATCGTGGTACAAAGGAACCGGAGGAAGGAACTGGGATTTATATTACCTTGAAAATAATAACACCCTCCTTTCTTTTTCACATTGCCTTGCTTATTGAGGCTGCTTGCTCGCTCCCTCGTGGTGCCTCTGAACAAAACGGATTGTGCGCATGGCTCTGCGCGTCTCACCCTGAGCTGGCTCGTGGCAGCCATCCCCATCTGGAGGTTTCCAAGGGTGCCCACTGCTTTCCTGTGTGCTTCAGCACGCGAGCAAGAGGTGGCAATGTGAAAGCAGTGCGCTGGGACCTTGGCTGCAGGAGAGGAGAGCCACTCGGCCAGGGGTGCGTGTGCCCTCGCCCCGCGGGCGGCAGCCTGGAGCTCGTGCTCAAACATTTGCTCTTTTTGTCTTTGGAAGTTGTTGCTGGTGGAAGAGGACGTGTCTGAACAAAAACACTCACTCTTGAAATGGAGTGCTTGCAAAAATAACGCATTCACAGGGAAATGCCTCCCTGGCCTTCCTTTTCTACGCCCCCCTCCGTAGCTGCACAAGGTGTTGGTGGAGGATTATAAACGCGCCGGATGCACGCTGCTACTGCTCCACATAAAGCCAGCAGCACTTAACCTCTCTAACTCCCAGAGAGACTGGGCAATGAAAACCTGATGCAAACCCAGCTGGGAGGCTGGAGGTGAGGCCGTAGAGGTGGCTGAGCAGGCTGTTGGTGCCTCGGTGGGATGAGGTCTCAGAAGAGCCTGTGGATGTTTACCCAGATAAAAGAGGACCTGCGCTGCCCTGCAGAGCTTCCTGGGAGGAGGGCATCAGGACTGCTGTCCTGATCGCTGGCTTTTAGTCATAGAATTACGTGGAGGAAAAAGAGGTTAGAGGAGCCCTTTGGAGGTCACCTCCCCAGGCCCTGCTCACACAGGGGCCAGCTTCAGCTGGCATTCTTCACCTGCTTGATGCATCCAGGGCACGCCCAGGGCTGCAGGTGAGGAGTGCAGGTGCCGGGTGCCTGCAGTGCTGTAGGGTGGCCCCAAGGAAGGGGAAGCCCGCGAGCCACTGGGCCAGCACATCTGGCAAAGCTGAAGGCCGGAGCCGGCTGGCCTGACGCTGTGCAGGGAGAACAGATTTCGGGGTGGTGGCTGCAGGGTGTAAGAAAAAGGGTAGTCCCAACTTCTTCCTCTGTTGCAAATCACTTCTTAAATTCCATAGGTAAAAATCTTGCAGAAACTGACTCTTGCCATGGTTGTGCTTGGTGCTAGTTAGGAGTGTTTCCCTAGTACTCATTGGAGGTTTGTCCCTATGTGTAGTGTCTGAACCCTGAGCCTTAATTCCTCAACGTTGTTCCTTGGTATCTTTCTCCTACACCCCGCACCGAGGAAGATGCAGGCACGCACACTCGGATTTCGGAGGGCTGAGGAGCTGGTCCACCCTGCGGCTTGGTCAGAGCAGGCGGTACCGCTGCCTGCACCGTCCTCACCAGCTACTGGGAGCAGCTCGTGCTTCGGGAGATGGCAGGCAAGCAGCAGCTTTAGGTGATTGCATAAACAAATACATTAATACCGGATTTCTTAAACTTTTCTGCTGGTCTGTGACGCTCTAAGAACAAGATTGGGATGTTAAAACCCGGGCTGATTACCTTGACACATCCAGGACTGCAGCTGAAGCACAGTCCCGTTTGGGTCTTCAGCCTTTAAATGTGGTGCTCCACATGACGCTGCTGGAGAAAAGACCAGCCAGCTTTGGGGTGAAGAGCAGAATGCTTTTTTTCTTGAACTAAACATTTATTTAGGAGTAGGGTGGTGAATTCTTTCCCAATAAACTAAGCAGAGTAGGAAAGACAGTGCTACAGCTCATCTTGTCTTCGCACACCGCTCTTCCTTATGGGCAATCAGTGGGAAATGGGACTGCAAAATTCCAGAAATTTGCATCGCCATGGGAATATGCATGAGTGTGATGCCCAGGAAGGAAAGGAGAATTCAAAGACAAATAATTCGGTACGATGATAAATCAGAGGTCCGCATATTGTAGTTACCGGTAGTACTTCTAGATTTTTTCATGGGGCGTTAATTTCTTCATAATCTAAAATAGTTGAGCCCAACGATTTAGCTTTTATTTTCTTCCTTAGGGGAAATGGGAAGGGCTGCCGAGCTTGGTGGGCCCTTCCTTTCTTGTTCTGCAGTCTGTTAACAGCCTCTGCAGAGGGCAGGGAAGGAGGGAGGCATTGGAGAAACACCGGGGCTGAGCCCTGTTTGTTTTGCATTTCAAGCCCTGGCCTTACCCCCTTCCTCGCTCAGCTGCCCCGGGAGTAGCTGAAGCCTTTTAGCTCTGGCAAACAGGCGAGCAGAGCTCTCGCTGCCTGTCCTATAAATAAAAGATGCACGTTGTTAACTCTGCGTTATTACAGAGCGGCGGCCCTTCAATATTCATGAAGCTGTCACCTGCGGTTGGGTGCTGGCCCCGGCTCGGGGCCGTGGCAGCGGGCGCGTGTCGCCCTGCTTGGGGCTCCCGTGGGCTCCCCGTGGGGTGGCGGGGAGAGGAGGAGCGGGCACGGGCTGTGGCTCTCATGTTGGTGTGCTGAAGAGAGATAAATGGAATTGCCAGAGGGTTACTAATACCCTTTAAAAGAAGAAATATTCGCTCTCCCAAAAGGACACAGAAAAAATTAGAGCAATTACACTTGTATCATAAACCCTGCACCGAGGGGAGTGGGGAGTGCGCTGGGAGGAACGGGACGCAGAGTAAATAGCTGGGCTGAAACGGGGCCAGGAGAAAACAGTTGTTAGTGCTTTCCCTTAATATGTTTGCTCGCAGACGCGGGGCCGGGCCGTGTCCCAGCGTTGCTGTGAGGTAGAGCACGTCGGTGCTGCGTGCTCTGACGCGATGCGGAGCTGCTCCTGCGCAGCTCGGTTTGTGTGCACCTCTCCAGCACCCGGGGCAGCACAGCAGCGCTTCTCCCAGTGAGAACAGAAGTACAGGTAGCTTTGTTTCCTTAGCGCCAATTGATTTGTCCTCATTAAACCAAGTTCTCTCTGCTGCAGCCTCTGCCACGGTGTAACTGGAGATGCTCTGCTTGCAAATGCCTGTGAAGTCAGTCTATTTTCCATCTGTAAGTAATGTTTTAGTGTTTAATGCAATTTATCTTCACTCAAATTGCAGAAGATGTCAACACTAAAACATTTGCTACAGACATCATAAACTCGAGACATTGGCAGGCAGTGCCGAGCAGAGCCCAAACAGTGGCAGAGAATGCATATTTTTAAGCCATCTGCTACGCGAGCGCGATCGGAGCAGGAACTGACACGGAGCGAAAAACTCGCCGCTGTTTGTCAGATGACCTTTGGGCCGTCAGCAGCGCAGCCGGTACCGCATGTCAATGCGCTCGCTGTGGTGTGTCCTGTCTCGCTTCGCACTCCCGGGCCCTGTTCCCTCGCTTGCCAGGCCTTGCAAACTAATAGGCTTATTTAGGAACGTGTAGGGGAAGCTCAGCTCAACCTTCGGGGCTTTGCTTGGCGGTTCTGCCTCCGTGCTGCCTTCCCCCCGTGCCGTGCGGGGAAGCGGCACTGCGAGAGCCGTGGGTGGCGCAGCGCCCTGCTCTTTTCTCTCCCCGTGTGTGCTGCTGTTTTGGTTTCTCTGCGGTGTTCCCTTTGTCAGGAGGGGCTTGCACGGGTAATGTGCACACAAGCACAGGCCCCGCTGTTTATGTTCTCTCTGGAGTGGGAAGAGGACTCAGGAGGCTCTTGGTGTTTGGAGGAGCCCCCTGAAACCACATAGCCTGGTTACTGCCGCTCCCTGGCTGGGGGTAGCGTAGGCTTTGGCAGGGCCATCTCTGCAGACAGCTGTTCCTGAAACCAATGTTGCAAAGTCTCCACAATTTTGCCCTCTCGTTCCCTGCGGATTCCTGGCTCGCTCCTCACCACGTGTCAGTGATGTGCGTTTACTGCCCCTCGAACAAGCACCGGGCGTGGGGAAGGGCAGCGCTGCTCAGCCGGCCCCTCCGGCACGATGGCCGGGGCCGTGTGAGTGAGGCCTGGAGGCTGTGCTGTGTGCAGGCTTCTCTGGTTCCTGGTGGCTTGAAACCACCCCAAGAGCACAGCAGCCTGGGGTTGGCAGCCCCTTCTTGGGTCAGTCGGGCTCGGAGCACGCCGGTTGGCGGAGTGCTACGGCTCCAGGCACGGCAAAAACAGCAAAAGCACCCTCTTTGTGCAGCACAGCACCTCCCTCAAACCCATGTAAACTCTTGTGTCCACGGCAGGCTTTTCAAACTCCCCATTACTGCACATCTCTGTGAAGCCATCTTCAGCACCCCAGTGTTTCCCTTTGCTTGAGCATTGCCTTTTCTCCCTCTTTGGAGAATGAGGCATTTCCAGATTAATGCAGTCTCTCTGTGAACAAACTTAACTAGGTTGCTCTAGATCTCTTTGTCTTGCAGGATGAATAATACACAGAAATATGAGTCACTCGCTCCCGTAAAACCAGCTGATATTATGTTTTTGTTAGGCAAAAAATTACGAGGCTCAGGATGGATTAAGTGCCAGGTTATACAGTCTGTGCCCAGTAGGTTTATGTGCATGGGGAAGAGCCACATCTCCTGGAAGGCACGGATGCTCTGAAAGAATTCATTGTCATCGGCAAGCTCTTCTGTGGGCAGACATCTGCTGGAGGAGCAGTGCTCAGCTGCAGGCCATGTCCTCTCGGAGGAGGAGCAGCGTGCCCAGGAGTCCTTGAGATTCAGAGTTGGGTATGTTTAAATGAGACTTCTTCCAGCGCCCACTGCACTGAGAGGGCAGGAAAATGAGCAAACAGAGCACGGAGTGGCCTTCCTCCTGCAGGCACTAGCAGGCAGCTCTTGGATTTGCTCAAGTCCCGCTGGCAGCAACACGTGCACGCTCCACGCTCTGCCTCCGGGGTCCGCCGGGTAAGTGGGGAGGTGGCGCAGGACGTGCGGGGAGGCTGTAGGTACAGCTCTCCTCATTCCCACTAGAAAGGTATTGATATCGCAGAGGCCTCCAGTTCAGAATTTAAATGAGCCTGAGCCAAAGTATGGAACTATTTTTAGGTGATTTTAAAATATCCTGACATGTTTACCAAGCTGGCTTCAGACCAGCTAAAATGTGTAAACAGTTAATACAATTTATTGCTGAGACAGAATTTCTCCTTTCATCCGGTGGAGGTTGGTAAGTGCTTTTCTTCCCAACGCAACGCTAAAAAGCAAGGAAAATATAAATGTTAAGCACCAGTGACACCTGACACGGTGTCAGTCTTCGAGCATCCCCTGGATACGTACCGGTACCACAGCGCCTTCTCCAAAGTCACATTTTCTATTCAGGCGCACATCAAAAAAAATAAATAAAAGGAAAACAAAACCGCAATGCACAGCCTTCAGTGTAGCTTTCTAATGGTATATTGCTTAATAATTTAAGGACAGTGATAGCCTAAAAATTGCAGTCTTAGCAGCTTCATCTAACCTACATTAGACAGAGGGTGAATATGATATTTATTACGGACTCGAGCTGTCTGACTTTATCAAGACGCAGCCTTCGATGTATTTGGCACTACATCACTTAGAGCTCAGCGCTGCGTTACGTACCACTAACAAAGCCTTCTGGCATCACCTGGAGGGGCTGCTGCTCCTGGGCTTGGCATCCCCCAGGGCTACCTGTGGGGCCTCATGGAGAAACAGCAGCTCTGCCATACAGCGCCGTGGGTGCTGCAGGGCCAACTCGAGCAGTGTCACAGCACCCTCGTGGTGTCCTGCTCCTCATGGTGTCCTCTCTCCTCATGAAGGTCCCTGTCCCTGCTGGGTCCCCGTGGTACCGGCGGGAGGGCAGCGGCTCTCCAAGCAGCCCTGCTCGCCCTGCTGGCTGGGTGCAGCGGGTCGCAGGCGAAGTTGATGTTTCTGGTGTGATGCTTTGGGAAATTGTTTTTTTCCAGTTCTGAGGCTGCTTGTTCTGTGTAGGTAAGCGTGACAGCAGTGCCGGGCTCAGAGGTCACAGGGATCGCTCTCGAGAAAAGGAATTTTCTGATTTCAGGGAACTTTGGATTCAAGCGATAATACATCTTAATGTTATTTTTTTACACTGCTGAGATTTTTTCTGAGTACTAAACCAAAAAAATACATTCATCTCTCAAGAGTGCACATGCTTCATGGGGCCTGCTATTGACTGTGGCAGAGAAAGGATGTGATTTCAGGGCTTCAAATATCTGTTGATAGCGCCGATTTCCTCGGGAGATTAGAGTATTTCCATAAACGTGGCAGGGAATATTATGGCAATGGCAACGACAAAAATAAAAATAAAGATCTGCTCTTCCTCACGCTGGTTTCTTCTTGCAGGCTGTGTGACTGTAGCTGGGTGCTGGTGGTTTGGCTGGCAGGCCTTCAACAAGCTCCAGCTCAGCTGGAGTTACTTGTGTGGATTCCCCTTGATTTTCTCAAAGCATCGCTGCTCTTCTGGATTTCAGCATTACCGGGAGCTGTTTGCCACCCATCCCTCTGAGCTCGGGATCATGCTGCCGGCTGGCTGAGCTGCCAGGCTCTGCTCCCCTGGGTACGATCGGGGGCTGGCCACACGTACCGGTGCGCTGCGTGGCTTCCAGGTGCCTGCTTTGGAAAGGCCCCTGCTTTTCACCAAGAATCGAATCGCTGCCGGGCTGAAGTGTTGCATCTTGGCTGCTCAGTGCTGCGGCGGGGGGCAGCAGCCTCATTTCCACCTGGCCGGCGTGAGAGCTGGCTGTCGCCGTGCAGATGCAGCACCCTGCGAGGCAGTTGCCAGCCCCAGTAAATCAGCACAGCCGGTGCTTGCCAGGTCGCCGTCTTCGTCGGTATATAACCCTCTGCACCGAGGCGAAACTCATTTGTGAAATGTGGTGTTGGTCAGCTGGATGCAGGCGCGGAGATCAGCTAAATGTCACCGTGTCACGATAGCTCCCGTTCCCCCGTAATGTGGCAGCGCTGACAGGTTATTAATGGGCGCAGGTACCCGTTCCGGGTGCTTTATGGGAGCACCGTGAGCATAAATGGCAGTGGAGGGATTTGTTTGTGGGCTGAGCGACTTCGTGGGATAACAAATGTTGCTGGCTGCCACCCTGGCAAGGACACGATTAATGTGGGTTGTGCAGCACGGTTAATTTGCTATGCATCTCAAATGTTTGCAGTGAGCTTCGCATGCAGATCCAGCGGACCGTAAGAAAAGTTTCTCCTTAGCCCTCAAATCTGCCTCATCTATTTTAACGTGATCCTAAAGGGACCTGACAGTGTCCCTTTCTGTGAAACAGAGCTGCTGGTGGAAGTCGGAGGCTCTCCGCTCTCCCTGGGGGCTCAAGGCTGGCTCGAGGGCCCAAGACTCCGACCTCTGCCCCGGCAGCCTCCTGGTGGGCTCCGGGTGGCCCAGGAGGGGCACCCACAGGTGGGCACCCACAGGTGGATTCCTGCCCCGGGGAGCTCCAGCCCCATGCTTCTGCTGGAAATGAAGGCGTGGTTTAACCTTTCAATAATTCAAGTCTTCTCAGGTATTTCTAGGGCATCAATTTTAAAAGTGAAGTGCCTGACACAACAACGCAGCTTTGCAAGGTCCTGTCTACGTTGGAAAATTGTGCTTTCCCCCCCCCTCTTTTTAATTTAACTGATAATAAGGAAACCGTAATGCACGGAGTAACAGGTTTTTAATTACCGTTTTTCCTAGCCACCCTCTGTGTCTTCTGTTTTCTACTCAGGTTGGTGAAAGTCAAGTTTGTTGTTGGAACAGCAAACTTGGTAATAACGGGAGCAAAGAAACAATGGACTCTTTGTTTGGGAGCTCGCTTGAGCGTTGGGAGGAAAAACTCCTCCAAAAAAAAAAAAGACAGGGAAGGGGCAGTAACTTAAATGCAGCTATTAAGCCATATTATTGGGACCCTGGGTTTGTTCTTAATAGAGGAAAATTAGCAATGCAAATATTTCTAGTCACCAATTATCCGTGATATAAATAGGTCGGAAATTTGCACTGTTAATACCAACCGTGTTGAAACCTTTTCTCAGCAGTTCATCAGCAGAGAGATTTGGGGTATTTTTTTTCTGATTTGTATTCCTGTGGCTTGTTAAAGGCTTGAAGAGGGGGAGGAGAATGGGAGTAGGAGAAAAACAGGTTTAATGGGCTGTAAGGAGTAAAACTCTTTTCTGTTACTTCTACTGTAAACAAAACGATCAGCTGAAGCCTGACTTTGTTTAAAAAGGGGGAAAAAAAGTAAATAGCAGTGATTCTCCTGTGCTGCTGCTCTTCCATACTTATGCTTTATGTGCCTTCCTTACAGGGTTTCAGCCTTTAAATACAAAGAGGCTTTAAAGACATCTCACTACCAGAATCACGCTCTGCAGCCGGTGTTTCAGCAGAAAGCATCAAAAAGCATCAATAATCCAGGGCTGTCAACAAGAGAGGTGGGGAGACCAGGGGGCCGTGCTGGGGGGTGCCCTGTGTGCGTTGGTCACCCCAACACTTTCCTGGGGGCCTTCAGAGCTTCTCAAGGCACCAAAATAGCTCAGAAGCTGCTTTCAGCCAACATACTTTATTGAATGAAATCTCTTGGTCAGGGACCAGAAGTTTCTATTGAAAACCGAATACAAATGCAGACAACACAGGGAGGAGGTGCGTCTGCTTTCTTGTCAGCTGTTTAATTTTTAATTACATGAATTGAGCGATTGTGGGTTGCATGTTTTGCTCCTGTTTGCTCTTTCGTCGTGTATCCCCACTGAAAACCAGCAGCTTTTCTGGTGCAGAAAACCAGGGGATAACCCCATCGGTTGTACTAATGGAAATTGGCATTTTGTAAATTTGGTGTCGGCATTAGCGGGTGCTGCAGCCCAGGCTGTGGGTTAGCTGTGCCATCCTACTACGTACTTGCTACCTCTCAAAGAAGAAAGATACTCAGCCTGAGGCAATGCTTTGGAGTATCCATCAGTTTCAGATGTTAAAAAAAAGAAATAAAAGGGAAGGTAATGGAACTTCTAGGCTCACATTCACCATCTCCTCATTTCAGTCCAGCAACCAGGCCAACTCCCTTGCTGCTGAACCTGGGCTGACAAATTGCTGTAACCCTGCTGCGGGTTGCTCGGTGAGCGGTTAGTCTGTTTGCAGAGGGGGTGTTCCAGGAGAGGCTGCACCGACCCTACAGGCTGCACTGACCCTACAGGCTGCCATTCCAGGGTTCAGATGCTCCTGTTGCTCTGTATCAGCTGGGGTCTCTCTGCAGGGCTGGGCAGTGCTATTCCCCCAGCAATCCTTAGCCCGTTGGCTCTTGTGGAGTTACCAGTGGCGCTCACATCGGTTCAGTGGTGAAGCCAGCCCTGGGGGGTTGAGGAGCGAGGTGCTGCGAGGTGCTGCAGAGGGGCTGGGCCGTGCCTGCTCAGCTTTCAGAGCTCCCCCACTCCTGCGCTTAGCTCAATAACTAGCACCAAACATGCTCAAGGAAGAGGCGTTCTCCTGTCTATCCTTCCCTTCTCCTGTCTATCCTTCCCACCTCCTGCCATCAGCTCATGCCTCGAGGAGTTTGCTGTCCAGCAGAAATGGACATGAGGAGCCACGCTACCACGCTGCTGCTGAGGGGGTCCCCAGAGACTCAGGTGTGGTCCTGCAGCTCCCTCTGAATTCCTGGCATGGTCTGTGCGCGCCCTGGAGCACTTTGGTTCAGAAGGGAGCATCATCGTCACCTGTCAGAAAGCTGTTAGGAAAGGCAGCTTGTCTCTGCGCGCTTAACCCGGTGAGGAACAGCAGCTCTCGAGGGAGAGCACTTCCTATTTAAGCACTAAAGAATGGTAATTTCCTTTCAAATATCCTCCGAGATTTGCATGTCATTAGCCCGTCCTCTCAAATCTGGTGGCCCCCCAAACACCGAAAAGCGGAGTGCTAATCCTCTCCTGAAAACAAAGGTGGCAGACGTCCTTCCTCACGCTCAGAGGGTAGCAAAAGGCACGAGATCATTGCAAAAAGCCAAGCATTGCGGCCCCATTGTGTTCCCGGGAAGGCCAGCCTTCCTCTCGTTGGCTTTAGAGCCAGGCATGCAGCTCAGGGGATGACCTGTATCAAAACAAGGAGTAATTTCTTGGATGCTTAATGGAAAAATCTAAGAGTGCTGCAAGACAAGTGGCAGCAGGAGTCGGGAAATACACCCTGCTTGGGATGCCTCGGCTCTGGAGTGACTGGTTGCAAGCAATAAGAACATGAAGAAAAGCCAAATGCTAACACAGAAGCAAACCTCTTGTTAAGCTCTCCAGCTCTTGTCTTTTCAGTGATTCAGTGTTTGTTTGGGCTTTTTTCTCCCACGAGTAGATTTTCCTGCCTGCTTGCTTGCTGGGGTGCAGATGTCAGGCAGGTGAATGCGAGATGGTGGCAGTGCAGCTTGCCGATGGTATCATCAAAACGTTGGCGTGATGTACTCCTGTGGAACAAAGGTGATGCTGCTGTGATAGTTCACTTTGTCTGAGGAGCCGAGGAAGGCTTGATAGCCTCCAGGCCAGGAGAGCTTTTTGTGCAAAGCGCTGCCAAGCGAAGCTTTCTGAACCCTTCCTTGGCACGGCAGCGTGGCAGACTTCTGGAAGGGGCAGAAGTGAAGGAGATGGAAATTGCCAAGCCCAAATGGATTGGGAAAAGCATGTGTGTGTTAGCTCACACGCAGAATATTGATAGCAGCATCTTTTTTCCAGCATGCTGAGCCAGTTGTCACCGTGTGCCAGTCCCTGAATTTCATATGTTACTGTCTTTGCCTAGCAAGCTTAAACACCTCATCCTTCCCTTCAAGGCTTTCATGCTTGCATCTCGGTGCTTTTGTCTATCTGTCATTGCTTCCTCCTGTCTCCTTAAAGCTGCTTTTGTTGTCTTTTTTCACCCACAACTTCACCTTTTTCATATCACTCTTGGTACTCGTGAGGCTGGAGCAGCCTGCCTGCAATGCCACCGAGCCCCTGGTGGGAAAGGCTGGCTGCAGGACGAAGGGGCGATGCAGAAAAAACGTGCAACGTGGTCTGTCGGTGGTTCAGATCCTATTGGTAAGGGTACAAGATCACCTCATTTTGTGCTGTGCAGAATTATGGTATGTGCTGGTCTCTTAAAATTAAGGGTGTTAGACATCATGTACAAAGGCTGTGGGCTTTTAAATCATAAGGTCTGAAAATTGGATGCTCCTATTTAATGAAATTTGAAATATGAGGGAAGTCCTAGATCAGAAATATCCTACTCTCTTGCTAATATTTTAAAAAAGCAAGTGGTTGACCTGATTAATAAGCCTAATATTTGTGTTAGATAAAAATAATAAAAAAAATGTAATGGGATTTTGTCTATAAAGACCTAGGGTATTACTAAGCCAATTCCAGTCGGTGTGGACTTATGGAAAATGCTTTCATCTTTTGTCATTGCAAGTTTAATTGATAAAGATAAGTGTGCAGCAGTGATATACTGAATTTTGTAAGGCATTTGACTTGGTGCTCTGATTGCAGCACGCGGTGCTGAACGGTAGCGTGTCAGATTTGATCAATGACCAGAAAGCAAGGGCAGCCCTCGTTGGGCAGGCATCAAACGGGGATGTTTCCAGTGGGGCTGAGCACGGACCGGCGCTGGCTCCAGTGCCCGTCACCGCCTCCATCAGTGGCACAGGAAATAAATCTTCTGGCACTCGTGGATGACAAATGAAGGGAGGTGATCGGTGCAGAGGGCGAGGATTTTACACGGCTTGGCAAGCTCAGCTCTACAAACCAAGTGCTTTTCCAGGGCCTTGAGGAAGGCTGCACAGTCTTTGGGTAGAGTAGCCCGGCTTTCCACCGTGCAGACGCAGCCCCTGATGCCGTGCGTGCAGCTGGGGCTTGGTGGGGGCTCGCCCAGCCTTTCAGCATGGCCATGGGGCCAGCGTGGCCCCTGAGGTCCCCATGGCAGGGAACCTACAGGAAGAGAAAGTCCCCCACATGGGTGTTGGGAAGAGCATCCAGCTCCCTCCTCCATGTTTTAAGAGGAGTGCTAAATTGGAGGTAAGAAAAGTGCAAGCATAATCTAATGTTGGAGAAAAATGTGATTTAATGGTAGACTGGAGGAGATCAATTTGCTTTCCTTATTAATATGAAGATAAGGAGGAATTTGATTATGGTATATAAATAATCCCATGGGGAGAAGAAAGGTTTTTTTAAGGGCTTCTTAATCAAGTGAAGAAACGTATCAGAAGGACTTAATAGCTCAAAATTTTAAATCATGGAGAATTCAAATGGAAACGAGGTGCAGGTTTCAAGCAGAGAAGATGGGCAACTGTAAGAACGATCCGCCGCTGGGAGTGGCACGTTCATCTTCAGCTGACTTCAGTGAAGCCTGGGTGACGTTCCTGGAGATCTTTTAAAGCATACATTTGCTGTATGAAAAGCTAGGGTGCTGCTTTACTCACTGTGATGACAGCCTTAGGCAGATCTTTGGAGGAAAGCACAGAGATGTTCAACAGGTGGGGGCAGGAGGTGGTGGAGTCCTTCCTGCGGGAAGGGGCTGGAGCACAACTAATTGGCACCTGCTGAGCAGCAGGTACAGGAGCTGGTTGGCTCCTGGTGTCTTGGGGACATGCAGAAGGTCAAGGCAAAAAGGGAGATGTTTCTCTAATCGAGAGGCAGTGTGAGGGTGAGAGAAGGATGGAGGGATTTCAATGTAAGGTGGGGGACGCACTGCAGGCTGGAGGGGCAGGGCAGCGAGGCCGGTGGTGAGACGGGCAGCAGCCAAGGAGCCAGGAGAGCTGGGGGAGGTGAGTTGCTGAGCCTTCATCGTGGTGACACAGTGACAGCAAGGCAAAACGGTGCAAGGACAGCTTTGAGAGACCCTGGCCAAGAAGCTGGTGTCGTGATGCAGAAGGAAGTTGGAGATCTCTGTTTTCCCTGCTATTGCAGCAGATGTACGGAGTGCATTCAGTGCAGCATAATGCCCTGATGGGGGCTGTCAGTCAGGAGGAATCTCACGCTATTGTGGTGTGTTTACACCAGTTATCAGAAACTAAATGGCCAGGGATGAAAAGAGTGCTGTGCCAGTAATCTTGGCTGCTACTTCAGCTGAATGACAGATACAAATCCTCAGCCCGAAAAAGGAAAAGCAAGTTAGGCAAACAGCAGTAATCTGTCTGTAGCTTCATTTTGCAGCTAATCAAAGTTGGATATAACAAGCATGTAGCATCTGGCAGTCCATAAATGATATGATGAAACCTTTAACTCTTTGACTTTCTGACAATGCTGCTATGATTTAAACAACTCTCCTCATGTTAAACACTGGTGGAGTGGGAGGGAGGACAGAAAAGAGGAGATTGTTGAATTTGTAGCACTTTGCATCTCGTGAAGAAGAGGCTGCTGTCTCCTTGTTGTCCACCTGGGCTTCAACAGGGAGGAGCTCTGATCTTCTGCAAAACCTGTACGTTCACCAAACCCTGTGTCCAGAGTTATTGTCGGCACTTGTTGCCCACGCAAAGCTCACTGAGGCAAAAAATATCTTGGAAACCGGCTTTCATCTTTAGTAAGTTGGTTTGTATCATGTGATTGTAAACGTGGGAAGACGTGCAATTACATGACATAGTAAGACTTGGTGCTTCATAGCTTCTCAAAAAAAAAATAAAAATAAAGTCCTTGACCAGCAGGATTACCTTACAGTGTCATCCCCAGCCACCAGAAAGGTTGTGCAGCAGCCCAGGCAGTGAAGTTTGGACGGGTTCTGTTCCTTCTGAGGGATTTCTGCTGAGCAAGTGGTGGGTGGGCTGCCTGCAGGATGTGTGCCAAGGAGAGGCAAAAGCATGGGGAGCTGTGTCTTTTCTTTGTCTCTTAATGCAGAAGTCGGAACAGAAAAAAGTACAACCTCTGAGAAGTGGTTGCCGAAATTAGAAACAATATTTTAAGGCTAAACAATGTTTTGCTTAGAGCAGTAGATTGAGGCTTTTGGTACACATTATGCCTGTGCAAATTTGCATCTAACCTGATAGCAGGAGAGATTCAGGGGGATATACAGTGCTCGTCCTTATCCATTTTTGATTAATTCTCTTCTTGTGTATCCCTGTGTGTCGTTAATGGATGCAGACCTTTCCAGCACAGGTTTCCGTGATGGTTTCTGCAGTTGCTCTTTGCCACCGTTCTTATTCCTGAGGTCTTTTCAGATAAAGTTCTCTGAAATTCTGATGCCGTTTTAATGTGGCTCTTAATCTCAACTTTGCCTTGTCCATGTGTAGTCGTCAATCATTGTTATAGCTTGTTATGCACCCGTAATGTGCTTGGCCTTGTATGTGGCACAAAATGAGAATGACTGCTGGAAAGATGAACTAATAGACTAGGGATGTGCTAGGAAACCTCAGAGGAGGGAGAAATGTGGAGGTCTTGCGTTTTATACATTTGTTTCCATTGGCTCCCTTCTTCTGAGCATTATACGTGACGTTGTGGGCATGCATTGTCTTTTCTCACCCGTCCATCTGTTTTCATTGCATTCTGTGTTTTTTTATGGCAAGCTGAGGCGGGAGGGAGACTTTGTGCTGCGTTCCTCAGCCTTTTCTGATTCATCCCTGTTTTTGTGGAGGCCTGGCTCTGCCCCAGCCACCTGTGTGTGCTGGGAGCTTGGAAGCTGCTCACGGAGGCCTTCCAGGTGCCCTCTCCTCCTGTCCACCTGGGGAGCAGCGTCCGTGCAGCTGCGAGCAGAGCAGAGTCTTAGGGGAGGAACGAGGACGTGTGCTCGTGTGCAGGCTGATGGGCAGGGACCCCCTTCTTAGAAATACCGTAGGAATGTCACACCGGAGCACTTGGGGAGGCGCGGATAAATACAGAGCTCCACTTCATTCAACTGTTGGCTAATGGACTTTTTGCCTATTATCTGAAGTGAGGGAGTGGATGCATTGCCTGGTGCCTAATGTGGTTGATGGCAGGCTTGCAAGGGGACAAGGGTGTTTATAAATCACCGAAAGCTGATCAGAATTAAAGATGAAGTCTCAGTAAAAAGGTAATCAGCGATTAAGAGTAGTTTTAACATCAATCTTTAGTTAGCTTCCCCTAAAACAAGGCATGTAATCTGCTGGTAATAATGATGAATGTCCTTGGAGACGCAGTGAATCAGACCTCAGCACCGGCTTTCAGTAGTGCTTATGGTAACGCTCCGTGACCTGCTCGGCGTCCCCTTGCACGCTGCTTATCTTGTGTTGCTCTTTGTATCTGAGATCTGCTTTGAGGCTTTGCAGAGTGTTTGCTTCAGACATATTTTTGAAAGGGAACATGACATCCGCTCTCTCCTTTGAGTCCCGTGAATGAGCATTTTATCGGGGAATCTGCCTTAAAATGTTACAGTGCTATTTTAGTCTTCGTCAACCTTTTTCTAAAAACGTGCGCAGAGCAAACCATAAAATCCTCAGCATTTAAACAAAGGGAAGTCAGCGTCTTAATTGCCCTGAGAGCTTGAGAGATTACTGGAGCTCCAAACATTACCACGGCCATTTGTTTCGGTGCCTTTCCCTGGCTCTTGGGGTGGTTTGCACCTTTGCTTCTAGGCAGGAGGCCAGTGCCCCTCCGTCGGGGTAGCCCAGAAGCGTGTTCGTGGGGACTGCATTGTTTCCTGGTCGCACAGGAACACCCTGCAGTGGTAAAACACTGCTAAATGCAAGGCTGGACTATCTTAGCTAGCAGTAGTTTTTCCGATGGAGCGATTGATTCTGATCCTGTGGAGTTGATGCCCTTTTCTGGCCTCTGTTAAAAGTAGAGGATAGAGCGGATGTCATTTTGCACGGTTGAAATACAGAGCTTTACTCCCACCTCCATTTCATCTAGCTTTAAGCTTGCTTCCAGCTGGAACAAAGCACTCCTTGGGTTTGGGCAGCAATATCTTGAGCCACTGGAAAGGGGCCAGTCCAAAGCACTTGATTTCAAGGAGATTTAATATAAAGTTTCTCCTCTGAAGAATGTGAACCTGGTGCCAGAGGCCTTGATTAAGACCATTTCTAAGCCTGTTGGACATTGTCAGATGCCTTTCTTGGTGATTTAATTAGCTTTGTAGGAAGGTTTAGTGTCAGCTCAGCAAACAAATGGGGAGAGAGGGTTTTGCTGGCTGTCAACAGTACATTAGTGTTATGTGAGAATTCAGCTTTAAAAGCATTTTTCTCAAGTACTAACCACAGTTCTCATAAATCAAGGAATAACAGTTTCAAAATTATCCTGTACAGGCCGTGCTGAAGAAATCTTCATGATCTGAACATTTACAAGGAACGGTGACTCGAGGTTTGCCCCAGCTGGAGGGACTTTGTCCGATGCGTCCAGGGGCATGGCGCAGCAGGGTATGGAGGATTTCCTGTGAAAATGGAAATGAATAGGAAAGACAGGGAAGGTGGTTGATGCTCAGAAACATAGGAGCCAAACCCTCAGCTCTGCTTAGCAGAAGGCAGGGCAGGGTGATGTGCGCTCGCGTGTCCCCTTGCAGCAGGAACACTCAGCGCCTGCTGCGGGAATGGCACGGAGGATGCCTTAATGGGGCTGTGTGCTGTTTTTAGAGGAGATCATGGGCTGTTAAACAGTGTTTGCAGGGCTGGGGCACAGACAACTTTGTCATTATGCCAAGTCAACTGGTTTCTAAAAAGAAAACCTAAATTTCAGCAGCACAGGAGCTGTCTCTTTCATCCCTATCTGGCTGTAGCCAGCACAGAGGTGGCTGGTGCCGGCTGCTCACTGCTGTTGGGGTGCTCTTGCACCCTTCACCTTGCTTCCAGTGCATGTCTGCCACAGGTGGAAGCACCATGGGGTGCTCCTGGGTGGTACAGGGCACAAAACGAGGTGCCTTGCTCTGTGGGGTGAGGGAAAACTAGACCACAGTGAGGTGTATCCTGGAAAGCCAAGGTTGTTGCGTTCTCCTCTGTGCCTCCATGGACCAGTTGTGTGCTCCACTGTGGCATGGGCTGTGTGCGGCTCTCCTCGGGTCAGTCCATAACCAGTGACTGGGGAGCAATATCCTCTAGATCCCCTAAAATCTGGAAGGCTTTCAGCGCTTTCTACTCAGGACTTTTCTCACTTTGAGGGTTGAAACCCATGCTGTCGTTTTGAATATGTATATACTGCTGATGATGTTCCCTTCGTCATCTGAAATGTGCCGTGCTCAAGCATAACAGCTTGGCTTGGAGGAGACAGCAGAGAGGATCCCACCTGCAGCATGTGTCTGCACACTCGTGCGCTCTTTCCCAAACACTGCCTCGGTCCATCTGTCATGACAGAGTAAAAATAATCCCCCAGCACCCAGCGCTCTGCGGTTGCGCTACTACAGAGCCACGCTTAGTAATAAATCAAACGCCTAGGTATCGTGTCTCATCCTGAGCAATTACATTTTGGGGCGGTTTTACAGAGTTTATGTAACGTGAGTAGCAGCTCCCCGTGAGAACCTGTAATGTGCGTTCGTCACGGCCGGTCCCGAGATGCGAGTGGTGCTCCGAGTGTGGCAGCGACGAGGGGATTCAGCATTCAGGCACCTCCACGATCATTTAACAAAGTTCCACGTTAGCTACACAGCCAAATACTCATCCAGGCTATTGGGTATGGAAAGCAAATCTACAATTAAGCCCTCGCCGGCTCAGTTGGGGTCAGCAAGCACTCGCTCCAGTTTTCCTGTGACGTTTCTGGTAGGAGGCAGCAGCGCCTAAGCCCTTCCTGAGGCTTCCTGCATTGAAACCTTGGCCCAGCAGCGTGCGTGCCGGGAGGCGGGGTGGCCCCTCTCTGCAAGCTGACTAAGCTCCTTCCTTAAAAACCAGCTGGTGGGATCTGTCTGTCTGATCCAGTCTGTCCCCCCCCAAATTCTAGGCGCCTTTCTCCGCGTTCTCCTCTGCCGCTGTGATTTTTGACATTTCTGAGGCTGAGCGCTAAGTGGTATGAATTGGAGGTCGTGAGAGAAAACAAAAATAAAATTTGCATGCAATTCAAGGTTGTTTTCATAGCTGGTGAATAAGCTCTGGCATTAGGCTGTAGTTATGATTCACTCAATTAGAAGGTCATCAGCAGATCAAAATGAGAGCTAAATACCTTGACAAAAATATCTACCGTGGCTAATTTTTTTTTTTTGCACTTACCCCTGAGCTTTACTTCAGGAAAGCGTTATAATATCGTCCAGTAATGTTTCTGCACTAAGCAGGGGTGCTCCTTCCAAGGCTGTAAGGACTAGCCTACAGCTGAACCCTTCTGTAGGAGGGAGAACCCCAACGGTGTGTGCTTTCTGAACAAAATAGAAACAGAATATGTAACAAAATGAAAATACAAGCACTTAAAGGACTTTTCTAATGATTACTTTTGTACAGCCATATCAAAAAAATAATGTAAGGTTTTACTGTAAAATTGGGTGCAGCTTATGGAGCTGCTACGTCTGCTGGTCTGTAAATAAAATGTTTTGACACGGTTGTGATGCGGAGTGTCGAAGCCGGCTGCCTCACGTGGGCACTGTGCAATTACCCGTCCTGATCACAGCTCTGTAATCCAGCGGCTTGTTTCGAGATTAGGGTGTCTCTGTGCAGGCGGATCCCTGAAGCGTTCAGAGCAACAAAGACTTTGGTGGGGAAAAGAGGGAAAGGCAAACATCTGGAGACACTTAGGAGAGGTCGTCGGGGTCAGACGCTGCCAAAATGCAGGAGGTGGGTGATGGATGGGATGCGCAGGGGGCACACGCAGGTGCAGCGCTCCTGCCAGGCGCCCTGTCTGCCCCGAGCACCCTGGTGGCCTCCCCTTGGGGCCCCAAAGCTGCCGAGCCAACAGGGCTGCAGGCAGACAGGGGGCTTGGGGCTGCCCCTGCCTCCCTGCCCACCTCAACAGGGTGCTGGTCGCTCCGGGTCAGAGCTTGACGCCACTTTTGAATTCAAATCCATTGTGAGAGGCTCGAGGCTGAGCCCTGTCCTTCCGTGGCAGCTTTACAGACACCGGGCAGTTGTTCTGTGGCTGCTTCCCTCGCCAGCTGGGGAGTGAGCGGGGTACCCGGGGCTTGGCCCCCATGCTGAGAGGAGCCAGTGTGTGGAGGAGACCCACGGGGAGGATTCAGCAAGACAAAATGCTCTGTGCTTCGGGGAGGGACCCCGTGTCAGGCAGGGAGAAGGAGCAAAAGAATTATTCACAGTGCTTGTAACTGGAAAGGCCTCGGAAGAATAGAAGCCTTCAGCAGCTTTCATCAGGAGCGTGGATTTGAGAACACGGTGATGTTTTTGACCTACCTTAAGCAAGGCGCCCAGGAAAGATACCCTTGCAGAAGTGGTTAATGCAAGCAGAGGGGATGATTAAGCGAGCTAGACCTTGTAAAAGGATCCGTTTATCAAGGCTGTGCACCGGGGGAGCTGCTGTCCCCAGGAGGCTGGCAGGGGGATTTGCAGAGCCTTTCTTTGTAGGTCATGGCTTCCAATTTGTCTTAACTTGCTACTGATTAAAAGTTACCCGCGGATCTCTCTGCATTAGCGCTCTGAAGTGAGCGTTGCTGTGATGCTGCTGGAGCAGAGCCTGCCTGCAGCACTCGGGGTTGCCACCACGGTGGCCTCTTCTCAGCAGGCTCCACAGAGCCGAAGGCACGAGGCCCTGCTCATCGCTGCCCCACAGGCTCTGGTCGAGTCCCAGGAGACCTCTAAGGCTGCTTGCGGCTCTGCAAGAGGTCTCCTGGGTGACTGTAGCCAAATCTTTCTTTCGCAGGCTCCAGGTCTGTGTGGCACAGGGGGCTGGTGCTGTGCCCTCTGTGCCAAAGCAGTGAGCTCTGCTGCTGGCTGCCCCCCGGGAGAAACGTGGTGGTAGTGGAGCTCCCTGGGGTGCAGGGGCAGTGCACAGGCCAGGCCACACAGCGTGCCCTGTTTGTGCATCTCCTGCCAGCTTTGTCTGTCTGCACTGTTGATAAATAAATACAAATCCAAAATACCCAGCTCCTCCTGAAGCCAGCAGAAGACCACAGCGCTTTGCACCCAGGGTGAAAAGGGCTCCTTGGAAACATCGGCACAAGAGCAGGGACTGAGGAAGGGCACAGGAGGAAAGGAAGAGTGATCCCGGCAATGGAAGCTCTCTTAGCCAGAGCCACCTTGGTCTCTGATGGCCTCCACGCTCTTCAGTATCAGGTACACAACATTTCACCTCTAAACCAAACGCAGGCATTCATTAATGCCAGTCGGGGCTTGCCACAGAGTTTGTAAACGAGCCTGTTGTGCTGAGTCAGACGGAGGGATGACACATCCACCTTCTCACGTTGCATTGCCTAAAATAGACCTTTTTACAGGCAGAGTTGGAGCGCATCTGCTCTCACTCCGTTCTGTGGGCTTGCGCGGGGTTGCCAAAAAGCTACTTCTCAGGCCACAAAGTGATTTCGCTGCAGCTTCAAACATCTCCTGTTTTAATACCGTGTAAATTAGATCAGCGACTTGTTACAGGTGTTGAGAGGGGGGAAAGCAATGGTTTAGAGGAAGACTTCTTTCCCAAAGGCTCCGGTAGCAGCTTGGTACTTCTCCCCAGTGGCTTTTAATGGGAATTAAGCACCTACAAGCTATTTTTTGCCTTAGAAAATCTCCCCTGCAGGCTATAGAAGAAGATTGGTAGCATTAAAAATGATGACATTTATCCAAGAAATGGCAAAAGGGAGCACAATAACCCTGCGCTTTACGGGTGCCTTTCATCAAAAAAGAAGCCCCACATCTTTGCAAATCCAAGATACAAATGTGGCCGCCGCCTGACGTTTGACCACTCCGGTGAACTGCTGCAGCTCTTTAAGGGCTCGTCTCAACGCTGCGCGCCAGCCGAAGACACAAAGTGAAATCTATGTGCTGCCTGGCTCCTCGCTGCCGTGTATTCTGATAGTTGAAGCCAGAGCTATGGCCAGAGAGAGAGCAGGGTGCAAATACGGGCTTTTCTGAGCGTCCTGTGCTCAGGGCGACGTGAGCGATGCGTGGGCTGCCGGGATGTAAGGCGCGGGATGCTGCCTGCTGCCATCAGTCTCTGGGTGGGTAGTGGTTAATTATAACCTGCCACTTGGGCTTTCCCCGGGTGACTAGCAGCGATTCCCCTACTCCTGGATTAATTAAAATGTTAAATAAGATCTGTCCCTAACGCCAGTCCCAGGGGTAGCATGTTATCATTTATCCCTACCCTTTAGTTATGGACTTCAGTAAGTTTCCAGACATCCCCACCAGGATTTAATCCCAGTCGGTTTCAGTTTGGGAACGGGTTTTTGTGGAGTGCCGTAGCACACTTGTATTGATTCTCTGCTCCAACCAGAAGGAAAAGCTCAGGTTTGCTTGTTCTGACCTGCTCGTTTTGTGTCTCTGATGAGCCCTGGGTTCCTGCTAGCCCTCAAGCAGAGGCAGGTCTGTCACTGCCGTTTGGTCTGTTAGGGGTTGGGATTACAGGGCAGTGGTTGCCAGATCACCTTTTTGCTGCTTCCTGCATGAGGCTCTGCTGCTTTTCTGATTCTCCGGTGGCTTAGCTCTCCACAGACTTTAAAATAATTGCGAGTGATATAGCAAATTTGTTAGCTAATTCCCATAACACGTTTGCATTAAAACTAAAAGCTAGGTGGCTTTTTTTTCTTGTACTCCTTTCTGAAAAAGTGCTCGGCAGCTCAAGCACTTGAGTCACAAATGGCGCTCCATCCTCCCGGATTTACCAGCCCTACTTTTCCATTATTTAGTCCTGGTGCCTCATTTCCCAGAGCATTCGTGGCAGCATTAACTCAGCTCTGGGTTTTCCACTTTATTGACTCCACATCGCTGCTTTTTCTTTGTGTTTTCCTCCCGTGTTGCTCAGTCGTGCCTTTTGCTTTTGCATACAGCCTTTATTTATTTATTTTGTTAAAAGCACTCGCCTCGCAGCGGAGCCAGGCTGCCCTCCTCTTTCCCACAGACCGGGCTGGCTGAGTTGGTGGGAGAGTCTGTCTGCAGACAGCAGATGTACAACAAATTTAGTGATTAATAAATGGCTCTGTGATGGGTGCTATTTCTGTACCCCTTCCTTTTGGAGGGCTGCATGTCAAAATCTGCACATTAATGGAACTCTCTGTTACTTCACTTTTCTTCTGACTCACGGCAATAGCATTTGCTCTTTTATTTGGCCATCGCGAGGGAATAGTAATAGATTTTCTTTGAAATCATTTTCCTTCATCATTTCCCATTACAGCAGTATACTTTGGCTTGTAAGGATCTCCTCAGCCCCTTCTGCTGAAATAGTTCCTTGTACAGCAAAAGCGGTGTAATAGAGCTATGGTTGCCTTGAAATGGTCTGGAGATTATTATTTTTTTTTAAGTCTAAATTCCATTTTAACAGATATAAAGGAAAAACCTGGGAGGAGGCAGGGGAAGGCAGTTTGTTTCCCGTGATCCCAACTGGACATTGCTGTGTTCTCTCGCACACCGATGTTTTGGATGCTATAAAACGTGTCGACTTGAAATGCAGCAGGAATACGGACACGCGTTTAAGCTGGTTTCCCCTGAGAACTGTAGCAATCATGTACTGGTTGTTTTGGAAATGGAGGATTGCAGTAAAAACGAATTCCCCCCTGTGATGCTTTAACAGCGTTCCTGGATTCTGCTTGTGTAGCGAATGATGGGCTGGTGTAGCTGGAAACCAGAAGGCACCTGGGAATGGAAATAGAAGCATTACTGACCTCACCTTAATAATAGTGATCAAAAATATATCCTGACATTGATAACTAAAGCGAAAGAGCAGCTGACAGAAGTCAGCTGAAAAGCGCAAGGATTAGCTGGTGACATTCTGATCTGTACAATTAGGTGGATGCTATTAACATTTAAGTAGTTTAAAAATCAGCTTCCTGAAATACAGAACTGTATGCTTGAACTGTAAAAATGCCGTCATTCTACCTGACTCAGTGATAATTGCCTAGTAAGTGCTAAACCTAGTGAAAATGCAGCAAAGGCTCAGAAATGCAGTCTAGGAAGCGGTGATGGAAATGAAAGCAACATTCATCTTAAAACAAATTCAAAACAACACTCGGTTTAAAGAAAAAAAGAGAGGGGAAAAAAAACACCAACAACAGGCTTTTAAAATGCCAAGTTTGATGTAACCAAAGGAGAGAATAAATGGTGGTGGTTTTCAACTGGAGAAATTGGGGATAAAAGCTTTGCTGTGAGTACAACAGTTTTCTCAGGCGCACACACATGCGTGCACGCGTGTCTGCTTGTAAGCACGCTGGAGCCCGAAGGTCTTTTTTTTCCTATTTCCTCAGCCAGAGTCTGCACAGACAGTTGGGTTTGCCTATGTGAAAGCCAACTTGCTGGATAAATCAGTTCTGTTTGGCAACAAGCTGCTGCTGCTGTTAGCACATCTGAAGCCTCGCTTCTCGCCGCTGCATCGTGTGCTCCTCCAGTTTTGTCTCGCCGTGCTGGCAGGAGGCTGCTCTCCCTCACCGGGACCATCCCGCAGGTTTCAGCTGCCCTCTCCGTACGTTTGTACCACGGTCCAAAGTGCTGTGCCCGTCTGTGTTTTAGAGCTACGAGGCTGTCAGCTTCAGCGCCCAGTGCATTCCTCACACAGTTAATGCAGCAGCACCTGGGAGAAAATATGGTCGAAGTCACCCACAAGCTGAGCCAAAATAAGCTGAATCAAGAACCAGCTTGCTGTCACCCCTGGCAGCCTCCTCAGTGTGCAAACACCTCGGTAGGAAGCTGCTTCAGGGAAGCTGTAATGTCAGCATGCGTGGAGATGTCTGGATTTGGAGTGCATCTCCCTAAATCCATCAACAGTCACTTGATTGCCTCTATTTAAAGCATTTCGCTCGAACATACATGTCGACTGTTTGGCAAAAGCTTGATTTTTTTTTTTTAATGCTGTGTTTCTATGGAGCTCACCTTATTCAGAAGGTCTGTGTGTGTGTGTGTTGTTTCCATCTCTCGCTCCCAGTGATAGAGAAGAAAGTCTTTCCTCTCCAGAGTCAGAGAGGTGCTGGTGGTGCTCTGCCTGCTACCACTGCTACAGGTGCAGTGGAAAACAGGGAGTAAACCTGAAATATTGGTGCTGCGATACAGTAATTCAAAATTTTGCATATAATTCTATTAATCATATATGAGCCAGAATAGATGCCAGCATCCTATCCTAGAGCTACATTTATTTTGCAAAACAATAGGATAAGAGCATGTTTAGCTTCGTTTTTGTTAATTTAGTGAGCAGACATGACTGATTACACACAGGGAACAGAACTGTTATGTTAAAAAAAATAAATGATGCAGTCATTTTTCTGCCTATAGCCGCGTTTCAAAAACAAAGGATTATTTGTAGATCACTGGGAAGTGTTAAATGAGTTCATTGAATATCCTGTTCATATGCAGAGACGCAAAAAGAAAAGCTGCAAACGTAAGAATTCTTTTGTATCTGTGCTTTCTCAGAGATACATCAGAGAATATCAAAGACCAAAAACAAATTTTGAAAAACTCTCTTGCAGGTTTGGGTAAGGGAGGAATTAGGCCTGTTCCAAAGGAGGGGGAGGTAGAGCAAATGTAGGTAAAACAGAATTTTCTTCTTGTTGCTTATAGTAGTAGGCATTGACTGCTCCTAGCAGGCTGTGAGGGCCGAGTGGGCACCGCTCCCACGAGTCGCCTTGAGGGCATGTCCTCAGGCAGGGAAGGTCCTTGCTGCGGGTCCGATGGAGGCAGTCCTGCTGTGGACCATCTCTCACCCAGCAGAGATGTGAGGAATCCTCTGGTGTGCTGTCTGGCACAGCTGGGAAGGTCCAGAGATCCTCACACACACGTCCCGTGTTTCTGCACGTCTGGAAAGGCTGAACCGTGCCACTGGTTTTGTCAAGAGATTTTGTAGTGATTAATATTTGAGCAGCTCTTAGACAGTAATGGAGGCTTGTTTCAGGATCTTTCCTATTCAACTCCTGCCACACACATCTGAATTTATTTTCTTCCTGATCGGCTTTAAAGGTGTGTAATCATGCGAGACTTCGACTGTTGACAGCACAATTTTAATTCTTACCAGCCACTCAACAGACAATTGATGCAGCAGGAACAGAGTGCAGGTTCCCACTGTCCCCTCGCTTTAATAGATGCATTGCTATCTCAGTTTCATTAATTGTCTCACCTCTGAACGCAGTATTGAAATGTTATCAGCTTCCCTCTTGGTCTTTCATATTCTTGCCATGCTTGTGGGACTGGAAGCAAGCTGGCTGTAGCCCCGTGAAGGTGAGGATGTGGCCGCACCACACGCCACACTCAGCTCTATGTGAGCGCTTGAAAAGGATCTTGTTTTGATAGCGTGGAGATAAGCATGGGCTAATTTACCGTGCTTGTGAGTTAATTCAGTTCAGCAGGGCTGCACCCGAGCTATCTGCCATCTCTTCAGGCCAAGGGTTCGACTTTGATAGGCTCGAGGTGTGCTGCTCCAGTACAAATAGGAGATGTTGCAGGGGACAGATTTTGCATCAGTGGCATTTCTATCTGCAGCAGGAACAGCTTGGTGCTTTCTCCTGGCAGTAAATAGTCAGTGTTTCACTGCTTAGCAGAATAAAAGAAAGGACAGAAGTTCAGTGCTAAGGTTGCTGTTATAACTGAAGACCACCTACCTGGTACCCCGAAGCTCCTTTTTACTGCTTGCATTAAGTACTATTTCTTGATTTTCTTCAATTATTTTTCCACTGCAAAATACCAACAATGTCATTTTTTTTTTTTTTTTTTATTCCCTTTTATAGCACTTTAGGTGCCTCTAGCTCTTTGACTTTAGCCATATATCTATCATCAGGAAGGTTGTTTTAGATCTGCCTACATTTAGCCCGGTGCATAAAGAGAAGTATTACTGCTGATCTCATTTTGAAATGTTACTGAGAGGGAAAATGAAATTACTGCAGGTCGTTTTGAAGCAGGAGCAGGGTTTGTAGTCGGAAGCAATGTTTCAGCAATATTGGGAAAGAAAAAGTGAAGCAATGACAACGCCACCGGTGAGAAGAAGGGGATGTCCTGGCTGCCTTGGGCACCCCGAGCCACCTCCCCGCTGGCAGGAGTCGCCATGCTCATAAGGCATTCCGGGCAGACCGAGCTCAGTTTCGAAGGATCATCTTCTGAAATATGTTGATTATCAATATTTAAAAGGGCTCAATTAGGAGTTCAGGCATATTACACAGTGCAGCTAATAAGAGCCCTGGTGTGAAATACAATAGCACTCCGGTGACACTGTTACGGCATCATGGTTAATGACCAAAATATTAAAGAACTTATTGAAGTTCAATCATCAATCAAGGTAAATTGATTCTTCTGGCAAAGAATGCAAATGTGTTTCTTTGATTCTGCATGAATACCAACTACCCAGGCTTGGCTCACGCTCGTTTCTATGGTTATCAATTTGTGAACAGCTGGGTGAGACATGGGGAAGGGAAGGGGGAAGTAGCAATAATTAACTTTCCGTTTACTAATTACTGCCTGAAATTATCATGGTAATCCCGATTACTAGATTCCTGCACAAAGTTTTCATCCCCCCATTTTGCGTGTTGTCCCCATTGTCATCTCTGCTGGTCCTGAGAGCACTCCGAACAGGAGGAGGAGAGGGGATGAGCAGTTCAAGCCTTCCTGCAATCAGAGTTTCCTTCAGACGGTGACTGTGTGTGAGTATCTCAGTGTGTCTTGGTCAAAGTTGCCATTATAATCAAGATATCACTGCAGCGGAGGCTTGATCCCCCGCTGACAGGAGGCCATCGGTGCCTCTTCAGATCCCGCGCTGGTTCTTTTTCACCTTTCTCATCCAATTTACTCTGTTGGCCCCTGCACTCCAAGGTCTCGCACAGCTTCTGCAGGAGTTTGTTCCTTTTCCTTTACTTGGCTGTGCCGGTACCGGCAGCCTTTGCTTTGTCCCCTGGTGGCGTTCCTGCCTGCAGGGTTTGCCTGTCATCCCTAGGCCCTGCACACCAGGCTGCTCTTCCATCTCTCTGAAGCCTGCAAACACAAGCACAAAGCCTGCTGGTTTAGCCCCGTCCCTCCTTTCCCCAAGCACACCGTTACTGCCATGCGGGTAAGTTCTTGAGGCTCATCCTGTTCCACCGGTGGCGAGTGTTGGGTCATGATCAAAGTCATCTTCAGAGGCTGCAGCTGCCTTCCAGTGGGTGATCCTGCAGGTAAAACAGGGCTTCCAAGCACACGCTTTGCTCGGGTGTCCCTCCTCACCAGCACAGTCCAGTGGTCCTCAAGCCGTGCCACCTCTCAGCTGCACTTGGCTCCATACAAGGTTGCTCCCACAGGCGCTGTCTTGGTTTCCAACGTGGGCTGTGCTCTCACCTGAGCCGTGGCAGGAGCAGCAGAGACCTAACGTGCAGTAATGATAACGCTGATCTCCTCTCATGCTGCTTATACAGATGTCACATTATGCTCTTCTAATGGAAAGTGAGAACAAGCCATGCCTTCCCTCAAGGACAAAGAGCTGGCACCATACCCATGGCTAGCAACTCCTGAAATCTTGCCAGGGCTGATAATATACAAACCAAAATTGCTGTAGTAAGAGTTACATTTGTTATATTTCATAAAAATATCCTCATTAAACATTTGCTGTGAAAGACCAACTGTCAGAAATAGATCTAGGTTTATAATTGATTTTTCCTACATGGACTGCTCTCCATCCCAGCCTTCGAGTGAGCTTCATTTATATGTGAAGAGTGTGTCAAGGAAGTGTAGGAGCTGTGGAGGACAGGGATAGAAGAGCTAAGTTGTTGCTGGGAAGGAAGTATAAATGTGAGAGGGAGAAAGAGATCAGCCTTTTTTTTTTTTTTTTAGAGAGAGATGGTTCTTGTCTTCTATTGCTCTGCCCAAAGTTACCCTGAGGACAAGTGCAGTAACAAAGGTTTTACACGCCCATATTTTTTCTGGCAGCGAGGAATAAAGGACCTAACTGCACTATGGGGTACATAAAAGGCCACAAGAAGTAATCTACAAATGGGAAAATATTCCATACAGCAGAAGACTTGAAGCTCTGTGTGCTGCACTTACCAGAAAGAAGAGCAAGAGGTGAAGTATTTGTGGAGTATGAGTACCCAGATTGCGAGAAGGTGCTAGCTGCAAAGCCTGGCTGTTTAATCCATCAGACAGAGCCGGAACAAGAATCAATAACTGGAAGCTGAAACCAGAGAAATTCAAGCAGAAATAAGGCTCAGATCTCCAGCAGTGGGGCTGATTTGCCACTGGAAGTGTCGGCTTCTCTATCTCTTGATGTTATCGAGCACAGGACACCTTTCTGCAAGACCTTTCAGCCCAGCGTAGGTGGAAATGGAGCGCGAGGCGGGTGTGCAGGGCTGCTGCACGGAATTTGTCTCAGGGTGGGGCGAGTGAGGTGACCAAATGCTCTGTCTGGCCTTACACTTCTTAACTAGAAATGTAACAGGTAATTTCTGGATTAACTCAGCTTTGTGATTCTGGGTAGATCTTTTCCACGAAAGCTGCAGAGAACTGATTTTCACTCAGGTTATTTTGAAGTGCGGGGGAAATGAAATTCGTGCTTATCAGCAAGCAGTGTCCGATGGGGTGGCACGGAGAAAAACCCAGAAAGCAATCATATGAATTAGCAGCTAATCTCCCTCTCCATCTTTGCAGCCACGCTGCTTCCATCACGAGGTTAACCGGGTCCTTCCGCCTTGCAATTTCATCTGTGCGTCAGGTGGCAGCTTGAATTCCTCTGCAGGGAAGTGCAGGTCTCTGCTCCGGGGTCTCAGGAAGATGCTAGCTGGAGCAGAAGTCCCACTGCTGGATTGGAGTGCCCTGAGTCCCACGGGGACATCCCAGGTAGATGTCTCTTTCACATGAGAGCACAGCTGGCTCAGCAGCAGCCCTGGGATGGCTCTGTAAAAACAGACTCAGCAACTGAGGCTGAGACTTTTGTGTGGTCTTCATCTGAGACTTCCCAGTAAAAAATTCCCTTTTTCTGAGGAAAAGGGAAGGGGTGAGTTTCGAGACTGTGCTCTGCTAGTGATTGACTGACCAGTACCAACAACCCCCGATTCTCAGCCCATTGACACAGTGCAGGACTGAAAACAGCTTTCAGGAAACAAGAGCGAGGATGGGAGGGCTGCGTGCAGGCAGGGCTCGCATGTCATCGGCTTCACAGAAAATGAATCTTCTTCAAGGTTGCTGGAGAGAAATTGGCAGCCCTGAGAGTGGAAGAGGATGTAGCTGCAACGCAGCGGTTGATAGAAAATGCTGTCAAGTTTCCTCTACTGTCAGTTAGGAGGAAAAGAAAATGTAGCACAGAGCTGCCAGCACATCTGGCACGAACTAAAGGTTTAACTAAACTAAAGCAGCCGTCCTCCAGCTTGGCCAGTTACGCGCTACCCAGGAACAAACTCTGTGGAAAAGCTGACAGGTAACAGATGGTGCAAGCAACCAAACTTTGTTCCTCGGCTCCTGCTGCCAGTCGTGCTCCGATGGCAGAAGCACATCCCAGCACCTGGGCAGGTGGCCCCCGGGAGCAGCGCTGTGCTCTGAGCGTGGCCTGCGCCAGCGGGGTTGCTCGCGGCTCGCTGGATGCTGCCTTGGTGGCCGTGCCAGTAACCACAGTTGTCAGGTATGGATTTTGCTATCTCCCTTTTTTCTGATGGAAATGTTTCATAACTAATCATGTCACTGGTCTGCTTTGAGGAAAAGGCACAAAACTCATCCTTTCTTCCTGTGGTCATTATTCATTAGCAAGCTATTCTCACTGAATTATTCTAAGTATAGCTAGAAAGCACAGAAAGACATGAGGGTCATTTGCACACTTGGTGGAACCAAGACCCAGACCTCGTAGTCCTAGAATATAAAGATGCCACAACATTTGGGGTTGGCTGTGCTTGGGGAGGACCAATATCTGCTGCAGTGGAGCAGGAAACAGCTAGTTAAGAATAAATGGAGCACTCAGGGATGGGAAGCACAAATATTCGTCCTCTTATCATCGCCATCTGCTTTCCTCCCATCGAGGCATGTGGCATACTTCACTTCATTCTAATGCCAGCTCTGCCCAGAGGGTTTTAGATGAAACAACTCAAATTCCTTTCTTCCTTATACCCTCCTCATAACGTTGCCTGACCACAAGTCTTTGTCCCTTTTTCCTAAGGTTAAAAACAAAACCAGCCAACCCAGTGGTAGAGACTCCTACTTCTTGCGTCTGCCTACGTTTCCTTAATGATTTAATGCGTTCTTGTATTCCTGTGTGATGCACACAATTGTGGAGGGGCATTTGTATCCGGACCTCTCCCCCCATTCCTGCCATCATTACACCCTCCAGCATTACACGCTTGTCTGTGCGTAGTCCCTGGGATGATGCAGCCGCTGTGCTACCTCAGCTTGCTGCCTAGTTAGGCTCTTCCTCTCCAGAGAAATGTTTTAAGACTTGCCAAATTGGTCCAGGCAATTCTGCTCCCATCCAGTTCATTCCCACTGTGAAGAGCCTGTGGAGCAAGCTAGCAGCTAGGGCTGTTTTCATCTTTGGAGCTGAAGAGCATCTTCGAGACTCCTGGGGGCTTTAAGCCCCCGGGAGCCCACCTGGCCCAGCCTGCTCATCCTTACAAGTTTTTCCTTCAATTGCTGCCTCGCCCAGACCTTCTGTGTCTTTATTTATTGCTCCTCTCCCTCCTGCTCCCGTGCAAAATGCTACAGTACGCTGGCACATTTCCTCATTAGCACAAATTTCTGTAGTCGCTGAATTGTTTGAAATGTTAAAATCTGGACTGTGGTTGTCAAAGCCAGCATGCTTGGGAAAGAATGGCTCTTCGCAGGGCCATATGCAGCTCAAGGGAAATTTGAAAAGGAGAATCTGTCTGCAAAAGCAGCACAGTTGACTGATTTTTTTATTTTTTTATTTTTTATTTTTAACAGAACACTTGCAAATACCTACTGTAGCCTCAGCCAGAGCTGCGGTACGAGCACGCGTAGCAGGCAGTTGTTTTCCCTGGGCAGGCGGAGGAAGGCGTGCTGGGGGGGAGCCGGCGCCGCCTTGTTGGAGGTGCCCAGCCGTGATGGGTGGGAGCTGTGCATCCTAAAACCCTGCTCGTATGGGGTGGGCACTGCTCAGGAGCAGCAACCCTGCCTGCTCTCCTTGGACCTGCAGGGTTGAATAAGCTGCTGAGGCTGCCTCGGCACAGCAGCTTGCCTTCCCTGCGCCGCGCGCTCCGTGAGCTTTCTCGGTGTCCCTGCTGCAGTTTATAAGCTCTGTCTGCCAGGGATCCTCTGGAGCTCCTTCAGCTTCAACTAAAGGATTGTCCTGAATATTTTGAAATACAGCCAGCCAGGCTCGAAGAACTGCTCTCGTGCAGATTAATAAATGGAGAACCCAACTAGAATGCTTTGAGAGTTTTCTTGGAAAGCTGCGAGAGTTTACAACCTTCTCTCAGCTATCTCAACCACGTATTTATTTCACTTCTGATTCCCTTCAGAATTTCTCCCAACGCCGTGCCCTGCACAAGGTGGTTCTTCCACTTGCAGTTAGTTTCAGTCCTGAATGCGCAGTCACTGGCCAGTCTTCCCGGGTAGATGCGTACCACTGAAATACAGCTTGTGGAATTTGGGTCTGCTTTCGGTGTCAAAATGAACATCCCCAGGTGGATGTCTCATAGGTTACAGTGATGCTGGTGTCCTCCTGATGTTCAGAACTGTTGAAAACATACAGGGAAACAGGTAGTGGGGTCAGGGGAAGAAGTAATCGGTCTAAGACTTCATATAACTGTCTGTGAAAAGTTAAACACGGATTAGCAAGAATTGGTTGCTCTGAGACAGAAGTTTAATGATCCAGAGAGGAGCAGCAGCGGCACGATTCTGCAGAAAGAATTACCGTGGTGCAGTACGACAGGAATGCTGGAAAATCCAGTGCAACTGTTAAAAACTCCCATTTAAAAAGATTTTTTTATTATTATGAAATGAATCGCACAACCTTTCTGTTAGTGTGAAAAGTGCCTCTGTAGTACAATAAGCGGAACCGTGCGAACTGTGAAGCCTTAGGATTATAGTTGGGTATAAAGAGGTGCATAGCATGCCTTCGACTACATAATGTACTCCCCCCTGGAGTACTTCCTTCTTGTGGAGTTTCAGGTATGGAAAAGATGAACTGTTCCATTAGCAGAAATCGTTGCCTGCAATCGGGTATCATTCCAGAGAGCTGAGGCTTTGTAATTAGCAAAGGGAGCAGAGCTCTCGCTGCGTTGCTGTAGTACAAAACTGGTCTTAGGCAAATTGAAGCAGGGAGGGCAGCGTGATGTGTGTGTGTGTGTGTGTAAGGGACAGCTGCAGGTAGCATCTCCGTGAAATGTGTCTGTTGCCGCGTGGTATCCCTCCCTGCCCTTAAAGTGTTCTGTGCTAGGGATTTTGGGGGTGTTGCTGTCTCGGGCTCAGTGTGTGCGAGTGTTTCTTGTCGCTGCAGCTGCCGCTCCTGCACGAAGGCAGCCGGCTAACGCAGAGCCTCCCGCTCTTTGTTTTCAGTCCCAGCACAGCCAGGATGGGCAGCGGCCAGCTCGCAGCGGCTGGGCTCTGTCTGCAGCGGGCAGCAGCCGTCTGGTGGCAGCGCCGGGGGACGTGCTGCTGGCCCGGGGTTTGCCAACACTGCCTCTTGCTCCGAGGCCCCCAGCGAGCTGCTTCTGCGCAGCAGAGCTTGTTTAGGTGACGTGTCCATCAAAGAGACATTCAGTGGGGACATCTCCTTTCCTCCCTCCAGGGTAGCTTAATTCACAGACTACCTCCTACGGAGAGGGTATCGTTCGGAGTGAAATTACAGACAACTGACAGGATCCCTGTCCTCGTAAATCCCCAATAATTGTGACAAATGTCTGGAGCGCCACAGGCTTGCAGCGCTCTGCCAGCTGCCCAGCCAGCCCGGCGGCAGCCACGGCAGCGAGGCTGCACCCCGCCAGGCTGCAGCAGCGTGGGGACTCACTGCCGGCACCAAGCTGGGCCTTCAGACTGCTTTCTGGCAGGGACGTGCCACCAGAGCCACTTACAGCAGCTGAAATGGCAGCGGTCGCTTCCTGCCACCTGACGTGCTCACATTGATCCCGGGCTGTGGCGGAAACCCACAGCTGGAGCAGGAGGGTTTGCTGCAAGTTTTGCTGCATCAGCAAAACTCTGACACTGCCGAAACACGAGGCCGGAGGGGAGACGAGGCTCCGTGTCCCGGTGTCCTGACATGGTGGGCAGGTGCTGAACAGACAGTACCACGGGGTACGAGCCAAAACAACGTTCTGCACACGTGCGCTAACAATGCAGCTGCTCCCACAGACCGAGGGAAGGCTTCTTATCATTTCCTAATCCCCCCTGAAAGACAACATGCCCCAGTTTCATCTCAGCCTCACCGTGACGAGACGAGGCCTGTCCCTCGCACGGTGTGCTGCTCTGGGGAAGGAGGGCAGAGCCGCGCTGCGCCAGCGCCCGCGGAGCTGCTGGGACGGTGCCGGGGTGGCCGTGGCACCGGTCCAGGGCCACCAGCCGTGGCCACACCGTGGGAGGAGGTGCGGCCTCTGCCATAAGCTTTCCTTTCAGGCACTCAGAATTGACTCTGATGTTAGCAGCTGGCAAACCGTGCTGAAAGAACCTGCCGTGTTTTTTTTTTCCTGGTGTATTACACTGCTGTTCCTCCCCTGTTTATGCTGCGTTGAAGTTGCTTACTCAGCAAACTGATTTGTTTTTATTTCTGAATTAAGGATGTGAAATTTCTTTCGCTTTATGATTTTTTTAAAAAAACTAATAGCTGTAGAGTTGCCACATAGAGATTGATTCTTCTGGAAAGTGTGGTATTTAAAGCTATTCTTGCCTGAGTTCGTAAACTGCTTATTATGTTTGGTGCTTGGGACTTGAATCGCTTTTCTTGGCCAGGGTACTCCAAGCTCTAGGGGAAGAAGAGCGTGAAAGGTGCAGCTGCATTTAAAACTGAAGTGCTCGTTTTGAAATATCTGCCTGTAGCGATGGGAATTTTTCTCCCTGAAACAAGTGTTTGGTTTCAGGCTGGTTGGAGACACATCCTTAAGGAAAGAAAAAGAAAAAAAAAAGGACTGTCTGCAGATTCATTTTTCCATTACTTGGAAGTCATCTTGTATATAATTTAGATAGGTCTTAACGAGGCATAAAGTCACTTTCAGGAAATTGATGACTCCTTGTTCGCTCCTCTGTGAAATGAGGGCCTGGAGCCTCCCTTTGTTCCATCGGAGGTATCATCAGATCTGATTGCAGCAACCCGATGAAGCTCTTAATCCGAGCACTGGAGTAACCACAGCCCTGGCCTTCTCCTCTCTATTGATCTCGCTGCAGGGCCACGTTTCTATTTCACCTTCGCGTGCTCCAAGTTCCCTTATCTCTAGCAAAGCTCATCCCTGGCCCTGTTGGGTTGCTTTAACTCTTCAGTCACCCGCTGGTTCTGGCCAGGTGCCGCGATTCTGTAGCTGTGTGGAGGGGACTTGGGCCAGCTCCGGGCCTGTGTTGGCAGCCCAGGGGCCAGCTCAGCCACATGGACAGAGAAGGACACAAAGCACCAAGGTCTGCGCTGGCCACAACCTGCTCACAGCCTCCAGTTCCACCTCTTTTTGTCTCTGTTTGCCCTCTGCAAACCCTTGTTCCACATCGCGGTGTGCCCCCTGGCCACTCGCCTCAACTCTGGGCACTGGGGAGGAGGCTGAGCCCCCAGGGACACCCAGGGCTCACCAGGGTCCTGGCATGCCGTTTGCTCTCCAGTTCTCGATCTGCAAGCACAAGCTCTCAGGAGACGCCAGCGGGCATGAATTTTCCCTCGCTCCTTCCCCCAGCGCCGCAGCGCGCCGGCTCTCCCCGCCTCAGAGCAGGAAAGGTCAGGAGCCTCATAAACAAGGTGAGCGGCCGCGCGGGCTGCCTCTCCTCCTGGCATTAGATCGCTAATGAATGTTCTGTCATGGTCCCGTGCATATTGCAGGAGGCCTTCGCCTCCCCGGCCTCGCCGGGCCTCCCAGTTACCAAGGTTACTGACGTGACTTTCCCCGGGGAGCGGAGCAGCAGCAGGGCAGGCCGCTGGCTCCAGAGCATCCCACCGCCATGGGCAGCCTGTCAGCGCCTTCCTCCTGCTCCCTCGGGTCCCTGCTGCTCCCTTGCCCCTGCCCCGCGCAGCCTAGGGTGTCGTTGGTCTCCTTTTTCTTTTTGGAGTAAGGATCGCATTAATTTTGTTTTGCTTGCATAACCCGGGCTGTTATCATCTGACTAATTACTCGCACATTTTCCTTCAGACAGCAAATGGGAGAGATAAAACTGCAGCAGGTTTATGTGATTTCTGCTTATCAAATTACTGTAATTATTTGAAGAATGGCTTAAAATTGTATGGAGTAATGAATTTAATTACGAGTTTGCAGCGATGCCTCGCGCTGCACGCGGCTTGCAAATGGGCCAGTTCACGAGCAGCTCCTCGCACGGCGGCAGCGGGTGCCTTGCGAGGGGGACGGGGCTCACCCTCACACACAATGAATTTCTCACCGCGTGCTTACACCCAAGGAGACCCCTCTAGTGCACAGCTGTGGGATCTTTCTGTTTCCTGCTGGTTCAGCTAGCAGTTATACCTGAGGTTTCAGACTTTTTGTCTTGGTGACTAAGATATGAATGGTATTGGGACAGCTAATTGTAGGAATACTGACCTCTAGGGTCAGATGGGACTGGACGGCACCTTAATTGCTACTGCTGGTATTTCACATAGGTGGGTTATGTGAGTGGACAAATGCACTAGAAGGATCAGTGGGAAGGAGGCAAAGCCAGACGAAATGCCATCCTTTGGAGCAGGAGAGTTTCTGAAAGCTGGAGCGTGCTTCTGAGGACAGGCTGGCAAACGGAGTAGCCTCTCTGTTCCCAGCAAAACTGGATTGTGGAAAGAGGCACAGGGCCAATGGAGGGAAGAGGTTTGGGCTGGCTGCATCTAGGCAGTGGAAGAAAAGTGCAGCCAAGAGAGAATTGAAAGTGGCTGCATTGGAAGTGGAAGAACTGCTGGAGCTCCCGATCCTCTGCGCTGTGATGTTCCCAGCTTCACAAAGCAGCGCGGGATCATCTGTACGACCTGCCTGCCGCCTCGTGCTCCGCGGCGTCCCATGTGATGCAGAAGTTAGTGCAGTTTCAGCTGCTTAAAATATCAGATATGAAAGGCACGGAGTAAGTAGCCAAGGGCCTTCCAACTGATGTTGGAAACCTTTGCAATGATGAAGTGTCTTAGAAGATGATACTGACAGATGGTCTGTGGGCCACGGTTCAGTGATTACTCTGTGGCACTGCTTAAAAAAAACACAAAACAATAAAATTGGCTACCATAAGAGGTTACCAAATTTTGGAAGTGTGAGTCTGGCCTGATCTGGGCCTTGGGCAAATCAGCCTGGCATGCTGAGAAGAAGCCTTGGCAGCCAGGAGCCTTGTGTTGATGCAGGCACAAGGGAACGTGTGCGGGATGGAGTGGCACACAGCACCGTGTCTGCCTCAGTGTGAGGTCAAAGAAGACTCTGAAAGGTACAGGCTATTCCAAGAGCTTGTCACAACGCAGGCACGAATCCCACGTGATCTCCGCAGTTTTATGTGAGTGAGAAAGCAGCAAGATGTGATGAGAGTGGCGGAGGACCATGTGGTTGTCGAAGCCATAAAATAGGTGCAATTTTTGGCCATCTTTCCGTAACCCTGTGTAAGCCAGGAAGAAAGCAAAGCAAAGCCCACTTTCGTTTGGGAAACTCCTAAGGATTAGTGCAACAAATGCTGCACTTGTTCATATGTTGGTGCAGTCAGCCGTGAGCACGGTCAACCAAGAAGAGCTGGCAGGGCAGAGCGCTCTGCTGTCCGTCTGCCTGGCCGCAGCTCTGCCCTCGGGCAGCAGCCAGCCCCTGTGGGTGTCTGAAGGGAGCCGTGCTCTTCCTTCCCATCCCCACGTGAACCATGTGCATCCTTCAGCATGTGGGACAAGAAGAAGAGAATACCTTAAGCGCCAGAGCATAGGATTTCATTACCCTTACCGTTTTTAGCTTTTATAGCTACAAACCTTATTAAACATCATAGAATTGTCCGGTTCTTTTAAGTCCAGCTACGCGGCTTTTCCCAGTTGGTGCCTATAGGAAGAAAGAAGATAGCAAAGCTGATCTATGAAAAAATAAGAGCATAGGAGTCATCTTAAATTCTTAACAGCATCTTGAAAATGTGAAATAAAATTAGCAATAATATTTTGCACACAAAGCTGCCTTCAGGAGGGATGTGTGTCAGAGGAAATAACAGTGGCTAACGTTTTCTTCTCTCAATCATTTCTAAAGGTCACTTCATGATCAAAATCTACTTGCTAATTTAATTTCTATTCTCAGTGTAAATGTAAGATGATGCTGTTTATTCTGTTTGCAGGTGGTTGGCTGGCAAGGATCAACCTTTTGCCTTTGTTCTCGGCGTGTCACGGTCTGGGCACAAAGCTTGTGCTCGTGGCAGCCCAGCTTCACGTGCTGCTGGGGCCATACCTCCCGAACCAGGGCTTCTCAGGTGTTTTAATCCAAGGGCTCTCTGAAGAGACACGTAGGCTGTCCATTGTTGTCTCAAAGTATTCTCTCGCAAGCAAATGAAATTGTGGTTTTGCTTGCTTCATTTATTTTGATGTTCTGCTTGCTGCTTGCATGTGTGGGAAGGTGAAGCCGTGTTTATTTGCTGCTCTGTAGCAGAGCGGGGTTGTTTGTGAGCCACAAGTTGAGAGGATGCTTTCTTGCTCAACCTGCTTCATGTGATCTTAGAGGTCTTGCATCTCCCCAACACTTTCTTTCCCCTATTTCCGTAGGCTTAGGATGCCACTTTCTGTCTCTAGGTGGTTGGAAACCAAGTGTGTCAGGGATGTCAGCAGGGAGAGAGAGAGAAGGAGAAGGAACCAGGGAGTAAACTGCCTTGGAGAGCTGTGTTAGCCTTAGCTCAAGGACTCGTCAGTATGAACCCTGGATTTTCAGCTCTCACATGGCAACATTCAGTGATATTCCCAGATCTTCTGCAGAGATCTGCCTCGGCTGTGCTGTGTGGGAGATGAGAAATGCACAGCGGGTTGCTGCCTGCTGTAGAGCCTGGGCCGTGGTGCGTAAGCCTCGGGAGCAGGCAGCTCAGCTTGTGTGGGTCTGTGGCTTCCCTGCTGTTTCTGCCTCCTAGGGAAAACCCCAAGATCCCTCTCCAGCTGCTGAGACACGGGGCCAGTCACGAGGAGATTGCACTATGTCTGGGGAAGACCAGGGCTGTATTGATTTTCCACAGATAGGATCAGGCCCCACTTTGTCTTCCCTCGGGCAGGTCATGGGTCTGAAAAAACCCTTTCTGGAAGAAAGTGCAGCATTTTCCCAAGGAGTCTGAGGCCCCCGTGATTGTCTCCAGCATCAGGGTCTCACTGTGGAGGGTATCCCCTGGCGTTTTGTGGTGGCTGTCTGCTCAGCACAGTGAGCAGCTGAGCTTCAGCAAGTTCCCTTTCTGTCCTTGGCAAGTGTGCTCCTGTGTCCCAAGCGAGCTTGTGGTCAGATTCCCCATCAGCCCTGAAGATCACAGCCGTGTCTTCAGGCCTCAGCAGAGCAAACTCGGCAGGGTTTGCTGTTGCCTCACTGAAAAGGGATGCAAAGTCTGCTTTGCAGGTCAGGGATGCCTGGGAGAGGAGTGCCAGCAGTTACTTTCACCACACACTTGTTCTTACCTTCTCTAGCTGAATCGTCCTGACAGCAGTGGCCTGTATGCTCTGAGCTGGGGAAACACAGGTTCACAGCACTCATATCTGCAAGGAGCCTCTTGCATCCTCTAGGAAAGACGCGCAGCGACCTCTGCTTAGCAGAAAGTTTTCTTTCCTGTTCGTGGTTGCAGCTGGGAGAGCCGTGCCTCATCTCCGGCTTGTAATTACATCAGGGGAGTACCTTGGGAGAAGGTTAAATAGTCTTTTGTATATCAAATAAAGCCAGTGAACCTCACTGAAATCATTTAATGAAAACAATCCTGATTATCTGTATATTCTGCCATGTGATATTTTAAAAGAACATCTTAAAGGGAAATGTGGAATTGTTTAAGGCCTCTAAAGACTGGAGTGCAGAGGCTATGCGGCAAATGCCTTTATAATCTAGGATCTGAAGTAGGCTTTGAATCCAATTGTTTTTTCCACTGTTGTAAAACATGAGAGATTTTGATACGGTAACTCGGATTTGATTCAGAACTTTCTTATTAACTGTTCTTCATGCACATCAAATTTTAGAGACTGAGCTGAAGGGCTCTGCGCATGGAGGATGGAACTGACTCAAGGACAGAGCTATTAAGGTGTGTAATAATCAAGAGAGGAAAATTAATTGTCTCTAATTTGGCATAAATCCCAGGGACGATAACTTTGGTTATTAGGAATTCAGGGCCTATTTCCAATTAGTTATACCCAAGCATGCTCTCATCTCCAGCTCCGGCGGTCTGATCTGGGAGCGCGTTAGCACAGCCGCCGCTGCCACGCTGCAATAGAGGACGGCGCTGCCTGACCTCCCCTCCCGTGGTCACCGCCAGCACCCGGGGCTCACCTGGCAGTAAATCAAACCACGGCCTTGTGGTATCGCTCCCAACGCCCTGCCCGGAGCACTCGGCGTGTCAGCTGCTTGGCTGGGCAGCGAAAGCACCTGGGCCGTGGTGGAGCAGGTCGGGGAGGCTGCTGCGGCTTTCAAATGGGCTTTTTAGCCTCCGAGCTTCCTGCTAAGACATCTGCGCCAGCAGAGCCGGGGTCTCTTCCCCTTGGGTGTACGATGTAAATAGTGCAATTGTAATCTCTACCGGAAAATCTGGTCTAACCCGGCACGCACCGTGCCTGCGCCGCTCCGAGGGCAACTCCTCCGTGCTGGCAACGTGGGTGAGCGTGTGGCACTGCTCCACGGACCTGCAGCGGGGACAGTGAGCACAGGGACATCCCCTGTGGTGCAACAGGAGCACCTGAGGTTCCCAGGGAGTCGATAGGGACAGGTCTGTCTGCACGCCGGGCTGTGGATGTGGCACAGAAACACCAACCGGGACAGGCAGGAGCACCTCTGGCTGTCTGCCTGCAGGAGGGGAGATGGTTGGCAGTAAGGGAGGTGAACCAAGAAAAAAAAAAGGAAAAAAAAGAGGAAACCTCAGCAGCTGCTGTGGAGGCTGCTCTTCCAGCCGCCGGTGTGGAGATGATGCAGGGATCGTCCTAAATCAAAGTGGAATTAGCTGCAGTGGAAGCATGGCAACTTGCCTTCAGAACAAGGCCAAGTATTCGGCGCTTTCAAGAGGGAAACACCCTTTTAAAGTTTTCCTTAAGTTAATTTCTTAGCACAGCAAGGCCAAAGCTTGCCAAATCCAGGTATCTGTCCAGCTTTTTTGGTCTGTGCCGGGTAATGTTTACAGGAAAGGGAAAGGACCAGCTTCGAGGACAACGCATCCTGCCCAGCTGGGAAGTCGGAGGCCCATGCCACCGAGCTCTGCAGCCCTCCTCCCCTGCCAGGGAGAGGGAGCAGAGCCACAATTCCTCTAGTGCTCATTGGAAAAATTGGGCCTTTGGCTAACAGCAAATACCTTTAACGTTAGCAAATGTGTTCTTCTTGAAAAGCAGAGGAATTGTAGCTGATCTCCTGCCTGTGGTTTATGTTAAGATGCGTACCACGGGAGCCAATAGGTGCCTTTTTTTTTTTTTTATCCACTTGGCCTTGATGTGGTTTCACTGCCAGCTTTCCATTTATCTGTTGCGTGCTCTTTAATTCATGAGGGCTTGCTCTGGGGATTTGTTTAAAGCCTTGGCTGAATTTGTCAGCCCCTCCTCCTGTGGTGCATCCTTCAGAAAAGATGGGTGTTGTGGCACGGCAGTAAATAGGATGCTGAGCCTCTGTAACTCTTGCTGTCTGGGTAAGAAGTGTGTGTCCTCTCTTAAACTCTGATCAATGACATCAGCCCGGCATTAAGACCACCGCTTGTCTGGGCATAATGTCTTATTTATGGTGTGCAGTCAGGGGCGTGCTGCTGGTCTTTCACTGAGGGCCTTTCTCCTTCCTATGGTCTCTGAAAGACTGTTGAGGTAACCAGAGTCTCCTCTAAAGTGCTGTTGGAGCCAGGGCAATTAACGGGGCTTCTAGAAAGTGGTGTCTCATGTGAAGATATAAAACTCACAGTAGGGCAGTATTTCTGTCCCTGACTCTGGTCAAGTCTTGTTGTGCTCTTCCCCTGTACAAGAAGTCACTTCCCCACCACGTAAATGAAGTTACTTACCGAGTATCTCAAGATGTTTTATGCAGTGGAATATTTTAAAACTTCTGAATAGAAAGCAGTGATTTGCCCTATCACTGATCTGTCTGGAGAGCAGATCAGATTAAAGCCCTTCTTACATTTTAGGAGCGATTTCTGTGCCTGCAGACTTTCCATGCCTGAGTTGGCTGCAACAGAACAAATCCACTGAAACTTCACATTTATTGTTTCGTTTGAAGACAGAATTTCTCTGAGAAAAGATACGTGAGAAATTTTCAGGCTCAGAGAGGTACCTGATCTCAAGATAGGAACGTTTTCTTGAAGTAATTTTCTCTTTCTTCTTTAAAGAAATAAAACCTCAGACTAGAAATTTCATTTGTGTTTTCCTGGATTGGCCTTTGCTGGGGCTGGTTCTGTGGACTAGTTTTGCTAACTTGTTAATAACATTTTGATCTATTTTCTGAGCACCTGCTCAGCACGCAGATCGCTACAGGTAAGGAAATGGCAAATGTAGCTACGTGCGTGAGAACTTACTGAGGGTGGGAGGACAGGACGGCACTGCAGAAAAGGCAGCGGGTCAGGGAAAAGGCAATGCAGGGAGGTGGGGAGCGAAACAGGCGGTTGAGCACCAGGGCTGGTGCTTTCCAGCCCGTTTGCTGCAAAGGAGCCTTGCTTTTTGTAAGAATCTGTGCTTGTCCTCCTTTCCCACACCCACACGCCGTGATTGCTGGCTTTGGGATTCCAGCTCTCACGGTGTTACAGAGCTGCTCCATCCCATAGCTGGGCAACTTTGGGGGTTGCCTTCAAGTCTCAGTTCAGTCCTGAAGATCAGAGAGCAAGGAGGTGTTTCAGGAGGGCATTCGTCTTGGGGGGGAATTCTTTGTTGTCCTTTTGAAGCCCCGGCAGTTTGTGAATCCCAGAACTGGAGCATATTTGTGTGTTCTCTAATGACTCTCTGGCTCCTCCCCAGTACAAACTTAAATTTCAATTTCCAAGCTAATATTTCCAGAACATTTAAAGCGTTCTCAGGAGTTTTTGATTGGGGGTTTTGGGGAGGGTGAAAGACAGGCAAAAGGGGGTTATTTTTCTCTTTCAAGTAACATCACAGCAATTATCCTTAAAAAAGTCAGCAATTGCAGCTCTACCCTGCTGTCTGAATGCCTTCCTCTTCAGTAGTTTAAAAGCAAGGAAAGGCTTTCTCTTGTAGGGACTCTTCCCCGTGTTGGGACAACTGCTAGGAAATCAGAATTTTCCAGCAGGATGTTTTGCCAAAAACATACAACTTCTTCCTGTCCCTGAGCCTAAAGTTTTTTCCTCTAGACTTGCTGGCTGTTGCTTCAGTTGGCTGTGATGTTCCTCCAGAAGAGAAGAAGCCACTGGCTTGGCGGTGATGCAGCCAGGCTGCAGGAGCTAAATAGAAATCAGATTTTAGCACGATCTGGCCCTTTCAGTAGGAGTTAAGTGACCGAAAATCTTGCATTCTGGCCTGTGAAGTGGAAATGAACAGATTTAGTATTCCAGCTGAGTGGCAGCAGGAATGCTTCACATTAATCTGAGACTCGGCGTTAGGAAGCGTGGGAGAGCTCTGCTGTCAGATTAACTCACTTCTCATGCATTTTTTCCTGCACCGAGCTGCAACCAAACATAAATGGATCAAAAGTCAAATGCCCCATTAATTTAACCGCACGTTGTATTTAATGACATATGGAAATGCGTTATTGATTGCACATCTTAAAAATGAAAATCTCCATGCTAATGACATAGCACATCAGTGCAGGTGAAGTGGTATGGAAAATGCAGGGAATTCAGAAATGACTTCGAGCACCAGAAAGAGCCATTTACAAGCTTTTCTCTGAAAGGACTGAAATTTGGGGTATGTTTTAGTGGGAGTGTGTTTATATATTCTGTCACAGGGAAACGTGCAGTGACAGTACTTGTGCTCGATTACTCGGTATAAAGTATTAAAAAGAAACAATGCTTGGAAAATAAGTCTACGGACAGTTTTATTCAACAGTTGGTACTAACAAATGGCACAGCCCTGCCTGAAAGCACAGCTTGGGTGTCTTTTACTGTTCCTTTACTGTGGAGTCTTAATAGCTGGCTGCAAAACCTTTTTGAATTCATTGTGTTTAAAGAACTTTTGTGAGCGTTTTAAAGGCGTGCTTCCAACTGCTGGTTTTAGGTTTTGTTTGTTTTTTTTTTTTTGTTTTGTTTTGTAAGTAATAGTTGTTGAAAGAATCTAATCTTATCCCACAAAACTCTATTTTTACCTGTTTGAAATTATACTGGTTTTTTTTTGTTGTTGTTGTTTGTTTGTTTTTTGGTGGGGAAGGAATAAACAAAATTTCTACCCAAGCAAGGGTTAAGGAAGGGGCACTTCTTGCTCAGTCAGGGAGTTTTGCAGATGTGATCAGTTTTACTTGTGCGTAAGCTCTTCCTCACCCACATTCTTGACATTTCTTGCTGTAGTCTCTGCTGTGCTGTACTTTGAACCCTGGAAGGACTCTCGGCACCTTACAGCCTAAGCCATTTTTTGTACTTCATTAACACGAGTGTCTGGTTTCTCTGGTCTCTCATGAAAAACTACTTGTTTGGATGTTTCTTTGCATGTTGATGGGTTTGAGATGACTTGTCTGTGGACATTGCTCTACATCTGTGGCATAATACTGAGCTTGGATTTGGAGCAGGAGCTCAGGCAGGCTCTCCCCTGTGTATGGAGCTTGTTTAGGCCGAGCAGATAAGCTGCTACTATAATCTTCCTTCTTGTTATTTTCTCCCACTCTTTTAGATATACCAAGCCTAAGTCTTGCAAAAAAATTGAGTTTAGGACTAAGACTGCATGTGTGACTGCCACAGAAAGGAAGCCAGAATGGAAAGCAAGGAGGAGGTGGCCAGGGCTGGCTGAAGGACGATGTTGTAGTCGGGATTTTGTAAATGCTGTCTCACTGTTGCAGTCTAAGCTGATCAAGGTGTAAATGATTGTTTTCTTCCAGCATGGGTTGAGGTCTCCTAGCTGATAGCAGGCTCCACAGCTAAAGCATCCTGAGCAGATGTTGTCATTGCTTAGGAAGATCCCCAAACTATGGGCTGAAACAGCGGCTTGTGTGTGCAAACCTTTAATTTGCCGAAGTATGTGACTGACTGCTCACTCCTGATCGGCTCTGAGTCAGCTTCGGCGGCTGTTAATCATCTTGCCGCTGCCCTCTGTGAAGCACAGGTCACAAGGCGTTATTTGGGAAGAAGAGAGAGGAATTGCAAACCTGGCAAACCCAGGCTGTGCCCTGGGCAGGAGGGAGTGCTCAGGGCCAGTGTGTGGCTACCGGAGGGCTTGTGCCAGCCCTGGCATCGCTGCCACGGCCCTGTGCTCCCCAACCACCACGTTCATGGAAGCAGGGTGAGAAGCGGTGCCAGGATGTGGCCTGAGACCACGGTGGGGCCGGTCGGGAGCTCCCACATCTGCAGAGCCGCCCTGCTCCCCTCCATGACACGCAGGAGGTCGGGACGGCCCTGCCCGAGAGGTACCAGCCGTCCAGCCATCAAGGGACAATGTTAGCAGCGCCCTTCTGGCAGCTGAAGGTTAGCCCTGTCTCCAGTGGGTGTTTTATGGGCTCATAACCTCCAGGATGAGCAGGACCAGCGAGCTCCCACGCCGCCAGCCCCCGGGGCGAGAATCAGCCTGACAGTTTATCCTCTTCTGCCGTGTCTAGTCTCGTATTTTCTTGAATTTTCCTTACAGTACTTTCTTTGTTTTGGACTGACTCAGATTCTTTCTTTTGTGAACTGTTTTGTTGCTGCTGCTGCTGTGATCTTTCTGAGAGATAGCAAATACTTTGTTTACTGTAAGCTCTTGTGCAGTAATTCATGTGGTTACACCGTGACACAGAAAAGTCCTTCTGGAGCTAATTTCCACACCCACCCATTCATCTGCACCCTTCTCCTCGTTTTCAGCAGGCGGCTTCAGCGTGTCACGTTGGCGTGATGTCATCTGAAGCTGGCAGATTTGTCATTAAGAGCCTTGTCATCAATAGATGACTGTTTGTGTTTTCTGCCTGCCTGAAACTGTTTTATACTTGCTAACCCAGTAATTAATACTCTGCTGCCTTTGAAACAGGTTGGTTTCACTGCCCCACCTTTTCCTTAGGCAATTACAAGGCGGTGCCAATGTCGACGAGGCATTAATTAGCCTGCATGAGACTTGGCTCCGGCAGCAAGCACGCACAGCCGCACTCGCTCCTTCCTCCTCCCCGTGCAGGCACAGCCTGGCACCAGGCAGCCTTCAGAGGCCACAAATTTGGGTAATGTTGTCGGTGAGCCTCTCGGGGAGCTTTTGTGAGAAGGAGGGACGCAGGAAGAGAGTGTCGCCTCAAAATGGCTGATAAACTGCTCTTTGTGCAGCATCAGTTGAACCTGAGCAGCGCCGTGTCAGGGTTTTCTTATCATGGAAAATGATGCCGTTCTGCTGGGCCGCTGGATTGCTCGAGTGCTTTTGATTGTCTTGCGGTAATTGAATAGCTGTGCTGTGTAACCTGTGCTGAAGGAATTAGGGCTGTTTATTCAGCAAACAGATGTCCTGGATTGTGGTGTGCTTACGATCTTCCTAGCTTGCATCTTTCATTAGTTAATATCACCGACTACCCAGGCTATCTTTCTTGCACTGGTAATTTAGCATTTGCTAGTGTGTTTCAGTGCCTCAAAGGGAGCTTTGGAAGCTTGCAAAATGTGTTGAGTAATGCCCTTGATCCATCAAATGGGAGTCCAGTAGGCAAGGGTTCCCCCCGCAGACCCCTCCAGCATCCCGTTACATTGCTCCAGCCCTCTGCCTCTTACCAGGATTGCTTCAGCGCTGGTGGCTTTAACTGGGTGAGATGCCAGCCTAGCTCACCGAGCGGGTACGGAAGAAGTGAAATAGCTTTCTGTATGTGCCTTCTGCTCCTGTGCAGTGCTGACTGCCGTCAAATGCATTTATCAGAGATCTCCCTCTGCCCTCAATCCATTTCCTGCCTTGTCCCGAGCACTGCATACTCCTGTGTGGCTTCAGATAGCTGGCAGAACTGAAAACAAAGCAGCTTTGTGTTTTAATCATTCCTACCCTAAAACCAATGTTGGGCTGGAAGTTCCTCAGCTGATGCATGCTGGCAGAAGCCAGTGGGCTAGATAAGCTATTTTCAGCCCTGGGAGCGGATCAGGCCCAGTCTCTCTCCAGAAATGAGTTGAGAACACCCCCTTCCAGTGGGGCAATGGTTTTTGATAGATTGTAAGAGATTTAACCTTATAGCTAGGGCTCTAACATATAGAAAAGCTACTTTTTGCTATTTCCAAATGATATTGAATATCATTTTTTTCCCTCTCCCTCAGAAGTCTGAACAATTGGACTCATGATACTAAGCAGGCCTGGCTTTTATAGGAAGAGGAATATGACAAATAACACCCGTAAATGTGTTTACGGTTTTCACTGTCTTCTCTAAAATACTGTTTCTGAGAATTATGGTGACACAAAGGAAATTCACGGTGGTAGGGGGAAGATTTTGCAGGTGCCAAGTCATGATATGACCTGCAAAGCGCAGCTGCCTGGCTACAAGACCACTGGGTGCCATCTGGGGTTTGCGCCAGCAGGAACCTGATATCCAGCCCTCCAGTTTTTCACTTCTGTGAGAGATTACAAGTTTTGAGCAAGATCCTGGGGCTAATCCTGCAGGATTCAGCCATCAACAGCTGTGCTCACCATGGGCTCTTCTGCAGGCCTTTCGGCAAGCAGCTGTTACACCGCCCCACACTGGGGCTGATCCATGCGTCTCAAAAGACAGAAGTCGCAATTGCCTCGGTGCTCTTATCCTCAGCTGATATTTGGAGGGATGTAGAAAATAAGGACGCCCCAATGGCTGTGTGTCTCAGGGCAGCAGCCTCAAGAAAGGTGTTTTTTGGTGAGCCTGTAAGGAGCTCGCTGTGTGGCTGCAGCAGCTGTAAAGGAGGCCTCAGCTCCGGTCCGGGGCTGTGGGGAAGGCTCCTTACCCTCGCTTCCCCCTTAAAGATGGGAAATCTGCGGCACAAAAGAACCGCAGGAGCAGGGGGGTTAGATTTCTGTCACCTCGGGAAGGGGATTAGCAAGGCGAGCTGTCAAGTGAGCAGGATGAGATATCCTCGGCACATGCTGTCACGCTAGATGCCGGAGGGACATTCCTGGCTCCTCGGTGACTGCTGCTAGCGAGACCTCAGCCAGGCCGGGGCTTTTCCACATTTCGGTTTGCAGTTGCAAAATCCACTTCTTTCTTTCTCAGTTTCCCCCTCTTCTCTTCTTGTTTTCCTCTCAGTCATTCCTGCTTTCACTGCTTTTCTCCAAGGAGGGAATTAGAGCTTGCAGCACCTGTAAAACTCCTGCCCGTGGCTGGATTTTGCTGCTCTAATCTGAGGCCTACCGGAGCTACACCCCATGACAGTATCTGAGTCCCAGAAAGAGCTGGTGTCTAGATAGTCTGCACTTGGAAGTGAGTCCGGAGCCTGTTTTAATGTGTATTCAAAGCATACTAACTGTCCTTGAATAAAACCAAGTGCTGACAAGCTCATTTCTAGAATTAGAGTATCCACGTATTGGCACGAACAGGATAGCTATTACTGACGAGCTCCGTGTGCGGACAAGTCAGTACAGCTAGCGAGGGCTGAAAGGAGCCGAGGCATGACTGAGCCTCGTAATTAGACCTAGATTAGACTTTTGCCGGAGGGGAAGGCAAGGCAAGAACAGCTCTGAACTCCTATCGTTGCCTGCAGTGGTTGGACACGGAGACATCCCTCACCATCCCGATGAGCCAACGCCGCCCAACTGGGCTGGAGCGAAGCCCCCTGGTCTGCACTGAAGCGCTGCTGACAGGAGGCATGGCGTTGTGCCAACCCCAGAAGGGTTTCTCCACACCCAGGAGGGCTCAGGCAGCAGCTGAAGTCCCCGCTCACAGATGGCTCAAGCACTGGAGGCTGCCTCCAGACAAGGGGCTCATCCTCCCCTTGAGTTCAAGGCCCGGACATCACGGCCTAGGCGCGGTGCAGGACCCTGGGGCAGCCCAGAGCTAGCAGCCAGTGAACCTGGCTCTGGGTCCCTCTCTGGAGCCCAGAACAGGCCTCGTTTGGGATTCTTAGAAGGGCAGAGATAGCTTTGCTCCAGGGTCTTTGTAGGCAGCGTTTCCCTGTTGCACCCAGTGAAGTCATGGTTAGCTCCTACCACTTTGCTGGTTCGTGGTTCATCACAACCTGCTCAGGGTCGCTTACCTGTGAAAGGTTTCCTGCCCTCTCTCGTTTTTGTGGAAGAAGGATCCTTGCGGATGGGAAGAGATTTTTTGCACAAATGCTGTTTTCGGATTTGCTTTTAGCTTTTGCTAAGCCTCCACACAGACTTTGGACGAAGTTAACGAGGTGATACTTCGCTTCGTGTGTTCTGTGTAAAATCTTAAACCGGGAAGACTGCAAATACTAAGCGTGGTGATTAGATTAGATCACGTCAGGGTTTCAGCCTCCCCAGAATAAACATCTATGCCTCCAATATCATAAATAGCAAGGTGCTGCACTTTAAGCAAACGTGGCCTTGGTCCAAGGGCATGTCATCGTTTTCCACTTCTCTTATGTATCTTCCTTTGCTTTTCAGTCTATACCACGCTGTACATCTGTGTGTGCCCTGCTTTTGTCTCTTTTCAGCCATGTAGGAGTATGCATTGTGGTTGCTCAGTATCGAGTGCTTCTGTTGCTTGTTATTGAATGCTAGCTCTGGTGTCATTCCAGTTAAGCTCTATGTACCTTTTGTCTTTGAAAATCAATGGAGAGCAAATTAAAAAAAGAACTGGTTTCCACTGGTACCTTTCATTTAAAAAATAAATAAATATATATATTTTTAAAAAGTATTCCTTTTATGTTTGCTCATGATGAGAGAAGTTTCTAGGGAGGCCTGGGAGACACAATATGGTTTGTGCTCTTAATAAGCATCAGGAACCTTTTTTTCCTTTAGAAGACCTTGGATGTCTCAGAGCCACTCTCATCCACCTAGCAAAAAAAATATTCCAGGGCAATGTTTTGTTTACAGCAGATGTTGCCTTCTGCTGCAGTCTGGATGTACAAACAAGTCATGGGTCTTGGGAATTCTCCTGAGATCATCTTAGGGAAGAGTTATCTAAGATTAGCCCCCGAAGGCTGTGTTTGTGCTGTAGGTATGGCAGAACAGGCAGAAGGAAGCACCTGAGGTGGCCTGTTGCTGGCACTGTTGTCAAAGAGTGAGGGGACACACGTCCAGATGTGTGATGGTAACAGGAAAAATCAGGCTGCAGCAAGTTCAGCTCCTCTGGGACTTCGGGAAATGCTGAGATCCTGCTTGTTGAAACACTACAGTGAGCTGGGAGCCTTGCAGAATTGGATTTGCCAGAGAAGATGGTTTGCTTAAGTTCCCTTAAAACAGGAGAAAAAAAAAGATACTGAAAATAATTGAGTTTCTGGTGCTTTAAAAGCTTCTTAATGTTCTTCAAGTTCTTTTTTTTTTTTTTTCCGTGAAAGCATGTCCTTTTGATTGCAGTTCAGGCTTAGCAGAGTACAGTACATCTTGCTACAGGATGAGTAAATGAGCTCTGTTCTGCAGCTGCTATTGAATGACGATGTTGGAGCATGCCTTGGCTTATCAGTGAAGGCTGCCTAATGTATTCAATCCAGCCTACCTGAGCATGCTCTGCAGCAGCAAAGCCAATTAACTGTTTTTGTACCTGCTGTATGAATGGCTTCAGCAGTCCTGGTGGTGCCTGGTTTTATGGTATTTCAGTGAGCCACGCCAGAGCGTGCACTGGCCATTTGTTGCGTACCGCCGTTGCTCTCTGCAGCCCAGAAAATGCACCAGGAGCCTGCCACGGCACAGCCTGGCAAGGCGGCTCATGAACAGAGTGTGGCTCATTAACTTTACATTCATTAGTTTCTAAAAGCCTTCTGAATCAGATCTGGGGGCATGAGGAAGAGATTTACAATCTATCCTACCAGTGTGACAGAATGTTCCTAGTCAAAAAAGAGCAAATGGGCCTCTCTGGACCATTCTAAGGGTTTTTATTGTTTAGCTGTTGTTTTTCAAGATGCCTCAAACTATTTGGCGTTGTGTTTGTCTGTTATCTTCAACTCGGTCCTCCCACAAAAAGGCAAATACCTGCTTTTGCTGAATTATTAACAACAATAGAAGAAGCTTACGTATCAATGAAAATTATGGACGTTTCCCAAGGCAATTGATTTAAACGGAGTTAAATTTAGTGGAAGCTTCTATTGGTATAATGAATGCTCATTATAGAGCCTAATGTGCTTTAAGGGCTTGAAAACCTTCTCAGTAGGGAAGTCTGGATGCTGTTTTCCAGCAGAGGCACAGATGCTGTACCATGTTACTGCTGTCCCTACAACTGTATCCTGTCTCTATTCTGGAACCTTTCTCTTTAACCTTGTGTGGTTTTTTACTTTCTTTTGCAGAAGACCATCTCCCAGCTGGCTTCCCAACCATTGATATGGGCCCACAGCTGAAGGTGGTGGAAAAGGCTCGCACAGCCACAATGCTCTGTGCTGCCAGCGGTAACCCTGATCCTGAAATCTCCTGGTTCAAGGACTTCCTGCCTGTCGACACTGCAACTAGCAATGGGAGAATCAAGCAGCTCCGATCGGGTAAGGTAGCAAAGCAAGTAAGCCTCCCCTACCTCCTACCCTTCCTCCCTGTTCTCTTTACTTGATACTGTTATTTTTCCTCATGATGCTGAAATGCAATTCTAAATTCAAATGTTACTTTGATTTGAGCTTGTTTCTTCTGCAAAGTAAAAGCTGTTTTTGGAGCTGATCCTATCTACCAGGATATCATGATCTATTATATGGATAGATTGGCACAGACATTCCTTTCGGAACATCACCTGGATTCTTTCTTCTGTAGAATGTCTTGACATTGCCCCAGATCCCTGGTAGGCTTAGATGTTTCGCTACCAACTCAGCAGGTCTCGGCTACTTTTAATGGGAGCACAGTACAAATCGGTATAATGAGACACTGGCTGAAGTTTTACAATCAGTGGTCTTGTACTACTTCACTCCTTACACAGATGCTGCAAGACAGTGCTCTGCTTGCTGTTGAGATCTTTATCACTCTTGCTGTGTGACACCACAAGAATAAAGAAAAATACAAGAAGCAGCAATCCTATGGATTTCAAAGGAAAGTGGACGCAGTTTTGATATTACCATTTCTTTTTTATTATTTGATAAGCTGAATACTAGGTTTAGAAATGCAGACAGTTTGTTCTTGTTGGTTTAGTGAGGAACTCTTGTTTTTCTGCCGCACTGTTCAGTCTCTCAGGACTGTAAGGCCCATTACAGAATTAAAGAAAATAAAACACCGCTCTTTCCACTCGATGAAACGCAGCTCCCCAGCATGAATTGCGGTGGATATTTAACAATGCACAGCATCGCTACATCGCAGCTTTAGCCTGGGGGAAAAAGTCCATGGTATCCTTCTGAGAGCACAGAAGGACCGGAGCTGGAGTGACTTCAGCCTAGAAAGGTCTCATGCTTAACTAAGAGGCAGAATGCCTTGCCTGGCTGTGATGTGTCTCCGGGCACTCAAAAAACATTTGTTATGAGTGCTGCTGCCAGGGCAACACCATCTTCCTCCTAGCAAGGTGAACGTCTTGACACATTTCCCCATAGCAGGAGCCCTCTGCATAAATCTGATGATGCTTGGATGATAAGAAGTAGGCTTTTACTTGGGGGAGTGGGTAATGAGACATCACTCTCGTCAAAAATAGAACCCAGCCTGACACTCCTGATCCCACCTTGATGTACCAGTGAGCGCTAATTATACTAATGCATTTATAGCTTATGAAATTTCCCAGTGACCTTTAGCTTATCTCCCCCACAACATGGTTTAATCTTGATCTGTTTGTGCTGAAAGAAAATATCACACTTGTTAATTATTCTGAGAAGCTTTAGGAAGCAGCAATAGGAAGGTGCACATGGATGTGTTTCACTTCATAGCTGACTAAATCAGCATCAGAAATTACCATAAATGAGCAGCAAGACAGCTCCTGATGCACTTGCTGTATGTTCTCCAGCCTCCTTTTTGCAGGCACTTGGCTGCCTCTCTACCAGCTGCTTCACAAGTTTCGTGAGATAGAAAGTTTAAAAACAAACGAGTAAACTCTGTCACTGTGTACAAGTTTTGCTTCCTATTCGCTGTTCTTCAGCAACATCTCAATTGAATATTTCACCGGGGATTCAAACTCTAGAGCTGGCTGCTTGCTGAAGACACAGTAATTACCAAGGGAGGTGTCAAGGGAACCTTTTAGAAATCAATGAGCAGCACACATCCTCAAACTTGCGAAAGAAATTGATTAGCTCTCTAATGTAGTAAGGGAGGTTTCCACAGTTCAGTGCAAGAGACTTCCAGATATGAGTGGATGTTTTATTTTTAAGGACCTGCTGATATGATGCCAAGATTCACCAGGGCTCTGGCTCCACCCTGACGTGAGTGGGGAACAAGAAGTTTACCACTTCTCATAGGCCAGAACTTGGATCCCTGCTAGCATGTGTGGGTGGCTTCTTCCTATATTTGTGATAGATACAGAGTAGGGCCTGCCCTTTCAGTCAGAGAATCGTTAAGGTTGGAAAAGACCTCCAAGGTCATCTGGTCCAACCATCCCCCTGCCACCAGTACTACCCACTAAACCATGTCCCTACGTGCCCTTGGAGTGCGTGGGCCATACTTACCTGACTGCAGTCAGCCTGTGTGAGCAATGTGGTGGGCTGGGCAGCCTCTGATCCATTCTGCAAGGTGCTAATTGAGCTCTCCAGCAGTACACCTCGTGGGGCAGAGTTGTTTTTCAAAGAAAAGAATATTTAAATAGATACCTCATTATATGAGAGTTTAATAGTTTGCAAAGTCTCTGCTCCATTAAGATAATATCTTGCAGCCAGCCTGGCATATCTGTATGAATGTCAGTTTATACTGTCTCAATCTAAATATACGCTCATTTAATTTCATTTAATTAAAATCCAATAAAACCTAGACAGATGCAATATAGTTAAAATAGTTACAGCACAGTGTCAGCCCCATATTGCATATATAGAGTGTCCGACCTTCACCCAGTACATAATATATTATTATTCAGATGTCCTAAATATAGGTTATAAAGGTGAAAGCAGCTCTGGAGTCTAACTGGAGAGTTGAGGAATGATTTCATTTCTTCAGGCTCCTAGTGTGGAATAAATAGCTAAAGAAAACACATGCTAGGGAGAGGTGCTCTCTCCTGACACTCACAGTTATGTGGGCTGGCAGTGCTCTGCGGGCTGCAGGCAGGGCTTTGAACTCACATGCAGTCAGATCACGTGCACAAGTGGGCTCTGAACATCAGTTTCTAGAGGTGTGTTCATCTCCTGTGAAGGTATTACAGTGTGTGGTTTAAGACAACCAAGCTGTCGTGTTAGGCTTTTCTAACCCTGGCATAATGGTGTCTGTCAGCAGCAAATACACAGTTTATAAGTCTGCCCTGTGTCCTGCCTTCCCTCATTTGCTAATTACATCTATATTTGTGTATATGCATTTTTCTTGTTAAGCCTCCCCTTTACGTTTAGAGGGCTTTTTTCTCCCTTCCCCCCAACACATAGATCTTTCCTCCAGAATAATGCTTAATTCTTTTTTAAGCCCAGCTCTTGGGTAGTTTGGCCAGTATGTGTTGGGGTAATTGCTCTAGAGATGAGAACAAAAATAAATACAGGTTTTCATCTCCATTATCACAGATCAAGGCGAAGGCAGGGTCTCTGACTCATTCTGGTTGTAGCAAAATTCTCCCTTGCTCATCTTGCTAGTACTTCCCACCTCTTGTTGAAAGGCTGCTTTTCTGCAAAGGCAGTGACTCAGGACAACTCCCTGTTCTCTCCCAGGGTGCATGGCTTTGGTCACTGCTTCTCAGTCACTGACACACAATTTTAGGCTGTTTCTGGGCTGGGAAACCTCCCTTGCATGCTAGCTCGTTGTAAAACCTGTTTGGCTGAACTGATTTTAAAACTGTCTGGAGATTGTAGTAGCAGATGATGCACATATGAGAGTCAGGGTCAGTGCTACACCTCCAGCCATGTTTTAAAATTAGTTGATGATGTGGCAGAAACTTCCTCAGTATAGATCAGACTGTCCTGATGCTTCACAGCTATTCTGTAAAGATTCTCGGATCACAAGCTCCTGAAGACTTCAAAGCAACTCTGATGGCATTCATACTCTCAAAGCTCTTGAGTGCTTCCAGCGAGTTTCATATTTAAAGAATTGCTCTTCCACCTTGCTCTTCAGAAAGCTTCTGAACAAAATGTCAAATTAGAATAAATAAATACCCTGAATGGTAGCATACAGATGTCTTTGCCACATCAGGAAATTCCAGAAATTCAGAGAGCGTTGTCATCTTGTGGCTATTAAAGAACTTGGTGCTATGACAAGTACCATTCTTTTTTAATCACCGTCAATTAACAGAGCTACAGAACTGTGCCCTAGACCCTCGTGTGGCTTTCAGGCAATTAGCTGCAAGTGAAGTATCAGAGAGGGCTCTGCAGGTGACTTCAGTCGCTCTCTGGAAAAGTGTAGGTGCCTCTAACAAAGAAGCAGTGGGAAGCTTCTCACCGTATCATCTCACTGCATTTATGCTCTGTTACTAGGAAGCATTTTCATTTTAGTCTTGGTCCTAGAGATGGGAGCACTACTTATATGGAAACAGAAAAAATACCCAACATACACAGAACAAACTTGCAGAAAGAGGCAGTGGCTGTGGGATGGCAGCGTGGCCGATGGCTGCCCTCTTCTGCTTCACTGGTCATAGGACTCAGGACCCAGCAGAAGACATTCAGCTCCTGGCAAGCTACAGCTTCAAGTCCAGACATCAGACAGGCATGGACTTGAAACAAAGTGTAACAGCAGCCAAAAGGCTGGGGAGTATTATTCAAAAGTAAAAAACCCACTCAGGAAACCCACCAAAGGATGGATGCTCTCTCACAGGAGGAGCTGACTGGAGAGAAGTTGAAGCAGTATCACAGCCAACCAACTGACAATTGAAATTTTATGTCCTAGAGGAACTATACTGTACATCTGGGTCTTGCTGTGTGAAGCACATTCATGGTTGCAACTGGTGGCAAACAGCCAGGCTCTAGGATTCAGGCTTGCATTACTGTAATGCCTGGCTGTGGCCAGCAAGAGCCTTGGTTTCTCTCTTTGACATTGCTTTGGAGTGGCTTTCTTTGTTTTTGTTTTGTTTGGGGGGTTTTGTTGATAGGTCTGGGATGAGTTTGTGTCAGCAGAGTGAAGTCCCTTCTCCAACAAAGCCTCTCCTCTACACTGGGAAATACTGGTGCAAATAATCCCAGGTTTTTTTCCAACATCATGCTTTGTTTTGCCTTGCTTTCAGTGCCTGGCTGTGGGCTTCCAGTTAAACATGGGATGTCAGGGTTGGCATTCATTCCTGCAGAAGTGAACATATGGGGTGTTAATCAGTGCCACTTAGCATAGAAGGGAAATAAAATCTCCTTACGTATAAGGTTTTCAAACCTTTCAAACTTCACACAAGGAATTGAGTTTAAAATTTGATCTTGGAGAGCCCTTTGTGTAAAGCAGCCTGGTGATCTCAGGGCATGAGTTGGCCTCAGTAACGGTTCAAGTGATGGCACCCCCATCACTTGATGGACTGGGCACTCGGTGGCCTATGTGCTGGGATTCAGGCCCCTTGAGAGACACCCTCAAAGGACAGTAGTCAGAGATGCATTATCTTACGATGCAAAGGGAAAACAGGAACTTTCATTCCTTCTGGACGAGGAAATTTGGGGACCGATAGCAAAGCCTTGGGCGCTCTGCCTGATGTTGTCCTCTGAGCGTCTTAACTTTGCAAAGGTGAGAGAGACCCAGAACAAGCAGTGTGCTGGATACAGAGTGCCTCTCTGCTGCTCCCACAAGGGTTGGCTTACATTTGGAGGCCAGAAGGATTGGGACTTAATGCAGGAAAAAATGGGCTGGTCGCACTTACGTTTGAGGGAATCTGCTTCAAGTGTGCAATTGCTCCTGGAGCTCTGTGTAGACAATTGCGTGTTAGAGGAAGGGTTTAGCCTCTACAGGGAGTAGATTTAAAGATTTGCTGTGAATCTTTTCAGTTCTAGGACAGAACAACAAACCCCATTTAAGCCAGACAAGAGAGAAGGAAGTCCTGTTTGCTGCCCCTCGGGCTTGTGCTCAAAGTCAACGCACCGTTCCCGTGGGAAGTGACACACTGTGGCGATGCTTTTCTTAACTCTGAGAATTGTGGAAGGGGGGCCGGGGGAGGCCCTAGACCAAACAGAACAAAAATATCCCTTGGCAAACTTTCCAAACAGGCAAAGAGAAATAACCCCATTTTCCATGGCTGTGCTGTTCCATGCAAGTTATCTGTGGGTATAACTGTTCTGTCAAGGGCAGCGGTCGTTACCAAGATAGATAAATAAGCAGCAGATTTGTTATCGCAAGGGAAAGATTACCCACAACTCAGTGACTGCAGGATCTTTCCTGATGCTTCAGTCATCTGTGGATAGAATGTGTCAAAAAATATATCCAGACATAAAGTTAAAATGGGGTAATGTCATCTTGGCAGAGGAAAATGCTAAAATGAGTGGTTTGAATTGCTGCTCCTGCTTAGAAAAAGGACTCTGCCTAAAGGAAGGGTAGTTAGGAAAGAAAGGGAATAAGTATAAATATTGTAATTACTTTTTAAGAGGCGAGTTAAACATGCTTAAAATATGCCTTCTTTGTATTTACAGAAATTCTTTTCTGTCTTTCTTTCCCATTGGGTGATCATTGTTGTGGATAATGGAATGAGCTGTAAATCTGAGATACACGACACTCTTGTATGCGTGCTGGTATTTATTAATCAATACACTGAACATGATTTGACACACTGTGTCCTGTTTAACCCTGTTTTTCTGTCTGTTTAAACTCCTCAGTTTTCTTTGGTAAGTGCTTGGTATTCAGATCCTACAAATCTGCATAAAACCAACACATACCATGAACTGCCTACAGATTCGATCTGCATGAATCTCTCCCTTATACTAACAGCCTCCATGTGTGCAAAATAAGACCAAGGGGACAAAAGTAGTGGGGATTAGAAGGGTTCCCTGCCAATTTGCCTGGCAGGAGCATCTCCCCTCGAATCATGCACTGATAATTGGTTGTGCTCTGAACTCAAGACACTGCCCAGTGGATCCTCCACTTGCTAAACGCATTGACCTCGTAAAACAAACCTTTACGGGTCGTTGCAACAGGTTAACTGAACCTCACTCCCAGAGAAGCCCTCCTTATAAGATACTCTTCATTATAGCATGTCAAATTATCGCCAGTGCCTTATAAAGAGGGTAGGGATTCCTTCCTCCAGCTCACATCCAAATTAGGCAGGAATGACAGAGGTCTGGCTAGAGTGCCATTGTTACGTTACCAGAAACGACTTCATTTTGAAATATTTCTCTATGTAAAGTTAATTCTGCATGACACCAATTTCTTTTCCGGAGGGAACCTGGTGCAGGGTTTACGTGAATGTGGAGAATGGCTCAAAACCGATTTGCTACGCTCTCCCCTTAGTTCAATTTCTTTAAGTGAGCGGATTTTGTCCCACTGGTCATTCTAACCTCCCAGCCAAACCGCACCTAGCGCCCGCAACCATGTGCTTTCCACCCCTCCTGCCCAGCACACTCACGGTCACTCAGCCCCCGGGGCACGCACCCCTTCCGTCTTCTGGAAGGAATGAAGGGGCACTGCACCATCTCCCGGCGTGTCCTCCATCTCAGCTGCTTGACCAGTGGCGTGGGTGAATGCAAGCGGTGAGGCCAGCCGGCAACGCCACCCTGGCGGCTTAGTTCGGCCCCCGGTCCTGAGGATGGTGGCTGCGATGGTGAGATGCAAGGCTGGGTGCTGCACTCCTGGAAGCGATGAGCTTTACTAACCTCCTGAGAGTGTCACTCTGACTTTTACTGCACATCAGTTTCTTTTTGTTTATTCCTGTCGCGCTAATACAAATTCTAGCTTTAAAAAAAAAAAATCTTTCTGCTTTTTAGTTATAATTTTCTTCCTTTCCTCTTTGTACTAATGCTTCTCTCTAATCTTATTTGCATTCAAATTACCTCACCAGGTGGTACACCGATCAGAGGTAAGAATGCTGAAATGTGCCTCCAGTTGTCACGTCACTCCATCTCCTGTCTGCCTTGTCCCTTCTCCTCCGGTGTTTCTCATCTCCAGCTTTTACTCTCAGCCCTAACTCTGCCAGTGCTCTCGCTCATCTGCACTCTCCCACTAGTGTGTTTATTTTGGTTGGTTTTTAGCGTGACTTCTCGTAGACTCATCCATTGCGATTTTGCACTGTTGGAAGGGGGTTATTCAACGGAAAGTTTGCAGCTGGGACGGTGGTCCCCGGCCTCTGCCACGAGAGGGTTGATGTCTCCTGCAGCTCCTGCAAGTCTCTGAGCTTCCTGCGCAGTTTTGGCCTCCGGGGTTTTGTGTCTGGCGCGGGGAGGCTTTGGCGTAAGTAGGTAACATTTTCACAAGAGAACAGTCAAATTCCTCTCTGCTGCTGTTGACAGGCGTGAAGCTCTAATCAGAAGGAGATAAATTCTTGAAAGTTTGAGCAAATCTGGCTCTGGGATAAAGAGCGCCTTTGTTTGCCTTACTCATGTTTGCCTTTCAAGAGCGCTAACCCTCCAGTGTGGCAGCAGAGTGGAGAACTGCTGCCCCCAGACCCCCCCTTTCTGAGCCAGACGTGCCGGTGTTGCTTTGTAGCACAAAGATTTGTTTAAGCAGACGAATCAGAAACACATCTGGTTGCTTTAAGCCTTCATTAATTAAACCCACCTATGGTCCGACAGCCCAGTGTGCGCAGTCCCTGGCTAGTTTTTGCAGCCTGTATGCACCAGCGATGACTTTCCAATCAGAGTGTTGTCTTTTCTAGCCTAAACGCTCAAAGCTGTCCCTTTAGCTTGAGTTTGGCGTGTTAATCAGCACTACGTGCTAAGGCCCTCCCGAGTTCTCTTGTGATTTTGGTTACCCCTGTTGACTGACCCCTGGGTGTCTCGACAGAATGACTGCCACCTACAAACCGACACAACCTCATTCGTTCAGTTTTCCCCCTTTCCCCTTTCCTCTCCCTTTTCCCCGAATCACTGCTGGAAGTTAATAATCTGACTCTCTGGAACTGGTTCTGTTGCTGGGGGTTAATGTTTTCAGCTGCCGTTAAGTGATTTTAGAGCAAATGTGAATTGCTGTTTGATGTGTATTTGCATTAAGTTGCCTCTGTAGCAAATCTGGGTCAGGGAGAAAGACTGCAAACCTTATTTTGCTATGAATGGGCTTATATATCTGTCATTCCTCCCTTTGGAACGCTCGAGATTGACAGCTGTGATGTTACAAGCTCCTTAAACTATTTCTTCATCTCCTGTTCCTATTGCAAATCCTAAAACGAAACGACAGCCCGAATGCTAACTAGCCGAGCGCCCCGAGCTCGCAGCCTGGCGCGCGGCGCAGCCGTCCCGGGGCCTCCCCGCGCCCTCGCCCTGGCTGATGACATTAGTGACTCAGCACCAGAACCGCCTGGATGCTCCATCCGTCCTGCTTGGGAACCGGGCACATCTCTGTGAAACGGAACCATCCATCTCATCCAGCATAAGCTCCCCGCACCCCCCACCCCTCCCTTCCCACCTCCGTTTGAGTCCTGATGAGGTATTTTAAGAATGTTCTTGACATTATTTAAAATATATGTGTCCTGTTTGAATGTCAAAGATGACATTTCTGTGAGAGCAAACAGAAGCCACGTGCTGCTCTCTGGCTTCTCCCAGAGGATTTCTGTCAGCCTAATGCCTTTTATTTAAAACGGAGGTCATTGAATTTCTAAAGATAACGACAGATTAGATGAAAGTGCTTTTGTGATGGTGAGGTTGTGTCCATGTAGAAGTGACTGTTCTGCCATGTTCTATACCCAGCTGCACTCTTGTTCCTCATTAAGGTAAGTTGGATGCTTTGGAATCCATTAATTTGGTCTGAAAGGAAGGGTGAACTAATGCCTCTTAACAAACCCTTTTGGTAATAATGTTGGGGGGAGGAGGGTGGATTTAGTTTGATTTAATTGCTGCTGTGACTGTGTGGCTAGGGGCCGTGTGTGCAGAGTCCTCGGGTGGCTCAAGCATTCCCCAAGGGCCTTGTGCTGGACCCAGCGTGGGACTAGCAAGGGGATGACCTGAGAACTTCCCCGTGTGCCCCACCACACGGGAGGAGATTTTTCCAAATATCTCGTTTGATCTTGGCCCCTCTTATTTGGTCCTTTCTGTCCAAGACAACTCTGGCTGCAGTGAAACGGGAGGAGCTCCCATCTATAATTCATAAATCTCGGTTCGTAGCTTAACTCTTCGCCCCTCGGGGACTGCCCCGGGTAGTAATTAAATCTCAAAATCCCTATTTGTTCATCAGAAAGACACGGAGCTGGCAGACGCCCATCACATTAGGCAATAGCTGGCTGCTTAAGGGGACCCACAGATGGTATCAGCCACTCCATGTTTAAGCAAGTTATGCCCTATTCTGATTTTCAAAGTAGAAAATAAGGTGCTCGTTTCTAGCATTTCTCTGGAATTGAACTCATTCAACCTTGTGTGAAACCTGGCTGCATTTTCCTGCCCCAGGCGCTGAGAGACAGCAAAGCACGGTTGTGTTTCAGGTGGGTGCTGGATTGAACAGGCATTAGATCGGATGCACATGAGGAGGTAAAGAAATATCATCATCTCAGGCATTATCCCTCTGCAGTCAGATTTATTTGTTACTTCTCTGTCACCGCAGGAAATAACCTGAGGTTCCTATACATAAGAGTATTTCTTCCCCATAGACGTCAGCATTACAGAGGTCTGTCTGAATTAACTTTAGATCAGCTCACTTGGGTGTCAGGAGCTGTCTGTCGGAGAAGCCAGGTAAACACCCGCACCAACTTCTGCGGAGCTGCAGCTAAACCTTTCCCAGTCCCCGGTGAACTGGTTTAAATATAGCTCCAGTATATCTCTGCTACCCTGCGAGCTGGAGCGGAAAGCTATCCGGAGAGATTAGAGGGAGCTAAAAGAATTTTGCTGTCTTTTTGAGCATATGTTTGTACATTTGATTGCACTTGGTATGTGATAGAATTTTTCCTGTTTCCTGAGCTTTTTCAGACACAAAAAGAAGGGAAACAATTTAAAACAAGAAGAGATGTTTGAAGGAGCAGACAGTGTCAGGGGGGTGGTTGGGTGGGGTGTAGTGCCTGGAAGTGTTTGTAATGCCATGTTCCTTGTTTTCTGGATCCAGATTGACTCGTGTCCCTTTAGAAGCGCGCACAGAGGTGATTCTGTGCGTTTGACAGTGCTGTAGCTTTCCCTCTGACACAGAGTCCCCTGAGATCTCCTCTACCTGCTGGTGAGAGATCAGAGCCTCCTGAAGCTCCGCTGTCTAACAGGAGCCCTCGTGCTGCCGAGCACGTTGGATCTCCTCTCCTCCCTCCCTGCCCCAGTCCCGCGCGATGGCAGTGGTCGAGTGCCACCAGCGGCTGCCCCCGGTGCACAGGAGAGCAATTTCTCACCAGCCCTGCCAGCCACAGCGTGCCCCTCGCATGCCAATCACCGGCCTCCCCGGCGCAATCAGCATAATGAACACTAACAATGAAAATATATTTGTAGTTACCTTGTTTGCATAATTGGCACTGCTGCTGGCTAGTGGAGGCGAGGTGCAGTCCTCGCTAACAGCTGGGAGGTGCCTCTGCTACAAATTGCGAAAACAGTGAATATGGGAAATGCTCGGTTTCATTGCCAGCGACTCTTGCGTGGTTTTGGTGTCTTGTAGCTTTTCACAGCTCCCAAACCCCTTGGTGTCAGGGCTCTCACACTGTTCCTTTTTCCACTGTGTTCACACTTCCAGATCTCTTCTGGTCTGTCCTTGGCTCTGGCCCTGCTCCCCAGCTCCCTGGATTGTGTTAGGAAGATTCCTCTTCTCTGGGAGGGAATTTTTAGCAGAGGAGGGATCTGGACCCTGACCAGGGGCTGAAAGGGTGGCTAAAAATGCTGTTTCGTGGGAAGCCAGGCAGAGTTTCTGTGGAGGAAGCTGGAGGAGAGAGACAGGAGGGGTTTGGGGTAGCCACGTGCTGTAGCACATAGGATGAACGAAATGTACCTGTTCCCAGCTGCCCGGAGGAAGGGTCCTGGTCACGTAGCTCGGTTCGTTAGCGCCTGCATCACGAGTGCTCCCCTTAAATGAGCACTGCGGCTGCAGCCTGCTTCCTCTGACTCCCGGGCACTTGTGGGAGCATTTCTTCACATGTCTAATTTTATAACCAGGGCAAAAGGTCACTGCCTCTGTGAGCTGGGGGCCTCCAGCTGCGAGTACCCTGCCAGAGAAACGGAGCTGCTCCTGCTGCAACGGGCCCAGAGCAGCAGTGCCCCACAAGCACCGTGTGTGTGTCCTCTTCTCCCGAGGAGCTGTGGAGCAGCATTTTGGAGAGATCAATTTGGATGGCAGCTCAGAGCCTTCCCGTTCGCTTTGTCACCTAGAAGAGGGAGTGACAAGCCCTCCGTGGTGCAGCAGTCCCCGGTGCTGCCGAGAAGTGGCCCTTATCAGGATCTGCCTTCCCCCCGCTCTGCGCAGGGCACTTCTTAAATGTTTCTTTTAAACGCTGTCACTGCAACTAATGGTTCTGCCTGAGCACAAGTGTATTTGAATAGATAGTATCTTGGAGAGCCGCTAACGGGGATGCTGTCTGTGCCCAAGTCTAAAGAGCAAAAAAGAAAAGGAAAAAAAAAGAGAGGAGGGAAGGGACTGGTGGAGAGAGAGCAGCACTGAGTGAAGGACCTACAAGGGATGCCTGTCAGTCAGCAGAGCTTCCTCCGGCCCTCAGCCCCCAAAAGCTCTGCCTTGTCACCATTCTCCCTGGCACTGGAGAGCAGCCAGGGGTTTTTCTCAGGAGCTGGCAGCGATCTGATAAGCTGAGATGTGTTATCGGGAACAGAACTGAGCCACAAGCGAGATGGACGCGACATGGCAGCACGGTGGGGAGCGGCTGCCCCTCTGCTGCCGGAGCCCTGCCGTGGTTCGGGGGCCTCGGAGGTAGCGGAGGTCGGATGCTGCTCCGCAGGGAGAGGTTTGCTCTGATGTGCACGTACGGCTGCACAGCCCCACGAGTTCCTGAACAAGCTGCCTGCTGCTCCTCCCTATACTCCTGTGCGTGTCCTCGTGGTAGCTGCTCCTCATGCGCCTGCCGAAGCTGTGCTGTCTGATCGCACGTCAGGATTCGGCTGGGTAAATGAGAAGGGCCCTGGCACAGGAGCACTCGTGGAGTCCGGATGAGAAGTCTGCTGTGACACCCTTTGTGAACAAGACCTTACTCAGCAACTTGCACAACATAAATCCCAAGTAATGAATAAAAGTAAATCAGCCTGCCTAGCCCTGGTTTGCAGAGGCACAGAAGATTATAAGATGAGATGTTGGCAGGGCTAGGAATAGAAATCAGGTCTCCACGTTCCCAATCCTTTGCAGTTGTCAAAGCAGATTTCCCTGTGCTGTTGAGGGTCTTTGGATGCAGCTTCCATGAATTTCAGAGCTAGGAGTTGCTCAGGACTTGGTTCCTTTTTTATCTGTGGGTCCTCTTGTCCTGTCCAGCCTAGGCTTGAATTCTCCAGGAGGTGAAGTTACTGCCTTTCTCCAGGGTGACCAAACCAGGGCCTGGAGCATTTTACACTTGCGGAGTTATTCCCAAGGCTCAGATGCATTTAACGTCTCCAGTTAATGCCTGCAATGCCTGAGCTTCTTACCTGTCTCCATAAATCTCGGTACCCCGAGACACGCCGTACGTCCCTGTATCCGTCACTTGGATGTAGGCTGTCCTTCAAGAAAACAACCCTGTTAGTCCCACTGACTGCCACCAGCGTGCTGTGATGCTTCCCCTTTGTGCCAGCTGTTAGATACACGATGGGCTTTTTGTGTTTGTCTAATGGTAATTTATTGTATTGACTGTTTTCTTGCTGGTTCAGTTGAGGGGTTTGCTTTTAACTTCCTTGCTGCTTTCTGGGTTCTCTCCTGCTCCTGCCATGCCACAGTTTGAACAGTTGTGCCAGCCCAAACAAAACCAGAGTCCCCTGCCCCTTGTCCCTGAGCATTTGTAGAGTTGCTGACACACATTACATGTCTGTAGTATGATTGCAGGGAGCAGTCCGCTCTGGCTGCACGACCGATCGTCAGCGATAACGTCGCTCCTCTCTGCCTTCATTTTCTTCCTCCTCTTATGTTTTGCTCTTCTCCCTCCAGCGCTGATGCTGAGGTCCCTAGAGATAAAGAATAATATGACTAACTGGCATTTAAGAGGTATGGTGATCGCAAGATTGCATATGTATAAAGGATATAAATACCAGGGGTGGCTATTAAATGGCTGGGAGGAGCGTACCAGGAGGTGTATCCACGGCACGCTCACCCGGGGTCTCGCTCTTTTCCAGGCGGCCGCTGCTGCCTGTCACCCGGGGCTGGCCCTGCTCGCAGCCCAGCCAGCTGACGTGGGCTGCAGGCTAAAGCTGAGGGAGGCTTTTGTCAGGGTGATGACATCCACCTTTTATTTTTAAAGTTTGAGTGTCTTGCAGCAAGCAACTCTTGCCAGTCTGATGCAGGCACGGAAAATGAACTCTGCAGCACTCGTGTACCCACGGAGTAATGAACAGGAATTAGGGAGGGGATAAAACGTGGCGAGCTCTGGGAAAACTATCCTGCCAGAGAGCATAACCGGGCTGTGGCATAAATTCCTCGAGGAAGTGGTGAAAGACCTATCAGTCGGCACATTGAAAATGGGATTGGACAGAGCACAAGTACATTTACAACAGGGAGCAATGCCGCCCCGGCCCCCAGGGACGCACAAGATAACCTAATAGGCTTTTCCATTTCTAGATTCTCTGATTCTCTGTATCTTGTCAGCGCCGGGAAGCTTCCTCCAGCTCCACTGCCTGTCATGCCACTGCCTGCTTGAAGATGTTTTTCCCAGGCAGCGTGTAGAAATTCGATGTTCTCCCTGAATTAAGCAGCAGTGCTCTGTAGGCTTTGGGCTGTGGGTGTCCAGAGAGCTCCAGGGCTGGGGAAAGCTGGCAGCTTCCTTTGTTAGGAGGTGGAAGGATTTCTGCAAACAAGCTCTCTCTGTCTAGCTGAAGCCTCGTTCCCGGCACTAATGCAACAATAGGGAGGGCTCTGTACATCTTTTCATTATATGGCAGAACCCGGGGAAGTTCATTTTTCCCCATGACATATAGACTTATGCGACAGTCTCAATTTATCCTTCTAAATAATGTAGGTGGCAGTGGTTGATTCACATTAGTTTTTCTTCTGTTCTGATGATATGAAAAACTCAGTTTGACCTCTGCAGCTTGAACCAGCAAGAAGGGGGAAGGCAATTTCACCAGCTATTCTCAGTGCCGCTCTCAGTGGTCGTTTTGAACCGTGGCAGGCAGAAATGAGTTCAAATCCTTACAAGCAAAGGGGTTAATGTTCTCTTTTAGTTCGGTATATGGTTTGTGAGCAGAGTCCCCTTCTTACAGGCAATCCTAACCAGCACAGTCTGGGCACTTGGAGGCACTTTAAAAATTGCTGCCACGCTGCCTGGGGGAAGCAGGCTGAGCAGCAGCCGCTTCGGTGTCTGGCCGGCGGCCGGCTGCTCCTGCCGTGCCAGCGTGCTGTCACGGGCATCCTGCCTCTCTCTTCACCTCCATCTTTCCTTCTACATACGGGGCCCCGTTAGGGGAGTGCAGCTGTGAGCAAATTTGCAGTCATCTGTGCTAGGCAAGACGCAGAGGTGGTGCTGGGCACTGGTGGACCAGGCTGAGCACATGAGAGACAAGCCCCTTAAACTGGTGCTCGCTTGGAGCACGGCACAGGTTCCCCATGTAAATCGCCATTCTGTGCGCTTTGGCACTTACTGCAATTGTTTCATGTGCCCCTGGTGCATCTGGCGTTTCAGGGATGGGATCAGGTCATGTCCTGTGGTCTGGACCAAGCAAATGTTCCTGCCCCAAGGCTGGAGGAGCAGCGCTGCTGGGACGCAGGGAGGGTGGCTTTCCCGCGAGCACCGTGCTGCCAGATGGGTGTATTGCATCGCTGTGTTTATTTGGTGTCTCAGACTGAGTGTCTAATTATTTTATATCAAGTGTAATCCACTCTGAAAAGACAAGGAGATCCCTGACATGGTGAGAGCTGAGAAAGGCAAACTGTTTTTTTCTCAAAGGGGGATGTCTGCTGGGAGGAGGGGTGGCGAGGTGGGAGAGATGGGGCTCTGCCAGTTTCTGCAGGAAGGTTGCAATTTGTTGAGCATTTGCTAGGCTTTGTGTGCATCAGATAAGAAACAAACAGCTACAGTTAGCGGCCTTTGTGTTTAGCTGTTTTGATTAAAAGCTTATTAAAGGTCCTTTTATTAGACAGGAGTCCTATACCGAGCTGTAATTAATACGTGTGTATGTGTATGGTTTTTGCCTTTATTGAAGCAATGAATATAAGTGGTTGGGGCGGTTGGAAATGCATCAGTAACTGGTTCCCTGTGCATTAAAAAAATAACAATAATCAATTTCACAAGCTTCTAACAGCAGACCGGGTACCTTGTGGCTGCATGCAGGTACCCTGTGGGTCCAGGGAACAACATCACAATATATTTATCCAGGAAGATGCTTTAAAAGCGTGGGGCATGGCCTTCCTTTTCTGAGGCTGTCTGTTCAATTACCAGATTTGCCATAATCTGAATTGTCTGTGTCATCTTGTTTGTGCGCAGGAGCTCTGCAAATAGAGAACAGCGAGGAGTCGGACCAAGGCAAATATGAATGTGTTGCTACCAACAGCGCAGGAACCCGCTACTCTGCCCCTGCTAACCTGTATGTGCGAGGTAAGAGCAGCTTCCACCCCAGGGGGTCACCCTCCTCCCGCCCAAAGAGCTCCATGGCTTTCTGCAAAGGAGTGTGTTCCCTCTTAGTGCCCTGCTCACACTTTGTGGATTGTGTGATGTGGCCGTTTGCTCCAAAATTGGCAAATGAAGTTCAAGGATATCGTTAATCCACGTTGGGTTTGACTCATGTTTGCTGGAAATCTGTTTTTGCTGTTTACACGGTGTTCTGTAAAATGCTGAAATGTGAGCGGAATTGGAACTCCTTTCTCCCTTGAACTCTTTAGCTTTGTGTCACAGTTATTTTAATTGGGATCGAGGGGTGCTTAATCCTCTTAGTATAAACTAACCTTTGATGGAGTTGTATAAAACTGGTCTTGCTCTGATGAGCCAGCTGTAGGTGAGCTGGTATTTAGGCCTCTGCTTTGGAATGCCTATCTTTAAAAACTGAACAGCTTTTTGGAGTTGTCCTAATCCATCTTATATGCATCAATGATTGAGCCCCTGGGTATTAATGGCTCACACTGGGAACATGCTGGAAATTAGCTGCAATTCATTTAAAGTGATTTTCTAATGGTTATGCTATGTTGCCAATTTAAAACTATTTTCAACATACCAAAAAAACTAGATTTTACATCAAGACGGTCTCTTGGCAGTTTTCTTTTTCTACATTAAAGGTATTTGAGTTAGTCTGGAGAAAAGCAAGGGCTAAACCCACTGTACCCTTTTTATTAATTTCAGCAAGAAAAAAATATGCTGCTTCACATGAAACTCAGCATAACCAGAGCCACTGGTAAGGAACCCCTGGGAAATGTAGCTATGGGTTTTCCCAAGAAGAGAAAGAAAATTCTTGTGCTAGCGCAATCGTTGTTTGTTAGGAAGTTAGAACCTGATTTTATTTCCACACAGTAAATCAACTGTCTAATAATAAAATCTCATCTTCATTTCTTCCTTCCTCTGTTTTGAAGAAAGAAAATAGAACCTTAAAGCTGTGTATGCATTAGTTAGTATGGAAAGAGGACATGATCATGATTAATTCTTCACATGCTGTGTGTTTGCTTCTAGAGGTGGCTTCTGGCATCGTCGTCTTTGCTTGTTCTGGGGGACTGCTTTTTTATTTTGCAGACTAATTTGGATTATGAGTGTCTTTGGAAGACTGAAGTATCCAATTAAGCATATTCAGAAGATGAAGCTGTATCTGTGCAGTGGAATCACTCATTTCACTCTCACAATGTAATTACGGATGATTTTAAACTCCATGTATTCTTCCAAGTTCATTTTTCAGGCAAGCTGTACTAAAACTCATCCCAGATTGTCCCTTTGCACTCAGAGGGAAAGGATCCTAGCTACCAAGTTGGCTGTTGTTGCATAGGTTTGTGTGGAAACCGAGCCATTTTGCTGCAGCATTTGGGGATGACTTGCTTCCTGTGACATGCTCAGACTCTTAAATGCTCTGTTTTCTAGAGAGGTGTGGCTGAAAATAGGCACAGCAACTTCAAGAGGTAGAAAAACCTCCTCTTACAATGTTCTGGTTTCTTTCTAATGAATGCTCTTTATTTAGTGAGTGAATCCTGTAAGTCTGAGGAATGTACTGAATTTTACACTTGACTTCCTGCTCAGTAAGGTTCATCTGTCCTCTTTGGGCTAGGCGTGGGCCTCGGATGGTTTGCACATGCGAGAGGATCCTGACGTTCACTGAAGAAAGCATGTTCTTAGACATATGCCTTGCTGCTAACCATCATTTTCTTACACATAAATTTTTGGAACAAGCTTTTTTATTGCACATAATCTTTACAATGTCAGTCTCTAGCCTGTGTGATCCTGATAAAGCTCTGCTGTATATTTAAGACAGGATACCCCATAAATTACCATCGTATGAAATTCACTGTGGATGCTAGGTCCAAGATGGTATTTATGCTTATAACTTATGCTTACAGTTTCTGATAGCTAATGTTGTATGAAGAAAATATTACTGCTGTATTAGCTAATGACTTGAAAAAGTTAGTCAAAACAAGAATAGTATTTTACTTCTTAAACGAGTAAGAGAAAAAATGGAAATATCTTAATTTCTCACATCTAGGATGCAGAATAAAGAATCCCCGGTGCCTTTTTTTCTGGGGATTGTTCTGTGGTGTTGTCATTAGAAGGATCAGTAACTTCCAGTTGGGTCTTTAGTAAGTGCCTGCATCTTTGCTACAGAAGACGTTAATTAATGCTAAATTACAGTTGAAATTAAGTGTGTCGGCTGCACCACCACTGCTGCATAATGGTTTCGTAATGATTGACCTCAGTGTGGGGAATACCCAGGAAGTTTGCCGCTTTGGGGGAAGCGTGGCTGAGCGCTGCTGCTCGGTAGCTCTGTGAGCAGCAGTACTAATTTCCACCCCGTGCAATTCTCAGGAGCGCTTGTACCTGCTCTCATTCACAGCCTATTGTTTTTTTTAACAGTTCAAATGTTTGTTTGTCTTCTTGACTCTGGGGGCTTGTGTTTTTGATCATGTCCTCCCCTTTCCCAGCCTCCCAGGTAATCCTTTGTGGGTGTGCTGTGTTAGAAGGTACAGGCTCATTAGCATCTTTATCATACTTTTCTCACTAACAAAGGAAGATAGCAGTGGCTGAGAAGGAGCATGCAGGCACTGCTCAGGGCTCCCTATATCAATGAAAGAGCAGGAGGAGGAAGGAGCAGGATACGCCAGTGCCTTGTCTCTGCGAATCCTTCAGAGCCAGCACTTCTGCACAGATGGACTTCATTAAAAGTTAAAACATTTCCACACCAGGGATTTGTAAAGGAAAATGGATGCATTTTCCTTGAAGCTATTATTTTCATCTTACTAAGTGTGCTGGAAAGCAACCCTCGTAAGCCTTCTGCTCCTGGACTGACAGGTCTATCTGCCTGCTGCTGCAGAGCCGCGATGGGGCCAGGGAGCGGGCTGCCTCCTGCTGCCCTCCTCAGCCCTCCGTGCACACAGGGCTGCAGGAAACACCCGTACCACTGGAGGAGCAAGGACACAGCAAAACCAAGAGCAGAGAGCCTGCTTGGACGTGGTGGCTATTTGGGGCACAGCGGATTTCAGGAGGGCACAGTGCCGTGTTCCCATCCCGCCCTGCCAGCACAAGCACGCTTGCCAGTGCTGCTGCGGGTGTTGTCGTTCCCCCTACAAAGGAGCACTCATCCAGCCATGGTCCATGGTCGCATGTACCAAGGTACCGTTCTTGTAACAGTGATTAGATTTGGGACCTGATGGTGCTGCAGGGAGAAGGGAGGGGAATAGAAACGTATGGAAGATATGATTCCTCTAATCCAGAGAGCTTACTGTCTAATTTAGCAGCAAAAATCCAAGAAGTTGATTCAAGACATACAAGAAATTGATTTAAGAGTAGAAAAGAGATTGGACCTAGCATGAAAAAAAAAGGTAGTTTCATTTCGTCATGCTCACTGGGAGTAAAGTATAATGCCACTGATTCACCTAGGCCATTGGGTTTTTATGAATACATTTCACTCTTCATTTGCCTACAGCTTCAGGGACATCTGCACAAAGATGAACATTTTCAGCTCGTAGTCTGGTCCTGTGACATACCTGTGAAGACAGTGACCTGTGTGGTACTGCCCTCAGTAAAGGCACTGTTATTTGACTCTTTCCCTGTATGAAAGGTTTTTCCTGCCCTTCTCTTTCTCGACCCGTGGCATTATTTTTTCAATAAAGGAGATGAGCTGGAGGACTGTGCAAGCGTATCCTTATAAAAACACGGTGGAGTTCACTGGCTGTGTTCCCCAGCGCTGCTTATGGCAGTCAGCAGTACCGGTGTTATTGGAATAGTCGTTTTTGGAGTACTAACTGCATACTTCTGTTAAATGCTGCCCAGTTTTCACTTCTTAGGTGCTGCTTTTCAAGCCTGCAAGGCATGGCCCCATGGGACAAGTGCAGTGAATTCCCTTGCCCAAAAGGCTGCTTGGACTGCATGTGCACAGCTGCTTTAAAGAAAGACCATTTAAAACTGAAGTGTCTCCTCTGTGTCTAAATCACAGACAAGTAAATCAGACTGCAGTAAATAGAAATGGTTTTACTGCAAAAATCTGCTTTCTCAGTCTGCCCTTTGAAAGGCCAAGCTAGCATTTCATGTGGCAGCAAGGAAACTTGCTTGGAGTCTGGAGTTTCATTTGCCAAATCTCACTAAGGTGCTGTCACCCAAGATGAAATGAGGACTGCAGCTCTGTCTCCAGCAGCGATTCTCTGGCCTCCGCAGGCTTTTACACCAGGGGTCTCGGTGTCAGCCTCGGCTCGGACGGGGAGGGAGCTCGCCGAGATGGCCACTCGCAGCTGTACGACGCTTGCTGCAGTCAGGACCTTGTGCAAATAATAATTCCGAATGACTGACACCGGCCTGGAGCAACAAGACTTGAAGCCTTTAAAAAGGACATTTTGTGCTTATGTAATACTAAAACAGCTAAAATAGCAACAGCAGTCAAAGCTTGAGGGTGTTGCCAGAAGAACAGAAGCTGAGAGTGGTGGTCAGACACTCAGTGACCAGAGCTGAAGATGCCTGAGAAGCAAATGGGTAACGGGGAGCATGTTTCTTAACAACCCTGCTCACTTCTGGCAGTGTGCTCCGGCAAACCTGCCTCTCGTCAGGGCTGAGGGGTGACAGTTCTTGTCCAGAGAGGGGCACTGCTGGTGCCCGGGGGCTGGCAGCCAGCAACGGTGAGCAGCGACTGCGGAGGCTGGAGAGGGAGATGCCTGGATGACAGGGAGCACGAACAGGCACTTGAATCAGAGCAGATGACCCAGACTGCTGCTTCAGATGTCTGCCCTGCACCATCAGAAGAAGCGAAATCAGCCCGTGATAGAGGTCACAGAGCAACTACCCCTCAGCTGCTGGTGTGTGTCTGGGAAGGGCTCTGGGTCTGCGGGGCCGTGATCTCCCTATACACACTCAGTGCAGTCCTGACCTCAAGCTAGTGCTACAACAGAGCGATGCAACACAGAGCAATGACCCCTTGATGAAGCAAGTGCATTCCTTTTTATGGGATTTCAGTATTTTTAACTCCAGTTCTTTTGCCCCAGGGCGCTGCTCCATGCTGAAACTATTGCTATAACCCACGCCAGAGCAGCTGTAGTTCGGTCAGATGCACATTAGCTAGCTGTAAGCAGCCGCGTGGGGAATGCAGCCAGGTGTGCAGCCAGAGCAGCTCAGCACCAGCAGACGTTTGCTGCTGGGACTCTGTGCCCCTTGGGCTGGAGCTGGCTGGCTTCAGAGCAGGAGAGCCAGGCAGAGGCTTCTGCCACTTCTCCTTTTCCCCACCTATTCCAGTGGATATTTTTGTCATGTTTTTATTCCAGGGGAGAAACGTGTGCACCGTCGGTGTTTTCTATGAGCGCTTTGCTATGCCATGATAATTATAATGATCAGTGTTTAATAAATAATAGTTCTCTGCCCTTCTCCTAGCACTTTTCATCTGAAGATTTCAGTGTGCTTTATAGAACTCAACTAAATAAGCTTAACAGTTTTATTCCCTGCAAAGTCCTTTGGCAGTTAAAAGTACAATGCAAGGCTCAAGCCTGATTATTTGTAAAATGACCTTTATGGAAAACAGAACGAGGTTGGCTGCTGGCTCAGTGCACGGCAGAGCAACAAAGAAGCAGACTTGGAAACCCATTTCCCCCTCCTCCCCACACGACCTGCACAGACATCTGCGGAACAATTAGGCCTGCGTATCTGTGCCGACTAAGTGTCCATTCCCTCCCCTTCCACATCCCCTTGCACAAAGGGTTAGGAAATCCATCTCTGGAGCTCTGAGATTTTCTGCTCTTAATTGAATTCATGCGTGCGTGTGTGTGCACTCTGAATGGGAAGCGATGGCTGGGCAGCCCGAGCATCCCGTCCGTCTCGGGGATGGAATATACTCATCAGTGTGGCATGAGCACATTGTTCAGCGCCTATAATGGGAGGTTGTCTTATTCTCATGTAATCTGGCGTAAAAAAGACAATCTGTCCTTTTGTTCCCCTGTACCTCTGAAAGCTGCAAAAAAATAAAATTTGATTTATGTGGAGTCCTTGAGACGCAAGATGTGCTTTTGGAGATAAGCAGGAACAGGTTCGTCCCCCTCTGGGTTTTTGTTAACCTCCGTGTCTTTTGGATTCCAAAATGTCTGGGTCTGCCTTTAGATTAGTGCCATGCGTAACACCCACGGGTTTTCAGCACAGGGCAGATGCTGCCAGTTCCCGGCAGAATTGCAGAGCCAATTGGGATAATGAACTTTCTTGTTGCTTTCAGGAAAGTATCAGCTTCCCACCCTGAAAAGCTTTAGAAATCCATTCCTTTGTTGGGACTCGTGATCCAAACTCTGACTTGTGCATTCGCATCCCAGCCACAGCCCCCTGCCTTGGCTCAGGGAGCCAAAACCCAGCAATACACAAAAGCAGCACCTCCCGTAAGCCCAAGCTCATCCTTCCTGCAACAAGCTGCTGTGGGTAGAGCACTGCTGCTGCTGCAGAAGACAAGGGTAAAAGCCAAACTCAATCAGCATGGGAATTTCTGTCTGCAGAGCTGGAGCCATCCGACACTCCGTCCTGGCAGACACGTCTCTGATACGGCCTCGCTCCTTGCTGTTTCAACCTGGCTCTCAAAAGGGAGGCCTGGTTTTGCCTTCTGGGCTTGGCTGTCCTCTGCTGGCATTCCGGCTGTGACTTTGCGTTGTCTTGCATGGAGGTCGGTGTGTTGGAGTTACAGGACAAGCAGCCTGGGTTCATGGGGACAGGGTGATGTGTGGTGTTCTGTGAGGAGGCACAGGGGCAGCACCAGCCTTAAAGCCCCCCGTGCTTGTGGGGGGACAGGTGTCACTCGCTGTCATTGCTCAGGGTCCTTTGTTATGAAAAAAATATAATGGTAAAGCGTGCCTCTCAGCCTAGGAGTGACATGGATAGAGAACTGGAGATAAGGGGGAATGTGAATGGGATCTGTAAGGAGATGAAACTTTCAATTTACCATTTATCAGGTTTATCTGAGATAAAGCAGCAGCTGTTTAAGCATTAAGTCAAGGGAAAAGACCGAGAACTTTCTGCCCAGGTGTTCCCTCTCTCGTTAAAGCTGTTCCAAAATGCCCTGCTGCTGGCTTTTATTCCCCATAAACTGCTAATATAATTAAAGATTAAGAGATAATCCAGCAATTAGTGACGAATAGTAGGCCCCAAACTTGTTCCTGTTTGACAGACCAGAACGTAATCTGTTTGAATTAGCCTGTTTCACATGTGCCTCCTCACCTTCCCAGCTCTAATCTGAAGTGTCAACACGCCGGGACAGCCACCGCTGCCTCCTGGCGCAGGGCAGTCCCCAGCAGGCTCCCAGCAGTGCCACCGCCCGTCCCGCAGCCGTAGCAGCACCCGGGGCATGCCTGGGGGACACCGACCCTTCTTGGCTTCTGCAGCAGGGCCGGGTGCTCCCATAGCTGTTGGGGCATCGTTCCTTGGGCTCACGCCCTTGGCCGGGCTCTTGCCCTTCAGTCGCGCAGCCCCGGTTTGTGGGAGCTGGGGTCTGTGTTCAAATGCTCCCCAGAAATGCAGCCGCTTGGGGTTGCTTCTGCTTGCCAGGAGCATGGCTCTTCCTGAGCAGGGGCAGGGAGCAAATCCTCCCTGCTGGGAAGGGCTGAGCAGCAGTCCAAAGCCCCTTGCTGTCTGCTGAGGCCGTGCAGATGCGATATGCTCCAGGAGCTTAAGGGATACGGGGGTGGCTTGGGAGCAGCAATGCAGAGGTTCCCTCCCTCCACAGGGTCAAAGGATGAAAAGTTGCCTTACGTTGATGTTTTGTGGACCAGAAGGTGATTCCTCTATCCCAGAGGAAACCCAGGCCCTACTCTAGGACTGTGTGTTGATCCATGGCTGTGTGTTTCAAGGACACCCAAGTGGGGACCTCAGTGGTGTTGGCCGGTTAAGCTCCAAGTTGGCTGGTGCTGGTCCCCTGGCGCCAGGTGAAGAAATGAAAACAACTGTTTTGCTGTTCTCTTCCAAGCTCCGTTACACTTCACAGGCTGTAGTTGTAGCTGTTATTGGCAGTTTGCTGCCGGCTCTGTACAATGTCAGTGTTGGTTAAAATCCTGTCCTCTAATCACTGGCAATGGCTGACTGTACGCCGCACTGTGCAATGCCACACGCTGTTCTCTAATTCGCAGTGTTACTGATGGAAAGCAAATTCCTCCCCCCACCTTCTCCCTCTCCCCTCAGAAATGTGACTCATAAGCAGCCTTTGACTATCAGATCCACTTCGGTATTCTCTCGGCGAGGCTTCGATTACAGCTGATCCGCCACAGATCTGTAGCTGGAGTGAGGTCACTCCCGCCAGAGAAATAAGATCTCCTTTGTCTGTAAGGAAAATGCAACTAACCTTCTACTGTCTCTCCCGCAGGAACAAAAACGGGGACCTGCTCAATTCCCTCTGGGTGTTTTTGTCCTGATTTCTTGTCCACCTCTCGCTCGCAGCACAGGGTACCAATAAGGCTTTCCCGAAACTGAGCCCAGCTGAGACCGCGCATGTCTGTCACTTGCCTAATGCCTCTCTGCCACCTTTAGCTCTTTCTTTGGAGAGGTGGAGTCGCTCTTCATGCTCGAAGACTTTCCATCCGCCACTTGGAGCATTTCTTTCATACTCGCTAAAATTCGGACCTACATGTATATGCTTCCCAGTGTGTGGCCAATGGGTTTCAAGTGCCTTTGCCATCACCTTTATAGCTGGAGTGGGTGCGTGGGAGCGTGTCCGTCCGTGTGCTGGCTGCAGTGCCTTGCTGTGTGTGTTGTGCAGGTGTCTGTGCTCCCAGCACCTGGCCCGGCGCGGGGCTGCCCCGAAGCTCCCTCATGTGAGTACGCCCGGGTCCCCTGGGGCCGGCCCTGCCCCGGGCCAGAGCGGTGCGAGAGTGGCGTGCTCCTGGCCCCGGCACGGAGCGCTGCGTGTGCACGGTGGGGAGTCCTGGCTGACCTCTGTAGTCTTGTCTTGTCGTTTCAGTGGTGTGCGGACAGATGAAGCTTGGCCTGTTTTTACTCTCTGTGTTTTTCCTTGTCTTTTTTTATTCCCTCCTCATCTTCATCGCACTCTGCCATCAAACAAAACAAACTTTCATCTCTCAGATCAGCGAGAAGGTTGGTCCTTTTCACTTCTTATCCATCTACAGTACGCCACGTCAGATGGGACTTTTCCAGTAGGGAGAGGAGAGCCATCCCCCAAAGGGGAGGGGGCCCTGCAGACTCTGGCTCCCTTCCAGGCACGGCCAAAGTGTGCCTGATGAAATCTGCTTACTGTTTGCTGTGACTCTGCTGATGGCATTGATACTTTGCTTGCATGTCTGTGTCGCTTGAGGTATGAAATGTACAGAATGCATTTTGCATGCAAATACCAGCCAAGATGGTTTTATCCAACGGTGGGGTGGGAAGGAGTGCATGCTGCTCTACGTGGGGTCCTCCTCCAGCCTGTGCTAGGTGCCAGTCCAATACCTCTGAACTGCTGCTGCTGCTTGCTGGCCAGAGCTCAGGAGTGGTCTTGGGAAGCAGGGATCAGAGATCTCCAACCCCCTGGTGAGCTGCTAGGGACAGCAGGTACCTCCTGTAGTTTTAATACTTTCTCTACAGTGATCAAGGCTTGGGGCAGCTGGCCATGCTGATGGCACCTTTCCTGTTCCTCAGCTGGCCCCATGCTGGTGGCAGCCACTTCTGTGTGCTGGACAAGGGCCCTTTGCATGAGAAGGGCACAGGCAGGGTTGCCTCCCCTCTCTTCCTTGGGGTTGGGCCTTGATTTCTCTGGCAGGAGAGCAGGGAGCACTGGTGGAGGCCTCAGGTTTTCCTCGGATGGCGCAGGGATGCCCATGGTGGCATGCGCAGGAGCTCCACAAACCCCAGGTCACCCTTTGCCCTGCTCAGAGAGAGCAAACCAGAGGTGACTAAAGGACAGTAGCAAAAGGCAAGTGGCACTTTCAAATTAAATCTAGCTCCAGAGCTCGCTGGAGGCTGCTGTTTTTGGCAGAAGGCCTGAGCTGGTTTCCAGAGCTGACTCCCCCACCAAGCAGCACTGCGCGGGGCAGAGGGATGCTCGCAGTGCCCCTGGGGCCCGGGGCTGCTCCCGGGTGGCACAGGGAAGAGACCCTGGCTCCTCTGCACGTGCCATCAGGCAGCTGCGTGAGTTGATCTTACAATCATCGCTGGAACAAGTTTTAACAAGTTGTCATAGCAGTTGTTCCAGTACAGTGACTTCGCTCCCGTTTCTCTCCCCGGAACGTGCTCTCATTTAGATTGTACTGAGACACGGGGCCCTGGTTGTTTACCCTCTAAAAATAGATTTCATAGAGGATAAAATTACCTGAGCCCAAGACAATGATGGAAAATGAGAACAGGGAAGAAAAGAGACGAAATTAAAGCCGAGGCCCAAAGCTTCCCAGATTTCAGTGAATTTGGAGCACCGCTGTGATGGCTCGGGCACCTCTGGAGAGCAAACCTTTGACAGGGCACTTAAACGTTTTAGCCGCATGGCTTAGCTGAGGGGAGGCAGCTGAGAATGGATATAAGCCAGCGGGAGCGGATAATTTCTCATTCTTTCTGCCGACCCCTCCTCCCCACCCCACCAAAAATACCCACGTATACAAATATTTAATGTGAAGCCAGAAATTAGTTTCTAAATATTCCAATGGGATTTGCCGTGCTTATAATTTGTTTGGCACTGATAATTACATCTTACGTTTTTCCAGCTTTACTTAAAACTGTGTACTGCTCACCCATGCATTTAATTATTGCTCTGTGACTGCTACAAGGTTATTTATTAACGAGTTATTTTATCTTGATACAGTGGATCTTTTCTCTTATTCTCCTCCTTAATGTTGTGTTATTTTCATCAGAGAAATTTCAGAGAGTGAATGCAAATTGCAGAGCTCCACAATCTCGCTCTCCCTTACTTTGCTATTAGTATGTCAGTATGCTGAATGCTGATGTGTCTCCTGTGCTGCACCACTGTAATGATATATCCTCTTTTATATGTGGTTGTCAGCGCAAATAATTAGACCTAAAAGTTATAGCTGAAATATAATCCAAAAATGGCAAGGCCCTGTTTTGGAAATTGTCTATAAAATGTCAGCACTCAAGGATGCATTGGAAGCATAAATAGTACAGCATTGTTTGAGCACAAGATTAGACTGTAAATGCATTTTTTCTGGTTCCAATTTTTCCTCTCCTGCTGTTGATTCTGTCAATAGATTGTGAGACACCAGCAACTGACTTTCCATTTGAAGTCCTCCCTTGAAATGATAGCGCTAGGGAGAGATGAAAGGTGTCTACAGATGAGTAAACCGTGCAGACTGATGAGCGTGTTCGAGGAGAGCTCCTGAACGAGCCCCTTCCAGCTCGGAGGCGGCGGTGCTGAGGAGGGCAGCGGGTTTGGGGCAAGGCAGAAGTGTGCCTAGGGTGAGGAAAGAAGAGGTCCCGCATCGCTGCCGGCTGGAGGGAGGGGTGGTAGCACTGCCGTTTGCCCAGCTGTGCTGCAGCTGAGAGCCAGCAGGGAGAAGCAGACGGGTTTCCCCTGCCCCAGCAGCACCGCAGCGTCTCGGGAGCACGGGCATGTCCCACTGGTGCCATCATGTCGCCAGCAGGGCCTCAGCATGCAAAAGAGGGACTGACAGCACGGGCCTGTGAGCCTTGAACGCTTTTATGCCCAGAGCTTAGAGCCACCACCCCTTGCAGAGAGCAGGAGGGAGGGGGTTCCCGGTTCTCCAGGGGGTAACGTCACCCTCAGAGGGAACCTGAGACCTGAGGACGCAGCCGCTCCTGGTGGAAGGAGCCGGGCAATCGATTGTCGCTCTTTGCTCTCCAGGCAAGGAATGTGCATGTTAATGCATGCTGAATTATTAACGTGATTCAATCTCAACCTGCGGGGCTGTCCTGTTGCCTGCTCCCCTCCTTCCCCCTGGTGGTGCCCCCATCTCCCCACCACCCTTCCTCCCTGTCCTGTGGGATCGGGGCACAGGCTCGGGCTGCGCGGTGCTGCTCACACCCCAGGGTTGCACTTCGCTTCCCAGGGCCCAGTCTCTGAGCAGTGCACAGCACAGAGCCCTTAAAGCTGCCTGGTCTTGGAGTGGACAGCGATGAATCTCATTTTTGACACTCTGCTGGTTTAACTAAACCTCTGAATTCTGCTATTGTCCATCGGAATGATTTTAATATTCACAGTAATTTTCCCTGTGCTGTTCTTGCAAAACCTCCCAACCACCTCCTCAGATCTTTATCCAAAAAGAAGATTGAAAAAAACAAAATTGTGAATTCTTGTCAAGAAAATTATAATAAAAAGGGAAATCTCATTGCTGCAATAAATGAAGAACAACAAAATTTTCTGAAGCAGTTAATGTAGCATCGTGGGCTGTGCTAGCCCATAGATTTGACTTGTAAATTGGGCAGATCTTCTGAAGAGCACTGCTGTTTGAGGGGTTACATTGATTTAAATTATTACCAGGCTCCTATGCTAGAAAAGCAAGAGACTTAAAGCACTGGCTTGAGCCCGAGGAATGTGTTGATGGTGCTCTGCAAGCTGCTGTGAGATCTCTGCCAGCTCTCGCTAATGCTAACTGACAGCAGCTCCCCTTCTCCCTCCGTGCTGGCTGGGACGAGAAGCTGCCACTCATCCCCCCGTGAGGACGGGAGGCTGGTGGAGCCCGTCCTTTCCTCTGCACGTGCTCCTGCCAGGGCTCGTCCAGGCCAGATTGCTCAACAAAAGCCTTGCCCTGACCCTCTCCCACCTCCCAAGGTGAGAGCTGGCCCCGGCTCTGTGCCAACTCCCTGGGCAGGCGCCACTTCTGCAGGACACATCAAGGGGGACAGGGCACCGACGGGGCTCGGCGTGTCCCCAGGAGGGTCCTGAGAGCCAGTGTGGGGTGTGCTGCCTCTGGTCTCACAGGTTTGGGTGCATGCTGGGCTCCGACCCTCCTGCATGGCCTCCATCCTCCGACCTCAGCTCACACCGAGTCACTGCGCGCCGTCCAGCTCGCTGCTCGGCCCCAGCACCGCTTGCTCCCTGACTCCTGTGGCCTCCAGTGCCTGCCGGCCTGTTTGCCTGGTGCATGTGCATGAGCGCTCTGTGCACACCTATGGCTTTGTCCTCCAGGTTTTACTCTTTTTTTATTTATTTATTTATTTTAATGCAATGTGGGTGGGTGGTTTTGGTCCTTGGATGGGGACAGAAGTTGAACAGCTGAAATAATTCGACGCCATATGCATCGGAAAATGAAAGCTGACGTTTAATGAACGGTGCTGGGTTGCTTTGGTTGGAAGTACACCATCATGTTAAACCATTGCCATGTCCATCAGGTTAACTCCGTATTCTCATGACCGCGTAGCGCTTGAGTACACTTTGAGTTCTGTCTCGGTTGGGGAGCGCTGCCCCGTCAGTCAGGTAACGCCTCACTGGCGATCGCTCATGTAGCTATTGATTTCAGATTTAATAATTGATTAAAAGAAACAACCAGCAAGACTTTGGATATAGACATTAAAAAAAAGAAAAGAAAAGCCAGTATCCTTCCCCTGCCTGGTAAGGAGCTAATGAGCCCTGTTTTGTCACCGAGACGACGTGTAGTACACACGCGATGTTGACAGCATTGTCTCATTTATCACGAAGCCTCAGCGCTGTTGTACATGCTGGCGCGGGGGCTTCCGTCTTCAGTCTATTTCTGCAAGCCTGTTGGTTGGGGGATGACTCATCAAAGGGAGCGCTAGGTTTGGTTTGGGGACAGCCAGCTGGGCGAGCAGCACCGCCACCTCCGCGGCTCGCCGGGGGGCAGCGCCCGCGCCGGCCGTGGGGAAGCGGCGGGGCCGGCACAGACCCCAGGCTGGTGATGCCCACGGCGTCTTGTGAGCAGGCCCCGCTCAGGCTCCTGCCCCATATCCGCCTTCCCCAGAGCTCCACCAGCCCCGTTGGAGGGGTGTCAGGGCAGGGAAGGGCTCCTCGGGTGCCAGCCGGGTGAGAGCCACCGATGCTCTGTGCCGCCCTTCCAGTGGAGGAGGCTAGAGCAGGGCAGGGCTGCTGGGCAGGACACATTCGGGCAGTTTCCCTTTTTAACTACAGACTAAAATGAGCTTGCCCAGAGGAGACAAAGATTTACCGAGCACAGTTGTTTCTCTACCCTTGCTTAAATAGGCCCATAACACTAACCCTGAAGAAGGGGCCTCATTTCTCAGTGTCGTTTTCCTGACGGGAATGCATATGGCAGGCAGCTTTAGAGCTTTATTGTAGCTGAGAGTTGCTTACAAATAAGTCTTGAATGAAATACCTAGCGAGGGATTGATATGAAGAGAAGCTGTGCAATGAAATAAGGAGGAATACATCTCCCAAAGTGCTGCCACGAAGGTGGGGAGGGTTCTGCCAGCCCCGCACTCTCCTGTCAAGATGGATATGATCTCACATCTGTCAGGATTAGTTCTCTCCTGCCCAGCAAGGTGATCTGTTCAGGCCCTGACAATGTCATGCAGCTCTGGTGACTATTTTTTTCTGAGCCAATGTAGAACCTGAGTTACATTTTGAAAGGAATTATATTTTATTTAGCAGCGCACGTGTGCTAATTCAGAAGGAAAGCCTTCTGCTGCCCCTGCCCAAACCCTGCGAGGTTTAGGGGACAGGTTGCTTTACTCTAGAGCTAATAAATTGAGCAGGTAATTCTGTTTTGCAGAGCTTCAGTAGGCCCTGCACAGAGAGATTGTGTGACTGGCATTTGTGCATGCTGTCTAATTAGAGGGATGTAATTTAAATGGAGAAACGTTTCATGTTAGTAATATGATTTTAAAAGACTATGTTTGGAGGGAATGGACTGAGCCATTCCTTAATGAGTTCTTCTAATAAGACGCCAGTGGCTAAGGAAGGAGAGAAAAGCGTGCACAATTTGGCAAAGCAGCGAACAGCTTCTGCGCTTCGTTTTATCCGTCCCGAGGGATAGAAAGGCAAAGCTGTTGAAGCCCCCTCGCGTCCCCCTGCAGTGCAACTGAGTGCTCGCTGCTGCTTCTGTCCCCCTACTAGCTGTCTCCTCCTTGTTTCAGTGCGCCGTGTTGCTCCACGATTCTCAATCCCTCCGAGCAACCACGAGGTGATGCCAGGGGGGAGCGTGAACCTGACGTGCGTGGCAGTAGGTGCTCCAATGCCCTACGTGAAGTGGATGGCTGGCGTGGAGGAGCTGACCAAAGAAGATGAGATGCCCGTCGGCAGGAACGTCCTGGAGCTCAACAACATCATGCAGTCCGCCAACTACACCTGCGTGGCCATCTCCTCCCTTGGCATGATTGAAGCCACGGCCCAGATCACTGTCAAAGGTAAGGAGTTATTCTTTGTAGTCCTCCTGCGTGGGTTTCAAAGGTGTAGACCTACCCCAGAGTGTTTTGGGTGCAGCCAACTGACTGCATTCTCCTGTGACTTTTCCACCTTGCAAGGGAAGTTCCCAAACCCACAACCTTTTCTTCTTTTCTTTCCTTACTGCTCTGCCTCTTTCCCTCTCTTCCTGTTCTGTTGCTGTCCTTAAGACGTGCTCCCTGCCGCTGTCTCACAGGTAGCCTTGCCCAAAAGGGAGCGTTACTGCTGATTGCTGACCGCTGGGGATGGGGCAGGTCGCCCAAACAGCTCCCTGCTGGGAGGCTGAACTACGTGCCCTGCCTTTCCCATCGAGGGCCAAGCAGGCTCACACTGTCCCTCTCCTCTTCTCCTTGCAGCTGATTTGTAGCTCGGATTTTCACAGAAATGTCATCCTTGGAGTCTGCCTGGTCTCGCAGGCTGCCTCGTGCACTGTGGCCACCTTTAGCACCAAGCCCCTGCTTGAACAAATCACAGATCTGAGACTTAGCCCCCTCTGACCTGGTGATTAACAGCAAATTCTCCTTTCCCTGGTGCTAGTCAGAGGCTGCTTTTAACCTCAGCCACACACTGCTCCCTTCGCTCACAGTGCCTGCTGCGTGGTGCCTGTTTTCTTACAGAGGAAAGGGGTTGCCTCGGTTGTAGTACCTACCCGAGGGTGTGCAGGAGAAAGGGGCAGGATGGGGAGGTGGTTTGGGTGTGGAGAGGAAGCGGGGGCTGCTCCACTGCACTGATGGGTCCTGGTATTTACCCCCTTGGTCCTGGGAAGGCTCTGCCTCTCTCCCCCTCCTGCTGGCGTGGTGTCCGCTGCCACCCCAGGACTTCAGCCCCTTGCCTTCCTCCTGGTTTCTCTGTCGTGTCTGCACCTTCGCTCTGGATAGCTCAGAAGAACGAAGTACTTGGGAACCTTGATTTTGGGCTGAGCATTTTTCCTATTCCCACCTCATGCACAGCTGCATTACAAGGCACTAATGACTTTAACTAGAGCGGTTCGTAGGAGGTTTAAACTTACTTTAGACTTAAATTCACTCATTGTATTAACGTATTTGTGTACTCTGCAGATCTCTCTCATGCGTACTCTCTTTCTTTGTTCTTTTGGTAAAATGGCAAATCTGGAAATGTTTGCTTGCAGTAGCTACGTTCTCATTAACACTTCAGAGATGTCAGTGTCACAGAGTTCTTGTGTAACAGTTTGTCGTCTGGTTGCAGTTTGACACACCACCCAGTGAAATAGTCGATGTGAAAGTTGGTAATTTCTCTGGCTGTATCCCTCCTGCATGCACTGTAATACTCGCAAGGCATTCCCCCATCAACCCATCTAACAGCACTGTCCATGAACTCCCCGGGGCCTAGGGTGCTGCCTCTGGAAGCAGGGGCGTAGCTCCAGATGACTTGCAGTGCTCCGATTGCTTTACTGTATCCCTTTGTAAATCAGCTGTAAACCTGGCTGCTGGGGCCAGGCCAGCCCAGCCCAGCAAGCACCTTCCCACTGCCAGCTGAACCCCCATGACAGAAACATTCCTGCATCCCCGTTGAATTACCTTTATTTAGCCTGCTGCTGGTAAGTGCGTCAAGCACGTCTAATAACATGATTGCTCTGTTTATCCTTCCATTAAGAACCACTTCAAGCAATATATGGTAATATAAAAATGCATGTTCTAGAGTATGAAATGATTTCTGCCTTTTAAAGAAGAATGTTAATGGGAGGTGGCAGCTCCATTTTTATCCCCGTGCACATTGCAGGGTTTGAGCTGACTGAATTATTTAAATCGCACCTCTCTGCCTTCCAATTGCAGCGCTGCCAAAACCTCCAACGGAGCCATTAGTGACTGAAACGACAGCTACCAGTGTGACCCTCACCTGGGATTCGGGCAACTCCGACCCCATTTCGTATTACGTCATCCAGTACAAGTCCAAGTCCTTGGAGGGTCAGTTCCAGGAGGTGGACGGTGTGGCAACGACCCGCTATAGCATAGGTGGGCTCAGCCCCTTCTCGGAGTACGAGTTCCGGGTGATTGCAGTCAATAACATTGGCAGGGGTCCCCCCAGCGAGCTGGTGGAGGCCCGGACAGGAGAGCAGGCTCCTTCAAGCCCCCCCCTCAAAGTCCAGGCGCGGATGCTGAGCGCCAGCACTATGCTGGTCCAGTGGGAGCAGCCGGAGGAGCCGAACGGACAGATCCGAGGGTACCGCGTTTACTACACCACCGACCCGCATCTGCCTTTGAGCATGTGGCAGAAGCACAACACCGACGACAGCCATCTCACCACCGTGGGGAGCCTCATCACAGGGACCACATACAGCATCCGTGTCCTGGCCTTCACTTCGGTGGGCGACGGGCCCCCCTCGGACATCATCCAGGTCAAAACGCAGCAAGGGGGTACGTATGGAGTGAGGTGCCGTGCCCCCGTGCCCTGCCCCAGTGGTGTGCAGCTCAGCTGTGTGTCTGCTCTGCACCAGGTGTCAAAGCTGCACTTGGTGCTCAAATGATGGCGTGTCCAAGTGGTATCCCGGCCCCGCAGCCGGCAGATTTAAGCTGTCGGCTTGCACCAGGGAACTAGGATTGATCTCTGTGCAAGTAACGCAGCCCGCTGTTTTGTCTGGGCTGTGATGGCTAAAAATGTGACACAAGGCCCTGGATTTGTACGTTGGCACCTATGCAGCCTTGCCAGGGTTTGAGTACACGCGTGGAAGTAAGGAGCTGTGATGTAGTCGGGGTCTGGAAGTAAGTATGAGTCCCATAATCACCTGCTGGGTCTCAGCTGTGCTTGCTTGCTGGCCAGGATATTCCAAGAGCCCTGTACTGGTGAGAGGGAAGAAGGGAGGGTCCAGAAGGAGGGCATGAGGATCCTCCCAAGGTGAAGCATGGACTCTGCTAAGCCATGAGACTCTTCTCCCTGCATCTGCCTCCTGGCACTAACCATGTGTTTGGTCCTCAGTTCCTGCCCAGCCAGCTGACTTCCAGGCAGAGGCAGAGTCTGACACCCGCATCCTGCTGACCTGGCTGCCCGCCTCTCAGGAACGCATTACCAAATACGAGCTGCTCTACTGGGAAGGAGAGGATGGCGTTCAGGTGAGTACCTCTGCTTCAGCAGCACTTAGAGCCAGACATTCAGCAGCTTGAGAAGGGGCTCTGCTTGAGCTGGGCTGACAACAGGACTCTTCCTTCACCATGTTCCTTCTGTCCCACGGGCGTGTGATGGGGTCCAGCAGTCTCGGTCTGGCTCCTGTGTAAGTGACCTCAGCAGTGAGTGTTGATTCCCAGCAAGGTAGCTGGTAATAGCTTGGGACTGGAAGGGCTCCAGAATGCAATGGCACCATCCCTGATGCATCTGTACTGCTGGTGTCTTTAAATACGTCCACATGGGTCTGAAATGGCCTTCAAAATCTGCCTGTAGCTCCTAGACTCTCCAGAGCACTTCAGGAGCAGATTGAGGCTGGCCTAGAGAGAGCCCTTCCACATTTACTGCCAGATCACTAGAAGTTCAGCTCTGTGCATATCAAAATTAGCACTGACATCAGGGCACCACAGTGAGCATTGTGCTGTGGCAGCATCGCAGTGTCACATAGTCCTCTCCTCCCCCTGGGTTTTATAATGGCATGAAAGCTACCAAAAATAAGTGTCTGCCAAGTGAAGTGTCAGCAAAACCAGCCTTCAGTCAGCGCTGTTCAGGTGCGTTGGAGGTCTTGACTGCTTGGGGATGAGGGCTTCACTATTTCACAGGCAAACACCACGTGTTGGGAGGAATGTTGGAGCTGAGCACCAGCTTTTCTCTCTTCTCCAACTACACCAAATAACTTGTGTTTCCCTTCATTTGCCAGCAAAAGGTGGAGTTTGACCCAACCTCGTCATACGCTGTGGAAGGTCTCAAACCAGACACGCTGTATAAGTTCCGGCTGGGTGCCCGCTCTGAGCTGGGGGTAGGAGTCTACACCCCCACCATCGAAGCCAGAACTGCCCAATCCAGTAAGTGTTTGACACTGCCCTACTGAAGGCAAAGCAAAAGCAGTCCAGTTCCCATCACCTGGGCACGGAGCAGCTCGGTGCCTCTGCCCTTGGGTGACCGCCGGCGTGTAGTTTGCTAACGGGCGTAATGGGGAAAGTCAGCTGAGATTTTGGATCAGGGCTCTTTGGCAGAGGGGGTGCACCCAAGTGGTAAGTTCTTTCGTTATGTCCCTTTGATCATGCTGTCTTTCCCTAAGGGTAGGTTCATAAAAACTGATGGAGGAGTGAAACAGACTGGGAAATTGCTTTGGAGAGATTGATTTGAGTGGGTTTGTGCATCTCTATGAATTTACTCCCATGCAGACGAGCTGTCTGGATGGGCAGCGTATGGGTGTTCGCCTGGCTCTAAATGTGACTGTCTCCAAGCCATTGGATTTTCACCCCTTCACTCCCCATTCCAGCAGCCTTGCATCTCCAGGAGCCCTTCCCTGGTCCATACACTTGGTTGCAAGGTGAGGCATCTTTTGAGGCCAGATGTGCCCGTGGCTGTCGGGTAGCTGGAGGAGTGAGCTTGGGAGAATGGCTGTTTGGGTTGTGTGAGCAAGCCAGGCTGCTGCTTCTGAGGCTGCAGCGCTGGGGGAAACCAGAACAAGCTGCAGCAGAGTTAATAGGGAGGCTAGATAACGAAGTGACCCAGGCAATATCACTTTCATCCTCACTCTGCCCCATGTGATCACAGAGCTGGAGTTCGCATTGCTCTGGTTGGCAGCTCAAAGAGCTGCGCATAAGCAGATTAGGGCTATCAAAGGGCCTGCGATAAGCTCGTTTTCACTAACGATTTTTGGGCTTGCTATTATGCAAAGAGCATTAAAAAGGGGAAAAAAGACATTTCCGTTTTCACCGTCTGTCTGGGATTTACTAGCCATGTGGGGTGAGCAGTTGGCAAAGGCAGCCAGCCTTCCCTGCAGGGAGGGCGCTGGCATGCACAGCAGCAGCGAGCCTGAGACGGCCATTAGAAAGGGAGCTCGGGCAGGGAAGAGCAGCTCTGCTCACTACTGGAACGACCTTCTCTTTGAGGGAAACTCAGCTTCATTACCATATCAGTCGCAAGGATTCCTGCACCCTGTTAAGTGAGCTAATGGTGCCTCGGTGCTGCGAGATAGACAGGTATGAAAAAGGAGAGCGGTTCGGATCAAGCAGTTATAAATGCTTGAACATTGAGAACAAGTTCAGAGCAGGGGGATTTGTATACCTGTTTCAGAGGTTTTGTATTGATAGGCAAAGGCTGAAGCAACTCCTCTGCCTCTCAATTTCATCAGTGGGTGCTCATATCCTTGAACACAGTTAATCAAAGACAGCCTTGTGTGTAAATGAGTCCTCCAGGCTCACAACAGTCCAACTAAGAGCAGCCTTTGCTTTGTGGACATCTTTCCACGTCCTGCTCCATGTGCTGGCTGCTCACAGGAGATCTCAGACTGGTCGGTTTCTAAGGTTGTCACTTCACTGGACAGTGGAGCAGTAGCTTCTGACATCTGTTCAGGAAGAGAGATGGGGACAGGCTGGAAAAGATTCAGCCCAAAGCCACAGGAATAACTTGGTTTGTCCAGTAAAACACTGATGTACCTCAGAGTTCTTCAGTTTATCCAAAAAGCAGCTGGGTCATGGCTTATAGGCCCCTACTTGAGAAGCTTTCTAATGGCACTCTTTATTCTCCAAGAAAAGTGCTTGACAGTTACTCCTGGGCTATTCAGTGAGGCTGACACACCGCAGGTTGAGGAGTCCCAGGGCAGGGTGGATTCTTACATCCTGGGGGTCTCAAAGTCAAACAGGTCTTTCGAAAAGCTTTGCTCTAGCTCAGCAGAAGTTGTGTGCACAACAAATGACTTCCAGGTAGAAATTCTTTGGTCTGCACTTAACACCACCTTGTGTTAGATGGTTGGATTGGTCCCCTGTGACCTTAAAACTTATTAATCTGGGAAGACTGTTGCTCCCAGCTACAAATTGGCCTCCTTCCTGCGCTCTTCCATCTGGCTGTGCTGAGAAAGGCTGTTAGATCTCAGAGGATGACATGTTCAGGTGGGGCACGAACCACAGGAGCAGACAGACTCCTGCTTTCCAAAGAGCCTGTCTTCAGGCTCTGTTCCTGGCCCTGACAAGCCAGACAGGGGTAAGGCAGGAGGCACATCCTTGATAATGAGTCACTAATGGGCTGGAGGGAGGTGTCTGCATTGCTGCTGCTGGCTCTTCTCATGGCATCCCTGCTTAGGAGCAGTGGGGGTGTTTGTCCAGGAAGGCCAGAGGGGTGCAGAGCCCCTTCACACCCTCCCACCTGCCTCCTGGGCCATCTTTCCTGCTAAGCTGCTTGCTTAGCTGCTGGGCACCCTGCAAAAAGTACGAGCACGGCTGCTCCGAGGGGCTGAGGAGCACGGGGGAGTTCTCCAGGAGCCTGCAGCACCTCAGGCAGTCAGCGTGCTGCAGGAGGGGAGCGGCAGCAGCTCCGTGCCCACCAGGCCTCACCATTAACATGCTGTTCTCGCTTCAAGCCTGAAGGTGGATTTGAGGCTGCCTGTTCCCCAGCACGAGCAGTAGGTGGGCTGGAGGGGTGCACAGGGCTGGGGGGAGGCTGGATGGAGCAGCTCGGAGAAGGCAGTGCTTGCACCGTGTGCCTGTGGGTGCCACCCAGCCTGCTCTCTGCTGACCCCAGCAGGGCCACCTTCACTCCTTATACATTTTAAGTTGATCCTGCTTATGTTACCAAGTTTTATTTTGCTTTCTTTAAGTGTTTATCTGAGTTTGTGCCTTGTACATCATGTGTGTGACTCTTACCCAGTCAACAGCCAGCGTTTGACCTGCCCGTGCTGCCAGCCAAAATTTTGGAGAAGGAGCTCACTGCTGCATCCTGAAGGGTGCTGTGGAGGCCCAAAGCCAGAGCAAGTCTCTGCTGTGAGAGGCTTCTCTATAGATAATGGCAAAGGAAAGGCTTGCCAAGCTTCTTACATCTCACCTGTCCCCTCTGAGGGATGCCACCAGGCTCTGTCTTATTCTTTCCCTGAATTCACTCTTGCTGTTGCTTTGGTGCTGTATCTTCCTACTCTCTTCCCTGCCACTTCTCTACTTGATTAACCAGAAGTGTGTGAGGATTCGTTTTCTACCCCCACTCCCTTCCAGTACACCAGCTGGCAGGGCCGTTTCCGCTCTGCCTGCCTCAGGAAGACAACTGCCTGCTTCCACACATGGCTTTGGCTTCTCTTTCCTCCAGCACAGCCCATAGCCACAGCCCAGCTCTGCCCAGGCACCAGCTCTGCCCACTCTCCGTCCATCTTCCCTCTTCCCAGGCTCCATGGATGGGTCCCAGTCCCTGAGCACAGAAGCGGGCACTGAGGGTTATGAGCAGCCTGCAGCTGCCTCTGCAAGCGGGCGGCTCTTGTTCCCAGCAAGCAGAGGTCACTGGTGGCATTGGAGGTCCGGTTGTCTCCAGCTTGGCCAGATCTTCTTCCACTGCCATCCCATGCCCAGCACACTGAGGCGCAATTGTTGGGTGTTCTAATTAGCTAAGCTCCCTGCTGCTGTCCGGGGTGATGCAGGTTGTGTTCTCCTGTGAGCAGACAGGCCAGACTGTCCCTGTGCCCCCGAAAGGTGAGCTCAGGTGCACTGATGGCTTCAAGGACTGCAGCATGGGGAGAAGCACCAGCTTCTCCTCCTGCATTTCTGGATTTCTGGGTGCAGTGAAAAGGGGAAAGCAGCCCTTCAACCACCATGGCAAAGCAAGATGCCTTATGTACTCCCTTATTGCTTGGCCAGATGTCTTCTTAGCCTTACAACTGTGTGTGCTTTTTTGATGGTGGTGCCCTGCCCTCTCTGCTTAGGGCTCTTGCTTTCTTTCCATGCAAGCACCCAGGGATGCACCCAACTCCCTTGTCCCTTCCACAACCACATGGGCTCCTTCCCTTCTTTTGGCTTCTGCCCTCATGATAGACACATGAGCACATCTCCCCTCCTCTTGAGTGCCGCCTGCGGCAGCAAGGTGCAGCCTGGACAACACAAACCCCTCTGCAGGGGTCTCTGTTACTGGAGGCCCTGTGACATCTCCGTAGCATCCCAGGCCAAACGAGGGGGCTGCTGCTCCTGTGACAGGGCTCCCATGCTGCCAGGGCACTGGGTGGAACAGAGCATCCCTAGGGCACTTGCCCAGGTCGGTGCCTTTTCCAGCCTTACAGAGCTATTGTCCTGCTGCAAGATTGCCACAGCCCTCAGTCATCTCTCCTTTCCTGCTCCCTCTCGTTTCCCAGATTTGTTTCACTTCTTTTTCCCAGCAATGCTGTGTGGACAGGACCGGTCCTCATCCACTGCCCAAATGCTCTTCCTCCCCTGTGGTCAGTTAGCACTGCTGGGGCTTAGAAGCTGCCTCAAACTGCAGGTGGTTTTTCACCTGGGAGGGATCAAGACCTGCCTACCTTCTCCAGCAAGCTGCCGAGGCAGGTAGCCAGTTTGGGAGGCACGAAGCAGCCAGTCGCAGGTACGAGGCACCCGTGCAGAGCAGCACACCCGTGCTACCTCCTGGTTGTGCCCGGCGCCTGGCTCCCTCCTGGGTGAGCTGCTGCTCGCTGCTGACAGTCGGGATTTCAAACTCTGCCTGGGCACACCCCAGCCAGCCTCAGCCACCTGCCTTCCCTGCCCTCTGTTGTTTCCTTCACTTGTCTGGGAGCGGGCTTTTGTGCAGTCTGGTGTGTGAGCTTCTCCTTCTGCCATTCCTGCCTTCTGTAGCTTCCTGCCTCTTCTGGCTTCCATCTGCTTCAGATCCTCACTGAGAGCATCTCCCTTCTCCTTACCAGTCTCTCTCTCTCCCTTTACTCCCATTTGCTGTTTGTAAAGTCAGTGTCCAGAACTGCACTGGGAGAAGCTGTTCCCTGATGCAGAAGAGCATTTCTGGCCCCATGCTGTTCATCGGGCCTTCAAATACAAATTGCCCCAGTGCCATCTTTGGTGACCCCCAAGGAAGGCAGGCAGACATCCAGGAAGCTACTGGCTGCATTTTGTGCATCCGTTCGGTGCTCAGTTGGCTGGGTAAAAGTTCCCTGTGCATTTTGGTTTGTCCTTCCACTCATTTCCCTTCATCTCCCCACTTCCTTCATTTATTTATCCCCAGCCCCCTCCGCCCCACCCCAAGAAGTCGAGTGTGTAAGCACCAGCTCCACCACCATCCGGGTAAGTTGGGTGCCGCCGCCTGCCCAGAGCCGCAATGGGGTCATCACCCAGTACTCCATTGCCTACCAGGCAGTGGAAGGAGATGACAGCACCAAGCATGTGGTGGATGGCATTGGACGGGAGCACTCCAGCTGGGAGATCAAGGACCTGGAGAAATGGACCGAGTACAAGGTGTGGGTAAGGGCTCACACCGATGTGGGGCCAGGACCGGAGAGCATCCCCGTGCACGTGCGCACTGACGAGGATGGTAGGTGTTACCGAACTGCTCCCTCAGCTGCCCCGGGGTGACCAGTGCTGCCCTAAATGAGGTGTTTGCAGAGGGGAGAGGGAGTGGGGATGTGATCCCTGGCAGTGCTGCCTCGAGCAGTGCTTTGGTCGGCTGCTTCAGGCAGCAGGTGAAGGCGTCACGGTGCTTTGGCTTTCCGGTGCTGTATGGTGGTGAGTTCCCTTTTCCTAAAGGCAACGTGAGCTCTGCCAGCCAAAGGCTTCTCGCATTGTGAGAGCAGGACTTAAAGTTTACTTGTTGACCTGAAATCCAGCAAACTAAGAAGGAGAAATGAAATCCATTTGAAACTTGTAGATATCGCAGGAAAGCTGCTTCCCGCCCCGGCTTCCAGGCAAGCCACAGCTTATATAAATCTGCTCTTCCGCTCAAGAGTCAGAATATCGCATGTACAGAGCACTTTACTGGAAACGACAGCTTTAAAGAGAAATTGCTTTGTATTAGCAGGGCTGTCAGTTATGTCATCATGACTTAAGCCATTTCCTTTGAAAGTGCCAGAGCTCAGGGTGACAGTAGGAACTTCCATGGCTTCACGCTGACCCCAGAAGCTGCAGATTTAATGGGAGGAGAAAGAGGCGCACCATCCAGGCAAAGAAAGGATGATCTCTGCATTGCCCAGGCAGTAGCAAATTGAAACCAGACGTGTTACGGTTCCCCTAAATGGACTGCCACTGTCCCCCTTGTCTCAGTGGCTCTGGAAGCGGTGTCTGGGAATGCTGGCTGACGGCATGCCTGGGCTGGCAAACACATCTGTGTGTCTCCTGCTGCCTGCATTGTTTGCTTCAGCTCTCCTTCTGCAGACTTGTAGCCCAGGGGAAGCTGCTACCCCAGAAATGTCGCAGCAAGCGCTCTCAGTTTTTGGGCACTGGGGTTGGACGTTCCAGCTCAGCTGTCAGGAGTGATTTCACATCCCTCTGCCATGCTGATGCTCAATAGGTAGCCACGCTAAAGGAATGAGAAATGCTAAACTGCCGTCTGAAAACAAATTGAACTTGCCCTCTTGGGTCTGGGATGCAGCGTACGCCTCCCATAACAGGGCGACTTCCCCTCCTGCAGTGGGATGGTGTGCCCTGAAACGCCGGGCTGCTCACACACACAGCTTCGCGTGTCCCCACAGCGTCCCTGCACCATGTCCTGCCACGGCCTCTCACCTTCTCGTGGCAGCAGAGCTTGACACACAGCTTCCCTGTGGTTTTCAGGGAGGATCTTGCTTTTTGCTCGGGCTCCTGGCTGTGCGTGGGGGCAGGTGCCTTGCTAGGACAGGAAAACCCTGCGACTTGTCCAAGGTCACTGCGCTAAGTGAGCTGGATTACAGCGTAGGCTGCTCCAGCCGGGAGGAGGTAACTACTCAAGCACAGCCCCCTCCATTCCCGTATCTTGGGCTAGCCTCACAGTGTTAAAATGCTCCATTCCTCCTTTCTCTATTTTATTTAATTACGTACAATTAAGAAGGACATCTGGGGAAAATAATGAATTGCCCTGCGGCTTAAAAACTGCGCGTACCTGCTGGGTAGCTGTTTCTTCCCCATCTACTTGGTCGAAATAGCAGCATTCATTATGTCTGCTTGTCAGCTATCCATCCCTAATTACCTAATACTGATTGTTTCTTGCTGCGTGGAGAATTGGGGCGGAGGGGGTTCCAAACCCCTGGACTTTCCTGGGCGCTGGGAGGTGGAAGGAGACGTGCAGCAGAAGTGTAAGGATGGAGCCCAGGCGCCTCGCCGGGGTGCTGGGCACTCTGCTGGCAGCCCTCCCCTCTGCAGGGAGCGCACAGCTCCGCGCCCAGCCGCTTCGGGAGGCAGCAGCTCTCCAGGAGCAGCCAAGAGGCTAATTTTTTAGCATTGACATTTTTGTCACAGTCGATGCAAGAGCAAAAAGTAATAAGGAGGTAATTTTTCCAAATGGTAAATACGGTATAAATATATTTTTAAACGGGCCTCACCTTGCAAGAAAATTGATATTTTCTGGGCAGTGTAATTTTTCATTTTATTATCAAAAAGCATTCAGCTAGCCGTGCATGAAATACAGTCCCTAGAGCTGTCACAATCCCCACAGGCCCCTTTATCTGTCTGAGTTCAGTGACTGCTGTCTCTGAGCTCTGGGTTATTGTTTTAGGATGGTGCTTTTCCCCCTCATTAACCTCTTGCTGTCGCAGGGGATGAGCATGCACACGCTCTGGCTGGTGGCAGGTACCAGGGCTGCCCGCGAGGCAGGCTCAGCACCCAGTCGTGCTACCTGGGGCTGCTGGACTGCGTTTAGATGTACGCAAGGGGATCTGAGAGGAGGAGGTGTGCAGTGACAGGCAGGATGCAAAAAGGGCTTCAAAACCCCTGCCTCCGCTTCGGGGCACCCTGAGCTGCAGGTGGTTACCATACTCTTTATATTCTTATATTGCTCTTTGCTTCTGGCCACTGCTGGGGGACAAGAAATGAATCTGATCTGGCACAGCTGCTCTTACAGGGGTATTGGTGCATATCGCAGCCCTGCTCTTTCCCACTGAGAGCAGCAGAAGCGCTGGGACAGGGTCGGGGTTATGGCCACACTGGAAAACCGCAGTGCGACCTCCCGGGCAGGTGCAGGGGACTCGTGCCAGCAGGGTCATCCTTGCAATGAGGCAGAGGGAAGGTAGCAGAGGAGTAAGAGCTGGCTGACAGCAGTTGCGTGGTGCCTGCTAAGTGTCCATCCCGTGTGTGTTACAGTGCCCAGTGCCCCACCGCGAAAGGTGGAGGTGGAGTCTGTGAATTCGACCGCCATCCGGGTGAGCTGGAAGCTGCCCATCTCCAACAAGCAGCACGGGCAGATCCGGGGCTACCAGGTCACGTACGTGAAGCTGGAAAACAACGAGCCCCGAGGGCAGCCGGTGATTAAGGACGTCATGCTGTCGGAGGCACAGGTACGGCACGGGGACCGCGGGCTGGTGGGCATGGCACCTTCCCTCTGCGGAGGGCTGGGCTGGCTGGGCCCAAGCATTTCTCGGCTGCCCCTTGCAGCTCTGCAGCGTGGGACACAGCCCTACCTGAGCAGGGCGAGCAGTTTATCCACAGACCATGGCTTGCAAACGGGTAAAAAGTTTACTCAGGAAAAAGCTGCTGTAGGAAAGATGATGTATCGGGTGATGCTCCTCTCTTCCCCCTTCTCCCACGTGTATCTCTCTCTGCCTGCCTCATCCTGTGCAGACTCCAGCTGGAGCAATTTGTGTTTCGCTGGTCAGGTTATAACCCTTTGGAGAGTTGTAAATAAGCCTCAGCTCTGCTGCTTTCGTGCTGCTGACTGTGTGCAGAGCAAAGCCCCTCTCTGGGCAGAGCCCGTGGGGTGCTGCCTGCCCGTGGGACGCATGGGGTAGTTGGGCACCCTCAGGTGGGGACAGCTGCCAGGCTGGGCAGCCCTGGCATGGCTCAGCAGAGCTTCCTTTCCCTCCTGCTGGTGCTAGGCAGGGACTTGACCTTGAACTGCTTCTTGAAACCAAACTGAAGAGAAGCCACCTGAGTCCAGGAAAGGCTGAAAGAAAAAGTGGTGAGATTCAGGCCCACATCGCCTGTAAACAGCTTCACCTTCTGCCATCCTGATACCACGCTCTGCTCGTATTCATGCAGTCTCCTGGGTACCTCACTGGCACTTAGCCAGGGCCCCATTCCCACCCAGAGCTACAGGCATGGTTATGGGCTCTGTTCAGACCCCAGAAAGGGTACTAGCCTCTTTCCCAGAGTCCCAGGAAATTTTTGGTGCCCTGTGATGATACACAACTCCTCTCTGGAGCAAGGGTCCTTCGTTGTGCACGACCCGTGCTGTTCTCAACAAAGATAATGGTATAAATGAAGTACAGGATCTGCTGCTGTTGGAAGCGACGAGTAATCGATTCAGAGCTGGCTTGCTTGAATGATGCCCAATATAAATACTGGAGAGCTGCAACGATTAATTGATCTATCTCCTGAACGCAGCTGTGAATCATTTATACGTTTGTCAGTGGGGAGTGCAGCGCACAGAGGCGGCTTTACTCCCCATTCATATTCTGCAGGATAAAACTCAGTAATAACGTGGAAAGGGAAAACTTTAAAGAGAAAATGCTGTAAGGGTCCTCGCAGTGTTATCTGGGGCACATCTCTGTTTGTTTCAGATGTTGCTTTATTTTAATCATTAAAAAAGCTACTTGCTGCCCTGTACTTATTCCAGGAGGATATAATCTTCCATGTTGTTGGAACAAATGGTGCTTTGTTGTTCAGCTGGAGTTTGGAGTTAATGGGTTGGTCTCAAGCGTAGGTGGGTAAAGCTGGCAGTGTTCTTGATGGTGTTTTCACATATTTTATGCTTGCCCAGCCAGTTCTGCTTTCATTCCTTACTCATATGCATTTTGGAGAGAGGAAGGAACCCCACACTAACGTGCAGAGCCACTAATGTACCAGAGCCAGAAACTTCCCAAGGACTGCTGGATTTTGCATGGCTCTGAGTGTGTGCAGTTGTCATCAAGGAGGCGAGTTGCTTGAAGTTTCCTGTCCTGTCAAACCACTTAGCAGTCTTTCATATTTGGTAAATTTATGTGGGAAAGTCCTCGATTGCTGCAGTATTTATGTGCTGGCATACACTGTGCTGAGTGCATCTGCTGAAATTCCTGAATGGAAGCGAAGGCCATGAGACAGTTGCACAGAAGTGACTGCTGTGAAGGAGTCACGTCGCTCGTGGGATAAACTAGTGATGACCCTGCAGGGAAGAGGTTTCACTGGCTTGGCAGAAGAGCTCTTCATTTCCTGAAAGAGCGAGAAGCCAGGCATGACCTGTGCTTGTGGTGAAATGCATCTGCTCCAGAAGCTGAAGAACCCTCTGAGAGCTGCCATCTTTTAGTACAGCAGCACGTGTCTTTGCCAACAGCCAGAGGTATTTTCAATGGAAGCAAACAAAGACTGACTGGTACACCTGTCCCTGAAGGTCACGGGATGTAATGGAGTCCTGTTCAGTACTCATAAACATTCCGAACATTTAAACTGATGTACAAGGAGATAATTAAACTGATTGAAAATGTGGGGTCAGAGCAGAAATTCTCAGGACACGTAGGCAGAACCCCTCCTCCTGCCCAGACAGGCTGTCTGCTGATGCTGAGGAGGTATGTATACCACATAATCTGCTTCCTGCAGATGGTACGAAGACACTGGTATTAAAGCTGACTCGTGATTTTTGATGATTGAAGATGAGAAATAGAGAGAGAGTAAACGAAGATGAAAGGAAGAAGAAAAGGGAATGGAGATGTTAGCTATGCAGATAATACAGATTCTCAGTTTTCAAAACCAGTGGAGCGGAAAGGATTCAACCATCAGCAGTGAAGTGGGGGCCCTGGTGCTGGAGAGATCACATTTGTTTTGCAGCCTCCTGCCTAGGGAGAATAATCAGCTGTCTGGAAGGTCCTGTGATGGAGCTGAGGCTCCTCACTCCTCTCTACGGCTGTGACTGATGACCTCCATCAGGCTTCTGTGTGCCTTCTAGCCTGAGCTCTCACTCCTACGGACAGACTCACGGACCAGCAGAAGTGGCTGTTTCCTGGGGAGGAGCACCCAGTGACAGCGAGTGTCCCACCCACACCACCTCCTGCAGCCCCTGCCGTCGTGGCTCAGCCAAGTCCCACGACAGGCAATGGCAGAAGGTTTGTTTCTGTGCCCTGGGTCTCCTTCACATCTTGTCATTGTAGGAGCAGGTTCCTGGCTGTGATCATCCCGGCACGGAGAGCGCCTCTGGAAGGAGCAGGGCTGAGCCCTGCCGCTCGTTTGCGCCCTCCAAGGCAAGCAGCTAAACCTGGTGTGAATCTAGGTGTTGGATCATTGTGTCCTGCTCCCAGCCTGCTTATCCTCATCCCAGAGTGGAACATCTTTGGGGCGTGCTTTCTCCTCTACCCTCGACTTTGTGGCACCTGCTGGGAGCTGGCTGGATACAGCTGGAGGTCTGGTTTTGTGGAGAGACTCCTGCCACCTCCTCCTCCCTGCAGAGTTGTAGCAGGGGAGATGTATGCAGCCCACAAGAAGGACTGCAGGTTTCTGGGAAGACTGTGTGGTCTTCGCAGGTGGCACTTCTCCATCCAGCGTGGAGACTGAATGCACGTCCCACCAGAAGAGCAGGAAGAGGTAACGGCAAGCACTTCAAGCTGCTGGAATGAGATCAAAGAAGATGGGAAGCAGAGACTCCTGTTCTCCCTGGGCAGTGCCCACCCCAGGCGTAACACAGAGGAATTTACAGCCTCCCCCTTTTGCTGGGTGCTAGTCAGGGATCCTTATCAGGATCTGCTTGGAACAACTCCTGCTTGTGCGCACCTAGGTGCGGAGGTGAGATACACCCTGCTTCGTGAGCAGAGCAAAACTGAAAGGCACAATCCAAAAGGCATTGCAGTAATGGACAAAGAAGTTGTGGAGCCCACAGACTTCTCCATATCCAACAGGCTCAGCGCCCTGAGCTTGCATCTGGAGTTTCACTGTTGCACCACGGTCGCTGAAGCAGAGAGAAGGATCTGCAGGAAAACCCAATATCTGCATCCCTTAGCTGGGGCTGCTCAAGAGGGCTGGAGTCTGTCTTTTGTAAGAGTCATGGTCAGGGAAAACAGCCGTTCCCTGGTGAGACATGACTATACTGTGTGGTGTTGAAGTGTAAAATGAAACGTTAAGGCATTGCAGCTGCCATAAATACAGACTGTTAGCTTTAGCACTTCCCTGAGCCATCCTGCCTCATGCGCACAGCGCTGTCGGAATTCTTTTTATGACAGCTCCTGGGCCTTTCAGATCAATTTGTCTTACTGACCAATCTTCAGCATTTAAGAAGCAATTGAGCAAGTTTAGGAAGGAAATGTTTTGATCCGCAGATGATATTTTCATAATGAAACTGAATTTATATCAGGGTATTTATGCAGGCCTGGCTTTTCACTGTTACTCCTCCAGCACAGACCTCGAGGTGTTTCTCTGCACTCTGATCTGATACAAGATTAAAGGCCACTGAAACATCGGAGCAAACACAGTCTGAACATTAAACGTTGGCCTAATATCCTGGTGGATAATAATCCCCCTGCTGCGGTGTGAAAGCTGCGAGGTGAGGTGGCCTTGCTCTTCCTTGCAGTGGGGCATCAGCGTCTGCTGCTGGAGCTAAACGTGGACAGCACTGGGGCAGCTCGGGGTGCCACCACCCACACGGCCATCGTCCACCAGGAACAGTGTTGGAGCAGCAGTGTCCTTCTGGGAGAAAGAGCCGCCAGGCCTCACGTCCTTCCTGTAGCAAGATTTTTTTCAGGCTGTAGATAGCAGGGCAGAGCACGTGGCTGTTGGCCGTGGGGTGGGGTGGCCGGTGTAGGTAGGACATCGGCAGTGGCTTGGGTTCAGCTGAGCACACAACACTGGAAATAACACCAAGGTGCTAAAAAGGGGACCTTTGGGGACAACAGTGGTCAGTCAGGGCTTTGACTTTTGACTTTATAGGAAGTCTTCAGGGACAGCTTGACCTCTTTGCTGAAATTAAATTTGAAGATGGCTTAGCAGGACAATTCTTTTGCAGTCGTATGGCATGAAATAAGTGAACTGTAAGAAAATCTTAGAGGAGCATTTCTCCCATAGCTGCTTCTTTGTGAATTCAGAAAATGAAGTAGCAAATATTTTGAAGGCATGCCATGTATTTTACTTCTGAGGAGAGTTCTCTACCACTGTGATAAGCTCCAGCCTGTGAAAGCCACCTCAAATAGCCTGAGTACAAAAGACAACTTGTAGCTTTAATACCATTTAGTACTTCCGCAGCATCAGCAGGTTCCCAGGCACTTCAGCAGCATTAGCTGGGCTTCCCAGTGTCCTGAGAAAGTCGGGATCTGAGCGCCATTTCACAGCTGGCGGTTCAGGCTCAGTGCAGGGCTTGCCAAGGCTCACGCTGTGAGTCAGGGGCAATAATACCTATCTTCCACTTTCATCTCCGTGCTTGAACCCATCAACCGGTGCTTCCTCCAGGCAGATTCAGTAACCTGAGATGTAACGCATCACCTTGGCTGAGAGAGCTCTCTGTGATCTCTGCAAACCTCCCTTTGGTGCATCAACCGCAAAGAACCATGCTGCTGGCATGCCTCTCAGTTTTGATGCCTTATAACCCCAAATCCCATCAGAAACCTGCATGGTCTCTCTCCAGAGCCATAATTGAGCTGCCATGGCTGAGATCCCACGTGATCTTTTACTGGGAAATGTTTTGTGTAGAAGTCTTACCTGCAGGGCTGCTCTTGCCAGATGAGTGTTTGCCGTTTGCTGCTGTGATGCCATGTAATGAGGAGCGAGGAGCTGTTCCCTTGGTACGGGCATCAGTGGTAGCCCTGCTCCAAGCCATGCGGCGCTGTTGGAGAGGAACAGCTTAGTGTGGAGCTCTGGGTAAGATCTCAGCCTCATTGTTTCCAGAAGATGACCCTTCTCAGTTTTCTGAGGTCCCCAGAGCACTTTCTTGAAGGTCTGTAAAGGTCATATTGGTACATCCCAGCAGACAGTCCCTGGCGGGTTTTGTGTGTTGAAGTCTCTATTTTTTAACGAGAGATGGTGGCTGGAGGATCACTGGGACAGAAACTGGGGATCAGCCCACAAAACTGTGAGTGCTGCCGCTTGTGGGGCAACCCTGATCCCCAGAGTCTTGTCCTTTCTTTCTCCTGCTGGTGGAAGAGGCAGAAAAGTGCAACCAAAGCCAGAAAGGGAAACGACTGCAAAGTTAGGAAGTGGTGATCTCACCATCGATATGGGAAGGAAGCTCCTTGCCCCCATTTGTGTGAATGATCTCAGACGTGCCGCGCAGGCTAGCAGCATGTAGAAAATTGCTCTGTCCCATTCCTTCCCTTGGCACAGCCTGTGCCAAGCGACCCTCTGCGTATAAGTGTTATAATCCCCCCACCCAGTCCTGCTAACCCCTGCTGTCGTCGTCATCGTTGTCATCCCCTTCCTACACGTTGCCCCTTAAAATTCTGTGTCTCCATTTTTCTCTCCTCCTTCCTTTCTCCCCCATCAGTGGAGAGCTGAGGACTCCGTCGACCATGTAAGTACCACTTGTGTGTATTCCAGGTTGGAAAAGAGGGGTTTGGTAAATCGATTTGTGAATTTTGTAGACACAGTGCTGTCAAAACATCCCTTTCACTCCCTTAATGAGGCTGGAGAGTTACATTGTGAAACCTTCCACAAGCAGCAAATCCAGAGAAAATTGGCATTTAGATTGCTACTAAATGCAGAAAAGCAATTGACATTTCCCATAATCTGTATTTCCAGCTTGTTGCAGTGCAGTTTTAGGCAGGCTCAAGTGATCGACTCAGGAGGTGCATCCGACTTTCTGCAGCAGTTGGCCCACCGAGTCACACAGTAAAATTAGATATATAATCTTTAAAGCACATTGATTGTAGTCATGAAAAATAACCTACACTCTCAACCATGACCTTTGGCTGAAACACAGATCGTAATAAGAAAACAATCACATTTAAACAGTTAAATCCAATTTTTCCCACATAATTTTGAAATATAAAATTGGAGGAACAAACTCGAAAATGACCTTTTTAGAGTCAGCAATTCAATTACGTGCCCTGCTGTGAGCTTCCCCGGCACGAAGCATTTCTCCTCCTGCTTTCCAGGGGAGAGCCGCGCTTGGAGTGGCTTTGTCATGCCAGCACTGTGTTTACACGAGGCGATCAGACCTTCTTTCCTCCATCCCTCGTCTCTCTTCCCCTCCTCCCAGCTCGCTTGCTTTGCTCCCGGTGGCATGCTTTTGCGTGTGAATTCCTCTTTGCATGGATTTGGGAGGAGTGAATTCTCTTGGGATGTTCAGAGTCTGCAGGTTTTGTGTGAGTGCTTCCCCCGCGGGCCCGTTGGCACCGATCGGGCTGGGTGTCCACTCACCCGCACACACGGTGCTGCAGGGGCGGAGGTGGGACGGGACTCTGGTTCACACGGTGATTTTGGCGGGGTTCTTGTTGGTGCTTGTTGATTTTTTTTTTTTTCCTCTGGGCTGGCTGGTTCCGCAATGGTAACAGGGTGATTTTGATGAGTAAGCCTGGGCAGGGAAACCTGAACCAGCAGCACCGACTGGAAATCAACAGCTTTAACGGCGTGGGTGTCTGTGCGAGTGAGTGCTGGGAGACTGGCTGTGCTCTGGGAGCCACCGCAGGGCCCTTGTCCTTAGTTTTAATGGTCCCAGTCCCTTTCACAGCACCCCCAGCTGAAGGCCCTTCAGGGGGAGCTGCGGAGAGCTGCTGTGCTCGCAGCTTTTTGGGCCTGGCCAGCCGAGCTTGGCACGAGCCACGCTGCCGCAGGAGGCCAGGAGGGAGGAGCGGGCTCCGCGCTTTGATCTCGCATTGAGGTGCGGAGCCGTGCCCTCCTCCTGCCCAGAGGAAGCCAGAGCATGTGAGGATGCCAGTGCCCTGCCTCCTCCTCTCAGACCTCCCACAGCGCAGGGTTTTCCCTCGGGTCTTGCCAGTGCCTCGTGCTGACCCCGTCTGTCCCTGCCATGCCCGGCGGGGAGGGCGAACGTGGTGCAGCGGCACTGCAGGTGCTCCTTCCCCGAGCTCACTGCTGCCTGCCTTGCCCTGCTGCTCTCCCCACGGCTCTGCTGCAAGACACAACCTCAAAAATCCCCAAACGAGCCCCCACGAGGTTTCCACAGCTGGCTGAACTGGCTTCTGCTCTGGTTCACAGCTCCACGGTCCTCTTACTCTGTGGGGTGGCTGCGTCCCCGGGCTGGTCTGCCTTCATGGGGGGCTGTCTCTAGGGCATGGGGGTTAGGCCGTTCCCTTTTCCTGTGCACAGGTTGCTTGTGGGTCCCCAGGAGGGCCGAGTTAGAGACAGGGTGAGGTGAGGCAGGTGAGTGGTGGAGCGGTGGCAGTTACCGATGGTTGGCTCCATGGGGGTGCCAGCAAGGCAAGACGTGTGTGCTTGGGTGTCGTGCATGAGCGTGTGCCAGCAAGCATGCCTGTGTGTGGCTGTTGGAGACACTGACCCCAGCACCCTCCTTCCGCTCACTCTGGTAATGGGGATTTGCTCTTCTCATTTGCCTCTTCGCCGCCTCGTGGACGTGCTCCCAGGAGACGGTCATTGGAGGCCTGCTGCCAGAAACCACCTACTCCGTCACCGTCGCTGCCTACACCACCAAAGGAGACGGCGCCCGCAGCAAGCCCAAAGTCATCACCACCACAGGGGCAGGTGAGCGTGGGGAGCAGGGACCGCAGCCTTGCAGGGGTGGTGGTGAGACCTCCCGGGAGGTGCCCGGGGAGTACGGCCACGGCACCTGTGCAGGAGGAAGCGAGAGGGCTGGAGGTGCTGCCGAGGTGCATGCTCCTGGGATCTCCAGCCCTTCCTTACAGGCTTTGCCGATGGATCACCCAAGCAAAGTGCAGCAGATGGACACTGCCAGGGCCCGCAAGAGAGCAGTGGAGCTCGTGGGTCTGAGCTCATCTGCGTAGTCCAGAGACCTGGGAAGAGGAAATCTAAAAGTCCAGGCCCTCCCTCAGCTTTGGAGTCACAGCCTGTCCTCATTTTGTCCCTGCTGCAGCAGGAGTTATGCGAGTGCCATTTCTTGCTTCCTGTGGTGACTGCAGCGCTACCTGGGATGGCTGCTGGCACGGAGGGCTCCTCAGAGGCGCTTCTCAGCTCCCCCCCAGCCATTGCTACCTCTGCCTTCCCTGCCGTATATAGCTCAGCTAACTTGCTCCTAGAGCCATGGTAAAATCTGGAACGCAACAAATCCTGCTGTAGGAGTGCTGCAGACACAACCTGTAGGTCTGGTGATCCCAGCCAGTTCAGTTCTGCTGTCTGAGTAGAAACGTGTACCCTGTGCCTAATGCAACACAGGAGCCTCGGCCAGGAGCAGGGGCACCCAGGAGTTCATCAGGTGCTTTCCTCCGGATGCTGTCAAGCTTGCCTTTGGCGGTGGCACCAGCTAGTGCTCATTGTCTTGTCCTCGATTTCCCACTCACTAGACCTGTCCTACAAACGATAATCCTGCTGTTTGTCACACCGGCCACAGGAATGGTACTTACCGCTTGTTATTGTGGGAATGCAGCTTGTGCAAACTGAGAGCGTTTGTTCCTGGTGCCTTTAAACAAGGAACAGCTTGCCATCTCCTCCGTGCTGCATACAGGGAGCTCCAGAGGTAGTTTCCACTGTCACAGTCTCAAATGCTGACTCCCTTGTGCCTCACCATGATGTATGCTCTGTTCATCAAATTGCTACAGCTGTCCTATGAACAGGAAAAGCTTCCTAAACATCCCAGTGTTGCACTGTAAACCACAGTGAGTCTTCCAATGTTATGATGTACATTTAAAGTTAATATTTTGAATCAACTTTGAAAATAACGTGTCCCATAGCACTAGCTGCTGTTAGACATTGTATTATGAGTGCAAGGAGGATGGCACTGGCAGTGGAAATTTAATTGTGTGTCTTAAATACCTACAAAACCACCCCCAGAGCTGCCTTTGTACTGGCTCATCTGCAGGCTTGACCTCAAAGGGGAGTGTTGGTATCGCCCTCTGATGGCAAAATTGAAGCATAATTCCATCAAATACGTGTTTCTCTTGTGCTCATCTCTGGGCTTAAATGTTTCAAAACTGTGCAAGGGTATTTAGCCAGGTTTGGCTACAATCCCATTTTCATTTTCATATCCGTGGCCCCATCCCTTTGATTCTGAGTATCTTCCCTATCAGTTGATTTGTTTACAAATCTGAGCTGATGTGGAGTGAAGACGCATCCTTTTTTAAACTGAAGGAGATCAAGGTATTAAACCATCAATTTAAAGCCATCAGTTCCTAACCCATGACGGCAACACCCCTTGACTTGCTCAGCATAACCAAAAATCCCATGGAACGCTTGTGCTCACCTCTCACATCGGCACTGACATCTCGAATCTGTTCATCAGCTAAACCAAAATGTGTTCTGATGGCAAACAGCCCGCCCAGCTCCGCTTACTGCCTCTGCAGATGGTAAAACTGCAAGGTTTCAGGATGAAATTAGTCTTCCTCCAGACAGACCAGGGCGCTGGACGTGGGCTTCTGTGTGTCTGTTGTCGAACTGCGCTGGGGCCAGCGTGGCCTGGTGCTGTGCACTAGCTGGAGTGTCTGAAGACCACTGAGTAGGAGCACGGGATTCAGATCTTCTCTGAGATAAATGTGATGCTTTGAGGTACCTTAAACCTTTCCTGTAAAAGGGGATGGTTTTGGGGGCTGGACATGGCTGGATTTATTGCCTGTTTAGATGGCAGCGCATGGGAAAATGGCAGCCAAGAGCTGGCTGGCTCCAGCTTCCCTCGGCACCGGATTAGGGTCAGTCTGCCTCTATCCATGTGAATTGTCTGTCGTCCTCTTCACCCTGTTGTCTGAACTTTCCCACTTTCCTCAATCCTCACGGACTGAGCAGCACGGAAGCTGTCCTTCCTCCCCCTCCTCCCAGGCTACAGATGGTCATTGTGTGTTTATGTTGCAGTCCCGGGGAAGCCCACCATGATGATTAGCACGACAGCCATGAACACAGCCCTCATCCAGTGGCACCCACCCAAGGAGATGGTAGGGGAGCTGCTGGGTTACCGGCTGCAGTACAGACGTCTTGATGAGGAAAAGATGAACACGATAGACTTCGGCAAGAGGGACCATCACTACACTGTGACCAATCTGCACAAGGGGGCCACGTACCTCTTCAAGCTGTCCGCCAAGAACAGAGCCGGTCCGGGAGAGGAGTTTGAGAAGGAGATCACCACCGCAGAAGACGTGCCCAGTGGCTTCCCGCAGAACCTGCGCGTGGTGGGCCTCACCACTTCCACCACCGAGGTTGCATGGGACCCCCCGGTCTTGGCAGAAAGAAACGGCAAGATTGTCAACTACACAGTGGTATACAGAGACATAAATAGCCAGCAGGACATCGTTAACATCACCAAGGACACAAGTATCACTCTGACGAATTTGAAGCCTGATACCACTTACGACATCAAAGTGAGGGCCCGCACCAATAAGGGGGTTGGGCCGCTCAGCCCCAGCATCCAGTCCCGGACCATGCCTGTCGAGCAAGGTAAGTGCCCTTCTAACAAGCCCTAACAGCAATCTCTGGCTCCAGGACAGGGACCTTTGCTTTCATTCATGAGGCTGCGCTTCCCTTGGCTCTGCGTAATGCGATCAGGTACCGTGTGGCTCCCTAGCGTAGAAGTAGTTCAGCAAGGGGAGGCTCAGTGAAGGTTTCCTTAAAATTGTCGTTTGGGGGGGGAGTTGGTGGTAGCTTAATTGCCTTCATCGCTCCACAGGCACACTTTGCTGTTTTATCTGTACATGAAAGGCTCTTGCTCAAACTGGCGCAGACAGCTGGGTAGGATCATCTGCAGATCCAGTACCTGAGCACCACTGCTTTTTGATCATGGCAAAGGGCCAGCAGAGCGCGAGCAAAGGGGGGAAGAGAAGGCTACAGTTCAGCCGACGGCTCCCTTTCTGTGATGCTGGAAAGTATAGTGAAAAATGGAAACTCCACTGGAGACTGGGACTTGGTAAAAGGCTGCTGCTCTTTTCTCCTCATATCTCACTTCTCTGCTGTAGCTGAACTCTCCGACCTCTGCTGCTAAGTTAGACAAAGAGAGACTTGGAGCTGAGCTGCTGCCTGGCTCCCTCCTGACTTGGCCTTACAGTGCTCAAAGATCTTGTTTTTCATTTCAGTGTTTGCTAAGAACTTCCGCGTCAACGCCGTCATGAAAACGTCTGTGCTGCTGAGCTGGGAAGTGCCTGACTCCTATAAATCTGCAGTGCCTTTTAAGGTAAGGGTGGGATGCAGAGGACAGGGAGCTCCTCCTGTGGCAGCGAGCAGGGCAGTGGAAAGCAGCACCTTGACCTACTGCGTGGTGTTTTCAGGCCATCAGGCAAGAGAGCAGCAGAGCAAGGTCACGTCGCTTGCTAGTCTGGCATCTTGCAGAGCCCAGATTAGGTACCTGCTCTTGCTTTTGAGCATCCGCATGTGAGCCATGGCACACAGCAAAGCACACTGCTGCTTACTTTTCCTCCTTTCCACCACAGACAGGGTGGAAATTTCTGCAGATCTCAGTACAGCTTCTCTCCCTTAGGAGAAGAGACCAACATGTCACATTGCTAAGGATAATCTTCCACCCAGTCTCAGCATCTGCTGCCTCTGCTGAGGTGGCCTGGGCTGGCAGCAGCATGCTTTCCCTTCCTCCTTGCACATGAACTCTGCCATGCTGGGCCTAAAATGCAAATATAAGGCCTGCATGAGCAGTGGAGGAGCCATTGCCCAGGGAATGGGAGGAAGATGTGGAGCTGCATCCATATGAATGTGTGAGCACCTCCCCTTGTTGCTGATTCTCCTTGTCTAAATCCTAAAGCTAAATTACCGTGATCAATAGCAGACACTTGTTAACATGTAGAGTTTAGCTGAAGCAGATAAGGCTTTTGTGAAGACCTCATGGCATTCAGAGCTTCTCCAGGTGTAGGCTGCATTAGGATCAGCACTCAGATATATGGCTGCAAGGAACTTCCCCGACGCTTGTTACCTTGCACTCTGCTGAAGAACCAGTCTGCTCCACCTTCCCTTCTTCCTGCGGTACGAAGCCCTCAGCTCTGTCTGACAGCTCGCTGCGAGGCAGGAACAGGGTGACCTTTGGAGCGTTACTAATGCGTAAGGAGGGTGGGCTGGTTGGAGGTGGCCAGGATCAGGCATGACGCCGATTCCTTGTCTCGGCCTCATAGCTGCAGCTGCTGACACAGACCGTGAGTCAGGGTCTGCCCCTGCGGTGGGTTAACCCTCGGATGACACGGGAGCAGATGGCATTAGCACTTGCTGGTTGAAGAGCAGTCATGCAAACAAGAGTGTTACAAGGATATTTCTCTAATAGTGTCTTCCTTCTATTAATATTCCCCGGCTTGCAGACACACACGAGTGGAGGCCAGGAGCTAAGAGGGTCAGCTCCAAGTCACTGACTGTGCCACTCGAAAGAAATCCTTAACTTTCAGGACTTGGTATTTTTATAAACAAGGTTCACCTCTCTCCTCTAATTCAGGCACATGGGATGCTGAGGCCAGAGCCTAATACTGTAACTAGCATAGCATTTAAATCTCCATGGGAACAATTAGTATTATCTACACTTGATAAACAGTCTCACGCTAAATCTATGTCCCAAAGGGTGTCATATTCTACTTTAACAGATTTAATTAAAGTAGATATTGTTCTGACAATGAATAGTGAGGCACAAGTAGGACTGGTGCTGTTTTTTTATAGAGGGTGAGCTGAGACCTTAGAAAATGTTACTGCTACCAAATCAATAATGAAGGTTTTCGTTCTCTTCAGGGAATTTTCACAGCTTCTTCTGGTCCAGGAGATAAATTCCTTGTAAAATGTTGCCCAGCCTTTGTGGTGGAGCAGAGGCACCATTCCTTTTTTGTTTCAGCATGCTTGTAGAAAGGCATTCTGGAGCTTTCATGGAAAGTGTAAGACAGATGTGACCTTCTCCTTGGGGAAACTGCACTTCCCTGAGACATTCTTCAGCTGAAGAGCAGGATGGAGGATATATTGGTTGAAAGCAGCACCACAAGGTGCTGTACAAATGGGGAGAAGCACATTTTCCAAATGATTATGATGCAGGTTCAGAAATAAACCCCAAGAATCCTGGGCAGTGCTTTCAGGCATTGCATCCCGTGGAATGCAGTAAGTACTCCTGCCCCCCAAAAAGTCAACTTTGTCTGCTTCTCCGTCAAGCAGTTATTTTTCTGCAGTACTGCACACTACATGTCTTTTCACCTTGTAGTTCAATACATTCTTTGCTACCTTGAAATGAAGCAGCAAACCTTCAGCAGTGACATTTGGACCCACCTAGCTTCTGGCTTTGCAAATTCTCTCTTCTGAGTAAGAGCAGCACAAATGACATTTTACAGCAATCCATGGGCTAGTCAGCGATGTTTGGCAGTTCAGAGCCCTTGGGCCAAATTTGCTGCTGACTTAAGTAGTTACCAGTGGGCCATGATACAACCTCTAAACAGTGTTCCTGCTTGAGCTCCCAGGCATCTTCAACTGCACGCCAATGACTGTTTGTGAGCCCTTACATTATTGTAAGGTTTCTGTAGAGGCCTTACCTAATGGTGCATAACATTTGAGAAGACAATGTGTTATGGCAGGTGAAGGAATGTGGAACTGCTACTGCAACGGTGAAGAAAGGAGAGGGCAGAGAATGGTTCAGGAAATCATTGCAAATGCTAATTTCACTGTCTGTAGACACAAATTTCTGTGCATGGTAGTGGAAATCATCATCTGGTGTTGGAGCTCAGTCAGGGACTGTGTCCTGGCTGGTTCCAATGCAGAGCAAGCAGGGAAACGCTGAACTGAAGTGCCCGAGCATCTTTTTGGCCTCTGCTTCCCCCAGGAGAACAGCTGTGTCCCCAGCAGATGCCTCATGCACAGGCAGTTGGTGAGCAAGTGTCTTCCCTAGAGCACAAGCAGAAGCAGTTGGTGATGCCTTTATTAGGGAAAGCTCCATAATGAGAATTCGCTCATCTGAGAGGCAACAGAACTCATCGTGGACTTTGTATCATTCCAGCGTAGTTATTAATGTTGGAATTTTGGTTTTGCTCAAGTCTGTGTTGGAGCACATAAGGTGAGGTCCCACTGCTCCCCAGGACAGCTTAGGACCTGCTCTTGTCTGGCCTATTTGGACCTGCACTGCAGCAGGATCACTGCAAGGGGTCGTGCTGGGACAGACGGCAAAGCTGCTGAGGTAACATGAGGTCTGCCACTCTTATCTTGGTTGTGCTGACTTGTGTGGCAGAGCAGGGTGAAACCTGCCAAATAACTGCCTGATATCCCAGGGCTACAAGAGACGTTTCTTCATTTTACCTTTTTGCATTTGCTTTAGCACCCATCTGACACACGTCTCTAGACAAAGGGATGTAAAGCCCAGGAGAAAATATCTGAAAGGGAGTCAGAGCAGAGCAAACTCCTCCAGCCATCCTGACAGCCTTTATTGCACGTGGGGCATCTAGCAGGGGCTTTATCCCTGCAAACCTCTTAATTATTTTAGTAGTTAGGACTTGGTTTTGCAGTTCATCCCTGAAGACTGAAACACATCAGCAAACAAGGGGATTCTCCCCTCCATTTCTGGCTCCTCAGTGCCGCTCCGTTGGGAATCCCTTCTCAGTTTGCAGCACCCTCAGGAGCCAGTAGCACAAGAAATGGGGCTCCTTTTCTATCCCGATCTCTGTGCAAAGTGATCAGAAGAGGATCTGAAGCATGTCCTGGCTAGGTGTTTGGATACTACAGAAGTACACATAGATAGTACAGAAGTACAGAGGTGCATGTCCCAGGCCTAGCCTGCTCCCTGCGCTCTGCTTGCTTTCCAGGGCCTCCCCCCTCCTCCCAGCCCCAGCACTAAATACTAGAGCAGTGCTAATCAGCTGCCCTTGTCCCAGGGAGCCAGCAGCTTTCTGCAGATTGCTGCCACCTGCTAAAAAGGTGACTTGGAAGGAAAGTTCAGTCCCTCCCTTGCTGCCTGCATCAGCCTGAGCAGCAGGCTCAGCTGGCAAGAGATCTGTTTGACTTAAAGTAATTTTTCTTCCACGGAGCTGTCTTCTCTCTCTGAAGGCCCCCGTTGGAGAGAGCACGTTTTGCTGTGTGGTCTCTGCCTGTGGCGTGTAATAGCTGCCGTGGTTTAACATGCTCCAGCTCTGCCCTTGCCCGTTTTTGGCACACCGTGGCTCTGCACCTCTGTCAAGCATCCAGCGCTCCCCTGCCACGCTGGAAGGTTGCCCGGTGGAAGGAAGCAAGCTGGTTTGTTGCTGCTGGGGCACAACCTCTGCTCCCCCCAGTTCTCTACACACCATTTGTCTCTGTCTCTGGGATATCTCTGAGTTTCTGCCTTTGCAGAGCCAGCACTGGGGTTTTGGGGCATGGGGGTTGTTCTAGCAAGAGCAGGATGGAGCTTCCCAGGGCAGAGAGTGCCACAGCTGCCATGCCTTGGGCAGGGGTAGGTGTCTCTGAAGCAGGACGAGGACAAAACATCATTAGCTGAGGGGCTGGCAGCCTGGGCTTTTGGGGGGCTACGTATGGGGTGGGTCACCCACTGCCCTGGGCCACCGGAGGCCCTGCTCTGCCTGCCCCCAGCCCCTCACTGCAAGCGCAGCAGCGAAAAGCAGCGCGGGTCCCCTGCGTGGCACCAGCATCTGTTGTCATGGTGACGGGTGTCACACCTGCGGAGCCGCCATTTGTTTTGGGTACCAATTTGCGAGCCCAGTGCAGGATTTGTCAGCTCGTCGGCGAGGCACGAGGCACGTAACCCCCCCCGGTCACCTTGCTGGGAGGGGGAGGCTCTGCGCCAAGCGCTCCATCAGCTGGGAGGCACGGGAGCGGCACCGATTTAAAGCAGATGGGATTTCACACCGAAAGCATATTGTGTGCTGTAGCCTCGTGAGACGAGGAACAAAAGACCCGTTCAAACCCACACAGGGGTAAAACACGGCCATCTGCAGCCCTTCCCCGAACCGGCGCCGAAAGCGGCGCGCGTGGCACCGCCGGGCTCTGCCCAGGTGCCCCCTCACCACCCTGTGGAGAGCGCGGCTCAGCCCTGTGCTGGGGGCTGCTCTTCTTTAAGGCAAGATTTATGGCTGTTTACGAAGCGCAGGGTAGCTGAACCACCTGAGGGAGGGCCCGGAGCCAAACTGTCGGCTCCACCGCTGCTATTTTGAGCGTGGGTTTTCATCAGTGGCTGTCAGCTGCATGAGCGTGTCCTCTTCCCCGTTTCAGATTCTGTACAACAGCCAGAGCGTGGAGGTGGACGGCCACTCGATGAAGAAACTCATCAGTGACCTCCAGCCGGACACGGACTATTCTTTTGTGCTAATGAACCGCGGGAGCAGTGCTGGGGGGCTCCAGCACCTCGTCTCAATCCGCACTGCGCCTGATGTCCTGCAAAGCAAACCCATCGCCACAGACAAGTACATCCAGGAGGGAAAATTCACGCTCAGCCTTCCCAAAGTCCAGACCACCGTGCCCGTTAGGTAGGTGCTGTCCCCAGGTGGAGAAGGCAGGCTGGGGGGGCTGGAGATAGTGAAAAGCACATGGCGAGGCTCTGCCAACCGACCGGGATTGTAACCTGGAAGGGAATTTCAGAGCAGACTGCAATACAGAGCCAGGCATCTGCCCGTACCGTGGGATCACACTGCTGGCTCCTCCTGAGCAAATATTTATGTGCAATAAAATTAAGACAATTCTCTGACAGTTTGCCCTTGCCCTGGTGGGTATACTCCAGATGCTACCAGCAAAAACACAGTTGAGGATCAGGAGGGACTTTCTCTGACACTGTATAATATCCTTTAAATAAATAATGCCTAAAGCCTCAAGGAGATTAAAAAAGCGAGTTTGTAGAAGTCTTATTCGTTACTGTGGTATCCTTGTGCTGAAGCACAATTCCCCCAGGGTTCTTGCTACAATCCGATTATATAAATGTCCTTCTCGCAGCTCCTACACCACCCTCTGGAGCACAGTCTGTAGATCTTCATTAACCTAATGAGCACTAACAGGAGTGTTCTCTTCTCTGGTGCAGCTGGACCGCTGGCCTCTTCCTCACTGAGCCCTTCCACTGCTTAGAGGGCAGGGAGTGCAGCAGGTCGTCTCGGGGAGGGATATGGCACGTGTTACTGTGTGACCTGCCAGAGAGATGATTTAGGGTGCAGTGCTTATGCTGTCCTTCCTTCCCAGGTGGTACTACATCGTGGTCGTGCCCGCGGATCAGAGCACCAGCAGCCTGACTGCTCGCTGGCGGACACCTGATGAGATGGAGCTGGACCAGGTAGGAGCCTGCAGCAGCTGCTGGAGTGGAAGGGGCTCCCAGGGCGCCTGGCATGCTTTGCCCAGGCCTCCTGAGAGCAGCACGGTTGCACCCCAAGAGGCACGTTCACCCCAAGATGCAGCTTGCCCTGTGCAGGAGTCCTGCTACCCTCATGGCACGGTGCATGTGTGGGTGTCAGGAGAATCTCATGCAAGGGGTTTGTGGGCTCTTTCTTCCTCACACACACCAGCCACACAAAGCAATTAGGAAAAATTCCAAGAAATCACACACACAATTTCACAGAAGTCACACACAGGTCCATTAAGAAAAAAAAAATAGTTGTAAGGTTGAAGCACTGAGAAATTACAAAGTGTTAGAAGATGCAAGTCAGCCCTTGCTTATCATTAATCTTTAATTACATGATTGCACAGCCTTTTCCATGGTGTCCCAGCTCATTCCACATACGGGTGGATCTGTTCTGCACGTGAAGCAGAGCTGTGTGATGAAGAACCACCATCCGTAGGCCTCCTGCATCATTTCTTTGCAGAAGCTGGAATTTGTTACAAGAAAGAGAAGACTAGGATGAGAAAGGATGGTTTGATTTTGTGCTTTAGGTAGTTAAAAAGCTATCCAGAGGACTGTTTTCTATCTCTGATTGTTTTACTTAGACCCGGGCAAATGATTTAAAACAGCTTTTGTATTAGCAGCCACTGTCTTGGTTCTTTTTGGAGCGCTCAGTTGGAGATGCTGGAGCCTTAGTTGCAAAGCCTAAGCATCCCCAGCTGCAGAGAAAGTCGATAGGAGCTCTACTGGATACAATCAGTGAAGTAAAAAATGCTGAGTTTTCTTTAAAAACAAAACAAGCTTTTCAATTTGACATTCAAAATTAGTGGACGTTTTTTACATTAACGTCCCTGTGCCTCTGTTCTCCATCTGTAAAATGAGGATAATCGCTTTCATCTCACCTCATATGGGTGTTTGGAAGATAAGATCGTTAATGTTTGTGAAGCACTTGTAATATTACAGTGATCAGCACCATAGAAAAGCCCACGAGGAAATTATTAATTTTGTCTTCTGAGCCGGGTTTGAATAGTAAGCAATAAACAAGGCCTCAGGCTGCATAATGCAAAGAAGAAAGCAAAATATGGAATAGCTGCTCTTTGATTAAGCACTGTCTGTCCTGTGTATTGAGCAAGGCAGGGGAGTTACAGAGAAGACAGTCTGTGACCATGTAGTCAAGGATCATAACATGGTGCCCATACATCAGACAGCTGAATTGTTTTTGCACAGGTGATGTTAGTCCTGACATTTTCTCATTTTTGAGGATCTGAACTGTGCAAGCCTAGCACTCCTTTGGTGCAGGCTTTTGGTGTGTTAGGTGTAGAGGTGGCAGCAACATCCAGCAGCCTCAAGCACAGCTGGAGCCCCATGGTGTCATACGCACACAGCTGTGCTTTCTGCCGAGAAACAAGAGGGGAGCAAACTCCACCATGCAAAGGCTACCTGTCTGCCTCTTCCCCCGTGCTTTCTCTAACATACTGTTCGTAAGAGGGCGAGGATGGACTGATGAGAGGAAAGAGGAGGGAGTGCCTTACCGAGCTCTCATGTCAGAGGGAGTGAGCTCAGCAGCACAGCTTTGTGTGCATGTCACTGTCCCCAGCCCCACCATAGCACTGACATTCCCTGGCTGCCCTGACAATGCTGCACTGATACATTCGTGTGTGAAATGTATTTCATGCCTCTTTCTTCATTTTAAATTAGAATTTCTGTTCCGAGCCTGGTATTCATTTTTACTCATTAGAAAAACATCTTTAAACATCTGAGAGTCTTTTTTAGCAGTGTAATTGAATTTTTGTGTGTTTATATCCTTTTTCATGAATTTGTGGCAGACTATGAAATTTGCCATTTTTATTCCGAACATCCCATGAAATCTGTTATCACTCCGTGATTTACACAAAGTTCTGCCTGCAACCCAGCAGCAGGTGAAATATTGAAGCACTGACAGAAGGGAAAGACACAGCAAATGTCACTTCTTGCCTCTACATCAGTGTCAGCTGTAATTCATGTCCAGTGGCCGTAGAGAATGTGAGTTGCTGTCCGTACCAATAGCTGGGCCACAAAATACGGCCCGGTTCCCTTGCAGCCCACTGGGATGCCCTGACTGGGTGGCAGCCGGGCTGTCCCAGTCCTGCCACTCCCTGTCAGCATCCCAGGGCTCAGGGCTCACCCAGAACCGATAGGTGCACAGTGAAGGTCAGCAGATGTGTGCCCCAGCAACACCTAAACACACACACACACCTCCTTCTGGTTTATTTGTACCATGTCCAGATCAAACCCAGTGTCTTTTCCTGCCTTCCCTTCCTCCCTGCTGAGTCCTCCAGCTGGTGAGGGAGCAGCGCCAGGCGGTGCCAGGCTGGGCGAAGCAGTAGTGATGCACCTTGTTTGTCCCCAGCTGCTGGAGGCCATCAGCCAGGGGACTCAGAGCAGGCGCCAGCGCCGCCAGGCAGACAGGCTGAAGCCTTACATTGCTGCTCAAGTGGACGTGCTGCCCGAGACCTTCACCCTGGGGGATGAGAAGAACTACAAAGGTTTCTACAACAAGCCCCTCTCTCAGGACCTGAGCTATCGCTGCTTCGTGCTGGCCTCGCTGGAGGACGGAGACACGGTAAGGGCTTCCTGCTGGGGAGGGAGGCACAGCCTTTCCTAGCAGAGCTGAGGGGTGAGAGTCTGACGTGGTTGGCATGCGAGAGTTCCTAATTCTGCTTTGGTTCAAGTAAATGCCTGGGGAAAACAGCCCCTGGAGCCCCTGGTCCTTCTCCAGCCAGAATCTCACTCCCAGCTGGAAAAGCAAACCTGCCTCCTAGCGCAGGGCTGGCAGCAGGGTGAGCTGCACACGTGCCTGCTGTGTGGAGATTCTTACTCCCGTGCCTCCCCTTGCTGGAGGGAAATGGGCCATGCCTCTGTCAGTAATGTGTCACCGGGCTCGTGGGGCCTGGGCATGTGATTGGGAAGGGAGCAGCTGGTGCAATAAGCAGGGAGCAGCGCACTGAGACCTTGCATCAGTGTCCAGCTGTAAACAGGGAGGGCAGGAGTGGCGGTGTCAGTGGCTAGTGTGTAAATAATGGGAATAATAGAGATGTACAGAGCCTTTGGTCGGCTTCCAAGCTGCAGCTTCCTTCCTCAGCCTCATTTGCTTGTAATGGCTCATTAGGGCTGGTCAAGTTCTTCATTACTCATCCAGCTCACGTGTTCTTGTGGCAAGATGTGCACGCTGGTGAGGGGAGGAGAGTCACAGATTAACAATAAGGTAAAGCAGAGGCCTCGGGGTATGCTGTCCAGGCAATCCCTGTCAAGAAGAGATGACCGTAACCAGATGATCCCAGACTAACATCGTCTCCTCCCTAGCAGAGATCTGCCACAGCCCTCCCGTGAGCCACCAGCAAGCAGGGTTTTCACGCTCTGCTCCTACCTACCACCTTTCCGCATCCCCTGCTGCATCACACACATTTTCATTTGAAGCATGAGACACTCTCTGCAGGGCTGTGCACCATCTCCCCCGCTCAGCTCCTCTGAAATTGCTTGCTGTGTCTCTAGTGTCAGCAGGCAAGTGTGGCGTTGGATTTTTTAAAGCAGAGGTGGGGTGGGTGAGGGGTTGAAGCACCACCTGTGAGACCAGGGGCACCTGCACCTCACAGTCTGCCTCTGGACATGCCACTGAGATAACAGTCCCTCTGATCTCTTCGGCTTGGGACTTCTCTTGGAAGGAGCCATTTCCAATGTGTGCCTGCAGAAATGTGAATCTTGGCCTCCTGCACAAAGCTTTTGGGATGGATGCACGTTACCTGGCTGCACAGAGCAGCATCCTCATACCCATTCCCCCACCTTCTGCAGCTTGGCCTTTCTGGGCAGCGATGGGTAAAGCCACCGTGCCTTCCTTTCAAAGCAGCCCCCTGCCCCTACAAAGAGAAGCCCCTGGCCTTCTGCCCTGACCTCTCACATCTGCTGGGGCATCTTCTGGTCTCTGCCAGGCTCAGAGCTGTAGCTGGCCCCTGTTGAACCAGGCAGGTAGAAAAAGGCCGGTGTGTTGTAGTGGTCCCAAGCAGATTTGATGTAAGAACAGAGCTGAAGCAGGAGCCATCAGCTATGTCGGGGTCATTGAAACAGGCTCTGGTAGGGCTGAGACGTTTCACAGAGAAGGCAGGAGCCTCTCCCTTGGCCCCGCAAGCCAGTGTTGTCTCTGAGCACTGATAAATCTGAGGAGAGCAGCTACGATGCTGCACCTGTGCTTGCTGCCAGGAGGATGTTACAGGGAAGAACATTTTCTGTGCTGCACACGTGTGTGAAGCCAGCCTGGCTGGGATCAAGGGCACCTCTGAGAGGAGACCGAGATGTGCATTTGTGTGACACCAGCATGCTTGATTCTTCTCTTTCATCCCCTCACATGGGTGCAGACATGGAGCGCATGGCTAAACTTCGACCTTCAAGCAGGTGATTTATAGATCCACGGTCACCTCTTTGTGACCAAAACCTTCGATGGCAAGAGCAGAGCATTCCTAGGTCCCTAATGCAGGGCAGCAGGTGCTGCTCAGAAGCCACAGGCACTGAACTGATGCAGCTCTGGTCCTCTCTAATAGGGGGAAAGGATTTCTTTTTGCAGCGTTTAACCCTTCTGACCCAGCGAGGCTGAGCTGTGAAGGGACACCACGGCTACGTAAGCCTTAGCAACAGCAGCAGAACAAGCCAGGTGCGGGGTCATTTTTCTGCAGGAATGGGTTGGGTCTCTGCTAATCCTGTCTTGCTGGTGGGGCTAGCAAGCTGTCCCTCCAGGTTATAAATCACCAGGCTGCCAGAATGCAGAAATCTCTGGAAAGGGGCCTGTGAGCATGAGCCCCTTTCCAAGGTCTGTTTATCAGAGCAGAGACACCGGGAAGAAAATGTTCCTGTCATTTCGTTCCTTGAAGAAAACCGGCTAGCCCAGCAGGGGTTTTCCTAATATAGCCCTGTCCTGGAGAGATGTGTTGATATCAGCACAGCAGGTATTATGAACCACTTAGGAATCATCAGCCAGCCCCACTGTGCAATTGGTTGGGATTCAAAAGCCTGTGATTTGGCTCCAAGAGAATCCAGGGCTGGCAAGTGGCTCTTAGCTGGGCTGCTCCAGTTTGGCACCTCGGGGCCAAGTCTGCTGGCCAGAAAGTTGCTGGCATGGGAATGTTTCACACCAGGAAGAGGCTGTTACTGCAGTGTGACCTCTGCTGATGCTGAGGGAGGGAGGATCGTACGGTGTGCTGCCGGGGTTTGAGAAGCATCACCATTCCCTGCTAGCCAGAGGCAAGGGGAAACCTCTGTTTCAGGGATGCGGCTGCTGCTTTAGCCTAATGGATGCTTGCTGTTCTCTCCCTCTCCTGCCGGTGCTGTTCAGAAGAGATACGCAGCCAGCCCCTACTCAGATGAGATTGTGATGGAAGTGGCTTCAGCCAAGCAGCAGGACGAGCCAGAGATGCTGTGGGTGATGGGACCTGTCCTGGCTGTGATACTAATCATCATCATCGTCATCGCTATACTCCTCTTCAAAAGGTGAGCTCCAGTCCAGGGCGGTGCAGTTACAGCATGGGCACGACAGGAGGTGGCACCTTCGAGACTCCTTCCAGCCTTCAGATGGGGGGTGCCTGGTAGACAGTCCTTGGTGGTCGCAGGGAGGAGGAAGGTCTCCTTTATAAAAAAAAAAAGGCTGCTTTATAAAGATTGCAGAATCTTTATGCAGAAGGTAATTAATACCAGCCCCAGGACACAGAGCTGCTTGTGGATTTTGGAAACCTGTGAACAGTGGGACAGGGGAGAGCAGCAGCTTTGTCCCTAAAGCCAGTCTGACCACTCTCTCGTCTCGCAGCTTGGATTTGCAGCACCAGGAACATCTGTAGTACCACTTACCTGCTGAAATTACCCACTAGATCTCTGGCAGGTGCCCCCACTGCTGCGAATTTTGACAGGGGGACATGGTCTTAGTGAGAACAGGGCGTGGATGTGACAGGCTGAAATCGGAGTAGGAGCGCTGCTCTTGAGGCCCCTGGGTCCTGGCTGCTGCGTCCCTGCTGAAGCAGCCTCCTGCTCACACGTAGCAGAGCAATCCTGCCAGAGCTGTAACTGGTGTGAGGCGATTGTTAGTCCTTGCAGGTTGCATTTGCATGTATCTGCGTAGCCTGTTCAATTACACTCGGTCATATTGTCTATCAGCTCAGCTCCAAGGTTCTGCTCCTCCTGGACTCTCTATTTACTATTTATGTGTATCTGTAGCTTGGGGAAGGGAGCTGCTTTTGTTGTCTGATTAAATGGAGCTCTGCTGTGCATGTGCAGTCAGTGCCTTTCTGTGTCAGTGATCATCTCCTTTCTTCTGTTTCTGCTCTTCCCTGGATCTAGTAAACAAGAAAGGTATGAATCCATTTTATCTTCTTGTTTTGCTAAAATTTCAAATCTATTTCCCTGTTTAAATATCAAGCCTGGTGCTAGTAAGGGGCATCTTTGTTTTTGGGAGCTCAGGGCTTGCCAACACTGGGGGTTTACAGAGATTTTGTTTCCTCAAAGGCATCAGCCTCCCAGTAATTGTTAGCCCCTCACAGGCTGATGCAGGGAGATGGTTCCAGCGTAAAGACTTCCTAGATTGTTTTTGCAATTAAATTAAAAATCCAGAAACAACAACAGCAGCAGTTATAGGTGCTTCTTTGTATTCTCAGTCACTTCAGACTGAGAGCTGTTGCAGCAAGAGTGCAGGTGCATTCTTGCATTCTGTAATGAGGAAGCTTTAAGCAAACACCAGGCAATTGTAAGAAACAAAGTGTTGGCTGATCTTTACGGTGGGAAAATGGCCCCCTCCCTCTCTGCCCAGGGAGTCTGTACCTGGGCCCCACAGATACTGTGCTCGCCTTGTTTTAGCTCTGCTTTAACCCAGCCTGGTGTGGGTCGAGCACCATGAAGCAGCCCCAGCCCTCTGTGCTCACCCTCAGCATTCGTGTCCCTGCTGCATCCTAGCCCACGCAGCAGCACCTCCGTGTCCAGCACCACCTGCGTGCTCGGAAGGATGCTCTGTTATCCTCCTGCTTTTCTCCCGACGGTATATCTGCTGCATATTCACAATTTCACATCTACAATGGGAACAAACAGAACCTGAGTAGCAGTAGCTAGCTTGGGATCTGGAGGTTTGTTTAGCGGTGGCCCCAACTAGGCTAATGAGAGAGGCAAACATTAATGATATGCCGTGCCCATTCCCCAGCAAAGCTAGGCCACCTTGCTCAAGGGCTCAGGGACTGGCACGCAGTAGCACATGGCACATCCTGCTATGCTCCTGAGAGGAAGAACAGCGCTTTATTTGTTTGCCATGTATTTTTCTTCCCTTCTATCAATGCTCTTAGTCTGTCGGCTCTTTTGTCTCAGTCCAGGCAGCTAGAAGGCTTCTGAGGTGTTGAGACACCTCTGAGGTGTTGCGAGTATTGTAAGACTCACAAGCTGGTCCTCCCCACTGAACCACCCCAGTGCCTGATGCAGCCACGGGCTACAGATGGAGCTTGCTTGCAGTCTGTGCTTCAGAGCAGGTTTCACTCATGATTTATGCACGAAATTTTACTTAATTTATTACCAGTAGTGCCAGCCCAGCATGGGCAGGGGAAGTGATGGTGCCCTGTGCCTGTTTAGAGCATTTCTGATCATGGGTGGTTCAGGGTCACCACCATCCAGAGCTGCAGCTGCCTGTGTGCAGAGCATGGCAGCCCTCGGGGTGCTTTGAAATGCCTCACAATGACGGAGGAAGCAGACACTGGCTGTTGTGATTTACAGGGTGGTAAACGTGCTAGCGTTTGTGTAGACGAGCAGTGGTGCAGCTCCCTCTTTTGCAGAAAGCATCAGGTCAGCAGAGGGGTTCATCATCAGGCAAAATCCATTTTCAGGCTGTAGCCAGGAGAGAAAATCTCTGCGTATTATTGCTGCACGCTCAGCACCTTGGCAAAGCACCAGGATCAGCACAGGCTCAAAAGAGTGTCCCTGTCCAATACCCTTCTGTACTGCACTGGAATATCCAGTGTACTTGTAACACAGAGCAAGAAGTGGGACAGAGAGAATTGCTAGAAAGCCTGTTTGCAGTATTAGATTGTCCTTAGTATTCACTTGTCCGCTTCTTGATTGGATCTGTCCCTGCCTTGCCTGTGAATTCCAGCAAGAGCTCGAGGTGGTGGCATTGCTTTAGGCATAAATATAGCATGAAGAGACAACAGTGTATTTTATTGTTCCATTAATACACGCCTTGGGTGCCTTCAGCCATTCAAGACGTATATTAATGGCCCAATAAAACACACCCTGAAGAGCCTTTACACTATTATATTACAGTGTTCTATATTTAAATATGTCTAATACGTGAGAAAAAAAAAATTGGATTATATCCTTCCACTACAGGAAATAGTTCCTAGAGGGAGTACAAGGGAAAGAGGTCTTGGATCTATCAGCTTTTTCTCTAGTAAATGTTATGCAGAATATCACATTTCAAAGTGCCTCACTAATCAAACCTCTGCCATCTCTGAAATACAATGAGTCCTGTTCAGAGATGGGAAGTGGGAGGCACAGAAGATGTGACTTGCCTGGAGCCCCAGCTGGGATGGAGCTGGGTAGCTGGGACATGGGCACCCAGACTCCTTTCCAGGGTGGTTTGTGCCAGGCTCTGCCAGAGCTCACCTGCTTGTCTCCATCCCCTGTCTACAGGAAAAGGGCACACTCCCCCTCTTCCAAGGATGAGCACTCCATCGGCCTGAAGGACTCACTCCTGGCCCATTCCTCTGACCCGGTTGAGATGAGGCGACTCAACTACCAGACTCCAGGTAGGAGCAGCAAACCCCCTCGTGTCCCACCTGCCCCAGTTCCCCTTCACCAGGTCACCATGACAGAGGGAGAGCCACAAGCTTTCCCTCAGCAACTCTGCACCTTCATGGGCACAGGAGCACAGATGGGGCTTAGCCCAGGGTTATCCAGGTAGCCACTCTGCCTGCCAATCCTTCTCCCCAGCCCTGTCACTGCAGGCACACAAGGCTGGGAACCCAGATGGGGACAGCCCATGTCTGTTGTGTGTCAGGTTCTACACGAGGCTTGCACACAGCCAGGGCCAAGTGGTCACCGTGAGCCAGGAGGAGCCCCCGTACGGTGCTGGGAGAGCTCGCAAGCACCCGTGCCCACGTTGCTCCCAGGTGCTGTGCTGGCTTGGTCCAGGCTGGGGCTCAGCGCTGAGCACTGCTGGTGTGGTGCTGCCCACAGGGGAGGGACGGGGCGGTGGTGAGCTCTTATGCTGCAAGGGTGTCCCAGCAGCTGTGTCCTGGGACGGTCGGTGTGCTGACACTCCTGCTCTGCTCAGCTCAGGGCGAAGAGCTCCCTGCAGCCCCCGCTGCTCCCCGGGCAGTGCTGTTGCCCAGTGAAGGGCACTGCTGGTTTCAGTGGCCTCAGTCCAGATGATGGCTCAGTAACAGCTGTTGCTTTCTCAGTCTGACTGTTCACTGCAGAGCATCTCCAGTCATGCCTGCGCTGGCCTCCGGTGCCTCGGGCTGTAGCTGTTTGCCAGCCTGCAGAGGCAGCTGTACTTCCCACCGCAGAAAGGTCTCATGCTGCTGCTTTGTGTCTGTCTGTCTCTGATGGCACTGAAAGCACAGTGCCTGTCATTGTAGCGATCAGAGGCGGGCTCGCCCCAACTCATTCAGAGCCTTTCAGAGAGCCTGAGTCCTAGATGAAGTGGAGGAGGGCTTGGGTTTTGTGATGGAGGGAGCAGTTAGCAATAAATGAGGCACAGCGCTCTTCTAACTTGCAGCTCCTCCTGGTCTGTAACCTACTTTCCTTTTCCTCCCGCTGCTCATTCAGCTAAGAGCTTTCGTCTAACAGGGGAGTTTTGAAGGGGCCATTTCCTGGTGTAAACATGCTGCCCCTGGGAGGGAGGGAGGGCAAGCGGAGCCTTTCCTCCTGCTGCTCACAGCGGTCTGGCTCGGCCCCGACTGCGGTGGCGTGGGTTTCACCAGCACAGCTCCCTCCGTGCCAGAGCAGCTGCCAGAGGAATCACGTCTCCCAGGCAGGACCGATGGCAGCTTTTGTGGGTAGGATGAAGCAACAGCCTGGCAGTTGTCAGCCAACCTGGCACGTTAATTGGCCACAACAGACCAGCACAGGAGGAAAACACTGTAGGAAGCAAGGGAGGCACCTGCAGCGGGGAGAGAACATCTCAACAGGCAGATGATGGCAAGCAGCAAGAGATGTCGGGATCGCACACAGTCAGCAACAGCTCGTGGATCCTTGGGAGGAGTGAGGTGTTGAACAGGGCACCTGGTCAATGGCCAGGGTGCCTGTGCGTGGGGATTGGTCTCTGTGACATGTCCCACAGCCCAGGGACACGGGGGACACCTTGCTGTGTGCTTGTGGTTCACATTGCGTGGAGGAGTGTGAGAGGTCAGGCACCTGCTCCCCCTCCAACAAAGAGTTTGGGTGTTGGCAGCAAGGGCTTCCCTTGCTAGAGCTGTAGGAAGGGGCAAGGGCTGCCATCAGAGAGAGGCGACATCCAGGAAATTTTCCTTTCCCACCTGTACCTAAGAATAAGCCAGAGATACCGGCTCATTTCTTAATTTTCCAGATCACTCTGGAGAGATAAAAACAACCCCAAGAGCCCGGTTTGCTGGAGGCAGCAGTGCCCTGCGATGCTGCCAACCGGTGCTCCCCACCCAGTGACAGCACCACGTCCCCCCCCCATCACTAATGAGGCTCTGTGGGGTGGAAGCAGGTGTCGTGTGGCTAGAAATGACTGTTCCAGCTCCTGACAGGCTTGTACTCGTTAACAAGGAGGCACAAAAGCCTGCGAGCCCAGCAGGCCTGTGCTGCTGCCCCTGTCACCCGCCGGCAGCCGAGGCGGTGCCGCGGGGGTGCGCTGACAAGAGGTGCTGGCCACTGGCCCTGCACGCCTCAGTAGCCAGCCTCCCTGCCGGAGTGTGCTGAGCAGGGAAAACCTTGTTTCATGCATAATTAATTGGGCTACTGTTATTAAATATTAAGCTTTCTCATTTTTGTGGGTCTTACTTCAGACAGAGGTTATTTCCCCGCTCTGTACCGGCTCACTGCTTCGCTAAGTGGCTGGCAGGATGCGGGACCAGCAGTGTCCCCGTGTGCCATGAAAGGAGGCCGGGTTGTGCTGCCCAGGAGCTGCAAGCCAGCTGGAGGCTCTGGGGCACCAAGCAGAGGTTGCTGGGGCTGCGGGCAGTCCTGGCCACCAAGCAGCACAAACCTCCCTGTACCACCATCTCCCTGCCCTCCCCTGGGGCACGAGGCCCCAGCCAGCAGTGTGCAGTGGGAATTGGGGCTCTCAGCATCAGCTGGGGGCCTCTGTGCCCGCTCCCCGCTCATACTCGCACCGCCACTGGGTTGGCAGCATCAGAGTTAAAGCCCTGTGCAGGAGGGAGGCTTCTGGTGCTGTGCAGGTGGTGCTTTCCTTTGCGTCTTCACCTCTCTGTCTTTCCATTTCTGAACCTCTGCGATGATGACTAAAGGCTAATGGGATTTCTGTTCTTGCCCCGTTTCTTTTCTTTGCAGGTGCCAGTGTCCCCAGTTGCCCGAATATCTCAAGTTAGTTTTAACTCCTGTATTTATCTTTTGACACCTTTTGCTTTTTCTTTCCCTTTCTCTCTCGTCTCTGTAATTTCTGTTTCAATGTCATGAAGGTCACCCTCACTCACAGCAGACTGTAGATCAGCAGTGATTCCACTTTGGGCCACGACGCGCGGGCCCCATGGGTGCTGCGTGCACGGCAGCGCAGCGGCTCCCACAGCACAGCACGGTGTGGCAGGAGGGCAGGAGCTGGGTGCCGGGCTGCCCCAAGGCTCCTGCGGCAGCCTTTTGCCTGCCAAGGGAGGCAGTAATAACAGCACTGTGGGAATAACTGCCCCTTTGCCTCTTCTTTGCCTTGTGAGCTTCAAATTCACTCTCAAACAGCCATAAAAGTGTCTCCTCCCTGCTGAGTCTGGGCATCCACACTCAGGAATGGGAGAGGTAGCAAAGATGCTTCCCCCAGGGGCAAAGCCAAGGGCTTTGCATGCTGCAGCCCTCCTAGCCTGGCAGAGAGCTCGACCTTCTCTCACCACAATCCTTAGAAGAGCGTGTAGAAGTCTGGTAGTGTGCACAAAGCCCATGCAAATTCCCTCTGCCTTACCCTGCACCACATGTGGCTGTTGTTCCACATTCACCATAAGAGGACAGCGACTGCCTCTTCTTCCCCTTCTGCTCTTGCAGCTCCTTTGGTGCTACAACACTCCTTTGACTAGCAAAGCTGAATTTTGGAGAGATACCCTTGAATTTCTCAGCAGAGATGAATGTCTGCAGCGCTGCCGTGGTCCATGGCTCTGCTGTGCTTCATACACGACCACACTGGGATAACCACATGCTGTGGTTATGTTTCAGCCTTTCTTCCTCCAGCCCCACACTTCTGCCTTGGCCCCATGCTGTTCTCCTCATTTACTCGCTCATCCAGAGCCGCTCGGCGCTACAAAGGCTGCTCCTGAGCTGCAGCCTCTGGAGCTGGGCAGCAGTGAGCAGAGTTTGCAGAAACCAGAGCATCATCTTCGTGGGCCCTGCTCAGCCACCTCGGGGATCCTGGTGGCAAACAGGGAAGCACCTGCAGGAGGACCTCAGCACAAGGCAGAAGAGGGCTCCCTCCTTCCCCACCTGTCCGTGCGCTGTCCGGCCACCCGTGGAGAGCCCCGCACTGACAAGTGCCGGAAGGCTGAGCGCGTGGTGGATCAGAGCTCGCCTTTGTGCAGCAGTGGCAGGTGCTTTGGGCAGAGGTGTTAGGAGCCCAGCTGGACAGCAGCTGCAGCGTAGCGTGCAGTGACACTTCCCTGTTATCACCTAATGACTTGTCACCGCTGTGTAAAATGCACATACCCAGCCTGGGGACTGCTCCATCACCTCGGCGGCCCACCGCTGCCATCTGCGGCAGCGTTCAGGCTCCAGAGCCATCGAGAAGCTCCTGGCCATGCTCCAGCCCGTCTCCCTGGGTGTGAATCAACAGCTCCAGCCTATTAATAATCATTATTTCCCACGTGGGGGCTCTGGGAAACCCACAGAGCAGCCGATGGAGTCATGAGCCTTGGGATTTGGATGAGCCAGGCTTTGGATGAGGTGTTTCACAGCCGCGTTCTTGCCAAGTCACCATCTCAGCTTCAGGGAAGGAGGTGGCGATGGCTGAGCCCTGAATCCCAGAGCTCGGTGGTTTGCACGTCCCAGCCCGGCAGAGCTGGGCTTTGGGCCCTGGAGCCGGCTCTGCCCTGGCCACGGGAAGGCACTGAGCTGCCTGGCAGTGAGCAGAGCTGCCCCTCAGCTCTCAGACTTGTGCCACCCCCGACCCAGGGAGCAGCAGTACCTCCATCGGGTCATTCCCACCTTTCCCCAACTCCCCAGAGGACAGGGCGATGCCCGCCCCGTAACGCTGTGCTCATACACTTGCAGGGGCTTCCCCTGCCGCAGGTCCGGGCAAGTTTCTTTTTGGCTAATGCCATAGTTAGGGCTAAGCAGGAGGATCAGCCTCAACCCTTGGTGGTGAGAGTGCCAGAGAACCCCCGTGTTCAACCCCAGCCCGTGTGGGAGCCTGGGAATCACCCCGACAGCACCCCCAGGCCCGTTCCCATCGGGGGCTTGCCCGAGCCCCTGCCCGCTGCGTGGCCTGCTCTGGGTGCCCGTGGCTGTAGTGTCTGAGCATGCTCACCCGGTCATGCCCATTCTGCACATCACTTTTCTTTTCGTTTTCACTGAACCGTGTGCTCTGAGAGCGCGTGCCGCATGCCGCGTGGTCTCGCCGACCTCCTCTCCATCCCGCCCGGCGCTTCACATCGTCCGTCCCGCGTGTCCGCCTCGCGCCCACCTCTTGGTTTTGCTGTGCACATGCTGCTGTCGAGCCCCCCCCCCAAGGCATGCAGAGCTGTGACCCGTTCCCTCTCCTCCCTTCCCTCCTTGTCGCACCCGCAGGCATGCGCGACCACCCCCCCATCCCCGTGACGGACCTCGCCGACAACATCGACCGGCTGAAGGCCAACGACGGGCTGAAGTTCTCCCAGGAGTACGAGGTGAGCGTGGGAGCGTGCTGGGCAGCGGGGCACAGCCCTGCCAGCCGGGGCTTTGGGCGGACCCCCAGCGGAGAGGGCTCGGGAGCTGCGAGCGATGCCTCCCCCGCAGCGGCATCGCCTGCGTGGGCCCCGAGCCAGGCTGGGAGCCTGCCAGCAATCCCTGCCAGCCCCGAGCGGTGGGAACGTGCCCTGAGCGCTCGGAGCACGGCTCGTGCAGGGAAACGGCCGAATGCGCCACAGCACGCCGTGCTCCCACCATGGTTACAGCCCTGGGAGTGAATGGGAGCTTGTGTCCAGCTGCCTGGGCTGTGCTTCTCCGCTCTGCTGGGCAGCCCGCCCCTCGAAAACAAGCAGGCATTCGGGTTTCCTGCCCTGCTTTCTGCGCCTCTTCCCCCCTGCATGCCGCTGCACCCTGCTGGTGTTAGCCCCTGCAGCTCAGCTCTGCTGATGTCCCGCTGCCTCCAAGCAGTCCTGAGCTGCAGACTCCCCCAGGGACGTGCCTCCAGGGCTGGGCACTGTCCCCACCCGCACTGATGCTGCCTTCGTGCTCACATGGGCATGCGATACACCTTTGGTGACACCCCCATCCTGCACGGCACCTCCAGCCCCAGCCCCTTAATGCCCATCCTCCCCTGAGGGTGACTTGCCAAGGGGGTGAATGTGTGCAGGGGACGGGGCCGAGCAGCACAAGGGCTGCCTTGCCTTTCTCACCTCTCTGCAGGCTGGGTGATGAGGTTGGAAACTTGAAAATTTAGGGAAAAATTCCTCTGCCAGCTGCGAGAGCAGCACTGGCAGGCTCTGTTTTCCTGTGCTTGCATGCAGGACCCTCTTGAGCTGTAGGGGACTTAGAAATAACCCCCCACTCATATTAAGGAGGGAATAAATTTGGGATGCGTCCTTCGCATGTGTTATCACTTCTGTTTGAATTGTTATCTGTTGGTGCCCGTGGCCTCCCCTTCCTGCAGCATACTGGTACTGATTCATGAGATGAGATTAGAACATTTCCCCACGAGGTAAAATTATACACGCCAGGAAAGGGAAAGCAGATCTCTGCGCTGAGAAGGTGAGGGACGAATTCCAGCTAGTTCAAAGGGTGAGCTGCGTGTACCTGAGGGAGGCACGGAGCTCCTGTTTGCTTCAAGATGCTAAGAGGAGGCTTCGCTGTCCCTCCGCACACCGCTGCCCAGGCTGGAGAGGAGCTGCGAGTTCAACAGCTCCAGCCCCGCGTTGCGGCTTGGGAAATGTCTGGAGGAATAATGTGCTTCTCTTGCAGTTGCTTGCGCTTTCGTGTCGGTCCTGTGAGTGCAGCGCCGAGGTACGCAGTCATATCTGTCTGCCTCGGGCCTTTCGTGATGAGTCCGGCTGAAATGTTAAGCAGGGATGGCCGCTGTGCTGCGTGCGGGCTGCGCCTCTGCTGCGCCGCGGGGCTGCGGCAGGATCCGGCACCCGGGCGCTGCCGTCCTCACGCAAGGTCTGCGCCGCTCGGAGCCTGCAGCATAACACCGAGCTGTGGGAGCTGCTTGGGGAAAAAAACAGCCTTAAGTAAATTCTCTTGGCTGTTTTCATGAGCCGCTCTCTCCTCATTTCTCTTTCTTTGGAGTATCGCGGCTGGTTGAGAGCACCAATCAGTTGTGCTTTTCATGTTGAAGCAGCTGTTAAGGAGCTGATTGTTGCATGTAATCTTTTACCCCTGGATTCTGCTGCATCAGACTCCTCATCAGACAGAAATTACCAAACATGACGGGTTCATAAGGTGTTTGACACTAGGAGGGGCCCCAGAGCAGAAATGGTTGCCCCTTCCTGGCACATGGGGATCATTACAGCCATTTCCCAGTTGAGATCCTGGGAAAAAAAATAATCCAGGACTGAGTTGGCAGAGATGGGCAGGGGTGCTGGTGCGATGGGTCTGCTCTCATCCTGCTCCCTGGGTTTGGCATGGTGATGGCTCCCCTCGGGGCTATGCTTGGAGGGCAGGACGGGGCAGGGCATGCCTGGCGGGCACTGCTGATAAGGGAACCTGCAGAGAGGATGTGGAAAGAGCAGGGGTGGGAGGGAGCGGGCTGTGCAGCCCCAGCGGGAGCCCCCACTGCAAGCAGTGACCCAGCAGTTGAAAAGTCCTGGTGTCCCCACGGCAGGGTCGTGCTGCCACACGGGGCATAGCAGAGCTGCGCAGGGAGAGCCGAGGGAGGCAGGATTCCCTGCTGAACCCCTACAGCCCGTTTGCTGTTGGGCTGTGCTGGGGAAGGGTTGCGTGTTGAGTGGTTCTGCAGAGCAGCCTGACGGCTCCACGGGGTGCAGGGCTGTTAATAGATGGCTCCCGTTCCAGCAGCAGCGGCACCCCAGGCAGAGAGCAAATATTTAACAGCACTTCAACCGCCGAGGCCAGCTGCCTAGAGCCATCAGTCTGGCGCTTGCCTCGCTGCTGCCGGAGGTCGCGGGGTAACCCAGACACGGGTGACACGAAACAAGACCTGTGGGCACCTCCTCGCACGCCTGCGGAGGAAGCAGGGAGAGCAGCAGAGATCTCTCAGCACGGCCTGGCCTCCATTCGCACAGGTCAGGGAACAAATAACATCGCTCACACCTGCTGGCAGCCCGCGGGGCCGAGCAGCCGGGGCGGCAAAGCCAGCGAAGAGCGAGCTGCATGCCGGGTGCCACAAGAGCAGGCTCCCGTGCTGAGGGTCTGCCCTCACCCCGAGGGTCCCAGCCGGGCCCCCCGCTCCCACCGGTGCTGCTGGAGAGGCTCAGCTGCAGGCTGGGAGCTGCAGCAGGGCTGGGGGGAGCAGAGGGCAAGGGCCTGGCATGTGTCCCGGCCCGGCTGTGCCAGGAGGGTATTTCATTTTTAGCATACAGCGAGAGCTACAGTGAATTTACAGTGTGGGATTAATGGAATTAAGTAAGTGGAAGGGAGGCCAAGGCCCTTAATTATTTATCGGCAGGCGCTGGCGGGTGCTGTGGCTGTGTTGGAGCTCCTCCTGTGGGCCGCCTTCCCATGCTGCAGCCCGTGGATACGGCGGGATCTTGCGCTGAGCTGAGGGATGCCTGCAGTGTAGAAATGAGTGTGCAACGAGTGTGCACGCACACACGGCATCTTGAGCATGGGATCCACCCATTAGCAAACACAGACATGGGGCTGCTTCCTGCTCCCTTGGGGGTGCTGCCGTTGCCCTGCACCACGTGCCCAGGAGAGAACTTTTTCCTTGTGTCCAAACTGCGACTTGAGGCTGCTGCCCCTTGTGCCCAGTCCCTCTGGCATGCCCCTCCAGGGCACCCTGCCCAAACCCTCTGTTCACTGGCATTTCCCCCAAAGCCCCCAAGGACACGAAGCCTCCAATGCTCCTGGCAGGGAGCAGTAGGGCCCTGCTCAGGCAGCAGGAGCGGCACTGGGGTCCCCAGGGGTGCTGAGCCCCAGGGTGCTGCTGCAGGGGTCCGGAGAGCCCCCGGGGAGCTGCACGTTGCGAGCGTAATGGGCTAATCGGGAAGTGGCCTGGCAGGCACACAGCGCTCACGTTCCGGTAAGAGGAATAATAAGGCTGAAGCAGTGCCAGCCATTGATTCGGGAGCGCATTATGTCCTCATTTGAGACGTGGCGCAGATTGACAGCGGTCAATGCCTGTGCTAATGTGCTTGATTTCACAGGAGGCTGGGAAGCGCTAACAGCCCGAGCGCCTTCCCCTCGCCATGCCTTTGTGCAGCAGCTGGGGCCGCAGAGCAGCACAGGGGCACAGCCACGCAGCCTGTGGTGGCCAAGCTGTCCCTGCCCCGCCACAGAGCAGGGACACAGCCCGCAGCCAGGTCTGGGAGCTGTGCTGAGGAAGAGGGGGCAGCAAGCCCAAGGCGGATGGCATCCGAGAGACAAACTGGCACCCAGGGATGTTTTCAAGGCATTTGGAAAGTGCTCTCGAGGCTGTCGAGGAAAGAGCTCTTTTCCAATCCCGTTTCAATGGCCTGGCTCCGTCTTTATGTTGATGGCAGTAGCAGCAGGGATCCCTGAGCTGCTTCAGAGAGATTGCTCCTTGCACTTCCATGCTGGGAAGGAGGAGTTTTACTAATTGGGCTTTTTTCTTAATTTGCACTTGCTGTCTTACAACATCTCCCCTGTCTCTTTAAAGCAAAGCAAAACTAAAAGTCACGGTGCTTTTAAGTTTGCTCCTGGCTCATTTCCTTCCAGTTTCCCTTCTGCTTTCTAGGAAGGCTGAGTTGAAAGTGTTACTCTCATTGTGTTTTGGGACAAAGCGGTGATTCCTGCGAGCCCCAGAGAGGAGTTAGAGAAGCTTCCCAGTGCCAGGCAATTGTGGAACAAAGTCGGGAAACAGCAGTGCTGCCATAGACCAGGGTTGCATAGCATCAAGTGGAGATGGCACAAGAGTTGCCAACTGCTGCTCCACGTAATGGGCTTCAACTGCTCTCCAAGCAGCCCATCAGCCTCCCGTTTATTTACTCATTTGTTTGCCTTAAAGGGGGGAACAGGTGTACATTAATTCATCACCAGAGTTTAAATTAAATCATTTTACTTCTAAATGAGTCACTAATTTGCAGGAGTATTTAATTAGACCCTCTTTGCACTCAGGTGCTGTATTACTTCTGACTTTCTCACCTGTTTGCCCTCTTAAGAGGCTGATGATGATTAGACCATTTCTGCACATCCTCGTTGCACATCAAAGCAATTAACCCTAATGGCAGCACCTTGATGCCTCTCCTTGGTTCTGGGGGCTCTTGGCAGCCTCGTCTCCCTGAGGAAAAAACCCTTTCCACCACCGTGGCAGGACTCAAGCTTGCTGGGCAGAAGCTGGCTGCACCCTGCAGCGTGGGCAGCCCTGCAGCCTTTTGGCAGAGGTTTGCAGCATGGATTGAGCACCAACAAGTGCGCTCAGCTCTGCCTGCCCCTGCTGCAAAGGGAGGGCTGGCCCCAGCGCCCACCTGTGCCCAGCGCTGGGCAAGTGCTCCCAGGGTGCAGGTAAGGCTGCTGCTTTCTTCTGTTGCTCCTCAGCAGCCGAAGCATCGTTCCAGGAGGTTTGGACCCAAGTGCCCCAAAGAGGCACCGGGGTTCCTGTGCCTGGGCTGAGGAGTGTGTGGGGCCATGGGCTCCCAGCCAGGAGCGGCGCTTGCAGTCTCGCTCCTCCCGTCCCTGCTGCAGCGCCTTCGAGCGCTGCTGCTGCCTGCTTATTACACTAATAATAGAAAATTACAGGTTTTCTGTGGGAAATGTCTATTTACATCCTACATTTCCCAAACTACCTATTAGCATTGCTGTGATGTCACATCCTCCTGTGTGTTTCCGTCAGCGCTGGCCTCCCCGCCTGCGGACGACGTGCTGCTGCAGGACAGGATGGTGGCCTGGGGACAGGCGGCTGCCACCTGGCACGGTGCTGGCCCGTGCCCTCAGGGCTGGCACAGCCATCAGAGCAGTGCCTGAGCTCTGTACCCAAGCTGGGTTGGGGTGGGAAGTGCCTGCCCAGTGGCACAGGAGAGCAGAGGACAGCGATGGTGTCACCCCGTGCGTGGATGGTGGCTGATGGTGCCGAGCAGAGGGACAGAGGGGACTGTGCAGGTCAGCCCGGTCAGGGAGCTGTGTTTTCCATCTCAGCCTTCTGCTCACGGCCGAGCCGGAGCTGGCTGACTCGGGGGTGTTTTATTGCTGGAGAACCCTCCGGCCGTGGCTCTGTGCCAGGCGATGGACGTGGGTTTCTGCAGAGGAGAGCACGCGGTGCTTCCCCGGCCTGCTTGCTCAATGCCTGTGGGCTGCCAGAGCTTCAGGGGCCCCGAGCTGGAGTGTGGGTTTTAAAGAGGCTTTGCCTGTGCTGGTACCAGTGGGGGGGATTAATGGGATGACTGGTTCCTGCTGTAGGTGCCTGCCCCAGGCTGTGTGAGCAGAGCAAGTCCCTGCACGAGGCAGCTGCCTCAGCGGGTGCCTCACCTGCCCCTCACCAGGGGCCGTCCCGTCTCGGAGGTGCTTCTGGGACAGGCCATTTTCCCCGGCCTTTGTGCACCAGCCGTGATGCCAAGAAGCTTTGGGACGAGGCCGCCTGGCCGGGCAGGAGCTGGGCAGGTGCCCAGGTGCAGGCACCAGCCCCTGGCCTGAGGGGGAAGCGCGGGGTGTGCGAGGCCGGGGCGCGGGATCGGGATGTGCGCTTCTCAGGCAGATGCACGGCGTGCAGGCCTCAGGCCAAGATTTATAACCACGTCTGTTCTCCAGGTTTATAGCTCCTTGTCACTCTATTAACTCAAACGAGAGATGTTTACATTGCATAAGTAGCTGGAGCAGTGGATAGTAACCTATCAATTTTCATGACTATTCCCTGGCAGAAGCTCCTCGGCTGTGTTGCAGGACACTAATACCCAAAGCTCCCGGGGCAGCAGATACCCAGGGCTTGCTATATTTCAGGAGACTGCAGTTCAACATCTCATAAAACCTCTAGGTCAAGAACTGCGCAGTCAGGTCCCTGTGGAGCCCTGGCACAAGACCAAGCTTCTGCTGATGGGTAGCTCTGGAGGAAAGGATGAGCACACAGAAAGAGCCGAGGGCTGCCCCAGCGAGGGGCTGCTTTGCATGCAGGTTGCTGGAGGCAGGTTCCACCGGGGACGGGGTTTTGGTGTGGTCTGGCTCGACAACGTGGCCCGGGACAGCCAAGGCAGGTGTGTCTGGCCTGGGGAAAGGCGCTCGGGGAAATGCCCTGGCTGAAACGTGTGTGTGCTGCAGCATCCTGCTCGGCTCTAACCACTCCTGCCTCCCTCCCCCTCTCTCCGCAGTCCATCGATCCCGGGCAGCAGTTCACCTGGGAGAACTCCAACCTGGAAGTGAACAAGCCCAAAAACCGCTATGCAAACGTGATCGCGTATGACCACTCGCGTGTCATCCTGACCTCCATCGATGGTAAGTGGCACCGTGGTGGGCACCCCAGCAAATGGCTGGGCACGGCTGTGGCAGGGAACCATCCCTTTTCCTGTTCTCAGTCAAGCAGGGGCAAACACTGAGAAACACTGAGCACCAAGAGGTGCTTGGAAGCAGGTCAAGGGCCTGCTGGCCCTGCAGCCCCCACCCCAGCATGGCTGCAGGGCCAGCATCTTCCCCTAGATCTTGTTGGTGTTTGTGCAAAGTAACACCGAGAGCTGAGGGTGCCCTTCCCCTGGAACATCAGGCTCACACGTCCCCCTGCTTGGTGGGAGATGCTTTGGGCCCTGGTGTTCACAGCACCGAGAGAGCCAGCACCACAGGATGCTGCACATCTGTGGGGCCGGGGCTAACGCCTGCTTTCAGTGCCTGCTTTGCAGTCCCCGTGCGTGCAGAGGAGCTGGAGGGCAGGTACTGAAACCCAGGCTCACCAGTCCTCATTGTAAGTCAGCACCCAGCCCTGTGCATCACACCTACATCTGCTCGTGGGTGCTGAGGAAGATGCAGCTAATTCGGTGCCCCCCCTGCCTGGGGAAGAGACTGGCTTTGCATACAGGTGGTCCTGCAGCCACTGGCATCCTTTTCCTTGGGATGGAAGTGTCTTTTCTAATGCTAATGCACCACTGATCCTTTAGGGGAGGAGGGGGAGGTCTAGGTGGTCCCTCACAGCAGGACCTGTTGGCAGCAGCAGTGATGCAGAGCCTTGGGGTGTAGGATCACGGGTGAACCCCCTTAATTAGGCAGCTGTGGGGTGAGCACAAGGGGGACAGTCCCTCTTTTCCAGCATGACTCGGTTGCTGTTAGTGGTGTCTGTGTTCCCCAAGTGCCCTGCCAGGCCAGGCTGCTGCTGCTCCCCCAAGCTGTGCTTTGTTGCTGCTGGAGGCTGCTGAGACCTGCAGGAAAAAAAAAAAGAAATGCCCAGGACAAAAGGGCGAGGGGGAGCCCCCCAGCTTTGTTTCCTTCCTCTAATGAAATGCAGATGCTCTCTCCTTGGGGGACAAGGAGATTCCTGCTGCTTCCCCTCCTGGCAGCCAGGCAGCCCGTGCTGAATTGGGGTTTGGAAACACAGCCCCAGGCCCGTGCTTTGCCACATTCATTCTAGTAACTGTGTGTTTGCATTTTAAAGGCCTTTACAGGAAAATCCTTTCCTCAAGGTGATGGAGGCAGGGCAAGAGCTGGAGCAGCCTCTGCCAGCAGGCAGCAGGGAGGGTCTCACCCCAGGAGGGTCCAGGGGGCAGTGGGAGGAAGGCCTCTGGCTCCTCCAGGGTGCTGGTCCCTGCAGGAGGGGCAGGAGGACATCCCTTGCCCGACATCCCCTGCGAACAGAGACAAACAAATGAAGCAGCCTCATTCTGAAAGGTGCTCTAGGACCATAACAAATAGCTGGTGAATTTAAGACAATTATTTCAATCAGTTGCTTGGGGCCAAACGAGTTCCTTAATATTCCTGCCTGTGAACTTCCCTTTGTGTGCGGGTGGCAGCTGTCTCTCCGCTTTGGTTCTGCCTGATTGTTGCATTAATGTGGTAGCTACAAAGGGTTCTCCTTTGTTCAGGCACCATCCCTGTCCTCTGCAGGGACCCTGCGAGAGATGCTGGCCACACCCTGTAAAGGAGACATGTTAAGAGCCCTGTGAATGTACCCACCTCTGCCTGCGGGATCCAGCAGAGCGATAGGTGCAGGGTCGTGGGCTGTCCCCAGAGTAACACTTTGTCCTTTCTTTTCTCCTCAGGGGTCCCAGGCAGTGATTACATCAATGCCAATTACATTGACGGCTATCGGAAGCAGAACGCCTACATCGCCACGCAGGGACCCCTGCCAGAAACCCTCAGCGACTTCTGGAGGATGGTGTGGGAGCAGAGGACAGCGACGATAGTCATGATGACCAGGCTGGAGGAGAAGTCCAGGGTACAGTCTGTGCTTCCTCGCTGTTCTGGAGCTGGCAGCGTGAGCAGGAGAGAGGGGTGGGAGCAGTGCATGGCGTGAGGGAGCCCAGGGAGAGGCAGGTCCTTGGGAGCATCTCCCTGTGGGGCAAAAGGGTGGCAAAGCCTTGTCACTGTGGTACCTGACAGCCTCTGCCGTGCCCAAATGTCTGTGCACACCCATCCAGCCTTTCCCTGCCCACATCACTCGTGCCAAAGGAGGAGAGCTCTGTGGAGGGAGTGCTGACAGGCTCTGAAAGCCCGGGGGCTGCATCCCACAGGCCGAGAGCTGCAGCGGGTGGGTGGTACCGGCAGCATCCCGAAGTGACAGCGCTCTGGCGATGCAGGGAACGGCTGACGGGGTCTCGCTGCACTGAGAAGGCTAATTTGTGCCTTGTCCAACGACAACATGTATAAACGATGGGCTCGTGCTGCCAAGATTAGATATTCTGATGTAATAAATGCAAAGCTGCCTGCAAGCCGTGGGAAGGGCGCGAGGTGGAGAGGAAGGAGCAGAGCAGGAGCCCTCGCTGCAAGTGGTGGCTCGCGACAGAGCTCAGCCCCTGAGGCTGCAGTTCCTGTGCTGTGACCAACGTGCTCCCGTGCCCAGATGCGCCCTTTGGGCAAAGGCTGCCCAAGCAGGAGGCAGCGTCTGCCTCTCGTGTTCCTAAAAGTAAAATTTTAGTGGTGAGCATTTGTGCTTGCAGAATATTTTAGCGTTGCCATGCCAACAGCAGGAGAAGGGGCTGTGCGCTCAAGCTGTGAAGCACTGGCTATTTTTAGCCCAATAAGATCGTTCTTGAGAAGCAGAAGCTGTCAAGTTTGGGTTTAGTTGAAACTTTTGCCCGCACGCTTTCCCTCCGTTTCAAAGCTTCGGCACCAAAATGCTGGTAGGGGTGTCCCAGCCCACGCTGGCTGCAAGGAAGCAGCTGGAGCAACAGATCACCATGGCAAAACAGATCTGCTTTTCCTGCCTGCATGAAAATAGGCTTTGTTCACGGGCTTCCCCGGCTCTGCAAATGCCCTACAGCCTGCAGGGAAACCAGTGCTCCTCGGAGAGGAGCTGCCTCTAGAGATGCAGCCCAGCTTTGTGCTGTGCTTCCCAAACTCCTGTACCCCATGGCTCTCACCCTCCCCAACCCAACCCAGGGGGTAAAAATGCCCGGCACTGCCTTCCCAGCAAATGGGCTGAGCAAGACCAGAAGGTGCTGATGGTTCACTCTCTTCAGTGAGGAATCATTCAGGGACTTTGTGATTCCCCATTTCAGTCTGGAGCATATGTTTGAAGTGCAAGGAAAAGCCCTTTTAGGTTGCCAAGCAAATCCATGCCCGGAGTCCTGACTCACTCAACTTCCGGGCTGCTGGGCTGTGCGAAGGCACTCCAAGGTGCGTGTTCCTCCAAGATAACAAGCTCCCTTCGACCCCCCAGGCACTTGTCTTTGCCTGACATGTCTGTGCTGCTGAGCTGTGCATTATCTCCCCCCAGCACACTCCCGTCGTGTCATCCCCTAATGACCTCTGCAGCATTGGTTTCTGTCCGAAACACGGTGCGTGTGGCAGGGCTGGGTCCAGTCTTCTGGTGACAGGACAGGCTGGGAGACCCTGTCACGGGCAGGGGGTGACCAGAGCCCTGAGGAGAGCTGCAGGCTTTACCATGGGTGACCTTGGAAAGTCCCCTTGTCCAGGGCCTTCAGAGCAGGCACAGGGTTGTGTCTGCAGCTGCAGGGGGCAGCGGGGCCGCGTGGTGAGGTGCCCAGCGCAGGGCAGGCTCTGCCTCCTTCCCAGGTGAGCTCTCCTGTCCCTCTCGGCAGTGCTGCCTGCAGATAAGCCAACCAGGACCAGCAGAAGCTTTGCAGCCCTGTGGGGGTGACACTGCTTTAAAGGGCTCCTGAGCTGCAGGGGGAAAAAATCTTTAAAGAGCATCAGCTTTTATGGTCTGCAATTTCAGCTGGCTTGATGGTCCAAATCATCCTCCCTTTTTCATGTTTTCACAAAGCGAGAGGCACATAAAGGATAGAAATGGCTGGATTGTGCAATTTAGCTGCCTTCAAAGCTTTACAATCAGTTTCAGAATCATTCGGTGGCAGTTCAGAAACACACATTGTAGATTAGCTTTCCCGGAGCTGCGAGCACGGCGTGTCCCAGCTGGGGCGCATTGCATGACAGAGGCATTAAAGCAGGATTTCTCCCTCCCTGGGCTATCCTCAAGAGCCCGACAGAGCAGGGTGGAGGAGGGAGGTGTCCCCGAGCAGCTCCAGGCTCCTTCTGTCCCAGCCCCAACCCTGAGCAGCCATCCCCAGCTTGTAACATCTCGTGGGGCTCCGTGTCCCCAGGCAGGGGTACAGAGGGGTGCTCAGCCAGGAGATCTGGGGCAAGGGGACGCTGGCAGCCAGGTCCTGCTCCAGCCCTCGGTGCCATTTGGAGCTTGTGAGTCAGGCCAGGAGCAGAGCAGAGCTCTCGAGCCGAGGAGAGGTGCCCGGCTGCTCTTGGGCACAGGGCACCGAAGGGGAGGGACAGGAAGCACTCAGCAGAGCTGCCATAAGTGGCTGTTGAGGACATTACTGTGCTCCTTAAGTTAATGAGAAGCAAGCACCGCCAGAAGAAAACATCTCTTATCTGCTGTAGTGCCACAGTGCATCGGCTTCAGCATAAAATTTACAGAGCTTGAAAATGGGGCATAAACATTATGGGTAAATTTGGCAGAAAATGTGACTGACTCTTATCTGGTCATGAATAAATAATTTTCAATTACCAGCCCGGGCGCTGCTATTATCCCTCACAGGGAACTCCTCTGAAGTTTGTTTTGTGCTCAAGCACACACGGCACCGTGGTGCGTGGGTGGCAGGAGGGGACTGCTGTCCCCGTGGCGTGGGTCAGCCTCGGGGACGTTCCCTGCAAGCTGCAGCAAGGGGCAGGCCAGCACAGGGGGGACGGACGGGGCAAGTGGCTGCCCCTCTGTCCCCCCACCGCCTCTAGAAAGGGGTCACATCATCCCCAAACCGGGAGAGGCAAGCTCAGGTGGCCAGGGATGCGGCTGCAGCTGCCACCCGCTCACAAGGACAGGATGAGTTTAGCTGTGAAAGAAGGTCTGTGACCTCGAGTTGTTGGCTCTGCAGCCAGTCAGCGTAAAATAATGTGCTGCTCTGTGCCAGGCGAGGAGGAGAACCCTCCAGAGATGCGCATGGGGCTGGCCACGCCGTGAGCACAGAGCCAAGGCAGCAGAGCAGATGGAGGGCAGGAGGTGCCGGGCACCCAGCGGGCAGCCCCACTCCGGGCACTTGTGCAGACCCCAAAAAGCAGGGGCAGATGCATCCGTCTGACCCCAGGCTACGGTGCTCCGGCAACCAGGCGGAGTGCAGGATGTGGCTTCTTCGCTCTCGCAAGCCCCACGGTGCTTAAAGTGCCTTCAATTAAAAGGCAGAAGTTCATTGATTTCTAATTAAGCCTGTTGTTTCCCTTCCCACACGTTCCCCTGTAAACACGCTCGGCTAATAATTAAGTTTACTATTCCTTGACAAGCACAGATGATCTTCCATTCACTCCTCTCTCCTAGGGCGGGAAACCATTTTCGGTGCAGTGCACAGGGGTGGGAATGAAGTCTTCCTGCTGTCAGCCGGGCGCTGCGGCTCCGCGGGGTGGGAGCCAGGTGCCAGATGAAATCGGGAGCTCAGGGTGCCAAATTAAATGAGGGAGCTCAGGGCTGGAGACGAGAAAGCCGAAGGAGTCAGTTGCAAATGCTGAGCTGTGAATAGTGGAGGAGGAGGAGGGCATCAGCAGGTGAGCAGGGAGGGAGTCATAGGGAGAGGAAGGAGCAGGAGGGCTGGGGCCCTGGGGATGTATTGGGGCTGTCTGCCAAGCAGGCTTGCAGCAGGAGCTGTGAAGGTCGGGAGGGGGAGAGGAGGGGTGTTTGGGACCCGTTGCACAGTGATTCTTTTCCGCATCCATCCTTTTCTCACCCCAAAGGCCCCAGCCAAGCACTGACCCTTTCTCCTCTCCTCCCTGCAGGTGAAATGTGACCAGTACTGGCCGAGCCGGGGTACGGAAACTTACGGGATGATCCAGGTCACGCTGCTGGACACAGTCGAGCTGGCGACCTACACCGTCAGGACCTTTGCCCTGTACAAGGTATGGCACGGGCTGGGCTGCTCCTGGGGCTGCAGCATGGCCCCAGGCAGAGGCAGCTGCTTGTTCCTCGGGTGCATCTGGCCGCTGTCAGATTTTGGCCAGGACACCTGATGCTCTAATGTAGGCGCTCAGACCCTGTGGAGGGCCCCTGAGCAGAGGCCACGCTTGCCTCTGGCGAGTGTGCATGTAACAGCTGGCCTCCCATTAGATGGACAACACGGGAGGCAGGGGATTTTTAGTGCTGCTGTCACTAATAATGCAAATGGAGGAGCCGTGCTGCCGTTGGTGTGTGCCCTTCTCTCCTGCCTGCTGCGTACCTCATTAGTGTTGGGCAATCCCTGGAGGCAGCACCAGCAGCAGCGTGGCACAGCAGTGCAGGCAGGCTGTGCATGGCCTCAGAGCACGGCCCTGCTGTGCTGGGGGCCTGCTCACACCCCAGGAAGGCATCTTGTCCCCAGCGCTCACCCAGCCAGTCCTCCCACATTGCTGCACAGATCCCTCACCCCGTGAGGCTCCGCAGGGCAGCCCCGGAGGCGCGGCGCTGATCGGCCATCCCAGGGAGCCGTGGTGCAGAGGGGTGGGGAGACTCATGGCTCATTCACCTTCCTGTCCGTCTGCTCCACTACTCAGAGCCACTCTGCTGCTTTCCTCAGAGCATACATGCAGAGGCCTTGCAAGGAACCTATATTTTGCCTCCTACTTTTCAGCGGCAAAACCCCAATAAATGTGTGATCACACACAGCCTTAAATGCCTGCTGTTACCCGGCCGGCTGGATACCTCGTTACCCCAGCAGCGGATGCCCGTCCTATGGTGATACTGTCCTCACATGAAAGCTTTTCTCTGTCCTCAACAGAATGGCTCCAGCGAGAAGCGAGAGCTGCGGCAGTTCCAGTTCATGGCGTGGCCCGATCACGGGGTGCCAGAATACCCTACCCCGATCCTAGCTTTCCTGCGACGGGTCAAGGCCTGTAACCCACCCGATGCCGGGCCCATGGTTGTCCATTGCAGGTAGGACGGCGTGTTCACAAAGCTGCACCTGGGCTCCTGCCTTCTGGCTGCAGGAGCTCTGCCCTGTCCCCCTGGAAGTGGCACCTCCTGGTCCTGCGGGAAGGTTTCACGGCAGTGTAACCGGCACCACGTGCTTGGGCTGGGAACAGATTGGCAATTAGCAATGGCAATCCAGCAGTGAAGGTTGTGTTGCTTCTGCTATGTCAGGTTGAACAGCACTGCTGTACAGAGAGTCCCAGAACACAGGTTTTCTTGCAAAAATGGAAGTGCAGTTTGAAGATGAAGTGATCTGAGCCTGGTATAAGTAGGTGGTACCTTTCAGAGGCACATCGTTGACAGACACGCGTGCAGTGACCTGTACCAACATTTATACACAGTATTTACAGTAGAACTCTTTAGCGGGGTAGAAAGGGAGCTCTTTAAGCAAAAATATTAGTCTGCTAAGGCTCAGCATCCTATCCAGGCAAGATTTATCTCCAGCAGCCGAGTGGGGACTATTACTGAACAAACCACTCCATCATTGCTGTTCCGGCATACGCCTTACCAGCAGTGCTTAATGCTCTTCTTTCATGCTCTGTTTCAGATGGGAGTGGGATATAATTAACACACAAACAAGCTATATTAAGGCCCTGTTAAGGATCTGACTTGCACCATAAATGAGGAAATGTCTAGCTCCGTATCTCTGCCTGTGTTTACATGCCGTGACAGCGTGTCTGTTGTTTTCACTCTCCTGGTGAAAAGTTTGGGGGTCACTGCTGCCCTTCCAGCAGATGCAGAGAGGCTTCCAGTGCTTGAGTGAAGGGCTCGCCATAGAAATGCATGACCTCACCTTGCTGCTTTCCCCTCTGGGGCTGGCTGGCCTCGTTTTATGGGTTAGGGAACAGTGACCCAGGTTAAGGAACAATCAGACATTTAATTTATGGGTTTCATTGGTGCTGGAGCCCAGCCTGGACTTCACGTCTTCCAGTTCCACATGTATGCTGTCACTCTCCTGGCTGTCAAATTCATTTCTCCTTCCCTGTCACTGCACCAGCAGGGTGACACTGTGTCCTTTCTGCTCCTTCAGGGAGAGAGGCACAGCAGAAGGGCTGAGTAGCCTCCCATGCTCTCCCTTGCTACTCTCTCTTGCTTCTTGTGTCACCTCTTGTTTGGGGCTCAGCTCGTTAGCCCGCAACGTGGGGAGCAGCCTTCTCTCTGCTCGAGATCCGGGTGCTCTCCTACACGAGAGCAGAGCTTGCCTGGTGCCCGTGAGGGACGGCATCCTCTCAGGCCTCGTGCTTTGTTCCCGCAGTGCTGGCGTGGGCCGAACTGGGTGCTTCATTGTCATCGACGCCATGCTGGAGCGGATGAAGCACGAGAAGACCGTGGACATCTACGGGCACGTGACGTGCATGCGCTCACAGCGCAACTACATGGTGCAGACGGAGGACCAGTACATCTTCATCCACGAGGCCTTGCTGGAAGCAGCCACATGCGGCAATACCGAGGTGCCTGCACGCAACCTCTTCGCTCACATCCAGAAGCTGACCCAGGTGCCGCCAGGCGAGAGCGTCACTGCGATGGAGCTGGAATTCAAGGTTGGTGACAGCGCCCCAGCAGCCCCCCTCCCTGGGGCCCTGTGTGTGTCCGCACAGCCCCACTGAAACGCTCGTCCAGGGGCTGGGAGAGGAGAGAGACGGCTCATTACAGGCAGTTACTCTTTTGCGTGTTTCTAAACCAGGTAGGCAGTGATTTAAAGTACATTTGAATTGTAAAGCTCGTGTCAGCCGTGGTCCCCCCCTGGATTGGCAGCTTCTGGGGAGAATATAAAAGGCAGATGGATGCGCAGTTCGCAGCAGCACGTTCTGCTCTAGGTTCACTGTGCAGCAGGAGCTGCATCTGAAATCAGATGCAGATCGTGTTAGTGATAATTGATGTTACTGTGAACAACTTGTCTGGAAACGGCTCCAATTTAAATATGTGAGACGTTTATAGTCTCATTTCTTCAATGCTGAGCTCTGTTATCTTTTAACCACCTAGACACCGAGCCTCAGTGGCTGGAATTGGTGAAAGCAGTGTTTTAAGACATACTGCTTTTAAGAAGCCGTGCCCTCATTTTGCTATCCGTATCTGAGACTGCCTGCTGCAAATATTTATTACAGCCTTGGAGATGGAAACGAACTCTGGTAACTGCTCATGTTCTCAGGTGAGGTGCGTTAGTCCAGTGAACTCATGCAGGGGAATATAGTTCATGCAGGGAGCTAGCAGACCATGCAGGCTGTGAAATGAACTGCAGCAATACAGCCTCACCCCGGGAATTCCCACCAAATGGCAAAGGAGCAGGTGAGGCAAAATATTGACTTTCTGCATAAACTGGGAAAAACTGAGCAGCTCTGGCCTGCGGTCAGCAGAGCTGCTGGTGCCCTGGACGTGAGACAGTAGAGGTGCCTCTGCAGAGCAAGGAAGGTGTCACCTCCTCGTGGTGGCACCTGCCCTGAAAGCCCTCCCAAGGCTGCCATAGAATTAGGCTCAGTTCTGGTAACTCTATTCTAAAAAAGCAATAACATTTGTCCCCACTCTGTGCCCTGGCAGCGTCCACTGCTTGGGAAACCTTAGGGAGCAGGATACAGGAGGATCTCGTGGGGCTGCATCGCTTCCCAAAGAGGCCCCTGTCCTCCTGTAGCCAAGGACCAGCTGCCACGCACAGAGGGAAAGGTGGCTCGGGGAATGCTAGGAGAGTCTTGGAGAAAAAAAAGAAAAAAGGATACTTCTGTTTGAATGTCTCTGCCAGCAGATCTAAGTAACACATTTACCATGACTCCAATTTACAGGGCTCAAAGGGAACCATAAAATCATAAAATGTCTCGCAGTAACCCAGAATAGATCTTTGCCTAAATATGTCACAGTTCTCACATTTCTCTTGGGTTCTTCTGGGGTGAGAAGTAAATAGCAAGACAGTGCTGGGAGATGGAAAGCCTTCCTTCTCTGCTGCCACCAAGCCCATGTCTCTGGCTCAGCGAGGGGCACAGCCTCATGTGCTGGCCTTCGTGGGTCAGAGAGCGCGTGCGGGTCTCTGCTCCCCTATGTGCAGCTTCAGGGCTGCGCCGATGGTTTCCCCGTGCTGCTTCCTGGAGAGGAACTGCTGTCACCTGCAGCCATGCACCGAAAGCCAGCAGAAGGCTGTGCCGTAGCTAGGGGTGCCACAGCAGACACGGCACTGAAAAGCAGACCGACCTAGTGTGAGACAGAGCGGCCAGGTGCAGCCTGCCTCCTCACAGAGGCACAGCCCTCCATCTGGCCCAGAAGGATCTAGTCCCCAGGGGATGTCCCTCGGTGAGAGGAAGGAATGTGGATTTGTGCCAGGGGGCCCCTGCCAGGCCTGCTGCTGGGGTCCCAATTTCACCCCAGACTGCTGTGTGCCCAGCGGGGTCTGACATCTCTCTTCCCCCTGCAGCTGCTGGCCAACTCTAAAGCACATACCTCACGTTTCATCAGTGCCAACCTCCCATGCAACAAATTCAAGAACCGCCTCGTGAACATCATGCCATACGAGCTGACAAGAGTCTGTCTGCAGCCCATCCGGGGCGTCGAGGGCTCCGATTACATCAACGCCAGCTTCATAGACGGGTACAGGTAAGGGCCAACGTAGGAACCAGGGCAGGGCTGCCTTCTCCCTTTTGCCACAGATTGGGCCTGGCTGCCTGGAAGCAGGCTGAGGATCATCGTGCTGCATTTTGTCAGTCTCTGTCCTCTCAGAAGCTTCAGTTACGATGTGTGAAGACCGCTAGTGAGTGAGAGCTGCCAGGCTCGCTTGTGTTGCTGTAGACAGATGCCCCCATGGCTGGGGCAGGAGGCTGTGCTGGCTGGCTCCTGCAGTGTTTTACAGGACCTTCTGGTAGGCAACTCCATTTTACATCTGCAGCATCTAATGCAAACCCATCCCCTTCGCTAGCTGCAGCAAGCAGGGGTAGCAGCATGCTCACGCTGCATTGATCCGGGCAGGAGCCCAAGGCCCATTCACCCACACCTTGATTTTGGGGGGTCTGTGGGTCCTCAGACGGGGCTGGTGCTGGATACTGGAGAGCCCATCGCTGGGTTCTGCTCTCCAGGATACCTTTTAGAAAGCACAACTTGAGATCTAGAAGGGCAATAATATTTAGAGTTTCTGTATCTAACTGCTGGCAGCATACGTGTATTCTCTGATGCTAAGTGCCAGGAGAAAGGAATGCAGGAGAACAGCCTGGTGACCACATCTCCTTCCCAGCCATTCCCTGGCCAATAATCCAGACCAAATCCCAGTGACACACATACAGGACTCGCTCCTGTGTCTCTCTGTGCACCCTTGCAGCAGGGTCACCCAGCGCAGGAGCAGGGGATGTAGCGATGGATGCAGCAGGTCCTGCTCCAGTGTGTCACTGCCCAAACGCTGCCGACGGGCTGGTGGCCTCCCAGGAGCAATGAGCAGTGCCAAAGGGAGCAGGTGTCAGCGCTGCCTGCCCAGCAGTTCCGTGCCTCCTTCCCTGCTCCAGCAGCTGAGCCCAGGAAGGGCTCCCAGGGAAGTCCTGTGCAGGGGTGAGAGGAGGCAGGGAGTGGACAGGGAGCAACTCTGGGAGTCTCTCAGCACAGCCAGACCACAGCAAGCCAGGCTCCCTCAGGGTGGGACAGGGTAATGGGGTAGGAGGAAGGGGCTGGAGAAAAGCTGTCCCTGCAGCCTCGTCTCCCTCCTGCCTGTGTGGCTGGGAGCTGTGCAGCTCGGGGTCTGGCAGGAGAGCTGCAGCCCCGTGTCACAGCTCTGGAGCCGACTGATGCTGGTTTTGCCACTCGCTGATGCTACAGAGAGGGGGGTGCCAGCGCAGCAGGTGGTACCATTTCATCTGCTGCCTACCCCGTCCCCAAGGAGCAGTTATCTCTTCCTGTCCTTCCCTTTGAGCGGAGCAGTCTTTCTCTGGTGTTATCTGCAGAGATCAGTTGGCCCGAGGTCCTGCAGGCATCACGGATGCTGCATCTTTATTAGCTCTTTTGTTCCGTTGCGCACACCCACTCCCTGCTTTTTACGATGTCTTATAAATCCACCTTGAAGCAGCCCCTGTCTTCATCCTGCACATTACAGCTGTCCTGCAGCACGTTCATTAATTTTTAGCACCGGCGGAGAGCTGAAGTGTGGTGGGAGGGAGGATGCAGCCCCTCGTCCTGCGGGCTCCGGCGCCCCGCAGTGGTGGAGCGAGCCCCAGGATCCACACACGGATCGCGCCAGGCTGGGTGCTCCCATACCAAAGGACAAGAACACAGGAGCTGGCTCTTCTCAGAGTCAGCGGAGCCTTTAAGCTGCTCCACTCGTGCCCCACTCACGTGTTCCCCAGCAGGCGAACGAGGGCGATGCTCTGGCATCCCCTGGGGCTGCCATGGCCGTGCCATCCCCTGCGCGGGGCACGGAGCTGGGAAGTGCCCAGATCTCGCTGTGGTAGGTGCTGCTGCCCTGTCCCTAGGGCGGGATGGAAAGCGAGCAGTGATGCTCTGCTCCATCAACACAGAGTGTGTGACACTGATGGATAACTCCACGAGTGAGTCAGGAGGTTTGGCAGAGTGGAGCAGAGCGTGCTCAGCCCGAGGGTGCTGTCATTGGGGATGTGGCAGGGCCACGCAGGACACAGGAGCTGCTCTCACACAGGGTGCTCCGCGACATGCTCTGCTGGAACAGAACAAATTTGGCTGGCTCAGAAATGTTTGCACTATGGTATTAAGTGGTTTCCTCACCGCCCTGGTTATGAGGTGGTACGCGTGCTCAAGGTGACCTGATTCGGTTGCTCTGTGCCTGCCCGTGCAGTGGGAGGGGAGGTGGGTGCTGCAGGGAGTAAACGTGCAGGAGGTGCAGCTGGGATTGTGGCCAAGCACAGGCTGTGCTTTCAGCCCCCTGGGCAGGCCTGGGTTCCCAAAAGGGCTCCGTGCAGCAGCACTGGGGATGAACGGCAGGGAGGGGCTGGAACGGGGACACTCAGCCAGGAAGGACTCGCAGCCTGTCTGCATCCTGTGCCTGGTGGTGCCCACCAGGTGTGTGGGGAGCTCTCAGAAGCCACGTGCTGGGCAGCCTCATCCCTCCCACAGTGTCTGGGGCTAGCCCTGGAGACCTGTCTGCTGCAGCACGGGGCGCTGCCTCCAGCTCCCCCAGCCCCCCAGCTTGTGGGAGCTGGTCCGAGCTCAGTCTCGTTTGCCGCAGGCAGCAGAAGGCTTACATCGCCACGCAGGGACCGCTGGCCGAGACCACGGAGGATTTCTGGCGGATGCTCTGGGAGCACAACTCCACCATCGTGGTGATGCTGACAAAGCTGCGCGAGATGGGCCGGGTATGAGTCCTGCACGGGGTGGGAAGGGGCTACGGGGCTGCTCTCTGTGGGCATCACCGCCCAGCACACCCCGCCCCAGCCTTGGGGTGTCCGTGGCTGCCCCTGTGGTCCCACAGCCCTGGGAGTGGGAGGGAGGATCAGAAGGGTGTGGGTGCTAACTTCTCACCGTGCTCCTCATCCGCAGGAGAAGTGCCACCAGTACTGGCCCGCGGAGCGCTCCGCCCGCTACCAGTACTTTGTGGTGGACCCCATGGCGGAGTACAACATGCCGCAGTACATCCTCCGCGAGTTCAAGGTCACAGATGCCAGGGTGAGTGCTGCCTCTGCCCAGCCCTGGGCAGCCAGGGGAGCATACAGCAGCTCCTGGAGGGACCAAAAAGCAGGGAGCTGCCTAACGCTGCAGGCAGGAGGGGCTGCTGCCCCGCACCTGCTGCTCCTCTCACCACAAGTTCCTTCCTTGCCAGCGGTGTGTGCCCAGTGAGCAGCTCGCTGATCACTATCAGCACCAGCCCGTGCCTTGCCGGCGCTGTGCACGGGGGCCAGGTTTATTGCACGGGCTCCCCTGCAGTGAGAGTCTGTGTGTGCAGAGTGCCTCTCGCTGTCCCCTCACCCACAGCTCCCGTGTAACATCACTGTTCCCCCCCAGGACGGCCAGTCGCGGACCATCCGCCAGTTCCAGTTCACAGACTGGCCTGAGCAGGGCGTGCCAAAGACGGGAGAGGGCTTCATCGACTTCATCGGGCAGGTGCACAAGACCAAGGAGCAGTTCGGGCAGGATGGGCCCATCACGGTGCACTGCAGGTGAGTGGCACAGCTCAGCACCCACCTCTGCCTTCAGCAGAGAGCCCATGGAGATGCCCCTGCCTCACTCAGCCCGGCAGCTCCCACACACTTCACATCCCCCCTGCAAGAGGCAAGCAGGGGACGAGGAGAAGGCAATGTCCATGGGTGGATATTTATCATTGGCAACATTTCTGCCAGGTGATGAGAGGAGCCCAGTTCCTGCTCATTCTGGTGCGTAGCTCCATGGACAAATCTTTGGGCAGGCTATGGTGCCACAGCAGCTGCACTCAGAGGCAGAATCAGTGGGTGCCATGGCGCCGAGAGGGCAGCTCTTCGTGGCAGCATCCCTTCAGCCTCTCCTGGCCCCACCAAGCAGGTCCCGTGGTCCACGAGCTGGGGACATTGGCACCACTCCAGGGAGCGGGGCAGGGAGGGCAGCTCCCGCTGAGGCCGGCGGGTCTCTAACTGCCACTCTTGCTCCCCCTGCGCAGCGCTGGGGTCGGGCGCACAGGCGTCTTCATCACGCTCAGCATCGTGCTGGAGAGGATGCGCTACGAGGGGGTGGTGGACATGTTCCAGACGGTGAAGACCTTGCGGACGCAGCGGCCGGCCATGGTGCAGACAGAGGTGAGTGCCCATCCTCCCTGTGGTGCTGGGAGAATGGAAGGGAGCCAACGTCTCTGGATGCTGCCCAATGTCCTCGCGTCCCCATTTCTCACGCTGCCCCCCTCGGTGCCTTGCAGGACCAGTACCAGCTGTGCTACAGAGCGGCGCTGGAGTATCTCGGCAGCTTCGACCACTATGCAACGTAACTAGTGCTTTCCTCCAGTCGCGGTGGGGATGTCTAGGAGTGGAGACGGGTCCCTCTGAGCCAGAGCCGCCCATTCCTCAGTCCTTCTGTACAGACCGAGGCGCTGCCCAGGCAGCTGACCTCCACGCCAACCAGTTCTGACCACGGCATTTAGGAACTTCGCCCCAGCGCCAAACGAGGGAATCTGACTCCAAAAGCATTTCCAGTCTCTGGCTGCATTTCTGCTCATGTGCATCTCTCGCCCTCTCTCACGCGACTGCATTTCACAGCGAGGCTTTAGGTGGGTGGAATGGGATCTTTTTTTTAAACATGTAAAATAGTTACTAGTGGTTTTTATAATCTCCTCTCTCTTTATTTTTTATTTTTTTGCAAGTCTTAATGTTTTGCCGAGGCAGAACTGGACCCGCCAAACCTTTGGGAGTTGGGTTTTTGTTTTTTTAATTTCCTTTTGCTTTTACATTTTTTACCGCCCTGTGTTTATTTCAGCCCAGTCACTGCTGGTTCTGCCCATTTTAGTGCAGCTTCCTTGGTAATTTGCAGCAGCTGGCTTGTGGTTCCTGCCCGGCTCCATTCCCTGTAGGCTGCTTTTTAAATCCTCTGTAGAATATGAAATTTCATGGAACTGGACCTAAGCTACCAATTATTTTTTTAGCCTTTCCCTTCCCCCATTTTTTCCTGAGTAGGTTTGGGAGGGCATGCGGGGTCACTGGAGAAGCGGTCCCGTTTGTCAGCTGGAAACTGTTCAGTCCTATCACGACGCGTGTCAAACCCACCCAGTGACCGTGTGTATTGGCAGATCCCGACACGACGCGAGTTGTCGTCGCCTTGTTCATGAGAGACCCGAAACCCCGGGCTCCTGGCTCTGGAGCCCCTTTTTGTGTGTCTCGCTGGGGAGGGGGCAGGAGGAGCGAGCGGGCCCCACACGTCCCCAGGGCTGGGACAGAAGCAGCGAGACACGGCCCCTTTTGTTAGCCCCCAGGTTCTGTCCGTGCAAGCGCCACCCTGTCACCTCTCAGCCACGAGGTGCATTGGAGCATTTGACAAAGGCAAGGAGCACAGCCCCGGCTGCTCCCTGTGGGAAGCAGGGTGCTGCAGGGGAGGGGAGGGGAGGGGGAGTACACATGGCTTCCGAGGTTGGGTGTATCTATAATTTCTGCTATCCTGCAAATGTTAAAAGTCATTAGAATATTGTACTTTCTGCTACTTCAGGACGTTCTAATGAACCAATGTGGCAAGACTACTGGACTTAATTTAATGGTACTATATATTAATACTCCTTATTATATCATGCTTGCACTAAAGACAGAGTGAGCAGCCCTCTTTCAAGTGCATTGAGTTATGAATAAAGGTGGTGGAAGGGTATCTAATTGTATTATCACATGTATTCCGAATGTTAAGAATCCAAGCTATGTTGAAATCAGCAATCCAGGGTTGGTAATGTTGGAGGACACATTCATTTTTACCTTGTGGATGCATAGTGCTGTAGGGGTCACTGTTGTATACAGTCTGTTTTCTATTTGTTAATAAAAAAAAAAAATCTACAGCATCATTGCATAATTCTTGATGTTAATAAATTTGAATAATCGGGTTTCATACAAGCTGGCTTTGCTGTCTGTTTGTTCAGAAATAAATGGAGGCTCCGGGGTCCGTCGGTGGTGGGCGTGCTCCCCAGCCTGCTGGCAGAGGTCCTTTCCTGCGGGCACACCCCAGCCACAGATGCCCTACACCTCCCACGGGGTCCCCATGGCGTGAGACCTGCCCTGCCCAGCTGCTCTCCTGCCTCTTTATTAATCCTTATTAATCAGAAGAGTGTTTACCTTCATCCCCTTCCCTGCCAGCAGGCTGGCTGCAGGACTGTGCTGGGGCAGCGACAGACTGCTGGTGGGTTTGCAGGAAAGAGAGGGGTTGGTGGGGTGGGTGGTGGGGGCAATACGAGTCCTGGAGGAGGCTGAGATGCTCCCGGCCTCCTGGGGTGCTGCAGTAATGCCGTTCTGCGGCACTGAGCACAGGTGCATGTGCTGACACTGCTGAGCAGTGAAACCATTGCCTGGCCCCTGGGTGCAGAGCAGCACTGGAGGATGTGCAGGTGTGAAACCAATTCAGGTGTGCCCTGCGTGGCTGCGCCTGCTCTGCGTATGTGCCCTAGCCCTGCCTGCATATGTCCACAATAGGGCAGTGCCAGCTGCTAGGGAGCAGCACTTGGACACAGCACAAGCATTCAAAGGAAAACCCACTGCACGGGGCAGAGCCACGCTGGATGGGGCCTCACCGCCTGTCCGTCCTTCAGGAGCCTTTTCCTGATGCAATCACAGGCATCTTACGTGCTGCTTGCTGCCTTTGCTGGAGCTGTGACGTGTCACGCTTCCTGCCGGGTCAGACTGACGCCTCAGCAGGCGCCCGATGCAAAGCAGCATTTCCCCCTCGCCCAACTGGTTCAAACCCAGCACTTCCACCTGGGGTGACCTGAGGCTGGCTGAGCTTCTCTCACTCTGCTGTGGGGCAGCTCCGCACGAGGCTGCAGGTCCCAGGGCACAGCAAGCTCCTGCCCTTGTGAGGCAGAGCACGTGCGCAGGCGCGTGTATGTGTGTGTGTGCACAGGCACACGCCAGCACTGCTGGCAGTGGGGAGCTCTGCCCTGCAGCGCTGCCAGGGCCCACGATGGCAAGGCTGCGTGGCTGAGCACGCAGCTGCTCATATGTGGGCACGTTTGGGGAGGGATGAGGCTGTGCTATAAACCATTGTGCTGTCAGATGCCAGCCAGCTGGGAAGCAGGTAGCGAGCACCTGCCTGTGCTGCAGCCAGAACGCTTTGGCTGTGCCGCTGAGCAGCAGCTGGTGGTGATGCTTTCCCCGCGCAGTTGTGCTGCTCGCTGAGCGCTGACCAGGCAGTGCCGCACGCACAGCTCAAGCCGTTCGTCCCTGCGTGGCTTCCAGCGCGGTGCCTTGCTCTCACTGGAAACACCCGTTGTCAGCACACGTCCACATCTGCACACACATCCTGCAAGAACACTTGGGGCTTTCTTCTCCTCTTGGTAACTTGGTCTTAGCCCAAACCTTTTACAACCAGCCCAGGGAAGACACGGGGACAGAACGCTCCCAATTCACCTCCTCTGCAGGCTCCACTTCTCTGCTTGCCACATGCAAAGCACCTTTCTGGCAGGCAGTGCCTTGAGGCTGGGTAGAAGGAGGAGAGGCAGAGGGGGAGAACCAAAAGCCTCGTGCCAGCCTCACAGAGCCAAGAAAGGCTCTGTGCACAGAGAGGCCCAGGAGGCTCCTAAAGAGCAAGGATGGGCCTTCTTGGCAAGGGGATGGTCCCCAGGAGGACAGCGAGGTCAGAGAGCCACAACACAGCTGCTGTCTGTGGGGGAGGTCCCACTGCACCAGCCTCCTCTCACAAAGCCCACACGGCTCTCCTAAAGCCAGCCCAAGGGGGTTGGAGTCATACCAGCTTGAAAGCTCTTGTTCCTCTAACATTTATTTCCATTTACCTGTTCCTTTAATGTTTATTTCCATTTACCTCTGCAAATCTCACAAAAGAGGGGGAAAAAAAGCCCAAACACGTAGGCTTGTGGCATGCTCCAGGCAGATGAGAAACGCTGCCTGTGCCAATGCCTGGCACTGCTGTGCCTGGTCTGCATTTCTCAGCTTTCCCTGGCCAAAAAGAATTTATCCTGGCTGGTGGTTTTTGCCCCATTTTCTTTGGTACCGGTTTGAGGTCACTCCCTCCCTCCCTCCGACAGCAGCCTGAATTCACAGCGCTACCGCGCGCCAATCCTTGAGTGCGCGGTCCCAAGGCAATGCACGAAGGAGGAATTTGGCCTCTTTCCTTTGGAACCTCTCTTTCAGACTGAGCACACTGACACTGAGCAGTGCAGCTGGGCAGTTCGCACTGTTGTGTTGTGTTGTGTTCTGCTTTTTTCCCAGCAAAAACCTTCCCTGCCTTAATTTTCTGAGGTAGCCCCAGTGCAGTCAGATAACCAGCTCTGCAGAGGGCAATGTCTGCAGAAAGCGAGCCGTTTGGCAGGAGGGACAGCAGGTACAGGGCAGCTGGTCAAATGTAAATTAATGGGCATCGAGGTACCCTGTGCTCTTTTTATTTTCTTAGGCATTCCCTTGGTACCTATAGCAAAGCTGTGCCCGGCCAGGCCTGACTTGCTTCCTAGCCATGCTAGATAACACACTGCCCCAGACTTTGCCTTTTGGGACTCCAATTTTATTTTTTTGTTGTTTTCAAGGGCAAAACAGTTATTAAAGAAAGAAACAGCAGCACTGAACAACTCTGGGCTTGTTCTGCACAGTGACTTGGAAACTTCTTCCCCCACAGCCCCGGCTTCTATTGTTCTCAGCAACGCTGCCGTTTGGGCTTGTAAAGTTTCCCAGTGAGTGACCTTTTTATTTAAATAATAATAAAAAAATATACTTTTTTTTTTTTTCCCTCATGTTCTGACCCAGCTCATGTCTGAGAGCAGGGAAAGTCCTGCTCCCACCGATTCAGGCTGATTGCTGCCCTTCTGCCAGGGCGTGACACCGAAGGAACCGTGTCTGAGGAGGAACATAAGGGAACGCGGGGCTTTGCTGTGCCATGGACGGGCTGAGGGGAGGGCTGCGGGGCAGCCCGGGGCGCTCTGGGGCCGGGGGTGCTCCGGGGCCCGGCCCGGCCCCGTTGGGCCCCGAGTAGGCCGCGGGCTCCCCTAGCAACCGCCCCCTAGCGACGGCCTCCGGGCCTGCCCCCGCCCGCCTAGCAACCGCCCCGCTCCCGGCCTCCCGATTCGCTGGCCGGCCCCGACGGGACGTCGAATTCCTATTGGCCGCGGAAGGAGAGCGGGGCTCCGATTGGCTGCGGCGGAGAGGGCGGGGCGGGGCGGGGCGGCGGGGAGCGGCCGCGGTGGCGTCGGCGGCGTCGTGCTGCGGGGCCTCATTGGGCGCGTGGTGCGGAGGGATACAGCGGGCCCGGGGAGGAGGGAGGGAGAGGACGAGACGCGAGTGCACCTCCGCGAGGCGAACGGGATCCCTCCGCGCCGGGCCGGGAGGGGAGGGGGAGAGCGGGGAGGGGGGAGGCCGCGCGCTTGACGGACAGCCGCCCTCCTCCAATGGGCGGCCGGGGCCGGCGCGGACCCCGCGGCGATTGGCTGGGCGGCGGGGCCGGGAGCGGGGAGGAGCCGCAGGGCTGACCCGCCCCTTCCCCCCCCCCCTCCCGCCCCGCTCCCCGCCGTGCAGCGGCCGCCCGGCACCATGGCCTCGGAGCTGGAGGGCCCCAACCCCGCGCGGATCATGACGTTCCGGCCCAGCATGGAGCAGTTCCGCGACTTCAGCCGCTACATCGCCTACGTGGAGGCGCAGGGAGCGCACCGCGCCGGGCTGGCCAAGGTGGGGCCCCCTCAGCCTCCCCCCGGGGCCTGCGGGCCCTGTGTGTGTGCCCCCCCCCCCCCCCGGCCCCTTTGTGCTCCTCACGGTGTCCCCTTCCCTCCCCTCCCCCCCCCCCTCAGATCGTGCCCCCCAAGGAGTGGAGGCCGCGGCGGTGCTACGACGACATCGACGAGCTGGTGATCCCGGCGCCCATCCAGCAGGTGGTGACGGGGCAGTCGGGCCTCTTCACGCAGTACAACATCCAGAAGAAGGCCATGACGGTGCGCGAGTTCCGACGGATCGCCAACAGCGACAAGTAGGTCTGGGCCGGGGGGGCTCCCCCCTGCCCCCAGCCTCCCCTCGGCCTCCCCTCGGCCTCCCCTGCCTGCCCCCCGCTGCCGGAGCCGCGCTCAGGGGCGTGGAGCGGCTGTGGGTTGGGAGGGGAAAGCTCTTTTCCGAAAAACAAACCTTTGCCATGACTGCTGAGGAGTGGCAGGGACACAGCGAGCTGCCATCTGCCTGCCCGAGCTGATCTTGTCTTCCGAGAGCAGAGCGCGTCAATAGCTTTGAGGGTCTGCTTCTAATAGAGCAATTCTCCGAAACCTACTTTAATGCTATATGTGTAATAGTCTAGAAGATGCGTCTGCGTTCACTATGTGTCAGTGTAACTTTAGCCCCTCGGCTGTGAACAAAGAGGCCGGTACGTATTAAGCAGGTATGGACAGAGCAAACGAGTGTTTTGTTGGTAAACTGAGCGTGCTTGACCAGTTCACGAGCAGGTGAGTCTGGGAATTAGGGATTTTCCTTTCACGCTTCACTTTTGTTTTTGTAAAGTTGGCCTCTGTACCGTTTCCGGTTTCAAATGCATCCCTCTTCACTAAGTAGCAAGGAGTAGAAAGTGAAATTATTCTGAGCTGAGAAAAGCACACTGAGCAAAAACGAAAGTAAACTAGGAAAAAGGGAGGGCTGTTTTCTTTGTGATCCTTGGTTTCCAAGTCTCAGCTGTGGTTGCTGTTCTGGGAGGGGCGGGGGTCTGGCTGATAATGTGCGTTAGGTGTTTTTCCTGTAGCTTTTGATTCCTTCCGTGGTGGAGAACATTGTTTTAAACTCCTCAAGTATCAAACTGCAAAGTCTTTTGTTTGGTTGTTTTTTTTTTCAGGTACTGCACGCCCCGCTACACGGACTTTGAAGACCTTGAACGAAAGTACTGGAAGAACCTTACGTTCAATGCCCCCATCTACGGTGCTGATGTTAATGGCACGCTGTATGAGAAGGTAGGACAGTTTTGGTTTTCCAGTAGCAGTTATCCCTAGATGTGTTGTGTTGCATTCCATAAAAGCTTATGAAGCATTTGACTCTAACTTTCACAAAGAGTTAATGATAGTCTTTGCAGAAGTCCAGCTTCTGAGTAAGAAGGAGCACAATAAGCTGTATTTTTGTGATATGCTTTCCGTTTAAACCAGATAGATTAAAAAGGCTACTAGAGGTAGTGTTCTAGGGAACCTCTGAGTATTCAACTGTAAACACTTATGAACTGTAACACGTACTTAGTAAATGTTAGTGTTAGCACTTAACTGTACACTTAGTAAGTGTACTCAGTGACTTCTAAAATTAAAGAACCACTGTCACGTAACTCTTGTTTGACGTAGGGTGCTTTGTCCTGAATAGTGTTCATCAGTGAACCGTACACTTTGGTATCTGTTAGTGCATTTATTTTTGTGTGACAGCCCTGTAGCCACTGTGTGTTAGGATGATAAACATACGAAAAGGGCATGTATTCTGGTGGCTAGTTTCCCAAATTCTAATTCACTTCAAAAAACAAAAAGAGTTCAGGATGCAAATTGTTTCTGTTCAAGAAGGTTGTCTGCCATCTCTTAGAACATCAGCTCAAGCTTGCACTATTGTTCTCTAATGGGTGAAGTCTGTAGCTTCATGACTGTTTCCTAATCCTTACTGTGTCAGCTGTTAAGTTCTTTTTCTGCATAAAAGTGTTTGGTAAGCAATCAGTATGGAAGGTAACACCATGGGAAGCTTGTTTTAGGTCAGCTAGCTTATGATTTCAACTATGCCGGTAAATGACTTGTCTTGAGGTGCTGTTTGATCACAAGCATCTGATAACTTTTTGTGACTGTTGACTTAGTTGTGTGGCCCTGTTCTTTGTAATGCCCGTTTAACACGAGACTTCTGTTCTGCAGCACGTAGATGCGTGGAATATTGGCAGACTGAACACAATCCTGGACATCGTGGAGAATGAAAGTGGCATAACCATCGAAGGAGTGAATACTCCTTACCTCTATTTTGGCATGTGGAAAACTTCGTTTGCATGGCATACTGAAGACATGGATCTCTACAGTATTAATTACTTGCATTTTGGGGAACCCAAGTCATGGTAAGGTTTCCTAGATGTAGGAAAAGAATACCATAAAATATCAGAGTCAAAGTGGTGAAGTTACCAGAGTTGAGTAAAGGAATTACTGTGCCTTCTATCTCGCAGTGCAGTTGGATCTGATGAAAAGAGCATTAGAAACCTGTAAGGAATTTAAAACCAGTACGTGGCCTCTGTAGAATTTTTTGGTTACCTTTAGAAAATCTCTTTGCTGTTGTGATGCAAAGAGTTCTCCAGAATTATAATGTCAGGTGGACAGAATCTGGTGTGTTAGGTCTAGAACCTGGCAAACTTACTTAAAATTTCCTGAGCTGTAAAATGGCCATACAGAGGTATTAAGCCTGTCATCGTGCAGTCACAATTTTTGACGGACTTTGAAATGTAGCTGTTCATCATAGGTATAAAAGCAGGCTAGTGGATTTTGCTAGACGGTTTGCCCAGCGTCAGAGCTTTCGTGATTCTTTTTAGGGGAGATTTCTGAATTTTTCTGTAGTATGGGTTGCATTTTAAGAGTGAATCATTCCCTTCTGTTCACAAATGAATTTCTCAAGCAACTTCAACAATTGTTTCCATGGCAATTTTGTTGGAAACTAGTATTTTTGGCTGCCTTTTAATGCAACTTTGAAGTCAGAAATAATAGCTAGCGCCATGTGACCAGCGAACAACCCCATGCAGTGGCAATAGCATGGGAATAAGCAGAATAATTGAGTCAGTTTAAACCTTTTGGCTATTGCTTCTTTTACAGTAGTAAGTGGAAAAAGTTAACTTTGCAGATGCTTTGGTCTGATTTACGCAACAAGGAACTTCATCAAGGTTGTAGCGCTCTGTCCCAGATCAAAAGAAATCTAAGTGGTTGGTTTGGCTAGAGTAACTGAAACCAACTATGAGTTTTGTGGCACTCCTACAAAGGTTGTACAGAGAGAGACATAGTGCTAACAAGCACGCTGCAAACTGTGCCTGTTGAGGATGCGGCATCACACCTGATTTAGTCCAGCCTTGGACTGAGCTGCTAAGAGATACAATTCCATTTTCTGTCTTTCTCTGTGTCATCTCTCTCTGAAAGAGATGGCGTGGAGATGGAGGTATGTTTTAAAAGAAAAAAACACAGTAATTCATGCCTTGATGCCCTGTTATGGTTTCCAGTCAAACTTTGAGATTGTGTCATGTCACTTGAACTTAACGGAGTTGTTCTTACGACTTGCAGGTACTCTATCCCTCCAGAGCATGGGAAGCGGCTGGAGAGACTTGCCAAAGGTAATCACGCAATTCTTACTACTGGTTGTTAGAGCTGGAAGGTTGTAGCTGAGGGAAGATCCATCTGTGTGTGGTCTTACTCTCTTTCAAATGGGCATCTCTTAAGGACACCTCCAGTTGTTGTTCTTTTTCTTCAGAACGCAAGCTAGTGCACTTCTAACAAGGTGGCCCATACGTCTAGGCCTAGGGAAAAATACTGGTCAGACAATAACTTTTAGTAAAAGTTATTGAAAAAATAATTCAATTCACAGCAGAACAATAACATAATTCTTTGCCTTTAATTTAAACAGGATTCTTTCCGGGAAGTGCCCAGAGCTGTGAAGCATTTCTCCGTCACAAGATGACCCTGATCTCTCCATCAATTCTGAAGAAATACGGGATCCCGTTTGATAAGGTGTAGAAAAGTAGTCACAGTTACACAGTCAAAAGGTTCATGCACCTCTGTCTCATCTCGAACAGCAGCCAATACCAGGTGCTTAGAGAGGAAGATAGGAACAGGGAGGACATACAGCAATCCTTTCCCACTGTACCTCCATTTATATAGCAGTATAAATGTAGTCTAGTCTTTGAGTTCTTACTCAGAAGTACTGTTACACCTGCAGGGGCAGCTGAAGGGTTGCATGAACCTTTGCTAGGCAGTGGGGATGTGTTGAAAAGGAGTTGACCGAGAGTTGTACTTGAGTGAGAACAGCAATAAGTTTCTGAGGTGTGTGTGGATAGAAATTTTAGTTGATGTTGGATACTCTTCAGCCAAATGGCAGCAAATACACATGAGGATCTCTATGAATTCCAGGTGCCTTATCGCAGAGTATTTCACGTGTATAGCTACTTCCGTGCTATTTTGATCAGTTCTGTCGTGTTTTAGTAAAAACTGTTGAGTGTTGCCTTCTAGTGAACAAATATTTAAGTAAGAGAGCAATGAAGACAAGTATGAAGTCTGTCCATTGCAGCAAGTAACTCCAATTACTGTGTGTGGGTAGGGGTTTCAGATATGTTGCGTGCGGGGTACAGAAACTGCTTTTATTCAGACCCACAGAGTTGACTCTTAAGCTGTGAATAACAGTGCGGTGTCTCAATTGCCTTCTAGGTGACGCAGGAAGCTGGAGAATTCATGATAACCTTTCCTTATAGTTATCATGCTGGCTTCAATCATGGATTTAACTGTGCTGAATCTACCAACTTTGCTACTCTTCGGTGGATTGAGTATGGGAAGCAGTCTGTACTGGTAAGTGGTCTGTTACATACAGATAAGCTGAATACAGTGCCTGATGCCTTGCTCCTCTTTAAGCCCCTGATGTTTGTTCTAAGGAAGTGAATTCAGTGCTTTGTTCAGTTTAAGATGTGATGTTTGCTTCCTGAGCAGGTAACGTTGTCCAGTCAGCCTCATATCTTTCTTTAGCAGAAAGGTTTGTTGTTTTTTTTTTCACCTTGTGTAGATCAAGTGAGGCTTCAGAGAAGAGCAGGAGGCTGACTAGCATCTTTCCGAAGATCAAAGGGTGTGCTTGGTGGTCAGGACTCGTCAGTATTTTGTCTGATATTTTAACCATTGTTTATTGACTGTTTAGCTTCGAGTATGGCTTCATTAACTTAAGTCATTTATCAACGAACCTTTAGACTGGACAATATTATATCCCTGTAGGAGGTGCCTTACAAACATGGATTACGTTTTCAGAAGTTCCATTGAAGTGAATGCTTTCAAACACTGATTTTAACTATAACCAGATAAGGGGAGACTCTGCAGTGCTTAGGCCCAGACTTTGTATGGCTCCAGCTTTCTTGTTACAGTCTGTTTTTGCTGGCTGTTCTTGCACAAGCCCATGGATTTTTAAGGCTGTCAGCTTCTACCAGCAACTGTGTTATTTACATAGTTGGTGAGCTTTCTTTCTTAGTTACTGTGGTAGCATCTTTTCTGTTTTGTTGTTGCTGACTTTTCTGCCCAGTTTTTAGTGAGTAGCTTAATACATGCTGATTTGATTTCATGAGAGAGGGACTGTTCTGAGGCTTACATACATGAAAATGGGATTTTTTTTTTCTTCATTTAATCTCCTGAAAGCGAAGTGATGTAGGAGTGCAGAGTAAAACTGTTGAGCTGTAGCCTTACTTGAATTTTTTTCTGTGATTCCAGTGCTCGTGCCGGAAGGACATGGTGAAGATCTCCATGGACGTGTTTGTGAGGAAGTACCAGCCGGATCGTTACAAGCTCTGGAAGGCCGGGAAGGACGTGACTGTCATTGACCATACTCTTCCAACACCAGAAGCAGCAGAGTTCCTTAAAGGGGATCTTATGCAAAAAGTCAAGAGTGGGAAGCAGTATGCTGAGGAAATGGAAACAGGAGAAACGTGTAAAGAGGAGGTGGACGGGGATGAGACAAAAAGGTAGTGCTGTACATAGTTCTCTGCTTTTCTGTTACAGTTATTAGCAGTTGGATCCTGCTGCAATTTGTTTGCTATTTTGTAAAACAATAGCAGTTGGAGTTAGCAGTAGACTGTTTTTTTTTCTCTTGGGAGTAGGGTTTGTTCCTTATTTTTATACTCTTTTTACTGTTTTAATCCAAGTTATGATATCCTGTTATACATGAGAAATGCACTAGCTTGGAAGATGGTTCATCTTTGGACAGGTGTCTGTATTGGAAGTGTTTACTATACATTTGGAGGTCAGAAGAAAAAGGTGGTGTATTGGGATCATGAGATGGTACTTGCTAGCAAAGTCCAGTACTATCAGTACTCCAAGTTGCAACATTGGTGTGTGACAGGCAAATTGCTTTAGGTTTTTCAACCAGCGTCAGCTAGTACTCCTAAATCTTTGTTCTTTTATTTTGTTTTGAAGGTAAAGAATGTCTGGCTAGAACATACTACACCGTTAACAGGTGCCTACTAGGCAGTTAACAGGTGCTGAGGAATACCGGTTCTGCTCCTATAAAGGAAAAGGAAGCACTTCAGAATAACTCGGAAACTATTTAGCTTGCCAGATGCTCTATCATAAAACGTGACCCAGACCAGGATGTATACTGTGTGTCCAGACATAAGTGCAGCAAACTGATGATGTGTTTGGTAACCTGGTGTGAATTTCTCTTTGCAGCGTGCCGAAGCATCGCATTGGAACCAAAAGGCACAGAGTCTGCCTGGAAGTACCTCAGGAAGTGAGTGAGAGTGAGGCCTTCCCCAAGGAGGAGCTGAGCTCTGCGCAGGATGAAGCAGACACGGCACAGCCTTGTGAGATACCCACAAGTGAAGCTGGGCAGCAGGGTGAACAAGGGCGCAAGCTTTCAGGTAACTGTCAAGCTTTATCCTGGCACTGGAGGACAGAATATTAATCTTCAGAGGAAAAGCTGCTAGATCTGAGTCTGCAGTGCTGTCTCATAGAAGGCAAAATGATAGAATGTTGTCATGTCAAAAAAAAAAAAAAAAAAAAGCAGACACTAATTTGTCAGAGCCATGGAAAGCATGTCAGAAACTTACTGTCATGAGACTTGAGATATTGGCATATTGGCGTCTAATTTTTGAGACCAGAGAGTAGAGCTAAAACAGTTTTAGGTTGTGCCCCTTGGTTAGATGTGGCTGACGCTGTTGAGTAGTCATCACTTTAAGTAAATAAACACAGTTTGAGTTGCAGGCTTTTGTAGCCTGTATATGGATAACAGCCCAGTGAGAATTACATGGTAAAAGTACTTATATGTAGGGGAAGAGCACATGTAGGCAGCCGTCCTGTATCTGCTTGAACACAGGTAGTTCATGCGGATGTTGGTTTTCAGCTGAACTAAAAGGAAGTATTGCAAGAGACTTGCTTAAGAAATGGGTGTTTCTGGCTTTTGACTTCTGGCTTTATTTTGTCTGCTGACATACTGAAGTTTATTCGATACCTTAGCAGTGTAAGGTCCTCTGTATAGCACTGTTGTACAGTGTGACCTGTTTAGTAAGTAATTGTACAATTGCTTAGTAAAGCATAAGCAGGCTGCCTGGTAGCATGGCTCTGCTGTGCTGTATGGATGTTTTCGTAGTAATTTTGTAATCAGTATGCTAGAGGAAGTTAATGTGGCTTGTACTGGGCCAATTATCTTTGCTTTTAAGGACGGATTGAGGTGCCTATGGAACAATATAAGAGGAGGGTAAATATGTACATGATGCCTCTTTTGTATTCTGCTTTCCAGATGTTTGGAACTTATAATTAATGATCCTCTACTGGTTTGTGGGTTTTCTCTCCTCCTTGTGTTAAGTCTCCCTTGAACCCTTGTAAGCTCTTACCCACAGCCTCACGTGGCCAGGAGTTGCACTGTCTAGCTACACTGTGTAAGGGACCATCTCCTGTTTATTTTAAACCCACCTTCTGCTAGTTTTGTTTGATGTACCCTGCTTCCTGTAATGTAAAATGCAATGAGCAGATGCTTCTATTCTCTCTCTCCAAGGCAACCATGATTTTATAGGTGTTTGAATTAATGATCTGTTTACATGACTTTGTCACATTTCTTTCTTGTCTAGTAGTCTGCTTTCCTGGTTGACTTTGTGCAAGTGGTTGCAGGCTGTTCTCTCTGCTGCCCAGACTTTTTTAGAAAGAGTCAATGTATCCTTTCTTCTAGATTGTGGGGGCTTAGCCAAATTTGAAGAACTGAAAGCTGTGAAGCTTGAGGAGGAAGAAGAGGAAGAGCAAGAAGCAGCTGCGTTGGACCTCTCCATTTCGCATGCTTCAAATTCTACTTCAGTTTTGCCGACTTCGAAGCAGAGTGCAACTTGCAGCGTTCAGCCTGGCTCGCCAGCATATTCTGGTTCTTCAGACTCTGAATCGACTGATCTGTTGCCAAAAAGAACTGTACCTGGGCCAGCTGGGGTGCTTACAGTCCATAGCTACGCTAAAGGGGATGCCAGTGGATCTGACAGTGAACAGACTTCAGGAAAGAAAACCAGTGCTACTGCCAGCATGAATGAACAAGAACTGGCAGAGGTACGAATGGCGTGAGTACGGCAAGCTTAAGGGCTGCGTTACGTGGTCGTGGACTTACAGTGCCACAACTTCTCTCTGTGCAGATTACATTTCCATTTCATTGCTGTTTTGGTAGCAAGTTGCTTAGTCAATAATCTGGTTTTAACACCAATAGGATTTGCTGAACAACAACAACAGAAAAATTAAGATTAACGTCCTACTCTCTTTCCTCATCTAGAAAACAAGGAGATCCCCTGTTTTGAGAACTTCTCTAAATTATTCAGGTGCTTTAAGCGAATGTGTAGCTTGGTGGTTTCGAGATGGTAGTGTTACAGGCTCATCCAGCAGGTCCTTCTGTGGCTACAGACGCTTGTTTGTACCTAAAGTAAATCTAGTTCAGTCCAGCCCTTTATTATGAGGACGTTTTGTTTGATGTTGTTATAAAATAACATACATGTGCACATCGCTGTCCTTTTTGTAGAAAGAAATAATGGAACAAAAAATTACTGGTTGGGGAAAACATAAATTTGAATGTTTAATGAATCCTTGGTTAGACAATCCAAAAGAAGGTTGTAATTAACATCTTACCTGTTGTTGTTTTCTCAAATAACCTTGTCTCCCTTTGTAAGCCTGTGCTGAAGTAGTGGGAGGCTGACAATGGTTGGATCTTCAAAATTCAGGAATTGCAGAAATGGAGCAGCAGCTGGACAAATGTGTTGATAAAGCTGAAAATGAGCTTGAGTTCTCATGTATATTTAAACTGAAGATACTGTGCTACTGATGGTGATGTCTCCATTGCGTGCTCCATACAGGGAAAAGAAGAAATTTTAAATGGGTGTTGATGGCTTTTCCCAGTATGGTGTATTTCAAAACAAATTTTCCATTAGGTGGTAACTGGGAATACTATTTCCATTTGAAGAAAAGCATATTTGTTTCTGAGAATTTTAGTAGCTAGTTCTGTGTAGGGGATCAGAGATGTTATGTTCTCTTCTGTCTTGTTGTATATTTAAAAAATTTACAAAGATGAAAGACACATTTAATCTAAGACTTACTTCTGCTTTTAAAGGAATGAGAGATTCAAAGGGTGTTTCTTATCCTACTGAGAGACTTACTGTAACCGGGCTGTTTAAATCATTGCCTTTATGGCTTTGCTTGTCAGGTTAGTAGTAATTTTGTCAGTGTGTGTCACTTGTTTTTACATTAGGCTAAAGGTAGAGGAAGTAACAATTGTTGTAGTCTCCTCCTTCCAGTCTGTCTGGGAAGACACCAGTGCAAGTAATAAGAAGATGAGGTGAAAGCTTCCTTCCGTTTAAAATAAGGCCCTTAGTTTGAGATGCCAGTGAGCTCTATCTTTTTTTTTTAACTTGAAATGTCAAAGTTGACATACCAACTCATTATTTTTTCAGAATGCTTGAGACATACTGTGGCCCTTCAAAGTTGAACCATTCATTTTTTTGTTTGTTTGTTTCTATCTTTTATGCCATTCTTGTATAAGTAGACAGCGTACTGGACACTGGGTCCTGTGCTAAGTCTCTAAGTGGCTCAACAGAGCTCTTACAGAATTGAGCAACCAACATAAACTGAGTTTTGCTATGTAGTTTTTCTTAGCAGAAGTGCTGCAAGCAGTTCGTTGTTAAAAGGTTGGCTAAGTTTATATCTCAAGTTCGTTTGTTAGAAATAAAATCACATAAGTTCAAAATATATTTTTTTAAAAGGTCAAAAGTACACATGCTAACGACTACTGAATTGTTTCTCCTTGTGCAGGCAGCAAAGGAGTACATCAGATCAATGAAGGAGAGTAAGAAATCCAAGGGTCGTCGCCAGCCATTGAGTAAGCTCCCCCGCCATCACCCGCTCTTGGTTAAAGACTGCATTAGTGATGACGGTAAGCCCTGTGCTCTTTGGGAAGCTGTAGAATGGGCCACAGCTTGTGTGGGCGGTGTATGGCATTCTTCACTGCAGTCAGCAAGCTACAGCTGTGCATCCCAGACAAGGTGCTTGTCACCTTCTTGTGTTTGCATCATTAAAATTTCCTCTTGAATGGTGTCTTCCTTCTTTCCTGCTCAATTCTCTGGAAATGTACAACTCTGTTATGCAGCAGACTCTGGTACTACTTTGTCCTTTCAGAGTCAGCCTTAGAGCATTTCAGTAATTGTTGCAAATATTTATATATTTTCTTTAAATACACAGAGTCTTTGGCTGACAGCCTTAGTCTTGATGTGCTCTGGGGCTGATGCTGTTCTTGTCCAATAAGCCCGTCTTGATCTGTTGCTTGGTTAGTAGAAGCTGCTTAAAAATGAGACTAGGTTACTGACTCCCATCACCGTTCTGTAAACTTTATTTATGGCAGTCTTTGTCATCTCTGTTCATAATGTCTTGCCTTATTTAGTTTTACTTGCAAGAATGGTATCTATGAAAAGGTACATAATCACTGACTAATGATCTCTTGTTGCAGAGGCATCGGAGCAACTGACTCCTGAAGAAGAAGCTGAAGAGACAGAAGCTTGGGCCAAGCCACTTAGCCAGCTGTGGCAGAATCGGCCACCAAATTTTGAGGCTGAAAAAGAATACAACCGGACCATGGCTCAGCAGTCTCCTTACTGTGCTGTTTGTATGCTCTTCCAGACATATCAGGTATGTAGTCCAGGTCTGTTAGTGTTACAGTAGAGGTGCCTGAGTAAGTTTCTACCGTGATTGTCAGTTTGGGCATCACTACTTAATAAAAGCTATATCAGTGTTGCAGCCTTTCCAGAGAATTGTTCCAGGAGAGCACAACCTGGTGAACCTCACCACACCTCTGATGGACTGTCTGCGGGTTCCCAGGGACTCAGTCTTCTGTTCAACAGAAGCTTTTATGTTCTGTGGTTTTTGCTAGTACCACAGAATGGAGCTTGAATGCTGCTGGAATCGATTACAAAATCCATTCCATTTTTCCAGAGTGAGACTTCCACTTTTGCGCTTTTTAAAAAACCGCTTTAAGTCCACTTATATCTAGCACATGGTCTTTGGGGAGCTAGCAAGGAGAACATTTCTTTAAAGTAAAATGAGCTAAGATCATGTTTGCAGATGACAGATAGAAATAGATAGTCTTTTTTGAGTATATCCACATCAACAGTACATGTAGCTATGACATGTAAATGTGCTTTAGCAAAGTGCAGCTGTAGCAATGCACAGATTGAGAAGAGGTTGCAAACCCCATTAGCACGTTGGCTAAATGCTTAGGTAGAAATCCCACACTGAACTTCTTATGTCTGAGCTAAGTAGTAGGTCAGTAGTTGTCTGCTAGCATGTGCCGCCTGCAACTTAGTGATAGCTCATCCCTTCCCATTTTATGAGCTAAGATTATTTGATTTATTTGAGATCACCATACAATTACGGTGGCTGTAGAAACATTTTTACTATAATTTTGGAAATAAAGACCTAAAATTTTTTTCAGGTTTTATATTGCATGTCATTCCTAATTTCCATGAAAACCCAAGACCATAGTTTCTGTTTGACCTTGCTATTTCTGCCTGATAGGAGGTTCTTGTTAGGACTGGAGCTTCTACATGGAAGCTGTATAATTACTGAGTTTCCACTACTGCTGGCATTGTATAAAGTTAACAAACTGAGATAACTTAAGTTCTGTTAGCTTCTTCACTTCTAAATGCTATTAAGCAGAAAACTCCAGCTGCAGTTTTCAGGTGTCTGTCTACATCAGGCTGCAAGGAGGGACTGCACCAAGAATTGAGCTGTGGTTATGGTTTTTGTTCAAATGTATTTTGTAGCAAATCTGGGAACTCACTTCCCTTACTCATTCACATGAAAGATTGGAGCAAAATGCCAGACAAATACTCCTCCTTCCTTTGTGAAGAAGAAAAATACCTATCTGTTACAGGCAGAGTGTGGAGGCAACAGTCAAAGCTCTGGAGTAACTCCAGGTGCCACGGATGGGAAGATCCGAACCAAACCCCTGATTCCTGAGATGTGCTTCACTACAACTGGCTGCAGCACTGATCTCAATCTTTCAACCCCCTACTTAGAGGAAGATGGAACCAGCGTACTCATCACCTGCAGGAACTGCCAAGTTTGCGTTCACGCAAGTGAGTGCATCCCGACTTAACCCTAAATGTAGTGTTTTGTGTTAAGCCTGTGCTTCCTAGTAAGCCTCTGTTAATCTACAAGTTCAGCCATTATCTGACTGGTGTATATTTGCAGTGGCTGTTGAAATATGGAGCTGACTGCATGAACAACTTGCAATATACACCATTATTTCTAGGCTTACTGATTTTAACTGCTGCCTTACTTCGGGACCCTAGGGAAATGGGTCTGATCATAGGTAAGCTCTTATCTGAAATGTGTCTGTCCTAGGTTGTTACGGTGTACCCCCTGACAAGGCCACTGAAGACTGGATGTGCTCCAGGTGCACAGAAAATGCCTTAGAAGAGGTAAAGTTCCATCTTTAAGAATCTTATGAGGAATGTGGTATATTTGGGAACTTGCTAGAAAGTTCATTTTCATAGTGTTAAAAGTTTGTTATTCTCTCCTGTGAAAAGAAGGCAATTTTAGAGAATGTTCGTGAGTGTTTAGAGAATATTTATCTCTTGCCCTCAGGGCAGCACCTTTTGAGAGCCAAAGGGCTGAGCTGGCCAAGACATTCAGCTCTCTTCTGACAGTGAAACTTTTTTTTTTCCTCTGGATGCGTGTTTTGAGGAGGTAGTTGTGATCAAGTGCATTGCTATGGACTTCACTCTTTCAGCCAATTTCTTCCTTGTGACAGGATTGCTGTTTGTGTTCATTACGAGGAGGAGCACTGCAGAGAGCCAATGATGACAAGTGAGTATTCCAGCCTTTTTTTTTTTCTTCTTGTCTTCAGGGAGCAGCTCAATTCCTAAGTAGATGAGGCTAGGCTAGTAAAGCAAATGCTGGCATTTGGTGTAATGGAGTGACCAGCAACACTTTTCACACTTTGTGTTACTGGGACAGGAGGGAACGTATGTTGAAATGTGTTTATTGTTTCCACATTGCCTGCAGCAATCGTCACCTCTCCAGGTAATACGATACTGTTTCTGTTGACAGCAGCTGTTAATTGCTTTGTGTTTTATAAGGACAAGGTGCAGAGGTGGAACACACCACATGAAAATAAGGTTCCTGATGAGATAAAATCTCTTGGTACCTTCTCAAAGAAGATTTCGATTTCTCCATGAAACGTGTTGTGGTGATAGGCATAAATCACACTAAATTGCTCTTCTGTTAAATCTGATTGAAAGTATGAAGAAGTCTTGTTTTGCCCCATACCTGCCCTTTTGCTAGTAGTAGGAAGGCAGATGACACTGCTAGTTCTCAGCCTTTGTGATCAAGCAGAAACTAGGTTAATGTGGCTAGCTTAATCAGAACTATGTATACTTAAACTCCAAAGCATCATATGTTGACCTAGCGTGTATTCACCTTTTTTTTACTCCTCTTCTGTCCTGACAGATGGGTTCATGTAATGTGTGCTGTAGCTGTACTGGAGGCAAAATTTGTGAACATCGCAGAGCGCAGTCCTGTAGATGTTGGCAAAATCCCCCTGCAACGTTTCAGACTGGTAAGAAGCACCTGTGCTGCACTTCTGGGGTTTCCTTTGTTGTTGTTCATCTTGCTAATTCTGAAAGTATTGGTCTGGAAGGAGAGAATATGCAGCTGTTTGTGTACAATAGAGATCAGAGGAAATATAAACTCTTATTAGAAAGATACCTGCTTGATCTAGTGGTTACTGATGCTCCCCGAAGGCTCGCTTTACTTTTTAGCATTTAACATGAGTACTATACTTGTTTCAGGTTTAAACAACTCCTGAAGTCAGAATCATGTCTTACTGCAATGGGGCTATCCACTAGAGAAGTCTACAGGAGTAACTCTTTTGTGTCCTAAGCATGTAATGTCCAAAAGTATTTTCCAAAAAAATGTGCTGGAACTAAGTCATGATTCTGAATTTGGTGAAGCTTTTCCTTTAGTGTAATTAACTACTTGTTTAGCTTACCTTCTGTTAACCGGTTCAAGTGCAGCCTTAGTAGCTAAAAGAAGACGTCCTTGTAGTGCTTTCCCCAAGATTTATTCAGTGCTGTGTATTCTAGCAGCTAATTTCTTGTGCTTGTTTTATGTAAGCTTAATAGCCAGGTGCTGAAAGACCCTGTTGACTTAGGAGTATTATAAAATATATTATTTTATATATTTTATCTATCTATCTATCTATCTATCTATATAAATGATAAATCCATCATCTCCTGGTGCTTGAGTCTTTTGAGTCACATGTATTGTGCATGTTGAGATAGTAGATATTTTAATGTGTATTTTCATCTTTGGGATTACCTAAATGTATGAATTCTTGCCTTGTCATGAACCAGAGGTGTTAGCCTTCTGTTTCTTTTCATCAAAAATTAGCAATGCTCTCTTACAATAAAGGGTACAGCATCAGATACTTAGACCAGACTTTTTTTTGTGAGTGAAAACTATTGCCAAACAGTAACCTTTAGCTTCCTATCCACAGAAATGCATCTTCTGCAAAAAACGAAGAAAGAGAATCGCAGGTTGCTGTGTACAGTGCTCCCATGGTCGGTGTCCCACGTCCTTTCATGTTAGCTGTGCCCAAGCAGCAGGAGTCATGATGCAGCCTGATGACTGGCCATTTGTTGTCTTCATTACCTGCTTCAGGCATAAGATCCCATCGCAGGCAGAGGTAAGTAGGTGTGGGACTCCCAGGATTTGAACAGCAGTATCTTGGAGGGAATGAGAAGTTTCAGATTGAGTAATTCTGTTAAAACTTCACTGAAGGCTTGACTCTTTTAAAACATTCTAATGATACTGGTCTTGGATTCTGATCTCAGTCTTGCTGCTGTTCTGAGTGATCTTAGGTCCTTTATTGTATTTTAGTTTGCAGCCCAGGAGGACAGAGTACTACACTCCTCCTGTGGCTGTTGTAATGAGGAATAATAGTGTTTTCATGCCATGATATTTAATGTGCAACCATTAGTTCTGGGTCTCCAGAAGGCTGCATGAGTTGTCGTAGAATTTCATGCTTAAGTGATTGATTAGTTTACAAAGTTCCCATATAGCCCTTTTAGCCATCAAAACCACCGCAGTCTATTAGAGAATATTGACTGTAAAGGCCTTGCGTTGCTCTGAAAAATGAGACTTTAATTTACTAAGTAGCTTGCATTAGGATTGGACAGCTGTAGCTAACAGATTGAGTTTTAAGCATTTGAAATACTAGAGGTAGAACTTTCCCAAAGATGCTGCTGGTCGTGTCTTTAGTATAGTTACTCACCTGAGCTAAAATACTTTGCTTCCTTGTTTGCCAGCACCAGAGCTGTGTGCCTCAACACATTCTTTGTGTCATTGTGTTTAAAATGTGCTTTTCTCTTCTCAGCGAGCGAAGGCTGCACTCCAAGATCTGTCACCTGGACAGATAGTCATCAGCAAGCACAAGAATGGTCGCTTCTATCAATGCGAAGTGGTCAGCCTTGCAAAGGAGACTTTCTATGAGGTCAACTTTGATGATGGCTCCTTCAGCGACAACCTGTATCCAGAAGACATTGTGGTATGTTATGCAGTAGGTGACTGGCTCCAATAGAGGGCACATGATGAGAGTCAATTCCTGCTGCTCCAGAGCAGGTTGATGATGGAATTTATTAGGTGTCCCATACCTAGGGCATGTTATGGCTGAGATGTGCTGCAAGACAGTGTGAAGGGTGTTACATGAGGCTGACTTAGGTTAACTGAGGTTAGCGGAAGGACAGGTGTAATGGAGTGCAGCTAATCTTTAGCTGCTTAACAGTGGGGAGTCAATGAAAACTCGCTAGTACTTTCTTGCTATTCCTGCGTGAAGTAGTTTGAAATTGGGCACACGGTCAGGATTCAAATACAGGTGACATAGATGTTTCTCAATCCCTAAAATGGGGTTAATAATGGAGTGCTGTGCGATGTCCCTGATGTGAGTGGGATGGATTCCCCTGTTTGTGTCTTCACATAAGGAAGCTGCTTACCCTTCTGCTTCTCTCCCATCTTCCTCCTTTATGCTGCAGAGTCGAGACTGCCTTCAGTTAGGTCCTCCTGCTGAAGGTGAAGTTGTGCAGGTCAGATGGACAGATGGACAGGTTTATGGAGCCAAGTTTGTCGCATCACATGCCATCCAGATGTACCAGGTACAGAATTGTCTGAAAACTTATTGTTCACGGCAACCTGATGATTCAAATAGGGCTGTTTGCAAAGCTGGCAGAGTTATAGTATGGTCATGCTTAAATGCTTGAGAGGAAGTTGCTCCCTGTTTTCAACAATGACAGTTGCTGGAGTTAACAGCAAAGCAGTGATCGCCTGCAGCTCTGCTTGTATCTGGCTACATGCCTGGAAGTCTCAGCTTCTGAAAAGCACTGGTCTTTTCAGCAGCTGACTCAGTTCCTGAAACTTAATCTATTTCTAAAAGAAGTTTAATTTTGTTCTTGCTGCTTAGTGCATCTTGCCTTCACACTTCCAAAAGAGTGGATATTAAAGCAATATATTCAAGTGACCAGCTAGACTGTCTCGTCAGGGGTTACAAGAATATCCCAAAATGTACTTGGCTACTTTTGCTGTCATGGTGAGGTTCAAGTCTGTTCTCATGTGCATACCTGCATGTGTATCATGTAAAATCCAATCGGTAGAAGGTTATTTCATGGGAAGGTTTCTGCAGGGAAGAGAAAGCAAGGGTAGCTGTGGAAGTCTTCTAATTTCTAAGACTTCTGACAGAACAACTTCCGTTGTTCTTTTAGGTGGAATTTGAAGATGGGTCTCAGCTGATGGTGAAAAGGGATGATGTGTACACTCTGGACGAGGAGCTTCCTAAGAGAGTCAAGTCAAGGCTGGTAGGTAAAACAGGGTGTAAACATCTACTAAAGAAGTTAATGCTTACTTGATTTGTTCTTGAACAGCAAGCTACGTGCACAGCAGCAAAGTTTTATAATTTGATACCCTCCTTAATTGTTAGGTAGCTTTATTGTTTTGATTTGGTTACGAAAGGAGGGAAGGGAGGGAGAGAGTCTCATTCTTCTCCTTTTCCTTCTTCTGCAAATAATGGGAATTTGTAGCACAGAGTCACTATCTGAGACAGCATGTGTTACTGCCCCCTCTGTGCATGTATTTGTAAGCTTCATCGGGTATTTCCATTGCAAAGAGCAGTGAAGTTCCTCTTATCCTTTGTTCTGGAAACCTCTTTGTAGGGTGGCAATAAGAAAGCTGGACATATTTATTTATTTTTAATTGCAAAGTAATCCTGGTGGAAAAGGACCCCTGCAGGTCTTTGCTCCAATCACCTGTTCAAACCAGGTTACATTTTGAAGTGGGGCAGACTTACTCAGGTCTCTCTTTAGCCAAGTTTTGATGATCTCCAAGGCTGGAGATTCTGCAGCCTCTTTGGGTCCCTGTTCTGTTGCTTTATGCTTCCAGCTGTGAAAGTTACAACTCAGGACAATGGGATAGGTGTCTTGCTTTACAGCATGGTCCTGCACACCTACTGCAGGCACACAGGATTTTGGAGGTTTAACAAAGAGCATGTAAAATAGCTGACTCCTGTCACCAGCTATTTAAACCTGCCTGCTACATAAGGCACACAGTGTACTAGACTGCTGTACAAGTTGAAACTCAATTAGCTACTCAGTTAAATTTGAAAGCTGTGATTCTTTAGGTTTCTGATTACAGCTCACTTCAACTTACCTCCAGACTTCTAAATCCAATTTCCTAAATATTTTTCTTGTACAGAAACCCAAGAGGTCAGTTTTCAAAGAAGTCTGAATGTTGCCAGGTGTCCCATCCTGCTCCTTTCATACAAAAAGAGGATATGTAGGCAGGGATTTGATCTCTGTTCTGGCAGCTAATTCTGCTTTTTCTTTTAGTCAATAGCTTCAGATATGCGCTTCACAGAGATCTTTGCAGAGAAGGAAGTCAGACAAGAGAGGAAGAGACAAAGAGTGATCAATTCACGCTACCGGGAAGATTACATTGAACCCGCATTGTACCGGGCCATCATGGAGTAAGCACTGCCTGTGGCAGAGGAAGAAGATGCCCACTTTCCCCAAGGATTTAAACGCTCCAGTACAACAGGCCATATTTGGATGCTTCAAATCCAGGGTTTTTTGTTTTGTTTTGTTTTGTTTTTTTCTAAGGAAGCTAAAAAGCTGATGCTCTGCAGTAGCTGAAAGGCAGCTGTTCAGTAGTGAAACAGATCCCATTTGCTGAAGCTGATGCCTGCAGACTCCTGGTCTGAAGTTGGGTCCTTACTGAATAAGCCAGCTTGAAGGGGGTGCTGCTTTCATCTCGTCGAGCAGTCTTGCTTTTTCTATTAGAGACAATATGACAGGTGGCAAACTCTTCTGGGAGTTTTAGCCAGAAATCTTGGCAGCTGCAGAATAGTACAAAGTCTATTGTTTTATCTGAATAATATTCCTGATCTTGGGAGTCTCCCTGGTGGCCACACCTGGGCTTGAGCAGGCAGTATTACTGGTGCTTGACATTGAACCTCTTTTTATATTTATATCCATCTTTTTTTTTTGTTGTTGCAAGCAGCTTCAGGCTCTTGTTTCTCAGCACCTCCTTTCTGAGGGTTGAGCTGTAGGCTGTTCAGATCCAAGCAGACAGGAGGTGCTTCTGTGAACAGGTGAAATGTGAAATTGAACCCTGTTGGACAAATTATTTAACCCTCCAGTTAATATTTTTGTTCTGATGCTTGTTTTGACTTACTCATAAGTTTAACTGTATGTGCCTCAGTATCAAAAAGAAAATCTGTCTGGAGCCCTGCACAGTGCAGCCTTCTAACAAGAATAAGCATACAGCTCCCAATAGACGCTCAGTTCCCAAAGATTTTCTTTTAAGTTTCTTCCCACTCCCACTAAGGCAATAATGACCAACGGGACAGTTCTAACTCTTCCTTCTTCAAATCCAAGCATCGCAGTATTGGGTATGACAGGCAGCGGTACCTGAGGCAGTGCGGTACCTCTTCTGTGGCAGCACTGCCCTTCGTGTGGCCACAGGCTTTTGCTTACAACAGCTAAATTTGGGTCTGTGAGAGATCAAGCATGCGCTGAACTGGATGTATTACTGAAGAGCTGTGCAGTGCTCTTCTGAGGGAGGAGTGCTGCCACGTTGCAGTCTAGCAAAGGTTACCACAGCATTTTTACAGAGTGTAAGTAGGGCACATCCCGGTTGCGTTGGAGAGGACTTGCTACCTCAGCAACAGGAAGTTGAGTTAAGCTGGGTAGTAGGTGTACCTCAAAGATGTGCCAGCGTGCTCCTAGTAACTTAAGCATTAACACACCACAGCAGGAGCCGTGTAAATACACGTTCCTTTCCCGTTCTGTAGGAAAGGGATTGTAGGCTGTGGAGCAGATTGGCCACCTTCCTTTTGCATGGGACGATGGGGTGACTTTCCTGCTGGAGAAAACTAAGGTAATGTTCTCCAGAAACAGTTTGAGAGGAGAATTTTCTAGTGAAACAGACCTAATGCATCCCTGCTTCTATAGGGACATAGCAAAGTGTCTGCAAAGTCTGGATTTGTAACTTTTTTCCTTTTGTTACGTAGGAACGCTATAAACCAAACTATTCTGAAACCCCGGTGCATCAATTTGTGATTAGCAATAAAATGTAGTATTGTGTAGTGATACAACTCTTGACCAGAAAAGAAATAAACTACAACTTTTATAAAGAAAATCTTCCTCATCCCTACATTTTTCTAGGGTCAGGAGGCTGATATGAGTAGCAAAGATTTGCACAACCACAATTTTTCATGGAGTTCCTCTGTCTCATTTTTGTGGTGGAGTATCTTGTTCATCAGTATTGGAAGGCTTAAACAGATTCTGAAAGGAGACAGTGGCTTTCCTTTGTGTATTTTTTTTGTTAATGTCCAAAACTCCTGGTCTCAGGGTATTAAATCATTTTCTGATGAATGGGGGATAGTTGATAAAACTAGGATCTATGAAGGCCAGAGTCTAGTAGCTGTGGGTACTCTGGTCTATGCAATGGAAGCAGAATTGCACTTTGGCATCGTAGCCTATACCTAAGCCTTTCTGAAGCGATGTGCTATTAGCGAATGTGGAGAAGAGCTGGCAGGTTCTTAACAAACTTGCCTCTGTTCCTTCAGCATATCTTAAGATACGGTATTAACTTCACGTAGGCTGAACACTACCTGCATATTACTGAGAAATGTATTCCTTTTGCCATCTGCCATTCTCCCTCCAGGGAAAAAGAGGCCTGTGTGCAGGCTTTCTCCTCAAACTGCCATATAACTCAGCCGCACCTTTGGGTGCCACGTGCTACCTGTGCTACAAACACCTAGCTCTAAACAGCTTCATCCTAAACAGATAGCCTAGGACAACACAGCTGGAGTTGTTTGGAGTGTTGCTGTTAAACTGCAGCAGGTTTTGCTACCCACCTCTAGGAGTATTGAGCCAAGAGCTTCTATGCCTAGTACTTGTTCTGGAGCAGGAGCTTTGTTCTGCTGCGTTTTCTGTGGGCTCCAGACTTTGCTCTTGTCAGCTGGCTGCACTGTGCTGGAGACCGCTGCCATCCTGCACTCCGCGACAAAGGGCCTTTCCGAGTTTCCTGTCAGTTCTTGTGCTGCATCGTTCAAATGTGAACATACTTTATCCTAGTGCAGTGGTTGAACTGCGTTTTGGCTCCTGTCTGTGAACCTCAAATTGCTGATCCTGATGTTCGGGGGTGGGGATCTGTATTATTTGACTTGTCAAAAAAACATTGGGTTTATGGCTTGAAGCATAACAGGTAGCAATAAAAGCTCTTTATAGAGCAGCTGTCTCAAAGGTACATTTGCTTTTAGTTACCTGGAGTTTGATCTTGACTGATAACAATTTTTTAAGTGGCTTGTTTTTTAGGTGTGTGTTTATCGATGTTACAGCATCATTCCAGTCAGGGCAAGGTGCTGCCGGAGTATCTGCTAGTCAGGGGCTTCTTCAAAGCGTTCAGTAGGAAATCCTGCTCGGTATGCCCCCTGGGAGCTCTCACGGCCCTTCGTTGGGTCCATTACACGTGATGCTGCAGGCAGTAGACCTCCTCACTTCACTTTTCATGAAGCTTCCATCTGTGACTGGTTCAGGTTGGACCCATAAAAAGCATTTTTAGTATAAATGAATCATGGTTTGCCCTTGTTCAGGATGAGCTTGGCAAGCCAGAGGTAATTTTTTATAAGGTTTAAAAAGGTGACTGTATTCTTTCTAAAGCACCTGATTGCAGTAATGTTTCTTCTGCCTGTGGCTGGCCTTCCAGGAGGCCTTTCTCCATCAGAAGACCTCTCAGGTGACCAGAGACAGTACTGTCAGAAGCAGAATCTGGTCTGCTTGCTCCTGCTCTCTTCCCAGTATTTTGAGCTGGGGCTGGACTGATTCTGCACTGTTTGAGGAGTGTGGCCCTCTGACTGATCGCGTATCGGAAGGCTTCCACGCATCTCTGTTCTTCCATTCTCTAACTGGGCTCCTGTTGTCTGACATGTCTGCAGTTGTGCTTGTTTGTTGTTTTTTTTTAAATGCAAACATGGGATGAAAACAAGACTCTGGTAGCCTGTATTTTGTTTTCAATTTGAACAAGTAATAAATCTAATCTCAAAATGGGTGATCTCTAGACTAATTTAAAACCTTAAAGCAATGTAACTTGGAAATTCTCATCATGTTTCTAATTGTTCTGTTAGCGTTACTCTTTTCCAATACCCATCTTAATGCTTATCCAGTAATTTCTCAGGTGCCTTTCAGAGATGCCGAGCAGTTCTTTTACTTAAGGACTGAGTGGAGCACAGCCCTTAAACCAGAGCAAGGATGGAAACACGGATCCTTCCTGACTCAAGTACAGACCTGAGACAGCAGCATTAAGAGCTGAGTTGCCTTAGGTTCGCTCTGTAGCCGAGAGGAGCAGTGCCAGAGTAGCAGTCATCAGAAAATCTTACCTGGATACAGAGTCACGTAGCTCTGTTCTTTGCTTAGTGTTGACTCCTGAATTTCACCTGCTAAACTGTCTGTCGGGGAAAGGAGATTCTTCTACTTTAGGTCAGGGATTTTTGTTAATGACACACTGAGTGACCTTGAATAAATTGCTTATTCATTGTATTACTACTTTCTGCCCAGGGAAGTGGTTGAGTCACAGTCCCTGGATGTCTTTAAAAGATGTTTAGATGTAGAGCTTAGAGATATGGTTTAGTGGAGGATTGGTTAGTGTTAGGTAAGAGGTTGGACTCGGTGATCTTGGAGGTCTCTTCCAACCTAGGTGATGCTGTGATTCAGCCCATACCTTTGAAGCCTAAAATGCCAGATATTCCTGAAGGCAGCTTTTCTAGTTGGGGAAAATGTTAACATCTCCTTTTCCCTGACAATTTGTAGACATTGCACGGAACCTTTAAGTCTGACTTACTCCACGCTTTACGCTAACCTAAGTATTTTAGGTTTGACTGAACAACATGAGGTATTGCTAGAAGTGAAAATGAACCTTTTTTCTCTTTCCCATCATCATTCTTCATTTCTTCGCATCGCTGTTAGAGCTGTTCAACAGCTTCAGGTTTTTCACTCAGATGAGTAAAGAGTGCTATGCTTGAGGTGGGATAGATGTGTTGCTGTTTGGTTTCAGTAATGAGCATAGCTGAGGTAGGTGTATCAGTAGGTTTCCTTTGACCACACCAGCCTGGTCTGCAGAGGAATGGGAAACATGCACCCGATTGCTATCTTTGAGGCAGATCCATGCATGAATATTGCCACAGCCTCCTTGCTGCAGCATGAGTAATGTGGCCATGCTGAAGTCAAAACTGTTCTGACAGCACCTAGAGAAGGAAGGAAATGTGTGGGAGGGTACTGGAAAAGGATTAAAATGGTACAGAATGTGTGTAGACAAAAAGGAGGAGGTAGGAGAGCCTGAAAAGAGGTCTCCTTAGCCTGCAATTCTGTTTTTAAGAAAAATTCTCACTTCTGCATAGTTCTGGGAACACCTTCAGTACACAATGCAAGTGAGAAATGAAATACGCCTGCTGTCTGTGCTCTTCTACCTGAGCTGCTGGCAGAGAGTCGCTGTCCTGCGTGCCCCTCGCGCTGCAGGAAGACCCAGCGTCCCAGTAATTCATCTGTGGATGAAGACAACTTGCAGCTGGCTGAGGGAGGAGCTGCCTCCTTGCTGACTAGGCAAGGCAGATGGCTCGTGTCCTTGAATGTCTTCATACCCCTGCTGAAGTCCTCAGTATACAGTAGGAGAAACCTGTCCTCACGGCTAGAGACTTTCTGCCAGGCAGCCTCATGTCCAAACAGCACCCCTGGCTGCACTGTGGTGTTATACACAAGTACACGTTAGACAAACAAGCTCCTTCCAGAACTATTGCGAATCAAGTCCACAATCTCTGAGTTAGGTGCACATGGACCTCCAGCAAAGCCTGAGATGGGGATCAGGTGCTTATGAGTGTGTGCTGAAGCTGGTTCAGCTGCCAGGGCTGTCATTTTCGGACAGTACCAAAAATGCTGCTGCTGCTCTTGAATACAGTATTCCTGTCCCTTTTCCATTCATTTTAACACTTAACTTCACAGCTGGGTTTAACTCAAACTTCATTACTGATACCCACAAGCAGTTACACACAAAAAAAATAAAATAAAAACTGGGGAGTGAGGATAAGGAACAAAGCATCCTTTGGCTCAGGTGCTGGCTGCAGGTTGCATGCAGAGGGGCTATTAGTTTGCAGCCAGCTCTGTGGAAAAGGGGGAGTGGGCCATGGCACTGCCTGGCTGCTGGGGAGCTGGGGGAGATCAGCACCTACACCCCATGGCTTAGTGTGGCTGCTCGGCCCCACAGCAGGGACACGAGGATTGCTTGGCCAGCCCAGCAGAGCCTGGGGATGAAGGAAGGACAAAAGAAGCAGCTGTGGCAGCAGCCAGAGAAGGGGCTGGGGGTGAGTCCTTGCCGGCTTTCTCGTTTCCAGCCGGGTGGATGTTCCTAAACACCATGTTACAGCCGGTGCCTGTGAGGACTGGCAGGGGACTCGATGCTCTTAATTCTGCCTTGCACACAGGGCAGTAACACAGGGCGTCCCACTTGGATCCCTGGTGGAGCAGGGCGCTGCTCTGCTCATCCTGGCAGCAGGGGAGACCCCAGCTCGGGCCCTCAGCGCTGTGAAGGGCCTGGCAAGGGGAAAAGGGACAGAAAAACAGACCTTGGCTCTTCTCCCTCCCCAGCCGGAGAGGCTGAGGGGCTGCCAAGGGCTGTGCGGCAGGGAGAAGAAAGGCGACGTTCATGGGAGCTGCGTGGCTCCGAGCTGCTGGGCTGCGGGCCAGGCACGTCAGCACCTGATGGGCCAGCCCCAGGCAGCGCTGCAGCCCTCGCCTGTTCTGCCTCGGCACGGGGCTTTTCCAGATAAGCTGTACCCAGAGCCGTGGGGGCTCTCCCACCCCACCGCCTGCCTGCTCTGGCCTGGCCTCCTGCTGTGTGGGAGCCTTCCCCAGGAGCCCGGCTCCTGTGCTGCCCCCGCACCAGGCCTGGGGCCGCCTCCCCCGGCCTCTGCCGTTTTGTGGGGGCCTGGCTCGCTCCTGGCACAGCCACAGGGACCCCACAAACCATCGGCCTCCAGCCCTGCACTGGCAGTGCCGGGGCTGCACAGATGGTTCCCAGCAAGAGCAGTGGGAGCATCCCCTCAGGGCTGGGCTGTCCTCGCCTCCCCCGGCACATCCCCTCCCTCTCCAGGCAGGCTGAGACACCCGGCTCCTTCCTTCCTGGACAGAGGAGCCCTTGTGCGGTGTTCTGGGGAGGCGCCTGGTACCTGGGGGGAGACCTCGCCCTCCCTAGCAAACATGTCTGGCTGCAGCTGGGCCCTGCCCGGCGCCTCAGAGGTGTTTCAGGCTCACCCCTCTCTGAGCACAACCTGTCCCGGAGCCCCAGGAGAAGCAGGTGAGGTCCCGCAGGCTGCCGGCACCCCATCAGCTCCTGGGGGATGGCTCCGTGCGGGCTGTGACTGCCCCGTGCCTGGAGCACGTCTCTCAGGGAGATGCAGCCCAGCCACCAGGGCCTTGTCCCCAGGGCCACCAGCCCGCGGGTGGCCGGAGGGGTTTGGCTGTGCCGGGGCGCGATGGCCTGGGCAGGAGCACGGCACGGGGTGAGGGCTGTGGGGCTGAGGGTGGCACTGCAGGGCTGGGTCACGGTGCCTGTGACATCCTGGGGTCCGCCGTGGGTCTGCTAGGGACTGGGCTGCTCCCGTTAGCCTAATGGAGCCTGTGGCACAGCTGCCGTCAGCCCACTCCCTCCAGGGATATTTTTAGGGCTGCCCGTGCTGATGAGCAAGAGCTGACAGGCTGGCTCTGTACCCAGGCAGCGCGGTGCCCTTCGCAGCCCTGCCTCAGCACACAGCTGATGGGGAGCGCGGGCCCGCGGGGATGCTCAGGGGCTGCGGCCGTGGCCCCTGGCTGGGAGAGGCAGCACAGCCTGCCCTGCCCACGGGGCTGCTGGCGGCTGGGCTGGGCTGCTTGTGGCCCCACTGCGAGCACATGTAGCTGGGAGCCAGGAGGATGCTCTAGCATGCATGGAAATCATCTACATGTGCATCGATCCCTGGATGGCACTTCTGGTTTGAGTGCAGAGCTGGCCTTAGGCAAGAAATATGCGAGTAAGTGACTGTGAGGATGGTAGTGAATATGTGCTGAGGTGTTTCTTCTCCCTCTGGGCTTGCACAGTTTTGCTGTTCTTGTGAAATCAGGTTTGTGCACCCCCCAGATTTCACTAGTCCCCTGTGGCTGCCAGCTCCACACACCTGCTGCTCTGAGCACTCCGTCAGTGTCCCCTGCCACCAGCCCGTGTCCCGCCAGCACACGCGGTGCCCAGAGCCGTGGGCCACCTGTGCTAACCCCTCGTCATGCTAAGTGGCTGCAGGAACATGCCGGCTGCCCAAACGCTGAATCTCCCAGAGAGCTTCTCATGCCCTGCAGCAGAGTACGAACGTTTGGGCCGCATCCTGCAGCATGCTGTGGACCAACACCCCTCTGCCTGCCCTGCCCCTGCGCTGCAGGATGCGGCCCCGGCTGTCGTGCAGCGCTGCGGGGCATGGGAGTGCTGGGACCAAATGATGCAAGGAATGTGGCTGTCAATGATGATGTGAAACGTCTGAAGTGTGCCTGTCCCCATGCAGCTGTTATGCACAGCATGACCAAGATGGCACACGGGCATCGTGTCTGTCTGAAATCATGGCAAATGACATAGCTGCCAAGCTCCCAGCGGGCACAGCCCGGCTGCTCCAGGATGCAGCTTTCCGGGACTGACGCTGGCTTGCAGCCGTGTCCTCAAGGCACAGGGAAGAGATCAGAACTATGCATATTGGAGAAGTTTGTAAATCCAGAGTGGGTTCTGTGAACTGCTGGGCTTAATGCTGTGTTTTTTGGCACCAGACCATTTGGGTGCACACAGGAGAGACCAGGAGGAGCACCAAAGGTGCTCAGCGTGGTGCAGGAAGATGGTGGTGTGTTATGGCCACAGCAGGTGGACCTGGGTTAAGAGGCTTCAGTTCATCGGGCATCCAGGGAGCAGATGGAGATAAGCTGGGCTTTAGGTAGCAGAGTGGGGAGAGAGGACCGCTGCCGTGTGGCTCCATCACCACACGAAGCTGCTGAGGCTGCACAAAGGCTTTCTTGCTCCAGCACAGCTAAATTAAAAAGTAGCAGAGCTCCAGGGTGGGAAATGGGGTGGCCCTGGGCAAAGGCCTGGAAACAAGCACGGCTGCCTGCCTGTGTAACACCCCAGGGCCAGCCCAGGCTGTGCCTTGTCTGGTTTTAGAAAATTTGTGTGTGAGGGGGTCAAGAAGTCCATCCTCTGGCTGAGCCTCTCCTTTGGGCTGCTGGGGCTGTTTGGATGGGAGAGGAGGAGCTTCCTCGCCCAGCACCCAGATATCACGGTCTTTGCCCCCAACGCTGAGCCCTCTGCAGGTTTTCCCTGCAAGGCGAAGGGGAGGCGAAGGCAGAAAGAGTAGCTCCGGGCCATGAGGTGCTGGGTCTCAGAGGTAAGGGGGCAGCGGGAGTGGGATGGGGCATGGGGTTAGGTGCCAAACCAGGGCACGAGAGCCTGCTGGCATCTGCTCTGCATTCCTGAGGAAGGCAGCGCTCATCTCCGCTACTGCCTGACCCAAACCAACCCAGAACCACCAGGACGAGCAATTTCTCAAAATGGTAGCAGCCCGAACACCGGCTCAAAGGGATAGAGTCAAGGAGAAACAGCAAGTGTGGCAGCTCTTCGTGCCCCAGCCAGTGATGTTGCGTGGTTGGAATGGAATTGGAAGGCCGGCTGAGCCCCTTTAAAGCTGCTGAGCGACACACAGAGCCTTCAGTGACCGCATGGCTGCGAAACGTACTTAATTTGAAGTTTGTGTTTTTCTGCCCTCAAGTTCTCACCTTTGGACCTTGCACTCCCCTCTGCTGGGCTGAAGCGCGCCCTTAGCATCACTCCGTTCCCGCTAGAATGGCAGGGGATGGTCTCGTGATGCAGCTCAGTTGCTCATTCTCCCATCTCTCAGCCTTATTTTTGCCCCATTTCTGGCTTTAGATACTTTGTCATGGCGGCGGTGCTGCTTCTTAAGATTCCTGTGTCTGTTTTGCAGTTCTGAGACCTGAATCTGGCACAAAATTGGCTTTGCCAGAGCTGCTTCTGCTCGGAAATCCCTTCCCCGCGTCTCTGGCTCACCTCTCGCCTAGCCGAGGAGCTGAGATGCAAGCGCAAGCAGCAGCTGTGCGTGGGGATGGCTCACTCTCTGGCTTTTTTCCTTAAACATTTTTTTCCCTCCCTCCCCTGCTTTCTGGGAGATGCTCCATCCCTCAGTACAGTCCGTCCTGGCTGTTCCCGAGCACCTTCCTCTGCAGCCAGGGCTGTGCCTGCGCCGTGGGTTGGGGCTGTTCTGGCGGGATGTTCGCCTCGCAGCATGGCAGCAAGCAGCCCCTTCGGTATTTGGATCAGCCACAAAAGTAAGCCTGTCTCTTGTCATCTAGATAATTGATTTTAAAAAATATTAAATGGCACCTGACCAAGAAGCAGTCGCTGGGGGTCTAGACGTGTTCCCAGTTGTTGATGTCTCCCCATTAAATCTTGGCTCGTGGACAGACCTCAGAGCTTAGTTGTTAATGCACGCAGTTAATCTAACGTGAGCCTTATTAATTCTTTATCGTACATTTTTAAATTAAAATCCTACATCATCGTTGACTCCTATGGAAAAGCCAAAGTGTGCTGCCTGGATGCTCTTACCAGCCAGACCTTTCCTTGTGCCCAAGGAGAAGTTTCTCTGACACGGTCTGTGTTGTGCTGACAGCAGCGGGGTGCCGTTCACTGCTTTTTTGCCTTCCCATTAACAGCCTGGGCGCAAAGCAATCTGCTGTTTCTCTGCTCATGGCTTTAGCTCTTCAAAATATCCTGGCCTCCTACCAGGTGAGTATTTGTTAAAAATTAACGCGTGTGTTTCAACAGGAGCTGCAGTTACATCACCAAAATGTTGTTCGAGAGATATCTGGGGCTATGGGAGTGGGTCCTCCCACCACCCCCGCGTCCCACCCAGGTTCTTGCCATTGCGGTTCCAGTGGTTTGTGAGATTCAGATTTATTTAACAATCATCTCAGTAATTTGGGTCCACCTTGCTTCTCGCTCCCCCACGCTGTTACCTATCAAACAGGCACTTTGTCCATGCCAGGTGCCAAGGACAGCAGCCTGGGTTCGTGCCATGGGCTTGGAGTGGGGAGGGAACAGCATGGGCTTGGAGGGAGCCAGACTCCATCATCATCAGTGCACAAGAGAAGCGATGGTGATACCCTGCGTGGGCTGGGAAAAAGCCTCACTTCACATCCATCTCCCTGTGGGGCTGCTGGGGAGAAAGAAACCCCTTGGAGTGGTGAATATTCAAAGAAAGCCTCAGCTGGCTTCTTGAAGGGGCAGAATTAAACGCGGAAACTCCACCCGGCTCGTTACTTTGCCAGGCTGCTTCGCGGTGCGGAGCGCAGGAACTGAGCAGCACCGCGCTCCTGAGCTGCTGCTGGCGCTGCGCGTGGGCTGGGCGCGGCGTGAGGAGCACTGCGTGCTATTGCACTGACTTCACACCCAAACCAGCCTGAGAGCTGGCAGGCACGGCTGTGCTTTTTGCTGTCCTTTATCGCCTCGCACAGCCGGCTAATGAGAGCCGGGACGTCTGCTCCCAGAGAGCTCCAAACCTGCTGCAGCTGCCAGGCTCGGCTCGACAGGTCCCCAGAAAGTGTCACCCCTGGTACTCGTGATGCTGGGGCAGGGAGCAGGTGAGGGATGTGCATGGAGAGAGGTGTCCCCAGCAGCCCAGGTGACAAGTGGTGGGGCTGGAGAAGATTTGGGATGACCCCCTGTGAAGGCTCAGTCTGGTGCTACAGCAGCAAGGACTAAAGCAATCCTTTAAGACAGGGAGTAGGAAAAGGCAGATTTAATCTCCAAGCTTGAGCATTAGGGAGGCTTTTTGTGGGATTCTGCGTCTTGAAAAGGATTCAGGAAAATTGGAGAGGCTGCGTAGATCAGAAATGCAAAAAATGGCTTGAGGGTGGGAGGAAAAGCCTGGCGGTTAGAGAATTAAGCAACTCCGTATATTTTGCTCATCAGGAAGATGGATGGGGGGGGTTGCTCGCAGCATATGCACAGTGTCACCAAGAGAAAATGCCAGGCTCTGACAGGCTCTTCAGTCCAGCAGAAAGCAGGGGAGGACAGTACATGTGCGAGCTGAAGCCAGGCAGGGGGTGCGGGCTGCTCGTCCGAGGGATGCCTGACGCAGCCCTGGGAGCGCTGGCAGAGCCAGCTCCCCTCGTCACAGGCAGCCTCGCTCCTTTCTCGGAAAATACGCCCGAGCCAGACGTAGCACCTTGGGATTAAGGCGAGGAAACGCCGCGTGGCGTGCCGGCCGGCGGCTCAGCCTGGCGCAGCGGGACAACGGGCAGCACCGCTTCATCCCTTCTCCCGAGGAAGACCACGGGGAGCGTGGGGTGGCCGCGATGTGTGCATGCAGGCTGCCGCTGCCCAGCCGCCTGCGCCGCGGTGAGTGTGACTCTGTGCTGCTTAAAACATCTGGAGGGGGGGCAGGGTTTTTCAGCAGAGGTTGGCTTGTTTGAGCTCGTTTCACGAGGGACTGCGGCCAGTGCTATTCAGTGGGGCTGCTCTGAGGGTGGCCAGAGCAGCAGAAATGCAAAGTGCTGCCCACAAACTGAGCACAGTGATCCCCAGAGCGCACAGCACGCGTTTAGGAATAATGCATGATGAGTGTGTGAGATAAAAACAAGTTTGGCTGGAGTGATGGAGACAAAATATGAGTGTGTTACAGCCCACGTTTCATTCCCCGAGCCCGTGCATCAGCAGAGGTAATCCCTGTCTAGCCATTACTGGAAAGAGATCTTTGCTGTGGTATTTAGTGGCATTTAATTAATAATAATGTATTACATTAATTAGTATCAAGGCTGATGCGATGACATGTAATTTGGGGGGAAGGATTACAGCGTGAGTATTAGAATGAGAATTTCTATAGGGCAGAGAGTCAAATGAGGTTAGCAGGCTCGCTGCAGAGGGAGCCTGGAGACAGATGTGTGTGTGGCAACCAGTGTGGATAGTTACAGCACAACTTTATTTACTGCTGAGAAAAGAGCACATCGCTGTTATTCACCTTGACGTGTCACACCTTGTGATGTTTGACCTTACCAAACAAAAAGACAAACAGGTGCTGCTGCAGAGGAAGTGCCTGCGGTTGATGACACCAAGCGCAAGCTGCGTTTGCGGAGCAGTTTTGATGTGCCAGCCTCCTTTCAGAGGAGGGGAAGGAAAAAGTTCTGCTGAAGGTCTCCAGGATGTGGCCCAGCCCTATCAGGATATGAGAGCCTGAACCAGAGGAGAGCTTTGGCCCTGCATGTTATGTGGGCACTGGGTTGTACCCAGACCGATGTGAGTGCCCGGGGGAGCTGGTGGGGCTGATGCAGGGCAGCTGGGTGTGGGACACCCATAGGCACCGCCTGCTCCTGGTCCTGCTGAATTATCTGCAGTGTGTCCTCTCCCCGAGCCCTTCATCCAGCCTGCAGGCCAGTGTTGCTGTGGGGCATGCTCTGCAAACACGTGGGCAGACACAGGCTCCATCCCAGGGTTTAGCGGGTTGACTGCAAGTGGGTTTGTGTGGACCAGAATGTGCCACAGTTCTTGCCCTTTCATTTGGTCATTTTTGCTGGAAAAGCTCCAGTGCGTTCCAGAAAGCAGCGCAGCAATATGATAGGATTTAATCAGGCTTAATTATTCCCCTGCTGTCATTCTCCTAGCAACATCCAGCTTGACATCTGCCTGCAAATGAAATGTGTAAGCTAAGTAGGAACATGTTCAGACTGAAGCCCTGCCACTCGAACCAGGTCACTCCACTAATCGTTGCTGTAATTCATCTCGTGGCTGTTAGCTGCCAGGTGGTGGTACCTGATTTCCATAAACGCATGGCACTCTCCTCCCTGGGTTTTTCCAGGCAGGTAGGCTGCCTGACTTCACGCTGGGCTCCTTCCAGCACGCCGACACCTGATAGCATGGGGTAGAGTTTCCGAACGACAAACCCAGGCTCCTTGGCAAGCCCCAGCCTTGTTGCTATCTGCCTCCATGCAACAGGTCCCTGCTTATCTGACTCCTCATCAAAATCAGGTCACCTGCTGTGCCCGCCAAGCAGGCAGTTTGAGCTCTGAGTGCACGAGCGGTCAACTTGCGGTGTTTCAGGTGAGGTCAGAACACGTCCAGAGCAGATATGGTGCAGAGATAGGGAGCTTGCGCTACCTGGCCGGAAGGATGGAGAGGTGCAGAGAGAGGCAAGCAAGAGCTGGGTGCTTGTGACAGAGCTGCGGAGCAGGAGGCGGTGAGGCTGCTTGAGGACATGAACCTGCGGGAGCGGCCGTGCAGCTGGAGGGGAGGCAGATATCTTGGATGGGTGAGCATGACCGGTGTCTGAATGTCTCAGCCCTGGGGAGGTGGGGGACAGTGTGCTCCGTGGGGGCCAGATCCATGGACTGGGCTGGGCTGCTGTGGTTTTGGCCCCTCTCCACCCCCTGGGATTGCTGGTGCCAGTGATATCTGGGTGTTGGCATGGATCTGTTCAGATTTCGTGTTGTGAAAATTGCATCCGAAGGGCCCAGCGGGTTGTCAGTGTGCCATGTGCATTCCTTGTGTCCCAATGGAGAAGTGTGATGGATCTGCGAGCCCAGCTGCAAGGATGCAGCACATTCAGCAAGCTGGCATGGCTTCATTTGTGCTGAATGTAAAGCTGGGATCTCTGCAGTGCTTCAGAATAGCAGGGCCCCCCCAGCTCTCCCTGGGCCCTGTGTGGGCTCTGCCCCTCCCCAGGGGAGTGGGCTGAACAGGACTCAGCCTGTACCACCACAATGCTGTCTGCCTGCAGGCATTGGCACCCAGGCTTGCCCACAGCAGGGAATGCCACTGTGCTGACACCAGCCCTACCACAGTCCCTTAATTTCACGTGGCTTTCTGTTTCCTTGTGTTAGTACTGAATCACGGAGAGTGGAAACAGGAAATCACTGCTTTTCATTAATACCCTGAAAACGCGGGGCTATTCAGTACGGTACCTTTTATTTTAGACTAGATTTATTTTTCCCCCTCCATTCCTACCTCTTCATCATCCCCTCCCCGGCTCCCTCCTATCGGACATCTTTCACTCGCTCCCTGCCGAAGGAGCACTGGGGCAAAGCTGGGGGGCTGCTGGGGGGGGCGGGCGAGGCGCGGACGGGCAAACGCCCCAGAAAGGCCTGGGAGCAGCTCCGGCTGCGTGGCACGAAGGGCGCTGTGCCGGGGGGGCAGCGGGGAGCCCGGGGATGTGCGGGGAGGGCAGGGCCGGGCCGCGGCGCGGCGCCCCCAGCACCCCCCTAGGCGCAGTGCCGCGCCGTGATTTACCGCGGGGTCTCTGCGCGCCGCGCGCTGATTGGCCGAGCGCCGCGCCGTGATTTAAAGCGGGGGGGGGGGCGGGAGGAGGAGGGGGGAGAGCGAAGCACCCCCGCGCATGCGCACCGCCTCCCCACCGCAGCGCCCCTCCGGGGCAGCGGTGTTGCCGGCGCGCCCCCCTCCTACCCCCGGAGCTCCTCCCGCGATTGGCGGCGGAGGCGGCCCCTCGCGCTCGCCCATTGGCTGCCGCCGGCCGCTATGCGGGCGGGTTGGCCGCGCCTCGCCCCGCCCCGCCCCGCCATTGGCTGGGCCGCGGGGCCCCCTGCGCGCGGCGGCGGCGGCGGCGGCGGCGGCTGGGGCCGGGCCGGGGCCGGGGCCGGGGCCGGGGCCGTGTCGGGGCCGTGTCGGGGCCGTGTCGGGGCCGTGTCGGGGCCGGTCCCGCAGCGCCCGGCATGGCGGCGGCCCGCGCCCGGCGGCCGAGAGCCCGGGGGCGGCGGGGTGAGGACGGGCGGGGCCGGGGTCGGGGTCTGGGTGCGGGTCGGTGGCGGTGCCGGTGGCCGTGCCCCGCTGACGCTGCCGTTCGGTCCCTCAGGTGCCGTAGCGGGGCGGCCGTGACGCCAGGATGGGCCTGCTGGTGCTGGTGCGGAACGTGCTGCTGGCGCTCTGCCTCTTCCTCGTGCTCGGCTTCCTCTACTACTCCGCCTGGAAGCTGCACCTCCTGCGCTGGGAGGACTCCAGTAAGTGCGGGGACGGGGCCCCGAGGGGCCGGGGGTGCTGCCCCCCCTGCCCCGGGGGCTGTGCCGGGGGCAGCCGGGGCGCTGCTCGGTGCGAAGCCAGGGTCACGCGCTGTAAACCTGCATTTGGGACCTCGGTCCCCAGCAGAACGTCCCCTTTGAGCTTGTGACTGCTCATCCTCAACACAAAGAGGTTACATGCCAAGGGTTTCCTTCCCTGAATCCTCCCCCCCTTTCCCGTCCCCTAAAAGAAAAAGGCAAGGATTTTCTCCTCTGTCAGGTTTTGGTTTCTTCCCCTGCTCACCTATTTGTCACTCTCTCATCTCACTGTGCCCTTCACAAATCCTCATCTCCCACCCATCCTCCCCGCTGTTATCTGCCAGCTGCCTGGCATCCAAAGCGGTGTCTCCCGACCCTTTGAAGCCCAAAGAGACATTTGACCTCACCGGATACAATCCGAGGATTGTACGGCGCAGTAATGCCGCGGGAGGGTTTAGTTGCAGTGGGATAGAAATCAGGCTGAGCTTTGATTGCTCAGTTAGTGCTTCTACTTCTGCTTGTGCCAATTGCTTGCAAGCGAGAATAAATTTTTTTGAAATATAAAAACAAGAAAACAACTCTCTCTTCTCCCCTTCCTGCCCAAAATACAATCCAGCCTTCTCTGCAGCTGCTCCATGGGTTGTTTCAGATGTCTCGCAGCCAACCGATGCTCTGGATCAGCGGCTGGGAAGCTCTGATCCAGAGGGATTGGGTTTGTGTCCAACAGCAGCCACCGCTCCAATTCTCCTTCCCTGTACTGCGTTTCTGGGCATGCTGCTGGAGGCTCCTGCTGCAATGCCTAATAAGCTGGATGGTATTTTTCTACCTCTGCATGCTCCGTATCTGCTGTTACATGCCCTGAGAAGTTGTGTGCGATGGCAGATGATGGCTCGGAGATGCTGTTTGCACTGATGCAGTGAATTTGACAGGAGGACTGCTAAGGTGACTTGTGCTGGAACAGGTATCACAAGACTGAACTTCTGCAAGGTGACACGTAGCGTCTTTCTGGACAGGGAGATTTTTGTTCAGGTTGGTGCTTCAGGGAGAGAGTCAAAATCTTGATTGTGACCTTCTGAAAACTAGCACTTCTGTCAATGATATGTACAAAATCCTTCCCAAATGGAAATAAGTGCAGAATGTAGTTAAAAGAACAGCTTGGTCATGTTATATTGCCAAATTGCCATCCGTGCCATCCTTTGCTTCTTTCATAGCATCAGAAATTGTGTTGAGACTTCCCCCAGCCTGTATAACCAGCAAACAAAAAAAACGAAAACCAAACAAAACCCCAACCAAACCAAACAAAACCCCATGTGCACAGCAAAACCCTTCAGGCTGTAACCTGTGTGTGAACTTTGTTAAATGCAGAGGAGGAACCTTGTCTTTGTGCCACATACCAGGGCGCTGGGGGAGCTTCTACATTTCTTCAGGTTCTGCCTCTGGATTTTGTGGCTGTAGTTTTGTGTGCGATTTCTTGTTTTAAAGCATGGCAGTTTCTTGGGGGTTTTGTGGTCGTTTTGTGGTCATACAGCGAAGGTGTAGGCAGAGGTGGATTTCCAGAAATTGAATGCTTCTACTGGAAAAGATGACTTAAGTTAGAATAATTTGTGTTGGGCGTCCTGGCAGCTTCCAGGTACCCAGGGTGTTCTGACAGGAGGTGATGTCACTGTCTTTGTCTTAGGTGTATGACTACTTTTTATATTTTAATCTTGTGTTTTAAATGTGTTCTTCATTTAGTCCTGGAAATTACAGTGCTTATATTAAACTTCTTCAACAGTTACAAAGCAGTGATGCCAACTTGAAGATTTAGCTTATTGATCTTTATCAGTTGTCCCAACTGGTATACGCTGTACCATCGTTCCTTTTCTTCTAGAAACTTTTATGGATTGTCTTAAATATCACATGATGCTCCTTGCAAGTTTAGTGTAAGCAGCAGTCAAATGTAAGAGGGACAGTTTTTATGTGGTTGCTTTTGAAAGCAGTAGAGGTGGTAGTGGTTGTCAGTTGATCATTAGAGTTCTGTTTGTACTAAAAATGTTTTATTTATCATGTAATTTTATACATGAGGAACCTATGCAGACGTGAATTACACATTCAAAATCCTATATTGGGAAACTTGATATGAGGAGTTAACGTTAAGCTTCTATAAATAAGCATTTGGGAGTTAACAAATAACGGAATTGAGGTTGCTCATTTAACCGTGATTAGGCCTCCTTGAGCACGTGTAACATAATATGGCTTATAAAGTTGCAATTATATTTTCTTTTGTCTAAAGGAAGCCTTGCCTAATCAGTACAGGAGGCAGATGGTGTTTGATAGCTGTGTTTTTATTTCCTAGGAATTCAATCTGTGACCTTGTAAATTTCTTCCTAACTGATACAAGGCTCAAGTTGAAAAGGACAAAACAAAGTTAGCTTTGTTAATTCCTGGGTGTTTAATAATCTGAGAGTATTGATTTTATGCGTATGTCACTTTTTCATTCCATTATTTTCTTTTTTCACGTGACCAGTGACTTTGTTTGGTGTCGGTGACTCCCTAGTTTCAGTGGTCACATACGTTTTCCTTCTAATCCGTTCTTTGTGCCAGCAGAGGCAGGAAGCTAAGCTGATCCTGGTATCTGACACCCTCGTAATCTCTTCAGAGACTGCTTTTAGAGAACTTGACACCTGTACTTAATACCGGCCAGAAATCAAAGTTGTCATAGAGTATGGTGAAAAATACTTCACCTGCTTACTTGGTGCTCATGTGATTTGTTCACTTAATGTGTTAGAAAATGCCCATACGTGGCTGTTAGGGATTTCAGCGTAAGAACTCTGGTCACACCGAGATGTGGATGCTTGTATGTTCAGCTGCTACAGTAAGAAGCGAACAGTTGAAGTATGTCATTTATTGCCACTTCTGACACCTCCAAGAAGGGAGTTAAACTTCTGAACATTCTGAAAGATGCATGTCAGTGGTTCTCTTACCATCTCTGCCTGACTTTAAATCTGTCCTCTTTGAGTGATGCCTTCATGAGTTTTAGGAGATCGTTCTCCTTACTGAGTGACTCTACACCTTGCCAAAACACAACGGGGAATTGAAATGAATTCATTCTCTAAGGCTTATTTTTCCTGTGACAGGAATAGACTGAATTCGCTAATGTGAGCTAATTAAGATTGAATTAGGCTCAGCTGCTTCTTCCATTCAAGACAAACTGCCAGCGGCTGTGACCCCTCTCTTACCCTTGTCCTGAGCATGGTGACGGGCTGTTCTTCCTGCAGTCTTGCCTTTTTCATGTGTGTGGTGATGCTGCTAGCTCCCAGAGCAGCAGTTTGGCACAGAAAGAGGTGTGTCACACTGAGTGCTGGAGGGCTGCGAGTTCTGGGCATCGCTGGGACTGTAGGAGCAGTTTTTAGGATTGAGGTGAGCTTTCCTTTTTTCCATTTTATTTTTATTTTCTCTTTTCCTGGTTTCCATAATGCAGCTTTGGTCTCTGTCAGTAGCAGTAAGAAAAACCCTTTCTCGCAAGTTCTCTGTGGACAGGCAGTCCCTCTGATTCCAGGTGCTGGGTTGCCTCGTGGTGTGCTAAGTGCGTAGAATTGATAACGTGGGGTGGGACATAAACAAGGAAATAAATTTGGTGTCAAGGCTAGGTATCCTGTACGTACGTGAAGGACCTTGCAGCAGCAGGTAATCATAGCTCTGTTTATGTACAGCGAGTTGCCAGGGATTTATTAACTAATAATAGTAGTGATAGTAGCAGGCTTTGAAGGGCTGAGACATGCACCACAGCCTCTTTCCTAACAACTCTCTTCTGTCCTTTCCAATACCTCGGTACATTTGGCTCTGAGGAGGAAGGAGATGGTATCTGTGCTACTGTGAAGGAGACAGCGTGTGGGAAGGTGTCCTGGCATCTCTGGACAGTAGGAAGGAGATGGAGCCTTGCTGACAGTGCTTCAGGATTTCCTTTATATCCCTCCTTGGAGGAACACTTTTTTACCGAGAGCTGTGAAGGGCAGAATATGGTCACGTTAAAATGAAATCCTGATGTTTGTTACTTAACCTGGTACGTGTATAGCTGATTTTGCAAAAATGAGTATGTTGTAAGGAAGGATTGATTCCATTAAAAATGTCCTGGCTATGGAAATATTGGACTCATCCCCCCAAGGCAGCACTTTTTTTGGCCTCTCTGAGTATTGAAATATGCTTGGGACAAGGGCAGCATGACTGTGTTTTCCAGTTCTTTATTGTATTTGCATCTACATTAGCATTGAATTAATTTGAAAATATACTCTACTTCGGGTACTTCTGCCAGAACCCAAGTTAATACAATTTATAACTATAGATTTTGAGCTCTCGGTTTGAATGTGGCTTCTGAAACATCCCCAGGTATTTTCTGTTGATGTCTCCATAACAAAATCAAGTCACTGCTCTGTCATCTGTTGCTCAATGTTATTTTCAACTCTAATTCTGGAAAGGCAGCCAAAGAGATAAAGCTCTGGGAAGAGATTTTCTGAAGGTATTTCAGGACCCTTATCCTTTTTCTTTTTTTTTTTTTAATATCTGTTTCTATGGGAACTGAGGAGACATAAACAGGCAAAACTGACTCACTTCTGGTTGCAGGTTTTTCGTCTGCTTGCATTTCCATGGAGACCAGTCTCACAGCAAATAAGGCTAAATTAATAAAAAGCAATCAAACTTGTACCTTTCACATATGGTTTCTCTCCTTCAAAATGAAATGGTGTTTTTGTCAATTCTCGTGCTAAGGACTAAAAATGCGTTGAAGAAGCTGATCTTTTTACAAGGGTTTGGAACATGCATGCCCTTTCTCGTGTGGTTAAAGCCTCACCATACATGTGACGGTATGTGGCAGATCTATAGCAGTTGTAGTTGGAGTTACTGGGGTTGTTACTTGTCCTACAGTAAGGGAGGGGATCTTGCTTACCCTGACATCTGACTTCTTTCCATTCTGTTCTTTAATGACAACCAGCTAAAAAACATTCAGCACCAGTGAGCAGCCAGGCCATGGAGGCAAACTCATCCCCTTTGTGGGGGGGGAAATGTGCACTACCTTTGTGTTCAGACCTCTATATCTGGGAGTTACTGTCCTATTTGTCTTTGCCAGGAGAAAGAAGTGCTCCTATAAAAATAACATTTCAGGGCCAGCTCAACTTGGCACTGCAAGCGTAAATCTCTGATGAAAGTGGCCGGAGCTCAGCTGGCTGGATTTATGGTTAGGTGGATGAAGAAGCACATCATTTTCTACTGTGGGATTACGAGGCACTTGTGTCCCTGTTGGTGGGGATGACAAACAAATGGTGATGTTGATGGTTTGTTTCTGGTGCTCTGCAGCTGTCTGTGGCCATAGCCTCAGGGGTGTGTGCTTGTTCTTTAGGGTAGACTTTGTTGCTGCTGCTCCTCCTCAGGCTGAGAAGCCTGATAGATGCTAACCTCGTGGGCATTAGTTGCTTTTGAGAACTGATTTGGGCAGTATTTTGCAGCAGCATGGGCTTCCTGAAACAGTTGGTTTGTTATTTTTCTTTGCAGGGGAAGAGACTGGAAACAGAGTTATTAGGAGTTCATAGTTACTAGGAACTGCTCAGTCGGTTTCTTTGCTCAGCTCTTCTGTAGTCCATGTTAATGCTGAACTTATTGTACCAAAACTGATTATGAATGGTTAGAAGGGTCTTGTAAAATGGATCCAGCAACAAATTTAAGGGATCTCTTTGCTGCTTTTCAGGTGCTTTAGAGATATGAGTATCCCAGTGATGCCTTTTTGAAAGAAGGGTTCTAAATAGGTAGTAACTTATCAAGAGAGCAGTGATTATTAGATACAAAGATAGGGAAAAAAAAAAAAGGTGTTAAAATGACAGTTGCCTAGTAAAATACTCTAATTTTTCTAAGAATTCTCCTGTTAGGCTGAAATGTTTTGCTTGTATTGAGCTTGAAAGCAGAAACTTCAGAGCGCCAATTGTGGTGGGTAGATCTCTTATCTGTGCAGAACACTGAAAAAATAGAATTGGTGCCCAGACATCGTTATCGCTGATCAATTTACTTTGTGCTCCCTGGGAACCTGCCAGAATCAGGAGCGTGGCGAAGCCCAAATTCCTGGAGCTCAGGGAACTCGGTCGTGGCAGTGACCTCCCCAGGGGTGTCAAGAAGTGTGGGTGGATGTGTGCTTCATCTTTCTCTGATCCTTTACAGCCACGCTGTTCCGGGGACTCTGCTGTCTGTCTCTCTAGGAATTCCTAGTGCTGCAGTAACGTTAACAGCATGGGGCAAAACTCTGCCGGGGCAATGGGAAATGTGCCTGACGGAGCCCTCGAAGGCAGGAATGAGCATTTCTCTGCAGGAGGAGAGCTCCCAGCACACTCCTGAGGCTTAGGGAGCTCCAGGGACAGGTAGCTGGTGGCAGTAAGAGCAGAGCACTCTGAGCACCTCTGGTCCGAGGAGCGGCTGTAACGCGGTGCTTGCACTCGCTCCATCTTTCTAGCTGTTTCAGCCCCGAGTTACTGCTTTAGGTATAAGCCAGCAAAGTATGAAAGCGAGGTGCAGGAATAAGTACTTCTCTATCCTCCTACACTAGGATAGTTTTACATCCTAAAGCAGTCAGGTGCTCTGGCTTCTCTTCACGGTGGCAGGCTTGTCACTTTGAGTCCCTCGTTCATGTCTTTGTGTCCCCCTCTCCCAGAGCTTCCATTGCCCAGCTGCTGTGCGGTTCCTGCCCATTCCCCACTGTCTGGGTTTGGCGAGCAGTTCCCTGCCTTGTCTCCATCCTGTCACCGTACATCCCCATGGCACACAAAAGCTGTACCTCTGCCCTGTAGCCAACACAGCAGGGGCTGTTGTGCCTTCAGGTGTTACTGGACTTGATGGATGCTCCACCCCAGCACTCGTTTGATGTTGATGAATATTGATGAATAGATCACTTGTATTGATAGCTAGATCTTGGACTTTCTCCTTGGCCTTAATACAGGTAAGCTGGCCTTGGGCATCTTTTGTGCTCACGTCAGTTCTGCTGGCATTGTTGGGGTGATAACATCTGGCAAAAGGCAAAGGTTGTGCTTTGTCTCGAGCTTGGCAGCTGCGGTCTGGCCATGGCCTTAGTACCAATTCTGACCATGTCTGTTACACGCACGTTGTGGAGAAGAGATTTTTCCTAGATTGTTGTCTTCTGCCAAGCTACTTAGTGCTTTTGTTGCTGTCAGAGCTCATTTTTCTGCTGGAAACAATTTACATCCCGGTGCCAGGCAGAGGGAAAGCACCAGCCAAGCCTGGCGATGACTTGCAAGGACAGTATGGCTGGGTCGCGAGGTGCAGCTCGGTGAGTTGCATGCCTCTGTGCTTCCCAAGGACTGCAGCTGTGTACCCACACACCAAGCAGAATGCAATCTGTGCTCTGCGTGCATATCCCGAGAAGATGTTGGAACCTGAGATGGCTGACTTCTACCACAGGAGCACATCGCTCTTGTATGCACTGCTGTCTTGGGAAATAATAGCTTGTGAGGTTAGCACCAAAATTCTTGTCTGGTACAGAAACTACAAGGTATTTCATAACTGGTACTTAGTATTGTGAAATAGCCATAGGCTTGCACAATCAAAGGGACGTGTCTTTGGGGGTCAGAATTTAGCTCTTCTTGCTATGTTCCAAAAAAAGCCCAACAATGTCCTAAATAGTTATTTGTATTTTAGGAGCTTATAAACATATATAAACATATATGTTGTTTGTCCTAAACTTTTTTTCAAATGATGCTGGGATCCATTCTATGGTAACTCAGTCCCTGTTGCAAGGTGTCATTTTTTTCTTAGCTGTTTTCCAGTGGATTTCAGCACTAGGAACATTGATTAAATCTGAGGTTCATCTGAGCTGAGTAAGTATGCCCCTTTCCTCTTGGAACAAGCAGAGTTAATGCAGCGTAGCTATAGAACGCTTTAAAGGAAGTAGTAAGGATGTGAGGGCACAGAAATCAATAAATGTTGAGTTTTTCAAAGGGGTAAGTAGCTGAGGGCTTCCCACACACTTAAGGCTTACTCTAAGTCAATGTTGACAAGGTTAATAATTTATATGTACAATGTACAAAAATCTTTTTATCTTTGTCAGAAATGAACCGAACTCTTAGCAGCGGTAATGCTACCTAAGTATTGCTGCTCAATTGCGATTGTGTCTAGAGATCCTAATCAAAAAAAACGTACTGAGACACGTTTCTTAGGATGAAGGGTGGTAGCTTAAATAGACTTGACTCAGGAAGGCAGAGGAAGCGGAGGCACAGGAAAGTGAAATTATTCCGTGTCACACAGCAGCTCAAGGGCAGAGCTATGAATAGAATAAAGGTCTCCAGGCTCTCAATCCAGCATCCAGTTGGCCAAAGGAGGCTTCTTCTCCTGTATTAATGCATTCTGCATCTGCTAGATTGAGAGAACAGTAATATGCTGAAGTTGCTTGCTTGGGGCAGAGATGATCTGCTCCTATTTGTACAAACACAGCACTCTTTAAAAGTGTAGTGTCAGTAACAAAGCTGGCGAGGTGATGGCTTGCTTGGGCTGTGCTGGTGGCTTGGTGTAGGTGCTGTAATTAGGGGATGATGAGGCTGGTGTTACGAGCTCATACAACTTGCCTAAGATGCTTCTGTGCAAGTGCCTGAACAGTTGTGAATGCTGGTTTGGGGTTTTCAACCTTCAGATTCACCACATCAAAGGCACAACACTTCATGCTTTCTAGCTGCATTAAAACCGCAACTGCATTTTTCTTTTTGAAGGTAGTTTGGGGTTTTGATGTTTGTGGTGTTTGTTGTTTTGTTTTGTTTTTTTTCCTTGTGGAAAAGTTTAATTTTGCTCTCCATACTCCGGCACAGAACTCCATTTTCTTCTATTTAAACTTAAATAAATAAATAAATAAAAATGTTCAAGCAGAGACTAAACTTCGAGAATTTGTGCTCAAAGGCTGAAAACGTGAGCTTTTGAGAAGTGGGAAATAATGGAACAGTTCAGGCGGTTTTAACCATAGCAGTCACTAATGCTCTGGGTAAAATTAGAAATCTAATTACTGTGAATTTAGTTGCTGAGACTCTTTTTTGCCTTTTGAGACTTGCCCCACACAATTCTGTCACGTTCTAAATAGAGCATAGGCGGTTCTCCATTATGCTGCTCGGAAATTAGTAATTCTGCATTTTTGTTAGCACTGTTGCCGTAATCTCTGCTTAGAAGTGCCTTATTTGAGCATTGGGAAGGCTTTTATTATTATTAAATATGAGTCATTACAACGTTAATTTCTCTCTATATTGGTCCTTTTGTGTTTGGGTCCAGTACTTCATTAGAAGCAGAAGACCGAGCTAATACAGTGTAAAGACTGCAAAATGAGTTCTAGTTCTTAAAAAAAAAAAAAAAAAGTGTTACTTCTGATTGAGTTTTCTAAATTTATTTAATATTTAAGGACTTAATTTGAATATTTCCAAATTTCTGAGAGGTTTGCACGTTGGAAAAAAAAAAGCCATATTTGCATTAGTAAAATATGAAAGGTTCTGCACAATATCGTGTTTTATTACTTCTGCTTGCTGCATGTGCTGTTTCTCACTAAGTTAGTATTATAATTATGATGTGTTGGATCGAATAAATAGTTTGTGCTCCTGTGAATAGAGAACAGGCCACTATGTAAAGAGACTGCCCTCAGGCTGCTGCATCCTGACCTTTAAATGCTTTAAGTTTCTTGGTATAGTTATTAAAGCTCTTTTTTTTTTTTTAACAAGAGTTAAAAATAGCTCATAAACTAGGGCTACATATTCTTTATGATGTGCTCTCCTATGCAAGTTGCATTTCGTGCTTCAAAGGATGGATGAAGGACTAAAGAAACCTGCTGTTGTATAGTGCTGGGTAAAAAGAAATTTTGGTGCCAGGTATTTCACTCTCTTCCAGCAACCTTTGCAGTTGTAGCATAAAAAAGAACAAAGATAAGTTGTTTGTTTGTTTTTTCCTGCACACTCGAATATAATTGCATAAGTTTGGGCTACTTTGGCTGATTTTATTTAATACTTAGCGGTGTAGCTAAAAGGTTTAAAAAGCCCCTCTCAGGTGTTGTGTATTAATCGCTGTGTTTGACATAATGCTGCTTTAGTATAAACACGCCTCACTCAGCAGTCGTGCGTTTGTTTGTGTCTTTGCAGCAGTGGAATTACCCCATAAGTAGCTTTCTTTATCCTCTGCCTGGTTCGTGATGTTAGCTAATCTCATAATGGGCTCTTCTTGAGGACCTGCTTAAGGAAAGTTTGGAATATCTGTACGATGGACTACTTAATGTGCTGCAGTTGCTTGGCTGGAAGAGCTGGACAAAAGCTGTCAGAGCATTTAGCCTGCAGTCAGCTTTGCTGCTTGTGCCCTGGAACAGGTGGCTGGGGGGATCGAAGAGCTGTTCGTGCTCTTGGGAAGGTCTTGTGGGATCTGGGAGTCTTGTGGGATCTGCTGTCAGATCTCTTCCTGAGAACTCCAGATGATGCACCAGGAGCTGCAGTATCCCTTTCGCCTCTTCCTGCATGAACTGTTCTTTTCCCCATGATTTATACTCGTCTATTCCCGTAAGCAGTGATTTTTAAAAAGGCACGTTGTGTCTCCCACTTCAGTTGGAGTAGCATGTGGTACTGTGATTTTTTTTTCCCCCTGAGGAATCGAGTTTTTTGCTTTGTCCTATTATTTTTTTTGTTTGTTTAGATGCTTTAATCTTTGCAAAGACTAAATGACATGATAGCAGAGGTAACGTGAATTGACTTTGGGACGTGCTGCAATGGAAAAGTTTCTGCTGAGCCCATGGGTTAAGCAGCTCCCTCTCTGCTGGCAAGCGTTCAGATATGCTGGGAAACTTGCTCGTATAATGGATCCCAACAGGAAACTGATATAGTGTGAAAATACAGAAGCCTTCCTTTCCCTTCCGCTCCAGCTCTTTGGAAATGTTGGATTTGATCCATACCAGGCAGGCTGAAATGTTTAAGTCCATACATCAGTTCCAGTCTTGCAGGCAGCCAGGTGAGGAGGCTGCGGCTCGTCGAGGCGTGCTGTTATTGCAGGTACCACGTGAGGGCAGTAGATGTCTGCTGCCTGACCCCTCACCAGGACTGCAGTGCCAAAAGCTCTTAAGTGTTGGGTCAATGTTATTTCAGAAAATAAAAATTAAAAAAAATCACAGCATTCCACTTTCCTGTGCAGTTACAAAGTGGCACCTGCCATTGTCTGGGTGAGTTTCAGTAAATACTAAGTCAAAAATCCCTTCTCCAGAGTTACTTGCTTTTAGAGTAACTTAATTTGGAAAGAACTTTGCTATTTGTCTAATCCAGTTGCCAGTACCCATTTTCATAATCTGATCAAGTCCCATCTTGTAACAGGTTTTTGTTCTTGCCTCCTGCCACTCCTATTCAGAAGGTATTTTTCAGCTTCATGCTAATACTTGGACTTTTATTTAAAAAAAAAAAAAAAAAAAAAAAATTGAAATTATCATACATTTCCCCAAAGAACCTGGGGAGAGTAGGGGAATGTTACTTAGTGGTGCAAGGTTCTGGGGTACCATGCTTGTGTTATTGCAGAGGGAGGGAAATCCAGACAAATCTGAAGTCCTGAGGAAACCATGCTTAGTTACTTCAGTTATTTTTCAGGACAGTTAGTTTAATTTAAAGGACTTTTGCTAGTTGAGGAGAAATACCTTTTCAAACCTATAAGCTTCTGGCACCGTCTTTCCAAGGCACTGAGCTTCACAAACTGATTGTATATGAAAAAGCACTCTAAGTCTAGTTAAAAGCATAAGTGAGTAAAGAAGATGGTGAAATAATTTAATTTTCCTATTAGCTTTTGGTAAAATTGACCTAAATGGATAGCAGAAAGTGTTATTAAAAAAAAAGTGATTATGAAGACACAGTGTGGTCAATATTTAAATCCTGGTAGAAAATACAGTTAAGTCATATGTGGTAACTATGGATGTGAGATCAGCTTGAAGATAAAAGTAGTTTTATTCTAGCAAAGCAGGATTAAATTTGGAAATTGGCTTGGGAAATAAGTTACAAGTGGGAAATATCCACTTCAGACTAACTCTGAATATTTATTTTCTCTGTTACTTTCTTACATTCTTGTTTTGAAATGCAAAAAAAAGCTTAATACTCTGGTTTTTGACTTGGGTTGATTATGAGAAGTAAATTAAGGGTAATCTGGGGTGGCCAATCAATCAGTGCCTTCTTGATTTGTTTGCACTGAGCCAGGGGCAGTGTATTGCTGGAGGAGGACCTCTGTCTCTATGTTAATTCTATTGTTTAAAACTGAGTCTTTTAACCTTCTCTCTCCCAGGTTTATATTCATATATTTTTTCTGGGTCTGTTTAGCCACTGTCACTGCAGTTTTAGTGGTAAAAAGAGATCTTTTACTAAATAGAACTGCAATATACCCTCCTATTAATTAATTTTTTTCTCCTTTGAAAAATTTTGGTGCTTTTCAAGAATAGAGTAAGACTTTGCGAATTATAGGATGATAATGGTTGGAAGGAACGTTGTGAGATCTCTAGTCCAACCTCCTGCCCAGCATGGGGTTGGTTACTGGTTGGGACCAGGTTACTTAGGTCTTTATCCACTCAGGTTCTGAAAACCTCAAAGGATGGAGACCTCACAGCCTTCCAGTACAACCTTTTCCAATACCTCTCTGTCTCATTTATGAACAGATGTTTCCGTATATGCAGCCTGAACTTCTCTTGCTTCAATTTACTTGTATTGCCTCTGTGTCCCACCGTGCAACACTTTGGGAACCAGGCTCTGTTTTCCTTGTAGCCTTCTTGCAGGTGTTGGAGGGCTGTGATTCGTCTCCCCAAAGCTTTGTTTTTTTCCAGGCTAAACAAGCCTCCTTCACTCAGTCTGTCCTCATAGGTCATGTGTTAGCATCCTGGTGTTTGATGATCTGCACAATCCCTTGTTTGTCTGTAGCCCTCCCAAGAGCCCAGGCGTGATGCATTAAGACAGAGGGTTCATTGTTTTTTAGAAGACTTTGTGGTTTGTTTTGTTTTTCCCTATTTTTTTCTGCTCCATGTCTGTTCAGTCACTCCATGTACTTTCTTTTATTCATCTTCTGCTTCAAACAGCACTTAATCATGCATTTGTTGTACAGGAGGTGCATGGTGCCTACGTTGGAGCTTGTTGAAGATATGCCAGATGAATGAATGGACACTTAACATTGAATGGATGATACGAATGTGCAGCAACAACACAGGCAATGGCATTGCTACCAAAAAGGCTTTTGCTTCTGAAGAGCCTTAATCCAAAAGCAGTCACAGTTCAGGGAGTAGGAACAGAGGGATGAGCTGAAAACCAGGCATCAGACAGCAGGTGCCCTCTCTGGGAACCTGTTCCATGTCCCGCTACCTTCCTGGTGAAAAAGTTCTTCCTGAAGTCCAATCTGGACCTCCTGAGCTGTGACTTGTGGCCACCGTCACTTCCTTCCCCTGAAGGACTCAGAGGATGGTATGGGCATTGAGAATGTTCTCCGTATGTCTGCCTGCCATCCTGCAGGTGTCATGGATGTAGGCAGTGGAGTCCCAAAGGCAGTATAAGAAGTGGGGTATTCCGAGATAATCAGGGCTTTATTTTGAAGCTCCTGAGCTTGACAGATGGAAAAAGTCGGGGAGGAAAGGCAGTGACTGTGCACCACTAGTAATTTAGCCTCTGAGTACTTGACAAGCAGCTATTTAGTAAGCCCAGAATAACAAAGAACTATTTGGAAGAGGATGAGTATCACAGACTGCTGTGTAATCAGATGTCAAGGACTGGTGTGAGGATGATGGTTGCAGGGGAGGCTGTGCAAGTCATCACTGGCTCCCCCTGGAGAAGACAGTGCTGCTGCTGATAGCTGGATCTGGGTGTGCACTGCTGCACCTGAACAGTGCTGCCAGCTGTTAAGGAGGGGCACGTCTGGGTTATGACAAAAAACAGAGATATTTGGAGTGCTGAACCCAAGTTTGACCTTTACTGAGGAGGCTGCAAATTTGGGTTTGCAACCTGTTTTGGGGGAGATGAGTGACGGCAGCGTGTTGCTTCCAAAAGGATTAGCAGCCTTCATGCTTCCCTTGTGTACTTGTGTTTGTTGTTCCTAATCCCTTTGAGCATTTGTATTGATTATTCTGTCATCTTCCAACTTTCTGGACTTCTTTCTTCAAGATGAATCTAGTTCTGCAGTTTCCCATACAGTGCAGATGTTATTTTCCAAGCTATTTTTGAGGTAGTTTATTTTTTTAGTCAAGGATCCACACTAAGCTCTTTACATTTCTCCCGTGAATTTCTTCATTGATTTTAAACCCTTGCAGTCTACTTAAAGCATTCCCTCAGCTGTGCAACAGGACGTGTGTTGTCCATAGTCTGGCATGTTGCCACTTCATCTACCTTTTGAGTCCTTTCATCCAATTGCTCGTAACTGCCTTGTCTTGCAGTGACCACACCAGCAGTAGCGGTTGTCTCTTTTTTTTTCACAGAAGCTATTTTTTGTCCTTTAAAGGTGAGATTTCCAAGGCACAGAAGTTAATGATCAGTGACAAACAACATAAACTCAACTCTTAGTGAAAGAAGAGATAACTGAGTATATTCCTCAAGCTTTCTTCTCTTAAAATAACCTTTATCTGTTCCTCCTAGCATGTGCCAGCATATACCTTATAAAAAAAAATTAATTTAAAAAATATATATTTGTAGTATTTCCGTTGCCCTTGCCTAGTGGGAGCTATTGGAATGAATGTTTCCAGAAGGCTGCATGTTGCACTGATTGCTGGGTGGTTCCCTTCTTACATCCTGTACAGTGTGAAGCCTCATCTCTGGAATGGCTGTTGGGTCTCATAAAATGTTAGAGGAAATGGGGTTATTTGCTACCACATGGCAAATAAATCCCATGCAGTTGCATGTTGGATGCTGTACTCCAAGCCAGGATTATGATCTCGTGCAGGCTCACATAAATCAGAAATTTCATCTCGAAGACAGGAGCTAGTCCATTATTTTTAATTCTTCTCTTCCCTCATGTTTCTGCAGCAAGGCGAGCAATTTTAGATTCTCTTAAAAGGCAGGCTTCAAAGTGCACTACATTCCTAGATGGATGAATACTGGGCAATTGTACTAATGAGAATGATATTAAGTTGCTGTGATTGTAACCACCTAGAGACTTGGGCTGAATTAAAAAATACATTATGGCAGAAACCATATATATCTCTTATCACTGCCCTGATGTTAAAAATGAGAACAGTGGTCTTGAATGGTGAATCTGTAGGTAATGCATTTAATTAAAAAAATAGAATTCATTTTTAACTGATAAAACTTCAGTTATTTTAATATTTATGTTGTGTATTTCCGTGCCAGTAGCTTGCGTTTTTGTTTTCTGGGCTCTATCTTTTAGCCCAGCTCCTTCACTGGCATTAAGAAACAGCCAAGAGTGAGAGCTGGAACTGCAAGGTAGTTTCCTTTCCTGTTGTATTACAGTTTGTTTACTTTCTAACATACTTGAGTAAATATTTAATTTGTAAACTGATTGTCCTATGCTTTTTTAACTGTAGATTAATATACTGTGCTTTTAGTAATGTTTATTTTCTTGATTATCTTATCTTAAATATTGCCACTCATTTTAGAAGCTGTGTGTGTTGTGTTTTTTTTTTTTTTTTTTTTTTTTTTTTTTTTTTAACAATGGCCACTCAAAATATTTTCCTTTATAGGAAATTGTAGAAAATAGCCTTGGAAAGAACTGCAGGAGGTCTTTCTCCAGGACTTTAGAAACAATATTTTTAGCATAATTTTATGCTAGCATATGTCAGAAGTACTCTATAAAACCTAGTGATGGAAACTTGGACAATCTATCCCAGTGCTTAATTATTCTTCCCTGTAGACAGATTCTTCCTCATGTCTGCCCTAAATCATTTTGATTGCAATCAAGTCAATGGTGAGCTTTTTTGAATACCCTCCTCCCCTTCTCAACATATGTTTGTGTGTTTTAGGTTAGTTGATAGTCTTCTTTTCAGTCTTGTTTTCTTAAATTTTCTAGACACTTATTGTTCTTACTGCTCTTTTTTAGACCCTGCAATTTGTCCATATGTTTCTTGGAGTGTGGTACTCCAGGCTGCTATAATTTTTTATTTTTTGAGGCTTTGTCTGTATGAATGGAGTAGGAAATGTAGGTTGTGGCTATATTCTTGTTCATGCTTCTCAGTGCAAACACATTGGGGTTTCAGTATTGCGGTGCTGATTCAGATCAGCTTGCTGTTCACTATAACTCATAATATCACTATAGTCTGCAGGAAGGGTACCATGACCCCTTGCCAAGATTCAGATATTTGTATACTTGCCATATATGTGGATGCCTTGTTGCTGTTGCCCTGGACTGTATAAAGCTGTGGTTCTGGGTCTGCTCCTAGTGGAAAGACGAGAAACCATCCTGTATGTATCCTGATGGAAAAGCTAACCTACTAGCCCGTGGGTGACAGTTGCTAGTTATCAAACATTCTAAACAGGAGACAAATGTGTGTTTTTTTTTAGCCTGAATTAATTCTTAGAGTTTTGATGTATAATTTTAACTGTCTAAGGTAGGATTAAGATATCTGATTGATTGCCTCTGAGGAATGGCAGAGTCCTTTTCAGGTGCCTAGATCCGGTCAATGGTAGCTGCTTCAAAGTGTTGATTTTTTTCATAATATTGATTAATCCATCACAAGGTAAGGGATTCTGATCTAATGTTGCTCACTTTGAGAGTTCTTTGTGAATAATGGAAGTTCAAGATTAAAAAGTTCAAGGGGAAAACTTTAAACTAAAAATCTATAAGTTGATCGTAAGCAAAACTCCAAAAGCAAACCGCAGATGAAGTATCTGTTGATTCCGCACAAATCAAATCTGCCCTGAACAGGGAGAGAGTTTCATCTCTGTACAGAAGGATTTTATTGTTTCTCAAGGCAGGTGGTGTGTAGTTTCAATAAATGCACTGAAATGTATTCATCCACAGTTCATTTTGGGACATTGACTGTAACCTCATAAGCTAGTTTAAATGTTCCATGCACTTATATGTTTTTTTTCTTCTTGCTGCCTGTTCATACAGGTATTGCATGGAATACCTGTGCTTCAAATCAAGCTTTTTTGCCCTCTAATGCTCGTACAGTTGGTGCTTTTTCTATTTCCCCTTGCTTTCCACATGACCTGAGAAGGTCTGTATGTGCTTCCAGTTTCTGAATTTCTCCTCTGCTGAAGATCATCAGCTCAGCCCAGAGGGCTATCTCTCCTGAAGTCTATAGCTTGTGTTGAATCCCCACTCAATACATTCTTCAGTGAATGGGTTTGGAAACTTCATCCCAAGCTGAAGCTCAGGGACTGTCTGCCTATCTCCCCATTTCTCCTCTTGGCTGTGCTGAATCTGCAATGTAACGCCGCATCCCTCTTCCAGCACGGGGCTAGGAAGTGGTCATAAGATATCAGGAGTAGAGAAGTTTGCCTGTGTTGTTACCCCTAGGGCCATTTGCAGGTGGCGTGTAGCCATCAACTGGCTTTTTGAAGAATCTGAGTGTTTGGATTTATCTGTGATGTGTGGCTGTTGGATGATGCACTAATTTTAAAAGCTAAAACCCCCCTTTGAAAGCTACTTTTGGCTTTACAGAAATGATCCCGATGTTGCTGTAGTGTTGACTCTGATCTTTAGAGGATAGTTTTTTATGTGTATATATAAAACTTTTTTTCTTTGATTGGAAAAAAAAAAAAGTCTTGGGGAAGAAAATAGCTGTATGTCATAACCAACCCCAAACCTGACTCTAGTGTGAAGAAACCAACAAACTTGAAAGATCTTGACAGGAAACCATCTAGTTGATAAAGCTATGTAGATGTTCTTGGTAGCTGTTCCTGCACTGGGTGTCCGTGATGGTCAGGGCTGAGGTTCATCTTGTGCTATTCTGCTCTGTAACAGTAGAGGGTACTGTTGTTGCAAGATACAAAACGAATTTTTTCAAATGTTGATGTGTGAGCATGGAGCTTGGATATTTATGCTTCTGGTATATTGGTCATTGGAACACTTGGCAAGTTGTCAGTTATCTTTGGGTCACCTCCTCATATTCATCCCATCTATTAATGAATTTAATAAGTAGTTTTATGACAATCTATTATTTCTGTTAGGTCAGTATGAATGTTTTCACATTATTTTTGCTGCCACAAAAAGTGTTTCAAAGATGCATTTTCTTATACAGCTTTCTTTTCCTTAAGTACCATGGAAAGACTGTTTGTTCTTTGCTGTAGATTGAGTCACTCATGCTGGACAGGTTTGCGGAGAGCTATTCTTCTGGAGATGAAATTTTAAAAAGAACAGTGATGATTTGGGGAAAAAGCTGCAATTATTCCATCTCTTGTTGAATAACCTTAACAATCGTTCCTCTTCTGTTTTATTTATCACATTCTTACATAGTCTCTGGCCTCTGTTCACCATGGAGTTGTTTTATTTGAATGTCGACAGGTGTGCAGTTATTTAAGACCCGCTTTTAAGGAATGTTACTGCTTTGCCAAGGATTATTTGAGTTCTGTGGAAAGGACCTGAGCTTTCCAAAACTAAGTTTCTGGGGTTTTACTTACATGGTCTGTTGATTTTGGTGGCTAACCTGCTGTAAGTAACTGTACTTGCCTTTTTCTGGGATATTCTTGGTGTTTTTTGACTCGTACTTTTTCAGTGATCCAATTTACCTCTACCCTTGGCACAGATGTGGCGGTGGAGAGCTGCTGTGGTGTGCTGGGCCACACGGTATGAAAATTGCTTTTTTATTGCTTTGTTGACAAAATACTGTGTAAGTACACCTTGAGGTCAGCATTAATTTTGGGTTGGAACTGGTAATACTGGTGAGAGCAAAATGTCTTCAGGTTGGTCACTGCCCTGTTCCAGCTGTACCGTAACATATTTACACTGTTGGAAATCCAAGTATGGGTGTATTTGTTGTTATGCTGTCAAGAAATGCTGCTTTGCCCATCAAATTTTCTACAATTCTGAAATTCCAAATTCCATGGAGGAGCTTGTTGCTGTAGGAGATGTCACTGACATTGAATATATTAAACAAGTGCAGAGAAACTGCCTAGCTCCTATGAAGTAACTCTGGTTGTTTGCGGCCTGCATGCTGCTAAGCTGGCCATGCCTCTGGAGAGCCCGGGGTAAAGAACAGTTTATTATGGGTTATAATTGTGACCTCAACAGGATCATTCTTGGATTTTCACTCCTGGGCTCAAATAGTAGCTGTAACAATGCACTTCATTATGTTGGAAGGGAAATTCTTTGTAGGTGAACCCTAACCTTACAGTTATTGGATTTGTCCTGTGCTCCTTGTAGACCTCAGCTCTCGCTTGGAGGCTGATTAGGGCTTTTTGCCTGGTATCATACCAGTGGCAGACTGGAAGGTCTGTCCTTCTTGCAGTTAGCTGGACTCCTCTGCATTTCATTGTTCTGAATCAGTCTAATGTGGCTGGAAGTACTTGCACTAAAACCACGAGATAATGCTGATTTAGAACAAGGGTGTTTCACTGAATCATAAAATAGTTGAGGCTGGAAGTCATCTTCATCCTCACAGTGAAATTACTTTTTAATTACGTTTCAATATAATTTCCTAGTTTGAATTTATTCCCATTGCTTCCTGTCCTTTCACTGGGCACATCTGAGGAAAGCCTGTCTCTGCTGCCTTTACTCCTTCCCATCGGGTATTTATACACATTATTAAGATTCTCCTGATCCTCCTCTGCTCAAGGCCAAACAACCCCAGTGCTCTCAGCCTGTCCCATGGCAGATGCTCCAATCCCTTAATCACCTTAATGCGCTGGACTCGCTCCATGTGTCCCCGTGCCTCTTGTAGCAGGGGATCCCCAGCAGGATCCCCCCTCCTGCCTTTCCACAAGGGCGTGATGCTGCCTCGCCTTTCTTCCCCTGCTTGTCCACCAGGACTTGTCCACCAAGTCCTTCTCTGCAAAGCTGGTTTCCAGGGGGCTGGCACTCGGCCTGTGTGGGTGCACACAGTTATTTCTACTTCCCAGGAGCAGGACTTCACTTTTCCCTTTGCTGAATTTCATGAGACTTCTGTCTGCCCATTTTTCCAGCATTTTTTTTTTTTTTTTGCCAGCAGGCCTGCTGCCCAATTCAGCAGCAGGCCCATATTTTCTGAAGTCTTCCTTTTACTCCCAATTTACTTATAGAAAGCCCTTCTTGCCCTTTTTGTCCCTCACCAGATTAAACTCTAGGCAGGCTTTGGCTTTCCAAAGCCTGTCCCAGCACGCTAGCACGGTGTCTGTGTTTTCTTCCCAGCTCACCTGGCCCTGTCCCTACCTCCTGTATGCTTTTTACATTTGAATTTTGATGGGCGCTCCTTGTTTGTCCATGCAGGACTCCTCCTGCCTTTGCTCTATTCCCTGCATGCTGGTCTGGACCATTCTTGAGTTTGAAGGAGGTGCTCCTTCAAAATCAGCCAGCTCTCCTGCAATACCTCTCTTCTCTCCAAGCCCTTATCCTATGGTGTTCTTTGAAGCATGTCCCTGAGCAGGCTGAATTCTGCTTTTCTGGAGCTCCAGGTTACGATCCTGCTATATGCCTTGTTTTCTTTGCATTGCTTGTGACGTAGCATTTGGTTCTGTGACTTCCCTGGCTTGGGCATCAGTAGCATTAATGCCCCAGGCTGCATTTGTGGTGAGCTGACTAGGTTGCATGCTTTAATCTGAAAGATTTAATCTGAAAGATTTTTTTTGTATCTGAAATGCATACCTTGTGTGAACTAGGCAGTACAGCTCTGAGTAAGTGCTAAATGTTTTTTCAAAAGAATATTTTCTTTTGGTGTGTTCTTAAGTTATATTTACTGATAGATCTGCTTTAAATGTCTTTTGGTCTTACGTACCCGTGCTGGTAGTGATGCCATCGGTCTCTCTGATTCTTATTGCTGCATGTGGTTTCCCTAGAAAAACTTCCATCTAGTTAGATGTCATTTAAATGTCTTCCTTGCTAAACCCATTGCCATCCCCTTATGAATGCCTGGAAATGCAGCTTAAATTTGCACTGTCTAGCCATGCCCTGACTTGCACAAGATCATGGTGTAACCCAAAGTATTTATTCATGGTCAAGCTATCCTGTATGTATCCAGAAAATAAAAACTGGCCTGGAGGAGTTGACTGCACAACTAACCTAGGAATTATATAGGCTGTTGTTTTCATACAGTTCCAAAATCTGTTCTCTATCCACATGTTCCTTAATAAGTTTCACGTAGCATGGGTATGTCCAAGGCATAATGGGATTTTGGCAAGGGATCCAGCTGCCTTTTCAGAAGTGGTTTTCTCAGTGGAGTTTATCTAGTACCTTTCTTCATGTTCTGCATCTTCTCCCCATACCCTGTTACTGTAAACAGTGGCACTATCGGGTGGTATTTAAGGGGAGTGCACATACCACTCTTAAATGCCATAGTTCAGACAACTGCAGAATAACATCCTAGTTAGTGTTCATGGTCAGCACAGCTGGTAAAGTGCTGGCAAAAAGACTTACAAAGTGATTTGAGAAGGCTCTGCTTGCTATAAGTCACTACCACCAAATTAGCTTAATTAAAACCAGCTGTGGGAAAGTGGTCTGCTGTAACTGATAAATCTCATTTCCTTCTTTCACATGTCTGTGGGCCTGGAGCTGGTGATAACTGCCTGCTTGGATGCAGTGAGGATCTTAAGGTGGTTGTAGTTCCCTTCCATATGTGCAATTTTGAAGTTGGCCCTAAATCCAGCTTTTGGCTCACATTTCTCCATATGGAGACCTTGGCCTCAAAATGCTAGGGCTTGTGTATCACACTGAATAACATCTATTATGGCTAGCGTTGCCATTACTTGATTTGGTTTGGGAGATCTCGTGGGCATGTTTGTTTTAGTATGGTTGAGAAAGAATGTCAAGGTTATTCAGGCTGAGAAGGATGCTCTTTTAGTAAAGTTTTAAAACCTTGCAAAACCAAACAAACCCTCTCCCCCCACACCCCAACCCCAGGCTTTACAAACCACCAGCTTAAGCTGCAAAGAAACATTTGGTTTGTTTTCTCTGGGTGATCAGACCCTCGTGTTTTGTGACCTGGTGCCCCAGGCTTCTGCAGTAGTCCTTGTTCATAGGATGCCCTGCTCACTGCGCTCTCTCCTTTTCCTGTTGGCTGTTCTTTTGTGCAGGCGATTTCAATCAAACTGATGGCCAAAAAGTTGCCAATATAGCTGGCATATCACAAACCAAGAGGCTGTTTTTCTGTTTCTGATTTGATCCCAGACATGTCAGTGTGGAGCTGTTATTTTGCCAGTCAAGTATAGTTGTGGCAGAGGAGGCAGCTGTTTAGGATAAGGTTAATAAAATGGCTGTTGCCATTTATGAGGAGTTCTGCTCGTGGAGTAATCCAAGAATGGTGAAACTCTAAAATTTGTGAATCCCAGAGAGTTGATGAAATCCTGGCTGGGAGCACACTTCAGCAGGTGGCTGGAAATGCTGATGGGGAATGGGGTCTGTTGTGGAGTGCTGTGGAGGGCTTGTCTTCCTGAGATCCCAATGGGTTTTCTTTGAGGAAATTGGGTTCCTTTAAGAATGGGTGCTGGCAGCTCTCAGTTTCTGAATTGCAGCTTTTGGTGAAGAGGAGTTGGCAATTTCACATTAACTTTGTCAAAGCCACTCAATGCTGGTGATGCTGGTACTGCTGGATGCTTGGTTACTGTTCTTAAGCAAGCTGCTCCTTTGCATTGATGGGTAGATTAAAGTCATGTATTGATCCATGGCGTGGGTTTTTGTTGCTGCTTTTCATGTTTGTTTGCTCTTCTAGGGGTGCCGAAAGTCCTCTGAAAGTCTAGGTGGCTGCTCTAAAGAGCCAAGTTAGCATGGGTGTTTGAGGTGTGACTCAACACTGAATTGTGGCACATCTGATGATCTGGACCTTGAAATTTCTGGTGTTCATTTTAGAGAGCTGGGAACAAAAATGTATGAGTGGGTGTTTGGTTTCACAAGCTTGCGAAATTTAGTTAGGTGCTTAGAAGTTTATGTCCATTGATCTTAGACTGGAACCAATGTTTCTTAGTATTTGACCTTCTGTGTGCCCTTGAATCTGTTCTCTCACTGGATTGTTTTTCTGCCAAGTCTTAATTTAAAGAGATTCATTGTACTTTTATACATGGTGTGATGGGAGGAACGCTTTTTCTTTAGGTAATCTCCAGCTGTATTTGTCCAGGGACTAGGTAGTGTGATGATGAACTTCCTCTTGTGCTGCTGCTGTTTGAATAACTTCTTCATTGTCCTGCACTTTCTGCACATGGAAACAACCTGCTGGCAGTATCTAGTCCATCTCGGGGTTATTTTTCTGACATGTTGGTGAAGCAAGTGATTTCCTCAAATCAAACGCTTTTGTAAAAGAAGGTAATAGGAAGTGAAAAATCTATATATGCACTGTTCAAAGTTACAGTTTGTGTGTGGGGTTTTATTCCTGTCTGCATATGGGAGTTTTCATAGTCAAGCAGATACTCAAGGAACAGCATAGCATTTTTTGGCTTCTAGGATGCACAGATGACTTCTGGAACATCTTAATTTCAGATGCATGTGTTGGTGTTTGGTTTAGGACATGGTGTGGCTTTTGGGTGGAGGTAATGCCTTGTGTGGATCAGCTGCTGTGGCTGCAAGGTAAAGAGAACCTGGAGTCACAAACTGCTCTTCAAAGCATGGACTTTGAAAGAAAACATGCTTGGTATCTCCCTATATATATCAATTACCTCTAAAATCATGTACTGTGTAGGACCTCTGAAATCCACATTTTAGAACATGTTTTGGAAACTTAATGAGTTCTAGGGTTTGATGGGCCAGAAGCCTCTTCAGATTTTGGAATCAGTTCTGGTGATCCTGTTTAAAAAAAAAAAAAAAAAAAAAATTTGTCCCCAAACTGAGGGACCAAAAAAGCAACAGTGAAAAATCAATCCAACGTTTCTTTCTCTTCATTATCACCTTTCATGTGAATAAGTAGTCTGGTCTGTTCTTGTAATGCAGAAGTAGAACGTTGCCATTTTGTAGAGAAGATGCCCATACAGCACTTGTATTCAGGAGTTGTTTTGCACCCATGCACTTCTCTTGTACCTTACCCCCTCCTGCCGTTTGTTTGGGTTGTGAGCAGACACGAGAGATGAGAAGTGTCACAGTAAAGCTGTCCATATGGACTTGCTGGCAGTTATTTTGGCAGCCAGGCCAGATGTATGCTTTAAGGTTTTGGGAGGCTTTCGACCACTGGCTCGCTATCCGAAGTAGTAGATCATTTTCAAACAAACCCAAGAATGTGAGTTTCCTGATGGAAGTATTTATATTTCTGGAGTACTGGTTATTGCTTTTGAGGAAGGGGAGGTTTCTGAGAGCTAGCTCAGAAGCCAACATGCAAAGAAAGTTTTCTTTCTATACTGAGGACAGAGAGGAAAAAATCATTGAACGGCTCCAGTAGGCATGAAAAGAAGACCAGAGCATTAAAATAATTGTTGTCCTAGTTGCTATTAATTGCATGTAGGTATTTTTCTGTATGTAAAGCGAAGTTCATGTGCAGCTGCCTCCCAGAGCTCTTTGTAAGCTGTGAGAGTATCTGTAAGCTTTAAGATACTGTCATTAGTACAATTACTGGACTATGATTTAAGGTTAAAAGCCCATGTGATACTTTTACTCAGAAACAAAATACAGCTTCACTTCATATTGCTGTGATTAAAGTCTGATACAACCACTGATGCTCAAGAAAATGTTATTGTACCGAGCTGGTGCTGTGTTCTTGAACCACATTTTCACATTTGTTCCTGTGTACTTCCAGCTGCCAGTATCCATTTTCTGCCTTGCACATGCTTCTTAAGCTTAGAAGAGAGACGTCTTACTGTTTTGTAATTTATTGCATGTCCCGCTTTGGAATTTGGGTGTATGAGTGACTTCTTGGTGCTACAGTAATAATTGAAACCAAAATATAAGACTTGGCTTTGGATGATGCAATAAAAATAATTGAGTTCCTTAAAATGCCGAGAAACTGCTTGGGATTCATTAAAGGGTTTCTCCCTGTCAAGAGAACCTCTTGGATAGCAGCTTTATTGGTGCAGCTTGGCCTGCTTCTTTTCCTGACCTTCCACAGTAGATCTGTCCCGCATCTAGTGTCATGTTCCTCAGAGCTATGTTCTCCTTGAACTCCTGCACCACGTTGGACTCCCCTTTCCCTTTGCATCTGGGGGATCTCTGTCCATCCCATCTGGAAAGAGCAGCCTGTGAGGCCAGGGCAGTCGGCCATCCCCTGGGAGAGGCAGACACAGCAGGTACCCAGGAGGTGCGAATCCCACATGCTCAGAGTGAAGCATCACATCGTCCTCATGCCCAGGGTTGGTTGTGTTGGTCGTGGTGTTGCAAAGATGTGTCAGGGATCCAAACAAGCCCTGCTCTTGTGAGCAAAACATACCAACGCTGCCTGCTATTAAATGGTTGTTTGGGCACCGCTGAAGACAATAGCAATGTAATATCCTTTTGAAGCATTTGCCAGCTGGCGCAGGACGCCACAGCTTTTCATTCAGTTCATTCACTGCAGAATAAAGAAAATTGAATGCTCGGAACGTTTGAAAAATACATCTGTTTGGAACATGAGCGTTGTTTCTTGTTTACTTAATTTGCCACTTCATTACAAACGTCCTGATGGAAAAGGGACGATGCGTGCCACAGCAAGCGTGACAGTCGGCGAGGCTCCATGAAACTCACGAGGGAGATGAGATTGTACGAAGCCCTTCAGGCAGCATACCCCGAAGAGATGTATTTTTGATTAAGCGAAGGGATGCTGAGAGCTGAAAGAGGATTGCTCTGCAGTTCACAGTGTAACCGGTAGATCTTGGTGCCACCGAAGATTGCTGAGACAAGCGACAATACTTAGCTATATCCATTCTTAGCTCTGAAGCCTTTTTCCTGAGGCTCTTTGGAGAAAAAGCAGGCTGTTTATTTCAACAGTTCAGAAACTCTTTCACCCAAAGACTCGTTCAGGGCTGTAGAGTTACAGCAAGAGGACCCAGTGCAGTTATGCTCTTGGTTGGTGGTGAGTTTGCCAAAGGGGAGAGCTGAGAAAGGACACCCAGGGCAGAAACCACATCTGCTTCTGGACCCCCCTGTGTCCAGCTGGCACGGGGAACCCAACCATGCCAGACAGGAGCCAAATAGAGCAAATTCAATGAGCAAGGAGTGAGGGTTCAGCTGTAGGCTTGGCCATGGAGTCATCAGTCTATGAAAAGGGAGTGTCCTTGAGTCAGCCACAGAAACAGAGGAAGAACCTGCATGGCCTGCTGTAGCACCTGGGTACTGTATGCCTAAAAAAGCTGCTATTACACAAATGAGGATGGTATGTGCAGAGATGCTGGCTAGAGCTAGAAGGGAGAAGCTTTTCAATTTGGTGAACTGCATAAGTGAATTGATATTTACATCAGAATGTTTTCTCTATTTTAATTATAATTGTTTTATTGTTTTATTCTCAAATTAGGGTGATTGTACTCCCACAGGTTACATTATGTGGATATAGCATGAGCACATTCCCCTGTCTCTGTACTAGTGGCACAGAGGGCCAGCATCCAAACTTAGTGTAATAGAAACAAGGCTGCACTGCAGCAGTTTATTAAAGTACAAAATCCAGAATTCATTGGAAATGTTCTTTACAATCAGATGTTTCCTGTTGCTGAAGATTCATCCTGTTGCTGAGTGACTTTTCCCCTCCTATAAAGGGAATAGGTTTGAACTTCGAACTCGGGGCTGCTATCAGTGGGAGACAGCGCTGAGCAGAAACTGCTCGTGTGGTTTGCCTGCCAAAACTTGCAGCCCCTCTGGTTACTGCTCTTAGCGTGCACAGCTGTGATGAGAAAGTGGTGCCTGTGCTGTGAGTCTCATCTCAATATATTCCTCATCTCACACATTGTAGGTGTTAGGATACCTGCTCAAACAACATGCTTGCAATTGTAATTTCTTGTGATGTGTCAGCATGGGAACGCTACCTACTGTTTTTCACAGAGTACCTACATAGGAGCTGAGATTACTGGTGAGGGCAGTCCTGTATACATCCTCTGTCCTCCACTGATGCTGTGACAAGTGGTGCACATGGAGTGTTGTAATTAGTGCCTTCAGTTTTGAATAAAGAAGGTGAGCAGCTGTGAGGCTGTGGCACTGGAGATGTTGTAGTGACTAGTGGTCCTAAGACAGTCATCTCACTGTATTTGGAGAAAGGTGAAGTATCAAAATTGCTTGTGCTATAGAAGTAAGTTTAGTAAAACAGAATAAATGAGGTGGGAGTTACAATACTTATGCCAAAATAGGATACTTGATAAATGCTGTCCGAATAATTTATTGTTAGACTGGGTAAATGACAGCTCTTCCCTAAATCTGTCTTCAAGTAAAACAAAGAATTAGGAACTGAAGAGTAACCTGTCAAGTAACTTGTAAGTGCAGGCAGCATTGTAAAAATCAGAACATAACTTATAAAATATATTTCCTCTTATGTTTGGGAGAAGAATGTACTTGTCATCTGTTTAAAAAAGACAAACTTATACCATGCTTTCATTTTTATGTCAATATCTGCTTATATTTTTGCCTCTACATTTATATGTTCTTAGTTGGGTGTTTTTAAGGTGTTCATTCTTTTAATAGTCGCACACTGGACAGGATTTATTTTTGTGTTGGTACTTTATCTGAATTTAAAACAGTATCTTCATTGTTCTCAAGATGAAGTTGTGTGTTACAAAATCTGAGGAAGAGTGTTTATCTATGCAGTATCTCTGGGAAACAGAACTGATTTAGTTCCCTTCAATTCCTTGGATGTAAGAATTATCTAGAATTTGGGTAGTCATGATGACTGTTTTTCTTCCAAATACTTTTTCCTTTTGAGCAGGAGATGCTCTGAGGTAGGTCATCTGGCCAGAAGAATCTCCACAGTAGTATCTTTCTGAGAGTGCACTGCATTTGTGAGCTTCATTTTCTGACTAGGTGAAATATGATATTTTTTGTAATTACTGGCCACTTCTTTCTCTAAATTACAAATAATTTTTTACCTTAAGTATAGGAAGTTTGCATCATAGAAAGTTGTTCTTAAATAGAGAATACATTTTGATTGCTAATGGGGTGTTTGATCCTATCTCCCTTGAAAAAGGGAGGCAGCTGAATGACAGACCTTTTCTGTAGTGGATAGTCTTCTCATTCCATGCTACAAAAGCAGCACCTAACATCTTTCTTTTCACTCTCTCAATCAAAACTTTATTCTTGAATGTTGTTACAGCAATTGCCATCCCCAGTGCAGGTGGTGGAGCTCTGCAGGATATCTGGTCTCAGGTCAAGCTCTGGAGGTAGAAATCACATTACATGTTATTAAATATAGGCTGCAGTTCTGTAGGAGTCAATCAGCGTTTCTGGAGTGCAGGGTTATGGAATGAGAAATTTAAGTGATCATGCATACAAGAAATAAGTGCAGACCTCAGAGCCTGAGCTCTGTAAGAGGATGTGCCAAATTGCAGCCTTATGTTGCTCTGTATTATTGTATTCCCTGTTTGGCTAGCTCTGTGGAGCGTATTACTGTAATGGTATGTGATATTGAGGCTGTGTTAAGCCTTTATTATTAAACTCTTATAACTCCTCTGGGACTAATGGTTTGTGGTTTCTCAGGACCACTTCCAAAGCAGCACGCAATCTCTCTTTTTTTTCTTTTTTTTTTTTTTTTTTTTTTTGCCAGGGAAGTCTGTTTATTGCTAAAGTCTGGTTTTGTTTTGTTTTTTATGTGAAGAAAAAAAAAGAATAAGAGAATTTATTGGTTCTACTTCATTGGTTCTCAATAGGATGAGACAAGTATCTACAAAAATGCTTGCAGGGAGAATTTGTAGGGGAAAAAAAAGTGGTTTCCCAGAGGGAAGCTGTAAAGAGTCTCGCTGAAATTCTGAAACACCAGTTAAGTAAACTTACAGATTATGTTTCCTTATTAAACATGGATTATATTTGCCATCACCATTCTGTGTTGCCACTGTGGATTTTCATTTTCAGAGCTGTGTTTTCATCAACGATGAAATCAAAGCAAGGACAAGTGTTTGCACTGGAAGTTGGTCTGTGTATTTGCTCTTACGTGGGTTCAGTAAGCCCACAAGATTGGGCTCTAAGAGCTGATTCGACACACCTCCGCAGAGTGCAGTACCCAGGCAGGATATTGGATGTTTATCCTATGGTGTCTGCGGCTCTTTCTTGGAGTATAAACTTAAGCTGTTTTCCAGGATGATCTTGTTTCTGTGTCTCCTACAAACTCTACAGTTTGTTGGTCAGGATCATCGCTCCTTTAAGCAGACTCAGATCTTCATTTATTTTTCTTTCATTGCAGATGGAGGTGTTGGGAAGCTGCAGTGGTGGAAGGTACAGTAGCCTGTAAGGGACAGTGGTCAGATAGCTGTATGCTGTCCAGAAATGCCTTGAGCTAGGCACTGTGTGCAGCAAGATGAGTAATTTCTAGAGTGGAAAGGGGTATGTACACGTGAGGAGGTGGGATGAGGGGTCAGGGACTTCTGAAGTGGGACCTTAGCCTAGAAATACAGTCAGCCCTCATACCTGGGAGACTCAAGGCACAGTTACGATGTGGTCCAGGTAAGTGCAGCAACGAGGGAAGCCATCTCCGTTTTGCAGGACTTTCTTCACTTCAGGGCAGAGCTGTGCAAATCCAGTTGTGTTCCTTCAAAGGCAAGCTCAGCTGTACGCCCAGATTGGAGTTTGAATCTATTCCCAGAGCAGCGCTGGGTCTGTCTGCAGTTTGTCTGGGAACTCCTGGTTCCCAAACCAGGCGGATCCTGTATTGGATCTGTCACCATGAGCTCTTGCGTGGCACTCCACAGCTGTAGTGGAGCAAATCCAGGTAGCTCTGCCAGCCCTGGTTTTCTTGGGGTGGTGGAGCAGATTCACACCTTGCTCTGATTTCAGGTGCTGTAGCTGGCTGGTGGGTGGGAAGTGACCCAACGTGTAGGTCCCACAGCGGCTTGGACCCAAGGTGACCCAAAGCAGCTCTGCTGTCTGGCTGGTGAGGTCTCAGATGTTATTCCTGGCACCGAGTGCCTTCTAAAAAAGTATTTCTTCTGTCTTTGTCTCTTCTGATGGTTTGGACCAGATCCAGGATTACATCTGGTTTATGCTGTATCTTGTGTTTTTTTTCTTTCTTTTTTTTTTTCCTGCTCTAGCTACTGAAAAAATGATTGAAGCTAACGTGAAAACAGATGTAAAAGGCTGGCATTATGGTGTGTGCAGCCTTAAGCTGTGCATGTTGGCAAGTTATTGGGTGTCAGGTTTCATGATTTGAGCATGAAGGCTGCTCTTCAGTTGGGAAGGTAGAAGAAAAAACATTTAAGCTGCCTTATGGAAGGAGGTAGCTGAAACATCAGAGGCTGCTCCTTCAGACATGAGCACTTCTTGGCACCTAGACCAAGGGTGTGTGTAAGTGGGTATGTTTTACATCGTGTCTTATTAAATTTTATTTGCCTTTGAAAGACAGAATGGGCTCAGGGGCTTGGGGGAAGGCACTGTGTGGGCCGAGCAACCACTTTGCCTCTGAAAAAAGTCTAGAAAGCCCAGAGGACTTTGAACTGAGTGATGTCTGGAAGAGATTTGAAGCTGGAAGCAAAAAGCCTGTTCTTGTGTTTGTGAAAGCAGGACTCTGTCTTTGCAAATAAATCAGACTTGACTCAACTGCTTATCAAATCTCCATCAGTTTATTACAAAAATCACCTGTAGCACTCAATTTCATTGCATGTGAACAGCTATCTGGGTGGAGAAAAGGTGATACAATGATTATCCTCTCAGCCCTTTCAACGTTTATTCCTTCCTTTCTGAAGCGTTAATGTCAGAAATAAACACTGTTTTAATAAAGATCTGTGGTTTGGGGAGGCTGACTGTAATACAGGCTATTCTCAGTGAATCTGGTGTTGAAACTGAAACTAATAGTCACATGGAGAGCTGAATTGGAAAAGAGAACTCGCATCCTCACTCTGCTGGTTGTGTTTGTTTTTGGGAGGATGCTAATGTTTTCAGTTAAGGAACTGAAACATTAAGTACAATCATTGTAGCCTGCAAAAATGGTAAGTATGGGGCTTGCAATGATTTTCAGCCATTCTTAGATAGGTCCTAACATTTCACACCCAGTGGCTGAATGCAAAATATATTGGGGAAAATGAGTGACATTTCAGATTGGCATTAACTACAAAGCAATATTTTACATTGATAAAAATCTCAACAGTTTTTTACAAGTAGAGCCCCACAGAGATACTTCAGAATTAATTGATGGCAGATGAATTTAACACAGTTAAAAAGAATTAAACCCCTTGCTATTTAGAATAATATAAAGATGTCTGAATTTCACTCCCAAAAGAGGAAATACAGTTGTTAAGTCCATCTGGATTTTTATTTTTATTGGAATAAGTTTTGAGACTAGTAATCTTTTTTCCCTGTTTTTTTAATGTTACTACCACAGTGTTGGATCTGGGACAAAACAGGCCTCTTTTTTTTTTTTTATTTAATATTATTTATTGTTTTAAATCCATTTAGATGAATGGTTTTACTGTGTTGATTTTGGAAACCAACACCTTCTTATTGAATTTGTAAGATTTGGGAAATGAGCACAAGGATGAAATACAGTATAGAAAACTCCAGGGGTCTGTCCTATGTCAAATTACTGTCAGCTGAATTGGGATAACTATCAGTGTCTGTGGTTGTCACCTGCCCAAATGCAAGGTGATGCTGTTGGGAGCTTAACCTCCTTCCAGAGTGCTAAATCTGATCGCGATTGTGGTTTTTGCCTTGTGCTGAGGGCTTGCACTAAGGCAGCTGCTGTGATGTTGCAAGTGATGTGATTACACTTGAGGTCTAAATTGCAAAGAGAAACTGAGGAATTCAGTCCATTCATTTAGCTGAAGGTGAGAGGCAGTTCTGCAATTAGTTGCTGTGCCAGTTTAAAGCTTCTCACTGCATAGTTATTAGTGCTTTCACGGCAGTCTGTTCTTCCCTGTGTTTGCACACTGGCAAGCTGTCTCTAAGTTCTGGGCCCGATTCTGCTCTGGTGGTGGTGGAGTAGAATTCCACGGACTTTCTGCTTTGGTTTGGGATTGGGATAAAAAGGATGGCCAACCAGGTGGCTTACTACCAAAGTAATTGTTATTTTATCTCTAGCAAGAATAAAGCTGGAAGAAAACCAGCACTGAGCATTGTACCATATGGCAGCTCCACTTGGTGGAGCAGAATATCAAACCATTACTGATAAATCTTGCAAATGGGTTCTAGGCTGTGGAGTGGTATATGAGGAAAACGAATGCTTGATAAAGGAGGCTGAATCATGTGAGCTAGATGCACGCAAGCAATATTTGTTTCTACATGGCCAAATTTGAAGTTGTTTATCTAAAAACTAGGAACTAGAAAGCACAAATGCAGCACAGTTTGTCCCATCATACGTAACAGTGACTAAAAGTCTCGGTAATTAGCTGGTGAGCAACAGTCGCTATTGTGACCGTGGCAAACAGTGTTGATGTGCTCCCCAGATGGCAACATAAAAGGGTGTCAAGTAGAGGTTTTACTTCTTGGATATTTCGTACACCTATTGCGTTAGGTGAAGGATGTTGATGGCTTGAAAGTGTGTGTGTGAGAGCAACTGGTGTGATTGAAGATGTGGAAGACATGCCTTATGGTGAGAATGGCAAGAAGCACAAAGTACTTGGCTTAGCAAGCAGAGTGTCAGGAAGAGCTGATCTTGAAGTGCCGAAATGGGGACAAAAAGTTCATAATAAATATGGTAAGAAAGAACTGTGAACTCTGCAGTCTAGCAGTGAAAAGCATGTTATGTTTTGGCAAGGTCAACCAAACTCATTTACTTTAGGCATGAAATGAAATTATTTTTAATAAATTATAGCTACTTCGTTGGGTAATGACATCATGATTTGTTGGGTTCTCCAGTGCTCCAATACTGGGTGCCTGTTGTCTGTCTGGCTGGTGAAGAAGTTCTTGTGTTTCCTGGTGGAATGGAGCATAAGGAATTACTAAAGTAAAATAACAAATGTTACAGCAATGGTGCTAAGAAAAAGGGGAAAATGAACTTGTACTCTTGTGTTACAGATTCAGTCGTTCTTTCCTTTGACTCCGTTGGACATACGATAGGCTCAGGTACAACCTTGCCTTCTTTTCTCTCTCCCAGCTCGTGACAAGGCCGCTATCTGACAGGGCACGGTAGCCATGTTGGGAGGCAGGTAACCGAGTCAGCCTCTGGGGGGACCAGCTGCCCAGCCACGCTGGATAAAGAAAAGAGCTCCTCTGCTAAGTCTAGTGGAAGCATTAAGGGTCTTAGCATGACACGGGGATTAACACGTGGGACCGCTTCCACCGCCCGGCTAGGAAGATGACCTGGCCACGTTATGTGCAGTCGCGGTGCGGCCTGTTCTCATGCGAAAGGCATTAGGATGATGTCACCCACCAGCTGAGGAGAAACTGCTCCACGCTACTGGGAGAGTTTCTCAGCTAAATAAACAGTTGAGTTATTTGGAGAAAGACAGCAGGAATGGTTCCAGGAAGGAGAAAGCAAAAGGGTCACGGTTCAACAAATAGGGCTGGAAACTTTTTTTTATTTGGTGGAGGTTGACCAGCATTATCAAACCACAGTGCAAATGGTGCCCGACCTTATTTCCTTCGGAACCTAAGCACGACTTTCAATTAAACAGAACCAGAAATCAAAAAAAAAAAAAAAAAAAAAAATCCTTTGTGTGGGAGGTGCTTCATGAAGCCAGTAACTATCCATTTGGCTATCAGTAAAAAAAATAAGCTGTAGCCAAGACACACCATAGTGGGCACCATACTCAATAAAATTTAATTTGCAGTGTATGTATAATGATATGTGAACTGCAAGGGAAAGCTAAGAATTACTTTGTATAACTTTAAACCCCTTAACACTTAAAGGATGTGGGTACTTACTGTCTTGGAGAAAAGAAAATATAACCCTAGGAAAGGTTTCACATTTTATCTTAATTGGTAGCCTTTCCTCTTAGGTTCATAGGAGCAACGTGCTGCCTTCCAACATAGCACCTGTCTTCTGCCTGCACACTTTGAAAGAGAGCTTGCTGCCTGACACTAATGGCAAAGCTTGAACACCCAATTCTGGTTTACTAACCCCAGAGCTAGTGGTAGTTACTTGCTTTCTTTATGATGCCCCAAATGCTTTCTGCTATCCCTGCATCTTGCTTTAAAATCTAATACCTGGAAATTGATCTGGTGTGGGTGCATGGTCTGATCTGGGAGAAATTTAGGGTGCTGAGTGTGGAATGGGTATGGTGTGCTAATGGGGAGAATAGGACCTCTCTTAATTCCCTTCTACTAATTAATATCAATCATAACTGAAGTGTGTCATTGCCTGCTTCCTTCTGCATTGGATGATGGTTTCTTTAGCCTGCAAAAGTAGGGGGGGAAGTTGCATAGGTTTGGAATAGTAAATCTCTGAATAAAATTCAACGCTGTATTTAATTTTGATTAGAGCTGAGCAAGTCTGAATCAGCGTACCTTCACTGGAGTTATGCTGAATTGATACTGGTACAGCGAAGAACAGAATTTGTCCTAGAATAAAACTTTGAAATATTAACATTTCTTCCATAATACTTCTTTGGCTTCTAACTCATGCGATAACAGTTAACCCTGTGGAGAGCTTCCAGTGCAGGGTATCTATAGAGTCAATCATAAACATTGTTATGATGCTACCAATAGGGTGGTAAATTTATTTACGAAAAGTAAGCTCAACTGCTCCGTGTTCTGTGGAGTATTGACACCAAGGAGTGTGGGAGACGAGGCTAATGTGAGCCAACGGACTGTCTGGGTCTGCTTTAAAAACACCGGTTTCTGTTCTGCTCGTGCATTGCAACCCAGGCTTGGATCGGTTAGGGATAAGGCAGTAAAACTTGATCTCTTGCAAGCCTTTGCACTGCAACTAGATTGAATTTCGTCACTGAAGAAATACAAAAAAAAAAAAAAAAAAAAAAAAAAAAAACTCTTATTTGAGAAGGGAGGCTCATAAATGTCCCAGAAAGCTGTATGTTTATTGCCTTCATATTTAGTACTTTGCATTCATTGTGCTGGAAACCAGATTGCTCTGAACTGTATCCGCTCTGATATGTGTAATAAGATGTGAAGACGTGTGGTGTCTATCCAACTGAGGGGTAGCTTTCCTTGTTGAACAGGAAGGAGAGAGAGAAAAACTGTGGCAATTGTGCTTCCGCGGTCCATGCCATCTCACCTTGCTGCAGACCCAGGAAAAGACAGAACCCAGAAAGAACCAATGGCAGCTCCAGACACAGCCATTCCTAGTAGGTGATGTTTCAGGTTGGGGTAAGGAGGGGCAAAAGGTACATATTGTGAAACATAACAATACCTATACTTCTTTTATCAGTCAGAATTGAGACAGCTGTGAATAAGTCTTGCTGTTAAGTTTTCATGCTGTTTAAAACTAATAAAGTGACTTCTATTTGCATACTAATCAGCTTTTAGAATTGCTCTTTTGTAATTGTTACTCCTACCTTGTTGCAGCTTCTGTATTTTTTTTTGAGTTAGCTGTTGGTACTCATCTTGGTGTTGCCCTTAACTCTTTGTGCCATGTGCAAATCTTGGTTTTCAGTGAGGCTGGAAATCTGGCCGTATACTTCTCAGGCTAATTGTACTCTTTAGGTTGCTCTGCGTAAGACTTCCTGAACTCCGTGTTCAGGAAAGATCATCTGGCTTTTAAAGTACCCTTTCACGGAAGATTATTAGCCCAGAGGGCACAACAGTCAAATAGGACCAGAGTGAGACAACTGTCTGAGGCTGATGCTGTGGTCTGGCTTCCCCAAGCCCACATGTTTTTATGATTATCTTCTAGATTGCCCTTTCCCTTGAAAGATAAAGTTTGAGCAGCAGAGATAAGTGCTTGATATGATGTCTAGGCCAATGCTTCAGCCAAAACTGTTTGAGGAAGGATGATTTCCTGCCCTGAACTTGGAAATGTTCAGCAGGACAGAAGCTGTTTGAGTAGACCTAGATTTCATCTGCTTGCAGTAAAGAACAAATGCTCTTTCCCCAGGCCCTAGTTGCTTTGTTCTACTTTGTTGCTAGCAAGTCAGACATTGGACCTTGGAAGTCAGATTTATACCCTCACTGTTTTAAGAGTTTTTCTGCCTCCCGTGTCTGAAAGTAAACTAGTAAAATTTGTCTTTGAGCCTCATTAGGAAAAAAGTGCATTGAAGGTATAACTTTCCCGTCTGCTAATGCACTTGCTGGGAAAACGTTATGATGGGCTTGCACTGTTGTTAGATGTATTTGGTTGCAGTACTGGCAGTACCTGTTGTATAGCAGTCTTGACAACTACCGAGTCTTCAGCCTGTAGTTGCAACATCTCTGTTCAAGCAACCAAATGTTAGTGAGGCCTTGCTCAAACTATTTGGAGTATTTTAACTTGCTTCTTGTTTTTATTGCTTTTCTTCTAAATTTCATTCTTGGCCCTTATCAAAATTTTGGCTTGACTTAGGTAAGGAAGATGGGGCTTTTACAATTTAATTTAGAATAGCCTATCTACTGCAGCTCATGTACTTGTGAAAGCCCACGTGTGAGACCATGCCTCCAGATGCTGAATTTGGAATAACAGTACAGTAATCGGCTGTTAGTTTAAATCTCTGCTTATTTAGGTGTTTGCTGCTAGTAATTTTTTCTGCTAAAGCCCTTCCCCTTTTTGATGGGAGAAGCTGATGGAACTACAAAAGAAACTTTCTTTCATCTGTTGAAGATACTCAGATAATCACATTAGGAAGGAGAATAACCCAGAGTCTGTCCTTCTATACAACACCAGAGTGAATTTGGTGACTATTTTGGATCCTCCTGCATTTTGGATGGAGAGTGGCATGGATGGAGGCCAGAATAGGAACACAACTGAAATTGTCAGGCATTAAGTTGGCAGAATAGTGACAGATTTCTAGCATGAAAGAAAAACACTGGTGAGTTGCAGATCACTTGCTGTTCTTTGGCTTTCCCCATGAGAATCTGGTAGCACAGGTGGCTGCAATTGAAAGCCCTGTTGAACTGTTCCAGAAATATCCTTCAATCTGCTCACTTTGGTTTCTAAGTTTAATGGCAATTAACTTAGATAGTATGTTAAATAATAGAATTTGTGAGGCTCTGGTGGATGGTCTTGGATCGAGGGAAAACAATTTTATTTTACCTTTGGAGCTGATATGGTTCTAGTATGTGTTGCCTAGTCCGTTTGCTTTTCTCCGCATTGCATTCCTGACTATCACTCTTAATGCTGCATGGTGGTGATGGGAAAGGAGGGGTGGGGAGGTGGCCTTATTATGCTGTATTTTTCTGTATTTGTGTAAAGTAGAGAATAAATAGGAAAGATTTTTTTTCTGCTCTTGGTTTTAGTGGCTTTATTGGGAAAAAAAAAGTTCTTTTTTCCATTTCATTTCTTATTAATGAAGTTCTACTTCATTCGTTATTGCTTTGAGTTGTAGACTGTGGGAGCTGCTTGAGTGCTTGCCAAGGACTGTCATGTATTAGTTGCATAGTCCATACCTGACTCGGCCAGCATGTTCAGTGTCATCGTCTGTTGTCTTCTCATTTATGCTCTATTCCTCCAATTGAAAATACAGCTGTGAATGAGTTGAGGTGCGCATGCCAAGAAGTAGTCTAAAGAATACCTTAAAATGGAAGTATTTTAATGGGATTTTCCTCTATCATGTGGCATCTCTGTATCAAGTCAGTACATCCTGTAGGTCAGTAAAAGCCAACATAGATTACTGTTTTGTTAGTATTGTTCTTGACTTTTATTAGGAAATACGACACAATATCTAAAATGAGGAATATCTCAGATGATTCAGTAGGGCAGCATTGACTCCATTAGCCACGTAAATACATGGCAGTAAATGAAACAACTGTTTATTTAGGAGAGTTTGCAGTCTGGCTTTTAAACAGATGACTCCCTAGGAAGAGAAAAAGGGCATACATAGTTCATTGGAGGAAATTTTTCATCTTCCAATTGGAGTCTTTCATGGAATTGGCTTAAAGCAGTCCATTGGTTTTCTATCCTTGGAGGCTGCTGAAGTTGTATAATTCCTGACAGTTCTTTTAGAAATAAAATCCATATTAAGGTAGCAGAGCCTTTCAAAATGTACTATGCTGGAATGACCTCTTTTGTGTTTTTTTTTTTTTTTTTTTTTTGCTTTATTATACCTATTTTGGAGGTAAGATAAGCAGGCAAAAGACCCTTCTGATGGATGACCCATACAGCACTATCAGCAAGTGATTGCTTATTTGTTCTTCTTGTGCCTGGGGGATGAATAATGTAGTTGTAGTGCCTGGTGAAGGAGACCCCTCTGGTGTATTGCTTTCCTCAGGCTGTAAAGCTGGTCCAGATGTCTTTGGGGCCCCAATCAGAAATTACAGGGGGAAAAAAAGATGAAGGTATAGAGCTGGAAACTGCTTCCTCTTGTTATTAAATGTGAGAAAAGAAGTAGTATCATCATGAGGTTAGGTGTCACCAGGGTATGCAGGGCTTTGTGACTAGAGGCAGATTTCCCTGTTTTCCTGCTTTGAACTCCCAGGTTTGAATTTCACTTGTGCTGATAGTGCTTGGAGTATCTACTTCTGCCAAATAGGGCCATTTTTTTGTGAGGTGCAGTATTTAGAAAATAAATAGAGCTTGGTGCAGCAGGTTTGGTATCCTTAGATCAGTTTGCACAGCCTATGAACAGTTTTAATGGTTATGAAATATCAACTTTTGCTGCTATTGTTGGGAACTGCTCTATAGTTCCTGGTTTTTCTTGTATTTTTCCTGCTTAGGATGTTGTTTGATTTTAACCATTTGGGCTGAAATCTACACTGGAAGGTGGGATCATGTTTCAAATTCATATTTTCAAAAAAAATTTAAACTATTCAGTCTTTTCAATAATAACAAAAAAAAATCTTAGAGAATATTTTGTTAGCTAATATAGTCTTTTTATTTCTTGTGTTAGTCTTGGTTCTCTAGACCTTGTGCTTTCACATAGCAGTGGTATTGTCAGGGAAGTTCTTTTGCTCCCTATAGAAAAAGAAAGCTTCACTGAGGCTACATTATAAGTCACTGAAAGATCATTTTTTATACATATGATTGGTGATACATGCTTCTAGCACTGGGCTGCAAAGGTTAGGAAACTTTCTTCACTGATAATGGTTCTGTGCATTTTTACAGTGCAGGGAAAAGCAGCAGGGATTGGGTTAGTCTAAGACTAAAGGTTCTTCCTGATGTCATTTGGACAACCTGCAGAAAAAGGCTGTTAAAAATGTATGCAGAAGAGTAAATGGGAGTGAGGAAAAATGGAACACAGACTTCAGGGGATGGGCACACAGTCTATGCAGGGACAGGGCTGAGGAGCCCAGGGGGCCTCAGTTTTGCCCCTGCTGAACTTGGCCATGCAATATTTTTTTCTATTTTTTTTTCCCAGCTATTTAATTAATGCTTTCATCAGAAGAGGTTAAAGTGGAAAATCCTAAGGAAAGGATGCAATGTTGTGTGCTTGTTTGTCCAGTACTCACACCCTTGCTCAGTAAACCCAAGCAGTATTTTTTTTAACCCTGGAAGAAAACCTTTCCTCCTTCCATTTCAGTTGATCATGACTGAAATGATCATGACTTTTTTCATCAATTCTTGTTTTGTGAGTTCTAGTGGAATTGCTTTACATCAGCTGAACTTTTGTAACTGTCCATATGTCTTTACTTTGTCCACAGTAAGTGTGGGGCGTTTGACCCTTTTTCATTGCAGGGTAAGTCATTTTACCTGGCCTTTGCTACAGATGAAGAACCCAAATGTGGACAGTGACCAAGGCTTAGTTTGGTTTGAGACCCCAATTCTGCTGAGACCCAACTGCATTGGACAGGATGGAATGTATCGGGGTGGTCTGAGCTGTTCTTGATAAGACTTCTGTCTCCTGAGTATCACACCACTTTCTTTGACAAACACAAACGTTTTGCATAAAACAGCTGCAACTGAACTTTCTGCCTTCCCTCCCGTATTTGCATTATGGGTTAAATGCAGAGAGAACAAGGGCTGCGTGTGGTCCATCCTTTAAAGAAGTTTAAATTGATATTCCAGTTTTGTTGGCAGTTATTTGTACTGCGCTTCTAAATAGGTAGTTGCTAAAGGAATAGCACTTAAGTCACGGTGCAGTCATTTACAGTGGTCTGGAAGGATAAAACCAGCGTGCCAAGGCAATTCTTGCATTATTGATTTCAGATTTGAAGCATAAGGGAAAAATTCTGTACATTTTGCTTGCATATAGCTACATGGTTACAGATGCAAAATGCAAATTGAAAACTTGATTGATATTGTGCGCTGTGCCTTATGGCTTTTTGGGTGGTCTGTATGGAGTTTCTAGACATTTGACAATGCATTTCTCACTTGCTGCCTGTTAGACGGATTTCTCTTGGATGCTTGGGAGAAATTTCCATGTTAATGCCAGCATTGAATTTGGCACAGGGTTTGCATCATTTATAGAAATTGCTATGATTGGCTGTACTTCTGTTCACATAACCATCATTACATGCTTTGTTATGAAACTGTTGTCAGTTATTAAATTGTTATTCAATGCTGATCTTCCTGGAAATGGAGACATGCGTTTTGTTTCTGACCTGAGGAGACCTCTTGATCTTACGGGCATATGATGATGAAACCTATTTCCAATGTTTGTGCATTTCTGTGCCTCTGTACAGTGCCGTGTCACTTTGCCAGCTGAGATGTGTAGCTTCCTAGCACAAATGACAAAGTGGTCCTTAGATCTCCTCTTCTGTTACTGTTGCTTTTATCCCTTACGGGCTCAGCCCTGTGGGCTGAAAAGGTGAAGTCTTGTTCAGATTCTTGCAGTGAGTTCCTTATTCCATTTATTCATTTTATTTGTTAATTCCAGCCAGCACAGCTGCATAAATGCCTTGTCTGGAGACTGGTGGGAAATGCCATTTCTCTGAGTGGTATGAAACCCTGCCAAGCATGATAAAGTCAAAATCAAAATGACAGTGTCACCAATACAGGCTGCTTTGGAGTTCATTACGGCCAAGAATATTGTGTTATCATGAGTAAAAACTTTAAACCTCTAGGAGAAGAGGAGAGTGTGTGACAAACAAGGTAAATCTCATGAAACATTGCAGTGGGGTATGTCAGCTGTGGCCCTTAGTGTTCAGTACACCTGCGTTTTCTGGTGCTTTGATTGCAAAGCTCATAAAAGGCAGAGTTAGTAGAAACCCAGGATGTTGCGCTGGTTATGAGGTGATGCATCTCTTATTGCATTTCCTCTCGTTGTGTTTCCTGTTGGGAAGGATGGAACGCTAGCTGGAGCGGGGTAGGGATGACAGCAAGTTGGTCACTGGCTGTATGTGCTTTAAAATAACTAAATATATCTGTTGCCATTTACTCAGCATTGATGTTTTCAGAAGGAGGAAGGGTTAATAAAAATTGAATGCATGATTTTTCCCAGACCTTTCTCTGCATGGTCCTTCATGTAGAAGAAGTAAGGATGGAGAGCAGATAATTTCTTGTGGAAATCAGGAGGAGAGCAGCACACGGGGGCAGCGCAGCTTTCAGTACGCAGGGGTTGGAGGAGGGATGATGTACGGGTGTGCTGCTAACACCGTGTGAGTGGGGAGGGATGGGACGGGGGGTGGCACACTGGGTGCTGGCAGAGAACTGACAGCGCGTGCCAAGATCTCGTGCACGCCTTCTTCAGCTTCTGTTAGATAAGTTTATGTGAAAAGTGATTCTTCCCTTGACTCGGGAATGAAGTCTCAATGGATATAAAACCAATGGCATGGTTTGTACTGACCTACCTGGTGCAGTCATTTTATCTCGGGTACATGTTTAGGCTTTCCTGTTCTGTCGGTAAGTGATGGTGTGAGGAGCTTGTTTGTGGTCTTGTGTAAAAGTTTGCAGCAGAAACTCCAGTGGTGTTTTGTGAGGAAGGCAAACTTCATTTCCACTGCGCTCTTTCTAAAAGATTATGTGAAATCTTTTGCTTATTGGTGTTTTTTTAATATGTGCTGATTGTTGAGCTCTTGGTGGATTATCCTTTACTTCTATATTTGCGTTTTTTTTTCTTTTATCACAGTGAGACCCAGTGGTTCTCAGTGTGAGTAGGCCCCTGAGCATAACCCAATACAAACAGGACACTACAGCTGTTTGTTCTTCTTGTGTCTTTTGTGAATTCTAAGAGTTTTAATTTTTGTTTCAAGTGTTTGATTCACAATACAACGATGTATTCAAAGATGCTGAATACAAAGCTTCCTTCATATGGTAGTTACAGGACCTAAGTTTTATTTCTTATCTCTGCTCCCTGTTTGAGTCTGTGACACTGACTTTGCAGTTTCCTATTGAACAGCATCACCTCAACTTGAAGCATTTTGCTCCCCCTGAGTGACTCTGGATAAAGGGCTGCTTGATTATGAAGTTGTGGGCTGGAAGAGACGAGGAATTGAGGAAAAACTTGAGAGTTCTATCACATCAGGACCTAGGAGGAATGCTTGTTTTGCAAATTATGGATGTTGCTTTGCTTTTTTGATTGCAAAAGTATCTGTTAATTCTACTTATTTATAAGTTAATCATGGCCCACATGCTTTGGTATTTGCTGGACATTCAGAAATGATAGTTTGGGAATACCTTTAAGTAACAATCTGTGATAACAGCTGCTAGCAACTGGAAATTATAATGGAGCTATTTGCAGTTAGAAATAATTATTGCCTTTCTGCTATGTTATGGTTTTGGTGCCTTTTGCAGAGGAGATGCTTGCAGTTTTTATGATATTGTGTCCCTTGCTTTTGTTTTGCAGAATACGACAAACTGGGCTTTCTCCTGAACCTGGACTCAAAATTGTAAGTAAACTGTTGGACTCATTGTTTCTGTAGTTACAAATTTATATTGCAAGCAACTTTTATGTCACTTTGTCAGCTGGTTTGTTGGACTATATACTCCTACCTGGGACAGCCAAATCCTGCAGCAACCTGGCAGTTGCTTTACAGTAGGCTTTACTGGCTGACTTGGATTGTGCTTCACTGGCTTTAATTCCGTAATGACTGATCAAGAGGCTATAAATGTCCACCTGAAGCCATGCTTTTCAGTCTGCTCTAGGTGTTGCATCCTAGTTATCCATCTTCCAAATGAGGAGAAGTGCATTAAAAATTTGAAGGCAGGAGGAATGCCAATCTGCAATTTACTGGGAGGTTTAAAGTTCCATTTCCACTCTTTCTTTGAAAATGGATACTGCTATTTTTGTTTGTAAACTGGAGTGGAAAGAACTTCAGTACGAGGTGGTGACTGTGACCGTTTGCTATGTCAGAAGAATAACAAAGTGCCAAAGGAGGATGGATATTCATCATACTTTTTGCCATAATCGGTCGAGACTGAACTTTGTAACACTAGGGGTCACTAGTGACTCTGTTTCTGAGGTCAACAGCCTAGGGGAAACTTTGGCATTAGGAGCAAAAAGACTACTAAAAACCTTCTGCTTCTACTACTTAAAAAGACATTGAAGCAATCCAGTAGCTTTGAGTGACTTGAGGATGCATCCCCCATCCAATGTATCACATTAATTAAAAAAAAAAAAATCGGTATTTTAAGAAGCTTCAATGTACTCATTGGGTGTAACGTTAAGGTTTTGAGTTTAGTCTTGCTGAACAGCTTGTGAATGTCCATAATGAAATAAAAAGCCTTACAGCTGTGCTGGGGACTGTTGTTCACAGTAAGTGAGAAGATCTCTAGGTAGGAGCTGCTTTTACAGAAGACGGTGAGTATGCAAATTACTGTAGGTGAGTGTATCAGGTGGGATAGTGCTGTAGAAAAACATATATGGAGAAAAAAGAATACTGATATCTGTAAAGGATCTGCATCTCATTCAGTGTGCAAGAAGTATGACAGTTATTGCATGAATGAGGACAGGGTTTCTTTTTGGTAATGTAACATTCTGTGCTTTATTTGTTGCATACCCATGGTGGCTCTGCAGTTCCAATTTCTATACTAAATTTTCTGTACTGGGACATCCTTGTGATTTAGAGAGCCTTATGGCGCTGTGGATGAGATGATATATTATCGTCAGTTTATACACATAGATGCTAAAGCAGTGAGATTAGTCCAAAATTATGAAGCAGGTAAGTAACTTCTGAATGAACATCTTAGTGCTAGTGAAGAGAGAAATAATTTAATGTTTTTTAGTAGTCTGACTTTTTTTTTAACTTAATTTTTGTCATGACTGATGTATTGAAAGTACAGCTCACTGACCATCTGCACCCTTTTGATGTACTGACTTTGGATGCCAGCCTGTCTAAACCACTGCTTCAGTCTTGTTCTTTCTATCCTTCCTTCTGTGCTCACTGTCCTTTTGTTTGTTGCTTTTAGCAAGTCTCACTGCGCCTTCCTTCATTTCATACCTGCGTTACATTTTTTTCCTCTTCTTTGCTGACTTACCTGTTTGGGTTACGCCTCTTTGAGACACAGCCTGTCAGGTTTTTTACCTGCTGGAGGGCTTCCAAAACCCTAAACATTTCTATGTAAAACTCTCCTTGATAAAAATTCTCCATTATCTTTAATAGAATAACTTTGACTATTCAAAAGATATTTATCTAGCACTCTAAAAATGCTTGTTTGCTTTAAAAGCAGACCAGCCATAAGTTTAGCTTCTGGAAAGGCATGAAAAATAAAATCAGCATGATTAAAATAAATACAATGAGGTTAGGTTAAGATGCAAAGAAAGCAAGTATATCAGTAGGTGAAATCACATGGCTGGCTTTTGTGTATTTATGTTGTTTTTAACTGCAATAGTTCTTCGTTGGTTCTATTTTTTCCCTTGTTTGTTTATCTTTCCTCTTTGAAAGTAAAGGTAGCACTGCTTTGAGGTGGACCTGCTGACTTGCAGAGTTGCTTTCCAGCCTGAAGTATTCTGTGACTTTTTTCAATAGCAAGAGAGCTAGAGAAAAGCTGAAAATACCATAAAACATACGAAATAAATGTTGAAAGAAAAATGGGTGTTGGAAGATGAAGCCTAAAGGAATTTGCTGCTGTTCCACAAGTTCACCATGTGGTCAGGATACCAAATGTGTTTTTTAAGTACTTTCTGTGAATTCAGTGGAATTTAATGGTTAAAAATGTGTAGTGGTTTCTGCAGCTCTTAATCAAGATGTTAGTATTGCAGAAGGACTTTCTGGTTAAAAAAATACTTGCTCAGAGAGTTAAGAGGGATAATAAGTTCTGTGCTGATGACTTTTTTGGCAGAAATAATTTAATTATGTCTGTTGTGATATAATCGTCCTGGTGGAATTTTGCCATAGATCATAACTTTATAGAGTGCACTTAATTGACAGCGTGCGAGAACGTTGTGTGACTTGAAGCACTTGGGGCAACAATTAGTTTTCTCTCTTTTTTTTTTTTTAATCTTTAATCTTTCATTTGTTCGAAATCTGTTCCTGGCTGCGTTACTTAATATCATTTAAGTGAGTGGAGGAGTAACACTTTCTACAAAGGCATAGTTGCAATAAAACTTAAGTGCTCTGACATGAATTTTAAATTACGTTGTACAGAGGAAAGTATTTGGCAGGAATAAATAGAAATGTATCCATTTGCCTTTGCATCTTTTTTTTTTTTTTTTAAATACTTTATCATACTCTACTTTGTAGGTACCCAAGTCATGTTACTCATTTTGTTGTGGTTACAGCAATGTAATGATTCTGTTCACTGGCTCTCTTTGAGTTCATGGAAGTGGCAAGGAAGCCACGTTTGTTCTCTTTGGAAAGAAAATGTCAGAAATACGTGTGTTCTCTGCAGAAATTTTATGGCTGATACATTCCTTGCTATGGCATTAGGGAGACTGCAGCGGCCAGAATTCTCACCTGGAAAGGGATGGAAAGTTTTTAAGGTACTGCACATGTCTTGTTGCTCTGAGCTTGTCAGAATGTCAAGATGGAAGATGCTTTCTGCAGCCTGTGCTTAGGCTAGCTCTTCTCTGGAAAGTCTTTTATCGTCTAAAAATGAAGATGGTACCCAGGTAGGGACTGTTAAAGAGTTACAAGATGAACAGAAAGCTGAGGACATCTGCAGGCAGTAAAGTTACTGAATCAGCTGTTTTCCATAGTCCTGAGGAGATTCAGGTCTTGTTTTGACTAACTTATTGAAAAAGATCTGTTGCAAAAGGAATTTATCTTTGAGTTATGTTTGTACCAACCATAATATCATTTCCAAAGTTAGAATACCAAAACAAAATATGCCCGAAGTCTGTAAACAGGCTGGTTGCATCAGTTTCTCCCAGGTAAAGCAGTCTCCCAAACAGCAGAGCTACATACTATTTCTAAAGCTTTAAGAATAAAATCCAACATTAGCTGGTTATGTAGATAAGTGTATTTATACAAAAAATACAATACAATTCATAGGTCTTAATCCTTTTAGGGGTGAATAGTTCCTGAACAACTTAAGGCCATCAGTCATGTTAGTGACTCAGCCAGTGGATTACTAGGTGCCACCAAGATTTGCAGTTGCTTTCTAACATCTGTGCTTGGCAAAAGGGTTGCGTGCTTTTATTACTATTAAATATTTATATTGTAGTAATTCTTTGAGGCTGGCCAGGTCCTAGAAATGAGTCTCATTCACTACAGATTCTGAGTCATTCTCAGAGCAGAATCTCTATTTGCATGGAGTGAAAGGAGAGTTCTGCAGGAGGATCAGCGTATGGTCATGTAGTTAATTATAGAGTGTGTCTTAATGCATATTTGGTGAGGCCCAGATTAATGTTGTGTGGTCCTTTTTAGTTTGTCACTTACTAGCACAAAAGCTCGGTTTAGTTACCATAATGATTACTTGGAGTTACACGTTAGAAGTGCAGATTTGTTTGCCTTGTGCATGTGAGAAGCTCCTTTTCTGTAACAGCCAGTGTGGCTTGGGGGCTGTTGCATTGTCTCCCTTATGCTTCTATAGTTGCTTTCCTTACCTTGCCTGCGTGCAATTTTACGACATGTGAGATGGAAGCTGGTATCTGGTCAAACTGCTACTTCTGCCCTCAATTCAAACTCATCCTTCAAAAGCTATTTTGGAAAATACTTTAGCTGCTGGATCGATGATGTTATGTTTTTAAACAACAGCCAGGTAAAGGCCTGCCTTGAGTAATGGCTGTTCTCTTTACCTGCTGCCACAATCAGCTCTAAACCTTCATGGTAGAATCGCAGCTGATGAATGATGGAGGAGGTGTCCCAGGGTTTGACTTTGTCTGGGGAAAAGCAACTCTCTGATTAAGTCTTGCAACTGTTAGGAGATGTGCTTGAGCTTCCTGCCAGCATTTGGAACTGCTGGAAGTAAAATTCTTCACTTAATAAGACACTGGTATTATAATGTGTTAATTTGAGAGAGTTTTTTTTTTTTTTATAGGTAGAATCACAGGCAAGAAAATTACTACTTCTTTCAATCAGGAAAAATGACTGAGATCATTATGGTTGACCACAATAACATAACACGAACATAATTAATACACTGTGTTTATACAAGATACAGTATACATTCTATATAATATAATTCTTCTAGATAATTAAAATATGGAATACTTTTTCCAGTGTGCTCTGTGCTTTGGTAGGCATCTTGTTACATGTTGTTACAGCTATTTACATGTTTTTCCAATATTATAAATGCGGGGGATGCAACAAAGATCTTTTGAATAATTGTGATAATGTCAAGGTTGTCTTTGAAAATAAAAGACAAAAAAAATGAGTCTCTGTAAAAAATAAAATAAATAGAAAGCCAAAAATAATAACTTCACCCTGCAAGCTCAAAAGAAACTTGATCTAGTCTTTGAAAAGACTGTAAAAATGGAGGGAGTTTGGGGCTAGGGAAGCACACAGATTGGATTACTTCTGTTTGTTGAAATTTCTTTCCTTCAGAGCTTTAATAATGAAGAACTGAAATGGAGCCCCTTCCCCTCCTTTTGTTTCTGGGGTAGGAGGTTGCTTTGAAGCTGTGTGTGTGTCTATGTGTGGTACTTCGCCATTAAGCACTGTAAAAATAAGCAATCAACGTGTTGGAATGCTGGGCTTTCCTCATGCCTGCTGCTGGGGGATTTCTTTGTGCCCTGTTCATTTTCCCACTTGTGTTTCTGTATTTCTGCAGCCCTGGGTGGGGTGGAGGGAAGAGGGAAGTGAAAAGTCACAGGGATGTCCCTTCCTGCCTAGGCAGGAGGGAGTACGCATCTCGCCGTTGCTTTTTCTGAAAGGTTATTTCAAGATTTGATATACTTTGGTATTTTGGTATTTGGTATTATTTGGTAAAATCATTGGTATTTTCCTGACGCTCAATTATTCGTTTCTTCTTCATTTCGTATTTTTCCTTTGACTTTGGAAGAGATTAAATAGAATATGTCAATCTGCACCAATTGTTTGAGCACTTCAGGTGTTTAAAAATGAATCCTGGCTATTCACAGTGATTCAGATATTGGGCTGTTTGTTCATCTCATTAAACCTCCCATGTGTGGTTGGGATGCAATTGCTATCTCAGTTCTTTGTTTTGTTCTTCCTAGCTCATTTCATATTTTTTCCCAATTTTGGTATTTTGGAATTCTCATAAAGATTCCTAAAGCAAGTCTTTTATTTAACTTTGGGATTCTTGTGTTAGACGCAACATCAGGAGGTGAAGAAAACAAAGATTGTAGAAGTCAGAATTTCTGGATAATTAGATATAACTGAATCATTACTTGATTTGTTGTATGCAAACAAAGATAAAAAAAAATTATGTTTGGTGCTTTTAAAAGGGCCAGTTTCCTGAAGCTGGAAGTAATTATGAATCAAACTATGTGGGAAAAGAATGTAAAGCAAAAAATATGAATGGCTGGGCATTGCTTAGAGCAGCTTTATGCTGTTTGCCCCACTAAGTTGAGTTTCATAAGAAAGAAAAATGTTCCTGGAAAACCAGTTTTAACTACAGGATAAGTGAAAAACAATATTAGTGTGTTTATAGAAAAGGTAGAACAGTGAATACAGGGGGGTTTTGTTCTCTTTGGAAAAAAAAAAAAAAAATGCTTTTCTCAGCAACAACAATTCAAGCAACAGATACCTAACTGCATGTGCTTGGGGATTGTTATGTCTGGGCAACATTCTTCTGATTTTTAAAGAGTAGCTGAGGAGTTTTTGGACAGCTAGGGGTGACTAATCTTCAAATGCTAGGGGATCTCCATACTACTGGTTGGAAGTTGATAGAGTTTGTTTGCATTTTTGCATTTAAAATATAAGCTCTTCAGCCTGTTTTTTTGATTCTGAGCACAATAACAATAGCCAATGTGGATTTCCACAGTAAATAAATTGTAATGCATGTAGTTCAAACTAGCATGTGTTTTTTTTTGGTTAGATGGGTTTGATCTTCAGGTGAGCATCTATTGAAGGTGTCTAGCATGCATGAGTTTGGTTTCTTTCTTGTTATATTCATCTTGGCACTGGCTTTGCACATCTTGTTCTTTCATAAGATAGACTGGTTGTTATAAAAACTGAGAATCCTACAAAGAGAAGGCTCAGTTCTCTTTTTTCCTTCCATATCTATAAGGCAGAACACTTTGTACTTCATCAATGCAGTAGCATTAGCCTAACTGAATGTAATTTGTTTTTCAGGGTGAATGTGATTACAGCTAGTAACTTTAAAAATCTGTTTACTGTTGTTTGAGCAAGCATTTTTTGAGCTGTTGCCTTCCCAGAAGGGTAAACTTACTTCAGTAGCAAAACCCAATTCAGGAACTTCCTATAAGCGCATAAATTACTGGGAGCCTTCATGTTCCTTTATCATCTTGGGATAAGAGCATGCAAAAAGCCACGCTTTATATTCTCCCTTCAGAAAACTCTTCTAAAAGTTAGAGATTAGGCCAAGTAAAGAAATTACTTTTGGCCAGCTTCTGCCCTGGTGAACTATTTTTAAATTTATGGTTACTGAAGTTACTGAATATTCTCCTCCTAAGACCTTCCTGATCTCTGAATATGTTATGGAAATTGAATAAATGCATGTCACTGTGATGGATTGGGCTATCTAAGCATAGATCATTCCCAGAACTTCAGTTTAAGAGGTTAGAAATGCTGTGTTGAGGCCATTAAGGGAACGTCTCATTCAAATTCTAATTGGTTATAGAGTTTATTGCAAGGACTAGATGTTCTGTGGTATTGTGGGTTTGATATGGATCTATGCTGAAACACTGGCATTCATCGCTTTGTTCTTGATATTGGTCTCGAGGAACAATGTGAAAACAGGTGTTTTGTTGCTGCCTGTCCTGAATCAAAGCAGTTGTGGGCTTATCATTAAACTGATGCAGGAGTTGCCTCCATTGGAAACCCCTCAGGCATGTAGGTGGTCACCAGGCTCTCCTGCATCTGCGGGGTTTAACACAATCCCTTCTTGCAGGCCAGCACTGTTCCACCCCCGAAGAACTCTATTTCCATGGACAAACAAAAGGGAAGTACTTTAAGGAATCCTCGTATGCCCTCTCCGAAGAATTGAGTGTATTCCATCAAGGGAACATTACAGTGTTTATCGAGCCTGCCTCTGAAGCATGTCTCTTACTCAGAAAAGCACTCGTGCTGTGGTATCTAGACACAGTTTAGTAGTCAGCTCTTTATTTATCTTTTTGTGTAAGTGGCAGTGAGGAGGTTTTATGAATGGGGTGTATGGGAAGAGACAGCTTACTTTACTCAATCTGCCTCTATATTTGTCTTCTGCATTGCCGCAATGTGACCAGATATGTCAAGGCCGTGCTGTGTTTATGTGCTAAAAATGCCAGAAATAAATGTTAAGAATATATATAGTGACTATGTATATACATGCGTGTGTATAAAAGAATATATATCAAGGCAAGGAAGAGTTTGGTGGAATGAACACATACAAATTTCTTGCATGCTGGTGAAGGACAGCAAAGCTAAGATATACTTTTAACGGCTATGATTATAATATGTTAGGTAAAATAATATTTCATTTATGCTGAAAGAACTCAGGAAGCTCTTGCTGTGCTTGAGGAGAATTGCATAGCAGAAGAGAGGCCAGTATTGAGTGCCACGCTGTGAAACAATGATCCTGGGCTTTTTACAAGGAGGATAGGTTCAAAGAATTCTAGGTGTGAGAGACTGAATGGAAACCCATTAAATATAAGCCAAAGGTGCATTATTTGTTCTGTTCCTCGTCTTACAGAAACATGACTTACAAGTCTTACTTAGCAAAACAGAGACTTTTACTGTTTAAAGTTCTTCAAGGTTTGAAGACCTAGGACCAGAGTAAGTTTGGATCAGGTTGATCACTTATAATGTGCTCTTTCTTTAGGAAGCATGATGTTGCTGGTAGCATCCTTGACAGATCAGTGCTGGAGAAGTACCCTGAAGGGGCCTGACCCTGACAAGGGCTGGTGGGAGAGCTGGTGTTGTGTGATGCTCAAGGCACTGGACAAGACACTCTGAAGACTACCTTGCAGCAGGAAGGTTACCCACATGATGTGCCACATGAGGGAGGGAGTCATGAGATGTTGTTGTAGGATCCTTTTAATGTTATGGGTATTTGAGTTGAATTGTGAGGCTCAGATGAGATTTTCTCTAGTTGCTTTTGGGAAACCCAAGCATTAACTTCTGTGGCATGCTTTGTCCTCTCACGTTACATGGAAGCACGTGGGATTCTCTCTCAGCTCACAGCAGAAATGAGCACAGGCACAAACACTGCTGACAGCCCCAGGTCTGTTTTCAGCAGGGAGAATCAGGACCACAAAGGGAGAGGTAGAAAACTGCCAGAATGTGTAGGGGCTCTTTCTTTCTTGTCGGCCACGCGATCTGTTCCAGCTGGTTGATGGAGGAAAAACTGAAAAGCCAAGAAACAAAATGTTTATGATATACATATTGAATGCGTTTGGATACTCTGATCATACAGGATTCGAAGCTGTGTTTTATTATCATGGAACTCAGGCTTTTGTGAATTTGTGAAGTGTTGCCTGCTTGAGTTAACAAAGAAGAGAGGACCTATTCCACTGGAAAGTGAAACCTATTTCAGTGCTCAGCCTTGAAGCTTGCCTTAACCTGTACACCAAACATCTTGGGCATATACTTTTTTGGATATTCTTTTCTGGAGAGCCCTGACCAGCTGCTTCCTCTAGGACTGATGCTCAGTGAAGGCAAGGGTGATACAAGAAGAGGGGAGGTTGGATTAACCAGGCTGTGTGCGGTTCTGAGACAGACCTCATCCTGTTCTGACTCATTGCAGTTACATGTGGCAGTTGGGGTGCTGGCTGCATTGCTTTTTTCAGACAAGCAGCTGCTCTTTGAAGTTTGAAAAAAAAAATAAAAATAAAATAGTCTGACCAGAAGAGCGTTCATTAGAATAGTGTATGGAGCACAGAGGAGAGGTTTCCATCTGGGTGGCTCTGCAGCTTCTTGTTGTTAACAGTACTGCCTATTCTTAATTATTTACCCTAAAGTAGGTTAGATTTTGTTATACAAGGCCACGTTGAGTGCCAGTATCTGCTTCCCCAGGTCAGTGTTACCTTCTGTGTTTCCAGCAAGGCTTCTGGAGGAAACGCTTTCCCAGCAATTTGTAGCTTTCCTCTTCTGAAGACTTCAGCGTGGTACCTATTAGATTACTTGGTGTGAGTTCAAATCCATGGCATCTGTCTTTAATATAGGTTAGTGAAGACAGCGTTTTTTGAATTCTTACTACAGAAAGAGGAGTGCAAAAAAAAATTCAGGGCCTCATGACTGTGTACAGCATTTTGTAACACTACTGCTAAACCACATTCCCCAATTGTGAGGTCGTCTGTTCGTGCCATCTGAAGTAATTTATTCACTGACCAACTTTTTTCCTCTCCATTTCAGTCCAGCCTGGGAGAGGAGAGGAAAAAAAAGCTTTCTTTTTCTTTGGTTAAGAGGAATTGATTTGTTATTCCATCTCAGGCTGTCCAGATCATTCAAAGAAAGGTTTAGAGGGCAACCTTTGTCACCCTTAACCTGCAGAGTCACCTGAGAAAATGAAGAGGGAGAATATTGTGAACTGCTCTAGCTAAAGATTTACTACCAAGAAGCTGAGAGAGATTCTTCCAAATGGGATTTATTCCCCTGAGGCTTGATCTTTGCCAATTGCCTATGAAAGAGAGGTGCTGCTGCAACATAAATGACTGATATCCTGAACTTCCTTTGTGGGGAAAATACAAGTGGGCAGACCCGAGGTTCACCTGCCCCATGTCTTGCTGCAGAAAGTGCTTGGCAGAAGTGTCCAGGGAGGTGGTAAAACATGAGTGTGAAGCGATCCTTGCTCCTGTATTGCTTTTCAGTGTTGCTGCCCCAGAGGTGGAGGTGCTGGCAGACCTGCTGGTGGCTTTGGATCCCAGCACTGCTTTTGGCTGCACTAATGTGCTGACATAACAAAATCTATTGATCACATGCATGATACATGACAGTAGGTCTTCCTTTTGTCAGTGTTTTACTATCTTTAGGTTAGTTTTGGTTGGTGTCCCTAATGCTGACAATATGGGAAGCAGTAAATAATCACTGTTGACGTTTTCCAGACCATTCTGCCGTGCCAATGTGCTTTCAAACCTGGCTGAGCACTGTAAGTTTCTCTGAAATCAAGTATTCTGTAGACTGCTTGTGTTCTTGGATGAAATAAACTAAATTTTTCAGAAGTAAAATTTGGTGATTAAAACCTTAGCTTAACTGATTTTCTCACTTGGCAGTTAGAGCTGCTAACCACCGAAATTTGACATTCAAATCTACTAAACTGTAGCATCCACAGACTTAAAACTGTGATTTCAGCTGTGATGCTTCAGGAATTTTGAGTTAATCATTTTTTCAACTCTAGTCTTTGGGGGAATATCTTTGTTTTCAGAGGTACTGACTCCTACTCTGGGCAGGGGATTCCTGGATTCTAATTGGGTTGAGTTATTAATTCCCATCCCTTTAGCACTCGTTGGTCTTTCCTGGACCTACACTGCTGGATTCATTACACTGCAAATAGAAAAACACTGTTCCTGGTCCAAAGAAAGCATTGCCTGCGTGTAGATGTAACAGATGAGGGGCAGTGATGAAGACCAAGGGTTACAGCAATAAAATTATGACATTTCAATCCATCTTCTTACATTCCTTCATTTGGGCAAAAGTGGATGTGATATTTGAGCGGTTTATTTTCCATCAGACTTTTAATTGGCTCACTTTTTATGGCTGTTGTGCAAGCCATGACTTTTGAGAGGTATTTAAATAGAGGACTCTATCAGTTAACTTCCTAAAGTTTTTGCAAATTGCATGTTTTAATACTGGGAAGCGTTAACGCTTCTGACTACAGGGAGATGGAGGTTCTCCTCTTTAAGCAGTTATTTCAGAAATAAATTAATGTAGGAATCCGTTTGCCTGCTGTGAGAGTTTTCATGACTAAGGGAGTCCTAACACACTCCATCTCCAGCTAAGAGACTAACCTCTGGTGTATCTTCTTTGACTCTTATCTGTAAGAGCAGAACGATGATCCTTATTCATCCATCTTCAAGGGATGGAAAACCATAATTCTGGATATGAAAAGTAGTCCAATAATATACATCCAGGAATTATGTCAATTATCAGCAAGTTCCTTCATCCTTAATTTATGGGTTTTTGTCCAAAGTTTAATAAATAATTGAAAAAACAGAACTCATCTTCTGTTTTTAATTTCATTTTCTATATTTTTTGTAAACAGCTGTCTTCTCTGTGAATCAAATTTCCATATTTCATGCTTCTTAATGTAGTTTAACAATATCTCAGTTATTTTTCTCCTTTCCATGTTTCCTTAATTTGAGATTTTGTTTGTGTTTTTAACTGTTTTCTGTACTCATTATCCGTGTTTATTTGAATATAGTTGTTTTCTTCTCTTTTAAAATTTGTAAAACAAACAAAAAACAACAACAACAAAAAAAGGAGATCAGGAAATATCAGGGATTATTACTCAATTCTTGGAGGAGTATGCAGCGTGAAGTCACATACAAAACGTGCCATGGACTTTTCTTGGATTTTTACCTGCATCCTTCGTCTCCAGTTTTATAAACTCACCATTTAGTTTCTATATTTCCTGGTTAGAAAAAAAATCCTTTCTAGCCTGAGCATTTCTGGTTCTTTGTCTGCAGGGATCCTAACTTTTATTTATTTATTTTTTTTTTTAGGAGTTGATAAAGGATTATTAATTGTGGAGATCCAGGCTGAGTTGCTGGCTGCTCTGAACTATAAGAGATGGTACAATGATACAGACCTTTCTGAAACAGAAATCACTTAGGGCCGTGTTTCTGAAGATGTTTATGTATTCAGCGCTGTTGAGACTAAGCTGAGGTTGCTTCTTTTGCCTAGTGATCTAATTCCAGGATGGGAATGTCTTTTTTTCCCTAGTATGTCAAAGACCTGGAGTGGAATTCAGTAAGGAAGTAGGATCCTCGAGCCTTTTAGAGGATGGAAACCTTGTCTGTTTGTTGTTTTGTTTTGTTTTTCTTGCAGAGGTGGCATTCCACAAAGGGTGAACGACATTGTCAGTTCTGTTTGTGTCTTTACCCTTCAGTGTCCCTCTGTCTAGTGGGTATTTCCCAAAGACAGCATTGACATTGGGTCTTGCTGTCATTTAAGGCTACGGAGGCGGGCCGTGGGTTTTGGTGGAATGCCTTTAAAACTTTGTTTTCCTGAGCCAGTTTAATGTAACCTAATCTTCTTCAGCTGGTGTTCTTGAATAGTCCAATTAAATAAATAAATGAACGCGTTGATTATCTTTGCTGTTAAGAAATTAATTTCACGAGAAACCGCAATTCTTGGTACAGAAACAGAACAGGACATTTTTTTTAGTGTGCATCATATCTTTTTTAGAAAGAGGGATTTGAACCATCTCCCTTCCTATTCAGTCACACAATCTCCTTGAAGAACTTGCTTACATACTGAAGTAACATTTGAAAATATTTATATCTGTTTAGCTGGCTATAGTGTGATAGATGCATTTCCTGTCTCTTTCAGTGTAAGCATTTTGCTTTTCCTCTTCTATCTCCTCATTCCTTTTTTTTTTTTTGTTTGTTTAGTTTTTCCTCAGCTGGACTAGAAAAACAGCAAGTGTCACATGATCTGTCCATGTAATCCTTTGAACCGAAGTTTGGAAACTTCTAAGGCAGCTACAGTCAGAGCTCCTTAAATTTGTCTCAGTTTTCCAAACCAAGCTGCGCTCCTGCTGGATGTGGCAGGAGGGAGGTTCTCCAGCTCCCCTTTCCTTAATGTCTGGCTCTCAAGGAGATGCCACCTGTCAAGATAACGTGGTGATCATGGTTCTACTTAAACTCAAATGTTCAAACACATTTTTCTGTCCCTTGCTGTTACTGGCGCATGGGAATCAATGTATTAAGCCTGCTTCTTGTCTGACTCGGTGGCGATAATGGAAGGAGGGTGCAGGAGCTGCATCATCAGAGCAGCGAAAGGTGTCCTCCTTGGCCTTTAAGTGAACTGGTAATACTTGCTGGCAATCTAAACTGAAGAGGAGAATTGATGGGACACTTACTTTCTCATCTGTCTAATAAAAATCCTTGCCAGTTGTGGAGAGAAGATTGGTTTATGGTTTCATTTTGGGGATTTTCCACCTCGAATGGGATTTGTTGCTTCAGAAGCCTCAGAGATATTATGAAAAAGCATATTGAGACCTAGAAGCTGTCTACTGCTGAGACTGTAAACAATGTATAAAGCAAATAACATTTGAAGATATGTAACTCTGATATTAATTAAAATCTAAACAATTGCATACCCCAGCCACTCAGGCTATGTATCCATTAGTGTCTTGGTTTGGAGCAGTCCCGTAATTTTGAAGTAAATCCCGTATCTGCCTTTTACTGTGCATGCTGACTGTGTTCACAGGCTGCTGTTGTGAAATGTAGCTCTGAACAGATTTGGGGGAAGTAAACTGAAAGCTTTATTCTAGGACCCTACCACATCCCTATTAAATATTTAATGTGGATATAAGGGTCTACAAATATACTTTTGGCCAACAGTGAGCCATGTACATGATGGATGGATGTATCTGACCCAGGGAACCCAGCTGGAAATACTATCTGAAGTAAAATGCCCTGAATCTTGTGTAATGTAGATATGGGAGTCTCAGCATTAACTGCTTTGATCCAATGATCTCCCCTTTTTATGCCAATTCACCTTCTTATATTACCTCATTATTACTTCGTAATAACCACTGTTATATGTGCCTTTCATCTCGTTCTGGTGATGTCTCCTATTCATTCTTCAGGTATCATGCTGTACACTTTGTAGAGCTGTTCTATAGGTATAAGAATGAAATTATATTGGACCAAAGAGAGAGAAACCTCAAGGCAAAGGGCTAGCACGTTTCTGAAGAACTCCTTTTCCTTGTTTTAGACATGTACCGGTGCATACATTCTGTGTGCAAGAGTAACCAGTCCTCAAAGATGATCTCAAATAAATGAACTTTTCCAATTTTTCCAATTCACAATTTAAAATCCATGCAGAAGGCCAAGAGGCAAAATGTGTCTCCTAAACTAGATTCTGAATATGTAATTATGTGAGCTTAGTTGTGCACTTCTTTTTTTAGTGGTCCAAACACTGAGTTTTTAATACTTCCTTTTTTAAATGAACTTAAATTCCAGTCCCGTGAGGATGACACGCTGTCCCTGGTCAAGGCATGATGAAGGAATTAACCATGGTGACACTTTCATGTTTGAGATTAAAAGATGACACGCATCTGCCAAATTCATGCAGAAGGAAAAATCTTGTTTCTTTTTCTAATCCTCTGAAAGCAGCTGGATTTTTAACTTATCCAAATTGTGAAATTTTGTGAAGATTGATGGCTACATAACAGCGTAGAGAAGCACAGAAAATCTCAAGGAGGAATTCAGGATGTGTACTGGTCTCATAGGAGAAAAGTTAAGAGAAAAAAAAAAAAGCAAGAGTGCAGTTTCTTTTCACTGGAAATCAGCCAGTTGCTTTCCTTTAACTTCATCCTCATGCAGGCACTTGTTTAAAAATCGCAGATGTTTACAGTTACTGACTATGAATTGTTTCCTTCATTCATTCTTGAGCAATGTAGTTTCTTACTGTTTTACTTTCCCCTGCACAAAGTCTGAGCAAAATGTAAGGATCCACAGTGTCATCTGACTACATCCTTTCTGCTATCTCCACTAGCTCTTTAACCACCTTCACCCCATGTTTTTGCTGTAACTAGCAGTGTGAGAATCCAGAGTTGGAACTGATGTGCTTGGACTTAGAAGATGCAGAGAAGATTTACACCTTGGTTCTGTAACTGCCATGATAGCCCTGGCCGGCTTACCCCAGTAACCTCCTGTGTCATCAGGATCTCCTTTGATTCCAGGCACAGTAACAGAGCTAGTGAGATGAGGCTGTTCGCTAGTAAAGCACTAAGAAAGTAACATAGTTTGGTTTGGTGCATAGTTCTTGACCCATCCCCTGCAAGGAGAAATCAGGATTCTAAAACAAAAATTGAGCCAATGCTCTTGAATGCTGTGCACCCTGTTTTGCTAATTTCTTAAGCTTCTTTTGCAGAATGTACTCCTAGTAATGCTATTTCTTCTATTGGGAAATAAGAAGTGTAATCACAAAAGTAGCAACAGATGCAGCAGTGTAATAGGTACACAGTGTAATAGGTACAGCGTCATCAAATATGAAATAGGTGCTTATTCATACATTTTAGTTCTGAATACTAGTTTTGTTACAGAGCTGTGTACCTACTAACAAACATTAATTTGTTTGATGTGTAGTTCTCTACCTTACACCTCCAGTATTAGCCTCCCAGTACAAGACGTTTCGTGCAAGATGTTTTGCAGACTAATTTGTAGAAGAGCAATCTCTGTGAGATCAATGAATCTTGCAGGGGGAAAAAAAACCCACACAACCACAAGACAAGTTAATACATCTAAAATGATGTCAGCTTGGCTGGCTTTATGAGGTAGCAGAAGGGTAGACATCAAGGCTGTATGCAGCCTTACTCTAACCATTTAACTTTGAGTTGTATGCTAATACAGGGTTATCGTTACAAGCATGTTGGCAATGACAGCGTGGCCTCAATGTATAATCTGAAGAAATCAAACGAAATGTGTCCCTACATGGATTTAAAATATAGAGTGCCCATTTCTAGTTTTCTGTAGCCTGCTGGCTTAATAAGTGGCTAGAAGAAAGGAGATGAACAAACGTTGAGTGATACGAGATGGCAGCTACAATTGGCTTACGAGAATTGTTCTGCCTCTGGCAGTCTGGCTCATGAACTTCATCACATCCAAGAAATGTCAGCAGCTCTGCCCCTCGGGCTCCAGCAGCTCCGAGTATCTTTGTGGGTTTTGTAACTGACAGCTCCGGCATCAGTATGCTGCGCTGACCGGCCCTTCTGTGCGAAGCAAATGCACGAGGTTGTCAGCCCACTGTTCTTTTGCAGAAACGCCATGATGGGCATCTGAGTGACATTTTAATTTGATAATGAAAGCGCCATTAAATCAGAGAAGAGAAAAATGCCTGTGCTTGTGGCACAAGATATTCTGTGTGACCACTGAGGTCATTTGAGCAAAGCCTGCCATTCAAATGGTTATACAAGTTTGCCAGCAATGACTCACTACTGTGGTGGCTACAGATAAATTCCGGTTGCTTTGTGCTTGTTTTTGAAGATTTTGGTATTAGGGAGCTCTGTATTTTTCCCTAAGCCAGAAAAATCCAGTAACACTTATATTTGTTTGATAGAGATTAAAATTTCCCCCACTTCTTCACACCTGAAATGCTGGCATGCTGCAGCAAGCAGTGAGCTATACACCACTTCGTCCCTTTGGACTGTGTTAGAAGGGAATATATTTTAGCACCATTAAAGCATTCTGTTTTGTCAACAACAGACCTTTCCTTCCTTGTGCCTATTTATAAAGAGATCTTGACTGGAGTCCAAACACAAATCATTCAGTGCAAGTCCTAGATAAGGAATTGTGATAGTAAAAGATCAAATGTTTTGATCAAAATTGTGGGAAAACTGTGGCAGAATTAGAGTTGGGCTGATGTTACCTTAACTTTCTTCATGTGGTTTTTATCTACAAAGGAAATACTTACAGTAACTTTTCATTTTGTCTAGCTTACGTCCTTTTTCAGGTGTCGAAGACTTGGACTGTTTCCACTGAATAAAACTATATTCTTTAAGAACCATTGATTTTGGAAATTTTGTAGAATATGTACCTAATTTTAAAATGAACTTTGCATCTCCTGATTATCCAGTTGGAGCTGGCTGTGATCTCCTGGGAAGTGGTCCTAGTACCAGTGCAAGGGGAGTTACTGCCGGTTCAGCACAGAACTGCTGACATTCAAATACAGAACATCCCTGGTTGGGGTTTTGTTTGTAGCACTGCTCATGATCCCTCCAGGATCCCATTTTCAGTTCAGGAGTCCAGCTTTGTATCACTCACTTGAAACGCCCTGAATCCATGCCATTACCTCCAGCAGCAGTTTGCAACCCAACTGATGTTGGTGATGCATAGAAAAGAAAACACTGTTGTGATAACATTGGGTTCTTCAAAATGATTTTTGTGGATCTATTTTGTGGATCTGTAGTGGTGTCTTCATTTGACATTTGTTATTGACCTGTAGGAAAAAAACCTTCGTTACATGCCTACCATTATCAAAATAGTGCTGTACATACAGAATTATTGACCTGCCCTCAGTAGTAGTTAACGCTTGCAACCTCCACTGATTATTGAACATGTAACTGTAAATGCTTTTTTGTGGTGGGAGTATTAATAATTCTCATGCTGTGACCGACATTAAGATATATAATGTTATCTCAAAAGCCTAAGCGAGTTAACCTTTGCTATGTTTTCTGTGAAATGGTGAATATAAAAATTCTGCAGGTGGTAAATGGGAACATGAGCAAAATTAAATGGTACTTTTCCAGGTCACTCAGTAGGTCTATGGTAAAAATATGTACTTGACTTAAGTATCTTTCCTTGAGTTGCTAAATGCTAAACAGATGTTGTTTCTGTACTAAAGTTAAGTGGAAGAAAAAATATATATCTGAATTTGGCCCTGGAATTGCTAGCCAAACTCAATTATTAGACACATCTCAACGGAACAGCAGCAATGTTGTCTGTCCCAAATGCTGAATGCATCCCTTGATGATAGCCTGTCAGAACTGCTGAGCAATTTGTTTCAAATGTTTGAAAGGTATCTTACAAATAGTACTTCTCTATAATTCTAACTTTGATCGTACTCTAGAAAAATAGCCAAAGCAAACTGCTGGTTATGCTTTCTCCCTTTTGAAAAGCTGAAGTCTAAAAAGGTGTCTTAATATGTTTTTTCTATAAGCTTTACCTTCCTAGGTACGAAAATGTTTCAAAAAAAATAGTGGTTTACTGGTATTTCACCTATCTTTAACTCTCTCCTTTGTTGTTTGTTCCCCTGTGGTGCTATATTGCAACAAATGAATACCCTTCTGTGTTGGCCATTATTCCTCGTAGCTGTTATTGAGAAAAGTTGTAAGAAAAAAATGACTTGGATGATTGCAAAAGCCAGTTCATAGCAGGAGAGTCCTGACTCTGTCCTTATTTTTTACAGGCCTCCAGAATTGGCATCAAGGTATGCAAATTTCTCTGAGGGAGTGTGCAAGCCTGGTTATGCGTCAGCACTCATGACTGTCATCTTCCCAAAGTAAGTAATTACTTTACCTTTTTTTTTCCCCAAGTAAATTCATCTTGGTTCACAGGCTAGTTATCTCCATTTAAAGGTTTCAGCTGTCTGAGAATTTGGTAACAATGTGATGGATTATTTCTATGGATAAACTAATTACTGCAAAAATACTTATCTCGTTTTCATTTTAAATTTGGCTTCAAGAAGAGGGTTTCTTTGCCTGCTAAAACCCAAAATTCTATTTTTCTCCCTCGGTAGCTACTTACAGATTACTGTTAGTCACCTTCTCACAAGCAGCTAACTGTGTTAAACTAATGTCATGTAAAGAGGGAGTACCTTTTCTCTAGTCTAACTAGGTGTTTGTTTTCTTGTTCACGCATTGAAAAATTATAGTTCTACAGACATCATCTTGCTGGGGTTTCGTGTTCAGTTGCTTCTCCTAAAGCTTATTAAGGTCTGCAGTTTTTTTCTAGGATGTCCTTCAATTCCTTATTAATAGCATTCAATGTCAGAATTATCATTATTTTATGTAGGATTGGTGTAAGGATGGCTGACCTCTAGTTGTGCAAAGAATTCTCTTCTGAAACTTCTCTCATACTCAAAAAACTATACAAAGCTAACAGTACCAAGCCAGGTATCATAATTTATTTAGAACTCTTAAATGTAAATCATCTTGCCTGCATGATTTCTTTTATTTTAGCTTATGTTTTCAGTTGCTTATGTCATTAGTAAAAAACATGATCTCTCAAGGTGACATTTTTCAGGCTTGGTCTTTTCCATAAAATGTTGGGGGGGGGGGGGGGGGGTTGTTTTGTTTTTGTTTTGTTTTATTTGGATAAAGTTGGTTTGGCTGTTTTCAAGTATGAATAAAATGAATAAATGTTTTCCCATTCTAAAGGTTCCTGACTTTTTAGTGCAATTTAAAATGTAAATATGCAAAATATGATGCAAATAGTTGAGATAGAATAAATATTTTTCAGAGGATGTAACTCTTCTTAGTAAGTGCTTCTTTAATGGTGAAAATGTGACTTCTGACTTTACCAAGCATGAGTATGCACTGGATAGATTAAAGAGCAGTGCCCTAGAGATTTCAAAATGTGGTTGCTGGTAAGGAAAGCCTGAATGGAGTTATTTCCACAAGATTATTTCCTCAGTCAATCGGTTCTCATTCTCGCAGTGCTTAATGTCATCATCAATAATCCAAGCTGGAAAAAATCCTAGGTTAAGTGTGCAGATGATACGTTTATTGGAGAGTACTCAATAAATGGTTGGGTACTTCTAGAGAACAATCTGGATTGCCTGATTTTTTTAAGTGGCCACAGTCCAATGAAATATATTTTAAGACTTCCAAATATGAAACAAGACATCTGGGAGGAACAAATGCAGATTATACCTTTAAGATAGAAAAACTTCTTGGAAGCAGACAGAGAAAAAGCTTCATGTAGTCTCAGCAAAGTGTCATAGCTGAAATGCTGTTCTGGGGTCACGTGGACATGTGTAAGATGAGAAATTTTGCTTGTCTTTCACACTGATTAACCAAAAACAAACAAACAAAAAGACCCACACAACCCAAATCTTCCCGAGCACTGTGTCCAGTTTCAGTGGTGAAAGTCTGAGATGGGAGGGGAAAGAAGAGGCTGAACGAAAGCCACAAAAACAAACAAGGACTGGCTTAAACAGTAAAGTAAACAAGGCTCCTTAGAAATAAGTCATGTTTCTGCAGCAGGAGACATATCCAAATGAGGAGAATAGGAAAGAGCATTAACTTTGGCAAGTTAAATATACACCGTAGTAAGGTAGGCCAAAAAAATGTTGAGGAACAACTTTAGAAAGGCATGAAAAATAATAAAACTTTTTGTCTAACTGTCAAAAGTGGAAAGCCTGCCAGAGATCCTGATGGGCTGATAGATGATCATAATACTACATGTGCTAATGGAAGGTAAAGCCACAGAAGAGAAGTTATTTGCATTGCTATTCACTGCAGAGTGGTTCCCATGTGGAGACCTCCTTTGTGGGGAGCTAACTGGGGGAAGCTGTCAGGAGGGTGACATTTTGGAGCAAATCAGCACAATGAATTGCTAGGAAAAGTTCTCACTTTGTGAAGAACTCGGCGATGAAGTTGCTGAGTTACACACGGTTGTGTATAATCATTGCTTAAATTGGCCTTAGAGGGGAAGAATGAAAAGCAGTAAACGTGTCAGGCTTTTAAAGAGGGGCTCACGGAGTGTTTGGGAAACTGGAAACTATTAGAGAGCCTGGTTTCTATATTAGGCACCTTGGTAGAAACTATAAAAAAACTAATAGAGTTGGTGTTAACAAGGATAAAGGCGATAATAGAGAGGAGTCAAGTTGTCTTCTGTAGCAGGAAGTCTGGGCTTGTAAATGTGCTCATGTTGTGTGAACGACTGGATGAGCATTTGGTGAAGGTGATTTAACTAACACAACGTGTCTGGATTTCTTTTTTAAAAAACAAAACACCTCTTGGGGTTTCCAAGACTGTTAGGAGATTAAACTGGTGTAACCCTGTAGTGATTAGGTAGTGACTTGGTAACGACGGGAAATGGTATGGAAAAAAACAGAGAAGGTTGGACAATACAGCAGTGTCACTCACAGTCCTCTGCAGAACGTGTGCTAGGATCTGTGGTGTTCCAAGAGCTCGTAAAATATCTGGAATGGGGGATGAATTATAAACACTGACACATTTTTCCAGGTTGCAAGACCAAAAGCTGACTGAGGAACTGTCAGAGGGACCTGACAGCACAAAGTGATGGGACAAGGGAAGAGCAGGCCAGGTTCAGTTCTGAGAGATGGCAGGCAGTGTTTATTGAGAAGATTGTTCTGATGGCATATACCCAATGATGTACTCAGTTATGCCTTGCAAATTGGGAAAGAGAAATTGGAATTCCTGTGGATGGTTCTGTGACTTCTTGACTGACCAGTGGTGGCTAAAAGAGGGAACATATCAAAAGAGAAATGTAGAAAAAAATAGAATGCTATCCCACCGTGTGTCTCATGCCTTATACCTACCTCTGTGTTCAACAGTGGATGTGATTCTCTTCAACTAATTTTGAAACAGATCCAGAAGAACTCAATATATATGGTGGTAATAAAGAATAAACAAGAACGCAGAGCTATTTCCGTGCTCAGAAAGATTGACATAGATGGACTTAGACTTTGCAGTTTGAGGTGGAGATACCAGAGGGCAGAAGAGATTGATAACTGCATGTAAAGCAGTGGAAATGAAAATTTAGTGTACCAGGTTTAAAATAAATGAAGGAAAATAATATTTCATGCTATTTGCAGTTATTTTTCTCCTGAGGATGAGTTTCATAGATGACAAAAGATATAAAAACAAAAAAAACCTGACAATCAAGTTCTATTGACTTGGTTTTTGGTGTTTGTTGTTGTTGTTGTTGTTGTTTTTTGTTTTGGTTTGTTTGTTTTTTTTCTTTGTTTGTTTGTTTGTTTTTAGTGTGGCTTAAAGACAGGTGGGCATAGCTTCATAGAAACAAATTGCAGTCTGACTCAGGACATCCCTTGCCCACCAAGAGGAGTGGATGCAGGATCTCAGTGTTGCATCTCTGTTAGGAGCCGGCCAGCTGGGCTGCCTCTGGTGCTCACTGCAGCCGGAGGAGTTCTGCTGCGAGACCTCGGTTATCTCATTTTTCACGTTCCAGAACAATCTAATTCTGTCTCTTAAAAGCCGACTAACAGTAGACAGTGACTCAAAGTGCCTGCAGTAAGGTTGCTGGTTTCTCAAAGAAACAAAGAAAATGGCAAGCGGCTTTGGTAAAATCATATCAGTAGGGCTTTGTTCAGTGAATTCAACTATTTTTAGTAGATCTGAGGTCACCTACGAGTCTGGAGTTAATGCTGTGACCTTTGTGTGGAAGGCACTAACTTGTGTTTGTGTTAGCACTGCAGTCTCCTGCCTGTCTGGCCTTGCTGTGGAAACGATGCTGCCTGTGTACAGTTATTTCTTCTTCTATGCCATGTTCTTTATTGAATGAGAAAAAAGACCTCTGCCCACAGTTTGTGGCTGCCGTGCCAGCCTGGGACAGTTCAGCTACTGACGATTTTCCAACCACAGACTCTTGTAAGCTGGCAGCTAACACCAGAAATTCGAGGAGTTGGTAAATACAGAGGGCATGCAGCCTGCAGACTCGTGAATCTCTGTTTGTAAGAGAATATGGGGAAGAAATATTAAAGAGAGAGTGTCTGAAAGGACTTCAGATTATGGGGGAAGAGAAAGTCTGATATATATATAGAAATTACAGGTGTTGTGACCAAAATAGTGAATTTATGTAAGACTATTTCTTAGTGTCAAGAATATGGTTATAAACAGCTCTTTCTAGTGACTTGGTGCTAATAAAAATAATCTTATATACATGAATTGTAAACTCCTTTAAGTCAGCTCATAAACAAAATAAGTTTCACTTATTTGGTTATTTTGCTGTAAACTTTCTACTGACTAGCAATTGACAGTTCACATTCACAAAATTCACATTTTTCTTTTTTTAGGGTTCATTTTAAATACAGCAGCCCACTCTCCACTCTGAGGAAAGCCAGCTCTCACGTAATCTCTTGTGGTTTTATATTTTCATGCTGAATTGTTGCTTTGTACATGAAGTTCAAAATGTTTTAAACTTTCATAGCAATGGGGATTGCATGACGTGGGTATACTCCAGATAAAGACGTTTCAGTGACTTTCTCTCATCATTTGTCATTTGTCTTTATTTTTCTGATGCTTAGGTCTCCCTTGATGTTATAGGTCTTGACTCCCGTGCTTTCCTCCACTTACACAGGCCAGGTGTGTAACAGCCAGCACAGCTCCAGAATGCCTTTCTCCATCACGTACAGAGACTCCTGTACTTTTGATATCTGAGCTCAGCAAAACTTTCTTTGCCATCGCTGTCCTGCAGATATAGGATATGAAGCTTTTATTCTTAAGAATGTGTTTTGTTTTGTTTTGTTTTGTTTTGTTTTGTTTTGTTTTGTTTTGTTTTGTTTTGTTTTGTTTTGTTTTGTTTTGTTCCTAATGAGAATAATTCTGATAAGGCTTGGAGTTTCAGGTAGAACTGGAGCTTTAGCAAGGACTTCATTGTGGATTGGGATGATTTCAAGATGTGATTCCCTCATCCCAAACACTTCCCATATCTCCTTCTTGGAACCTGTGCTGCTTATAACAAGCACACAGGAACACCTTTCCAATTTATGCTTTCCTGCTTTGTTACTTAGATATTCAGGGAAGAAAAAAAAAAGCAACAGCATGGGCTTGTGCTCAAGTGACAGGGCAGGAGCTCCGTGCTCAGAGGCTGCCAGGAAGGTGACTGCTGTTTCATTTTTGATTAACTATTTAAGAAGTGCAGAGGAAGCCAAAGGATGGCAGCTTCATGTGGTTCTGGAGAGCTCACTGAAGAACCAGACTGGGTAATTAGTTTACCACTGAGAATTGCTAGGGAATTGCTATTTTAAAGTGTTCCCTGACTGCAGCACGACCTGCCTTCTGTGTAGATTGTGATCTCTTTGGGTGCAGTGGGTAGTAGTACTCTTCTATATATATATAAAATATAATATATATTTATATGTGTATATATATAATTTTTTTTCAATGCATAGGGGCAAGGGCATGTTGATGGAGGTATGTTTTCTCCTGGTAAGTGCTGAACACCCTAAGCTTCCCTCGGTTCCTTAGTGACCTCCACTCTCAGGAGCTCAGGACTCCAGGATGGGAGGAATGGGAAGCAGTGGCGGTGCCCAGGGGCACTGAGCAGTCGGCGTTTCGCACCTCTCCAGCCTATGTCCTGCTACGCACCTGCCTCCTGACCCTCCTGAGCCGGAGCATGCCATGTGCCTGCCTTCGCCCCCTTGCTCCATCTTTTGTAAAAACCCTGGCTAAACAAGCATGCGAGCCAAAGCATGCACATGGCGTTGTGCTCATCAAAGCGCCTCTGATGTCGAGGAGGCACCTCGCCTCCCCACCCAGGTCCCCGTGGCTTTTCCCGTAACACATCCTCGTCTGCCGCACCGCCCTCGTTGCACTGCTTTTACCCTTCTCCTTGTGATGAAATACTGCCTTTTTTTCCCTGTACATTTCGATTCTCTCACTTTTTTACGTTTTGTGCGTTGCGTATTATATCCAGTTTGAAGACACAGAGGGTGATTTTTTAAAACATACATTAACGTAGATTTTGAGTGACAGAATTGGGTCAGGGGATACATCAGGTCCTAATGTATGTTCCTTTGCTAATTCCTGTGTTTGTTTTATTGCCAAGCACTCATTTGAGAAGCTCAAATCTCTCATACTTCTGCTTAAAGGTGAAAAGTATGTTATCTCACCAAATGTGCCGTCTCAGCTGACTGTGCTTTAGTGAACGTGCAGCACGGTCTTTTAGAAGATGTTTGCTTTTAATGTTCAAGCTAGGATTGTTGTCTGAGCTGTTGTAGCTATTTATAACCATGGAAATGGGATTGTCCTTCACAATGCACCGGCTGCTTCAGTCGGTTCCACCTGCACAGGCTTCAGGAGGAGGCAGGCATTAACTGGCAGCATTTGATAACTGATGTACAGGGTGTTGAAAACTGGAACAGGTGATAAGCAAAGCTGAGGTTAGAGAGTGTGGTCAGATAACTCATTTCTCTTTGATAGTTTTCTTTGATTCCCTGCATTCATTGTTGTTGTAGAGAGCAACGATTGTAAAGCCAGAGATGAGCAGACGAGGCTGTGCAAACAGAACTTCAGCGCTAGCTCCGAAATTCATTGCCAGGTGGTGTTCTGCGTACCCTTTCTGTCTTGGCTTTGTTAGCTTAAGGAGTTCATGCTGTCTGTCCCCTGTGCTGCTCCCCTACCTGAGCTAGCATAAACACCTGCAGACAGTGCAATAAACTGGATAAGTAACATAATCCCCATGTCCGAACGTTAGTTTTCCCTCCCCCATCCATCGACTCCTTTTGCGCAAGCTTATTTTTAATCCAGATGAGTTCACTGATCGCGTTTATGGAATTACCAAATCACTGTACAAGCCCAGCCAAGGGTGCAGCATGGGTACGCCGAGCTGAGATGATGGGACTACAAAAACCCCTTCAGCCACCTGGGCAGGAAGCAGGTGTCTGGTTTCACCTTCAGTTCGTGCAGGGTGTTTGTGTTAATCCCATGTTGACTGTTTTCATTTTCAAAAAATGTGCAGAGTACATGCAATTCCTATGTGCTCATCATGACGGTAGATTCCATGCAAGATCTATTTTTGGAGCCGAAATCTTTCATGCTTAACCTCTCTCAAGATTAATAATAAATGTGTGCAAGTCCATGTGATGTGCAGGCTTCATGCCCAAGAAGTTTGTCTTCAGGATCCTTTCCATGACTTCTGAATTAAGTGAGATTGTTAGGTGAAAGCTCTGATATGGGCATGTAGACCTTGGGGTGCGTGTGCCTTTTCTTTTTTCCTTCGGAAGAGGTGTAAGAGCATCTTTGTTCTCACCTCGGTATGAGTACACACTGCATCTTATGCCAGAGTGGGAACAGGATTTTTTTCTCTTCTGCCCCTCCTCCCCCAAATACTATAGTTATTTTGAAATTCTGAACTTTAACCAAAACAAACAAACAAAAAAACGGGGGGTGAGGGGGTGATTACAGCTTTGCAGATGTACAAATAAATAGCTGTATTTGTGTGAACATGCATGATTGTAATAGGAGCAATAAATTTAATGCGTGCCCCCAAATGAGCATATTTTATTGTGCATGTGTTTGGGCTCTGTTGCTGTGGCCCATCTGCTCCAAAGCTATACTAATAAGTATATTTAGCTTTCAGGAAAAATCTTGCAGCAAAGATTGTTTGAGGATCTGAGTGCATTTGCGTCTATTTCAATGCTTTCTTCTCTTCTCAGTGATCGACATAGTGCTTTTAGTTCAGAGAAATTTTATGTAAAATATATTAACAGTATATGATTAAAATGAAAATATCAGCATGAAAGTTGAATTCTGTATGTAGATATTGCCATGTTGTGGTGTTGGTTTTATGTGTTTTTTTTTTTTTATATATATGTATGCATGTCTTGCCTTCTTTTCTTTTACTCATAAATCCCTTTAGAAAAGCTTTTTGAGTGTTTTTCATGTCATTAAAATTCTGATATCTGCCTTCTGAAGGTTCATCATTATTGGTCCACCCCATCATCTTCCCTGAGCCTCAGGAAGTTTCCTGGTGTCTTTGAGGCTCTGCACATCACCAGTGGTTTTTCCTTGATGTAAAAATTGAGCAGCTTCTCTCAGAGTTTTTCCTGAATTGTGTTGTGGAGTGGATAATAGTTTGTTCTCCCTACTGGTGGTTTTAATCAAGTTCCCTATTTGGGGATAGATTTCAAACCAATTTATTTTCTTCTACCTTTTCCCCCTCCCCTTTTGCTGTCACACTTTGTTCAATTATTGAAATGTTTCAGGAGCATCAGGGCATGCAAATGCTGTCACCCAGCCAATGTACACTGGCTAAGAGTACGGATGAAAAGCAAGCCTAATTTATGCAAGATTATTAGGCTAAATTAGAAAGAGTCTGGGGAGCCCTCCAACTCTACATTAGGCAAATGAAGGTGAAAACTAGAAAGATTAAAAAAAAATCTCTTTTGACTGTAGCAATGTGAAAAGTCACTTGAGGATGATGTTCAGATCACGTTGTAGAAGCTCCACAGCAGCGTAAGTTCTTTAGGTAATTACTTTCTTGGTAATGTAACTCTTTTTTTTTTTTTTTCTTGGAATTTTAAGGTAACTATGCAGCAAAAGCAAAATCCAAGGATGAATTGCTAAATATTTTAGAAGTAACACTGACTGTTGTTGTAATGTCAGGGAGCACGGTGGCTTGGTGGAGTTCCTGTGGTTTTACAAGGGTTCTTGCTCCCTGCTTCAAGCCAACCCAAATCACTTTCAGTGCTGGAAAGCAAGGCAGATGTGTTGCCACATATCATCGCATTTACCCTTCTGATTTGTTATTCTTCCAAGCTTAAACATGACGAAAGCCTCAGAATTGTGGATATTTCAAATAACACATCTTGCACTGTTCTCGTAAAAGAAATAAACCCCAAAGGTGGTCATTTTAGAGGGTTACATGGCTTGCCCTTCCTAAATTGATGTCACTCAAATTTTAGCTTGTTTCTGACCTGTTCATCAGCAGTGCCAGCCTCGGTTTGTGTTTATTTACACCACTGCATACATTGGGATACATGTAGAATTGTACTGTTGACAGTGACACCATGTCATAAACAGATTCTTGAGAAATAAATCAATTTATCTAGGAATGAAATGGTTTACACTGAGAGAGAAGACCTGCCCATGAATGAGCAGTTCTGAATATAAACGCTTCCCGGGAATGCTACAAGAAAGGTGAAATTGTGTTATAAAACCTGACCATGACAGGCAAGGGAAAGGTTCTTGGGCCGTGAGGGCTCTGCCTGTCCCTGTTGGGTCCATCCCAGGCTGGCTGAGTGCTCTGGACAGCAGCTGTTCCAGTGTGAGGGTCTCCAGCTCCATTTTGGACAGAAAGGACCAACTTTGGACTGGTCTCAAGGGAGGTTCAAAGCCACACCAGCTGCTTCACCAAGCAGTGAGTTAGGGATGAGCAGCACAGCCTATCTGCTCTGCAAATTTTGTTTATATTTTAAGCATTTGTTTGTAAATGCGTAACCTGATGGCTGGGTGGGTATTTAAAGCTCCAATATCCAGCTTCAGGCAGTCTGAATGTAACCTTTAGCCAAATAGGCAGCTCTTCAGAGCAGGTGGTGGCTGGCTCTTTTTGCTTTTGATTTGTTTCTTAAACATCGTCTGTAGACTTTCGGCATCTGCAGAGGAAGATGTTGGCCTGGGGCTCTGTGAGCACGCAGCCCGTCACTGCTGGACCTGAGGCTGCTGCTCTTGGAGCTGTTGGGAAAAGATGTCCTAAAGGAGGCAGAGTAAGCGTTACAGGTCCCAGTTTAAGCAAAGAAAGCTAAAATAAGAAAACCACAAACTTTCTCTGTTTTTCCCTTGTTGGGGATTTTAGTCAGTACGTGTACTGGGCATTTCTCCTCCTTTGGACAGTTCTGATCTCCTGGGTAATAATAACTATTTATGGAACAACAGGATACCAGACAGTTTATAAATGCTAGGCTTGTTTACTTCTGCTCTGTAACTGCTCGTTTCACACAGGGGTTTCCTCGTCTGTCAAGGGTAAAGAAACTTGGCCAGGTAGATGCATCTGCAGAGAAGTAGTTGGCCCGTCCTGGCCATGGTGTCAAGGCAAAAGATCCATCCTGCTCCACCAGCAAAATGTTCTGCCTGGGCTCAGTGGGGAAGGTGTTTTAGCAGGAAAGTAGTAGCCTCATTTCCTAAGAGGAAAGGAGATTTATTTTGCTTTGCTCCTCCCAGGTCAGCAGTGCAATGGAACTGTGTTTGGTGTCTGCTCCTCACGGGGTGTGCAGGGGGGAGTTTGAGGTGCCTGTGTCCTCTGCCTCTTCTCTGAGGAACACATCCTTCGTTCTTTGGTGTTGCGTTATCAGGATTTGCTGTAACTGGGAGACTTCTAAACCGTGTCCAGACAGGAAATGAGAGGAAGCTGGAGTTAACAGGTGGTGGTCTCCTGTCATGTTAATAGTTCTTAATTTCCTCAGATGGAAACTGAACTAAAACTGAAAGAGTAGAGCAGGCCTCCTGGACTATCGAGTTGAAGTTCTCCTCTTGCAGATAGCTGCATTCCTAAGCTTTCATGTATTCAACATAAGAGAAGGGTAAGCTGACCTGGATAATGGAAAACATGTGAATTAAACAATGGAAACGTAACAGGGAAAAGAGAAATTGCTGATAGTGAAATGTGGGTATTTTTGAATTATTGCTTGTTGCAGACAATGCGGTCCAGGATACTGAGAAACATGCTACTACCGGAGTGCTCTAACATACCAAAATAATTCACTTCAAAACTCAGAGCTGTACCAGTTTTGCAGTGCTGGCTGCTGTGCGTATTTTCTTTCTCCATCTCAGCCACGGCCATACGATGATGAATCGGAGATATTTTGACAGACGCCAGTCAGAGGGATGTTTTTGACAGAGTTTTTGGAATGATTAATGTCACTCTAAGCAGTTGCTTGTGTTTCTAAATGTTTGTTTTCATTCATCTCCTATTTGTTTCACTTTTGCAGCAGTGCCCAGCTTACTGTAATGAGATTCAGGAAGCTGGAATCAGGCTCAATTAGTGAGGCTACTGTAAATATTTTCACTGACAGAACTGTCTTTATTCAGTTAAGATTTCAAAATATTTGAATGTTGGTTTATGATAAACAATTAGAAGATCCAGTAATTCAAATAAAGTGATACCAGGAGGGCAGTTTATTCTGAGATAATCCTGTCTTTAGCTAATCTAAAGAAATGTTATTTACTGAAGATGCAAGAACCCCAATACAGGCAGTGGAGAGGGGAGGGCCACGAGGGGAAAGGGAAGAGGAAGATGTTCCTGCAGCCAGGTTTATTGGTGACTAGAGCTATCTTTATTTAACAAAATTGTGTTGCCTCTCTAGAAATGCACGAGGGATATTTACATGTAGTTGATAAACTGAATAACGATCAGAGTCACTGTGTTTGGAGAGCATGAAGCAGGCATCGCTGAGAAGTCATTCTGCCTTGTGGGGAAGATGACCCGTAAGTAACCAAGACAGCTGGTTTAGGAGGAGACCTTGACAGGTTCTTCAGATGACTGTTCTGTGGCTGTTAAGGGGTAAAAAAATAAGTGGGAAAACTGACTTAAAGCTGGTACCTAACATGCTACTGTGTTGTGTGGGGTTTTCTAGAGTTGTGGGAATCTCACTTTCCTATGTTTGTTTGTTGTGTGTTTTTTTTACCATGGCACTGATTTTGAACTGCTGCTGAATTTCCTGTCTAATACCTACAACCTGGCAAAGTCAGGTCTGAAACAGCCTGCATTAAGAGTTAGAAACACAATAGTGGAAGTTTTCAAGCTCGTCTCAGTTTACACGTGTTGAGAGATTTTATCTGCTACGTTTTATGTATGTTTGTGTGGGTTTCTTTTTTTTTGGAGGTTACAATGCACCTTCTCTTCGTTAGGCAATTTAAAAAAAAATAAATAATTTTTGGAGGAAATCACAGTTTAGGTTCTGGATTAGTAGCTTGGAAATAGCTGCAAACAAAACCATAAAATTAACCAAGTGCAAGCCTTTGAAAGTGCCTGACATCGCTATCTGAATTTCATCAGCTGCTAGAAGAGCTGGGAGTCTTGTATAGGATGTAGAGAAGCGAAGTGTCAACTCTGACTCCATAAAGCTGCTTTTCACAGCAGTCTTAGGGAGGAAGATGCTTGTTTTCCTTTCTCACCTTCAGCATTTGCGCAGTGCCACAGCCCTGGGCCTTCCTCTCCCATGCTCGATGATCTCTTCCATCTCTCTGGTTCCTCCCCAGAGCTCTCCTCTCAGCTGCGTTGGCCTTCTCACGTGGGTGGTTCGCACGGGCTGTGTAGTAAGTGGCCCTCCTTAACCCTTCTTTGGCTGCATCTCTGTTTACTGTTTTTATAAATAAAATAGTAACATTTCTAGTTCGCAGCATAAGTCCTTAAAAGGCCTTATACAGCACTTCATAAATCCTGCATCAGGAAATGTATTTAACGTGTGCGCGCCCTATTCGCGCTGCTTTCTAGCATGGGGATGGAAGCTGAATGCTGAGCTGTCTGAAGTGGAAGTGTAGTAACAGGCTGGGTAAGAACCAGAGACACATCTCTCAGCTCACTTTTTGAGCTCCTCATGATTCTGGACATTTCCACCTTTGTATCTGTAGCCACAACTTTATATCACATCTGATAAATTTAGCTTTGCAAATCCTCTAGCTTAGGAAGCAAGACGGGATGGAACTGGTGGACTTGGAGACAGCAGATAAGACCAAGAGGGTCTGTACTGGTGGTCCAGAGAGTTCTGGCTATTGGGGGCATTTTAAGGGATCATGGGGCCCAGGGAGGGGAGCACTGCCTGTTATTTTTCATGGGCCAGTGCAAAGTTTTGCCTCCTGGGCTCTGGAAGCTCTGTCTGTTCCCCCTGACAGGTACAAACTGGTGGGCTTCCAGTCAGGGTCGCTCAGTAAAAGACCCCACAGTTCACATCATCCCTGGAGCATTGCAGCCACCTTTCCTCTGCTGAAATGAAATGAGCTAATTTGTTTCCCAGCAGCCTAATTGCTCTTGGTTTATTATAGAGACTATTTGGTGCCCTGTTCTGAAGACTGTTTGTTCCGGACAGCATGTTTTAGAATATGTTTGTATGTGCTGGCAAATTTTTCAGGTTTTTTTTTTTTTTTTCAAAGGTCACCTTGGGTTTAGGAAAGTTTAAAGAGCTGCAACAGCTAAATAGATACAAGAAATTCAAACAAATCCTGAAGGTGGTTGGACTGAGGAATTCTTTTCAGCTTTTCAGGCTGAACTTCCTTAAATTTGCCCCATTACTGAACTGATTCATTTACATCTGTATTCTAAGGCCTTCCTGGCTTTATTGCCCACAGCTGCCTTAGAACTTTCCAGGTTTCCTTAAATCACAGCAGTTCATTAGTTAAGCCTGCATTAGTGCCTTAGTTTCTTCATACCGTGCCGTTTCATTCTGACCTACACCTGTTTCTCAAATTATGGGGCTGAAATAGCTGCTGCCATTGTGTAGTTCCCTCTGTTCGGGGGATTTGCCGCCTTGCCCCTGTCTGGATGAATGACAGACGTTTTCTTCAGTGCAGGGGCTGGTCAGTGGTCTCCGTTTTGCAGTGCTTAGCACAATTGGACATCGGCTTTGGTCCGATTAATGTTGTAATTGACATTGTTAGTAACATTCCTGGAGGCTACTGGATTTTCTGCTGGCAAAGGATTGCTCTGCCACTTCTGTACTGAATGTTTCTGCCCGTTTTGCAATTCTACATGCTGCCCTCTCTGTGTAGCCCTGGGGCTATAAGCCACTGTCTTATCTATCCCTTTCTTTCCATCGTAAAATCTTTTTTTCTGTCCTATAGATCACTGCATCTCCCACTGTGCTGCGATGCCATTTTGGTGCAAGCACTTGTCAGGTCGTTTTGGTGCACTGCTGTTCACGATTTCTGCTAGTCTTTGTCTCTGAACCTGTAGGAGCTCTTTGGCAGCTGGATGATAATGATCTTACTTTAACATTTGATGTGGTGCCATGTTTTTTGGGTTTGGAATGCACATTGGAAACATCAGAAATGAATTTTGGCTGGAACTTCAGTGCAATCTTGCAGGCAGTAAATAACAAAGACTTTAACAGGAAAAGAGAACCCAAACACTTCGTGTTCTGGGTTGGCTTGTATGAATCAGCAAGTCCTGCATCTGCGTTGCTAAATAACAAGACACGATTGCTAAATGTGACCCAAATAGTATACCCATGTAGAGGCATAACCCGTGGGATTCTGCTCCAGAATTGTTGTACGGACAGCATCAAGCTGCCCCCTCTTCACATAGCTGAGCCCTGAGCTGGGACTTTCTCTTTTTAGTATTATTACAGTAATGTGCTTCTTTCTCCTCTTGTTTACACTTGTGCTGCTCCTTTTAGTCTCTTGTAAAACTGCTGTTAAGTTCACCCTTCTCATTTGTCATGCTTCCAGTGACAAGATCTTTCTCCTTTCACTAACTCTCTTCCACTATATTAAATTCAGGCTTAGTGGCCTGACAGTTGCTGCCAACCACTTAATTGTTAGCTTAGTTAAACACAAAATCTCTTTCTCTTTCCAAGCAAATCTGGGAACATTCTGACAGCTCATACAAGCTGTTTGCAAGTCTGTAGTGGATTTAATTGCACAAAGGCAATATTGGATGATACTTTCCTGTAAAAATATTCGGAATTGTTTAATCCTTGTCTCTGGGTACCTGAGACTAGGGGAAAAAGGCAAGATAAGGCAGAATATCACTCATATGTCTGGCAGGAGGAAGAGAAAGTGGATTTGAATCACATCGTCTGTTTGCCAAACGTTGCCACGAACTATCCTGTGAGTTTGAATGGGATAAGGTTGAGCGACGTGTTACAGAGTGCGTGCACAACGCGAGAAGTGGTGGAGGTGAACCTGGCTTTGGAAGGAGGAGCTCATCTGTGGCTGTTGTGCCAGAGCCAGCAGCCCTCGTGGGTAATTTTATTCTCTCTGACATGTCTGTGCTGCTCTTGGGATGAAGCTTTTACCTCCGTGTGGCGTGCCACAGTGCCTGCTTGCAAGGTTGTCTTGGCAGGAGCCTGAGGTCCTTGCACAATGTTGTTATATCATGTGGATGTGCTGAAAGGTCTCTGACCTCAAGGTAAGTTAGAACATCCATTGTTTATATGGCATATTTCTCAGGTGTGCTCATTAATTGGAGGAAGGTGAGGTCTGCCTAGCACGTGGCCCTCCTGAAAGACAACTTAGTGTATTGTGAAAGAGTAAAACCACACTTTATTAACAAATAATAGAAATGTACGATGATGATAGAAGTCATTGTAAGGTGATCGTGTTACTAATATAACAGAGGTTGTAAATGTTAAGAATTATCCTCATTGAATTTCCAAATGTTGACTCCTTTACTGCTTTTATTATTTCATTTTACAGTTTTCATTTTCAGATGCTCTGAATTATGCCGCTGATGAGGAAGGAGGAGTACTTGTGTTCAGGTACACAGACAACTGGCAAAGCGTTTTGCCCACAGGCAAGGAGAAGAGGCTTGTTTTTTTTTTTCCTGGCCTGTGTTGATTATGTCTTCCAATCGTTAGTTCCCTAGTTTGGAACTAGTCAGAAAACCTAATAAAGGGAATGATTGTAAGGTGCTAATTTAGTGGTTTTTCAGTGTTTGCTGTACTGCCTTCCAATACTGTATGAGTTCAACAGTTGCAGCTCTGAATTTAATGTCTTGGTTTCTTCACCTGCAGTGAGAGGTAATTTAAAAACCAAAACAAAGACAAAAACACCCAACACAGTAGCTATATCTGTAGCTTCGTATCTGGAAGACCAAAGGGGACACTGGAATAATTCAAATGCAATCACAAGAGCTCTGCCTGCTGGGAATTGTGCCACAGAAGAGCGTAGATTTCTTTTCATTTATTGCCGAAGGAGCATATCTCCTGCAGGTGCTGTAAGGAAGCCAGATGAGGTGCCAGAGCAGTAATCAAAATGCACGTCACACTCTTGCAAGCACTAGAAATTATGTGAAAAAAGTCAGTATTAGCACAAATATGACAACAGTATATTTCATACGGGAAGTTTAATGGTCCATTGGTACTTTTACTAACAGTTCCACAGTGTCTAAGATGCTTATTAAAAGCGCATCCATTATGGCTTATACTTCAAAAAGCAGACAGAAGTGAAAAAACCTTATACATGTATATATATGCAGGGGGGCTGAGCAACTCATTAAAGAGTTGAACATTGAAAATTCTGGGTTTTGTGTGCATGGATCCACAACTTTAATGCAATATTAATGCGCGTTTTTAAAATTTATTTAAGAAGAGAAGGAAGAATGTGACCAACAAAGCCATGACTTGGTAATTCTTTGCTGTCTACCTGATGTTTTAAAGTGCTGTAGTATAAATTTACTAAGAAAAATGAGCAGAAAATATTTTCAAAGCAAATGATTCATAATAGAAAACTTCTTTTTTTTTTTTTTAATTGAAATATGCCTGTACTGTCTGAGCTCTCGTTTCTTTTGCAGTCAGTCTGAGGCCTTTGACTATAAACTAGCATTTCTAAATTCATGTTTTAGGTACCTTAAAGCCTCATTTTCAGGTATATATGCTGTAAAGCCATAAAAGCTGAACGTATTCAATACCTCTGAAATCCAGGCCAAGGTTTTTTAGACTTATTTTACTTAATTTGACTTAGAAAACTGAGCTCTGCGAATCATATTTTGAAAATGCTGACCTCAATCGCAGAAAGTTCCTAACGCCTATATTTTCATGTGGAAATGGAAAAGCATCTTGATGCTGCCTGTCCCTTTGAATAAAGTGTCATGGTAATGGTTGAACTGTTCTGATAAAACTTATCACAAAATAATTTCTGAGTCAGTCTCATCATAGGACTACTCTCAAGAAAATAGTTGAAGAAAGTTATAGAGGGCTTAAGAATAAATGTTATGGGGACAGTGCCTGCTTCACAAGCAGGCAAGGGATTAGCTTCAGCTTTTCTTCCTCCTTCGTTTGGATGAGGAAAGCTAATGAAATAAGGAGTAAGCAGACTAAGGTGCTTCCACAAGAAGATAACGGGACATGCTCTTGGAGTGGCTGCTGGAAAGGGGCAGATGCTTGGAGGAAGGGCAGATCCATGTCCCGCGCATTACAGAAGCAGCAGCAGTTTGTGGGCTTGCCAGCCTTTGTTAAATCATTGAGATGTGGTTGTGTTGTCAAGAACCTTGGCTTTGTGACAAGGTTTCTCTCTGGGAATGTTACAGTCCTTAGGGAGCTACCCACTTTTTGGATGTCTATAAGCTCTTTCATGCCTGGGGGGCTCTGGCCTCAAAGACATTTTTGGATTCAGGGTTGGATAGTACTTCTAGAGAATAAAACCTGCCATCTAGCTGCCAATGTTACCCAAGTGCTGGCTGCTGCTACTTTTTCTCCAGTCTCTTGCTTTACACATTTTGTCACATCAGCTGGCTCCGTGCTGAAATGATGTAGAAACGAAACCTCAGGTCAGATAAACAGAAGTCCATATTGTTCCCACGGTGTGCCTGCATTCAGGAAATGTCCCGCTCTGCTGGCCAAAATGGCTCGTGGGCACGAATTATGAAACCAGATCACATGTCTGAGCTGCAGCATTTACAGTTTTCTGATCTCTCTGCCACTCTCTAGATGTTTTGTAAGGTTGTTGGGAGCTACGACTAATAGAGGAATTGTCAGCTTGTTGAATTATTAATTTGACTTGAGGACAAAAGTGAAGCAGCTTTCCTGTTTGTGCTCGTTAATAGTGTTCCCTGTGCAGTTGCACTGTTTCTGTAGTTTGTCAGAAGACTGACGAAGAGTAGCTTTAAAAAAAAAAAAAAAAAAACACACATTAGGGAGAAATTGTCATTTTTACTATCTGTTTCCTTTACAACCCAACTTAACAGTTTATAGCGATGCTTGTTGGACGTGCTGGGCCTTTTTGTTCTTTTAATCTCTGCTCTGTTGCTGTCCTTTTGTCCTTGCCTGCAGCAGCCCTGCTGGCTGTGTTGTAATCCTGAGTCTCCTGACACTGTTCCCAGGTGCGTAGCAGTGCTCTGATCGTGATTTATTTATTAGTTCTTCTACTTCTTCTCTTAAACTGTGGAGGCATTAAATTGTGTGGATAGACATTGAGCCTTTATAACCTTAGGAGACCTTTGAATACAAATACTGAAACTCACTGTTCCCTGTCTTAGCTTATTTCTTTCTGGTCCTCAGCATCAACTGAAGAAAGCAATCCCCTGCTTTCCCTATACCTGTTCTGCAGGAGGCATCAAATTTGTATGGGCACCTTCATTTCAGAATAAGACTGTAGGGTTTTGCACTTAAATACATGCCTTGATTGGTTAAATTACCTTTGTGTGGTTTAAGACAGGTAAATAAGCATTTTAACAAATGGATGACATTTAATGCTCACAGGTTTCCAGTTGTGTGGTGTGGCAAATTAAAGCAGTGATTTCCAGAGGACGAAACCCCGTAGTTATGTGCGTTAATCCAGTTTGCACAAGCTCTCTCTGGTCAAGCAGTAGCTCAGTGGAATAGCTACTGGTATTGATCAAATTAAATGCCGTTCTTCCATGTGGTAATCTTATCATTTGATTAGGCTGATTGAGGTCAGCAAGAATTATGACATCGGTATAAAGTGGAGTTTTAGCAGACCCTTGTTTTCGACGTTTGAGCTGGGTAGGATTTGAGCTCTTGTAATTTGAGCGTTCCTTGCTTTGGGAGGAGAAGGATCCCAGCATCATGGCCTGCTGGAGAGGGGTGAGGACCTCTGGAGATGGCCCAGTCCAATGCCCCACTCAAAGGAGAGTCACCTGGAGCACGGCACTCAGGGCTGCACTCTGCTGGGTCTGAATATCTCCATAGATGACGACTCCACAGCCTCTCTGGGCAGCCTGTCCTGGTGCTTGACTGCCCTCACAAGATAAAAAAAAAAAAAAAAACATCTAATTTTAAATGGAATTCCTTGTATTTCATTCTTTTAACCTGTTGCCCCTTATTCTGCACATCGGTCACCACTGAGAAGAGCCTGTCTCTGCCGCCCTTACTTCCCCCACCAGGTATTTATACACATCAGTAAGAGCCCCCTGATCCTCCTCTGCTCAAGGCCGAACAGCCCCAGTGCTCTCAGCCTGTCCCATGGCAGATGCTCCAATCCCTTAATCACCTTAATGCGCTGGACTCGCTCCATGTGTCCCCGTGCCTCTTGTGGCAGGGGATCCCCAGCAGGATCCCCCCCTCCTGCCTTTCCACAAGGGCGCGATGCTGCCTCGCCTTCCTTCCCCTGCTTGTCCACCAGCACCCTCATCTTTGCCTGCCTCACCGCCTCTGCTCCATCGCAGAGATGCCCAGTGCAGACAGGAAGGAGGTGGAGGACAGACTGTATCTAATTCAAACCTCAGCTCTCGTCTGTGTTGGGGTTTGTAAATCTGCCCTCCTGTCTTTTCGCTTTCAAGCCCTGTACACTTAGGAGTCGACTTCAGAACAGTAAAATCTCTGTGAAGCAGAGGCTCTGGTCTCTCTCACTGCTACAGTAATGAGCACTAAATTACCCGTCCTGAACTGTGTACATCTAGGAATTTTAAAGAGGCTTAAGAATGTAATGATTGAGCTGCTAACCAAAATGTGCAATCTCTCATTAAAATCAGACTTTCAGCTGCAGCAACAGAAGGAGCAAATGTATTACCTAAACTTGCAAAGGGAAATTGAGAAACCGCAACACAATAAACTTGCTTACCAGGAAAACTCTTTCAAAGGAAAGTTAAACATTGCCTTCTAAACATTTAGATGACCAATGTCTGACACGAAGCAGCACAGCTCCTGTAACTGAAGATCATGCAGCGTGAACCAATTAACATATGAACCTATGTATATAGTATGGGCAGAAATTTCACAATGTATTGCCCCTTTCTTTTCTGCGACTTCCTGTTACATCACTTGTGACATTTTCCTTATATTCCTTTATATTTGCTTTTCCTACACTGACAAATGTCTTTTTACTCATCGTTTACTCCTTTGCTTCTTTTGTCTGCCCCCAGGTCTGCCCCCAGCTAGCCCCACGGTGTGCTCCTGTTCTGGCAGCTGCAGGAAACGTGGGACCAGCCTGACCTCTCTTGTGTTACAAGTGGATTCTCCCTTTGGTTTTGTAGTGAAACTGCTCAAACCACCCACCACGGCCACAGAGATAAATTCTGCACTGTTACTTGTGACCTGCTCTCTTTGGTATTTGTTGCCCAGCAGTGAGACTAACAGCCCGGTTCCCCACCCCTTAGCACCATAAGCATGTCTTCTCCACTGGGCTCTTCCAGAACATGCTGTTCTTCCCAGCTGTGACCCTTGTTCCCTGTTTCATAAGTGCATCTTGCCTTCTTGTCTGGGAGAGCAAATTGTGGCAAGAAGTCTGTGCTGCTGAGGTGTGGTACGGCAGGACCGGTGCTGGTGCAGTAATGCTTTGGTGAATGTCATCAGATCGGCAGGAGCTGCAGCATGTAGGCAGCATGTCAGGCAGTGTCTGGAGGTGAGCTGGCGTGTAACTTTACAGAAGGGTGGAAGGAAGCAGTGTGGCAACTGGTTGCTTAAAACTGATCATCTTTTAGGTTTTTCCAGCCAACAGCCTTTAGCGGTGTCATGCTGGTTCTTCTCAAGATGTTGCTTAGCCTTTTGTCTCCTCTCTTGTTCTCTCATGGCAGCACATCTTCACCAGGCCCTTCAGAAGCTTTTTTACACCCAACTCCAGCAAGCTTCCTCTAGGAGAGCCACGCAGCTCAGCCTTTGGTCCTCTGCTCTTCCTCTTTTAATCCTTGCTTGGAGGAGGGAGCCACAGAGAAGACCTGCATGTCTGCATGCCTCCTTCAGACCTTCTTCAGACCTTCTTCCAGTCTACTCCAAAATAAAATCTAAGCCTGTCTCTAGGAAGGATGGATTCTGTACAAGCAAAAAATGTGATGTGTGTAGTTTGCCGAAGAAATACGATAGGTATATATAACTTAGTGAATGGCAGAAAAAAAATAAATTCCAGCAGTATTAACCCTTCACAGCTCTCAGTAGACTGTTTCAAGCTGTTCCTAGCTTATAGGCTTTACTGAGACAGGATTTGAATAAGGTATGCATAATCTTATATTAATGCAAGTAACAATACAACTACAGTAACAGATTAAAAATATATGTATTCTGCTTAAAGGCATTGATTTTCAAGCTGATTGGGGTGGGGAAGGAACTGCGTCCCTGGTCAGTTTGTTCCACTGTGGTTTAGTACAGAGTTGTTTTACTTTTGTAGGAGGTATGTAGCTGGTTTGTGTTTTAGGTGGGATTGCTGATCTGATCTGGTATAGCCTTGGTGCTTGATGTAATACATGTCCTTCTGTTTCGTGACTGAGTAAAAACATGTGTGGCTGCACACATCTTATTCGTACCATTTTTCAAAACCTGCTAGCTAATCTAATCTCGGTTAATTGGTTGAATGATTTCAGTGTCTACCAGAGGGAATTTGTCAACACTTCCCACACAAGACTGGGTCTGAAGTCAGTATTGCTGCATCAAAGTGTGCATGTTACTGCGCTTCCTGCAGCTCGGTGGAGACAACACGTGCATGAGTGTGCAAGGCAAATCTGTACAGAAAATGCAATGGGAACGTGTCTGTGTAGTCATCTACTCTTGTGCTGTTGTGCCGAGGCTGGAATTACTGTGGCCAGGGTTGCAGTAGCACTGCTCTTCTTCCTGTGCCTGACTTGTTCCCATGCCAGCTCTTTGACAGCTGGAGGACATTGCTACAGAGGCCGTTTTCTTGTGGCTAGCTCTATTCCCACGCTAGCTAGTGGGTAAAGAGGAGTAATGTGGCTGTTTGTCACTTGTGGCGGGATGGACCTCATCTCCCGATGAAATATGTCATCTTGAAAGCGTTTCACTCCTTTTGTGTAGCTGCTGAGAACATTGGCTGGCTCAAGAGAGCAAGAGATCTCCCTGAAGCAGCTGATAGCTGCCATAATAACTGCCCCTTCTTGTTGGATGCAGTCTCTGGGATTCATTTTCTGCAGACTGGAAGCCCAGACCACTGCCTGAGCTTGTTTTCTGGGCCTGTGCGTGGTTTCCCAGAAAGCAGCTGGGACCCATCGTACTTGCATGGCCCTTCAGTTCCCTATAAATGCTTAATTTCTGATGCTCCTGTCGGTTTCAAGGCATCTAGGGCTAGAGGTGGAAAGCTGGCCTGGGTGAGTGCAGGGAGAGGCCAGGCTCTTACAACGTGATGGGAGAGGGACAGGTCTTAAAATCTGCTAAGTGCTCTGCCAGGCCGTGTGTCCCTGCTACCGTCTGAGGGGAAGGAAGCGAGCAGAGGGAGAGCTGATCTTCTGCACTGGGTCTTCTGGCTCAGCTGAGCTCAACTCTCCCTTGACTTTTACTACACGAAAAGAAGGGGGTGAAAACACTGCTGCAGTCTTTCTGCATAACCTGTTTCTTAACATGCATCCAAAAAACAAATCCATGGTTCGCTTCTTTGTGCATCAGGTAATATACCTGGGCAACTCCTCGCCAAGGAATGTGGCGGCTGCAAAGCGTCTGCAGGGATTCCGGGGGAGTCTGGGCAAATATTTGGAGGAGAGCTCCGTGGCTGGGAGGGAAGGGGGGGACTGCTGATTAGACAAACCACATCAAGCTCAGGAAATCCGCTGAGCTGAAAAGGTTTGAAAGCTGTGTGAAAGTTAGGGAGGAAATATTTTATCTCTTTGCCCTTTTCTTACTTTACCTTGGACATTTATTTGTGGCCATTTTTAGAAAAGAGATTTTGAACTCTGATCTGACCCTCTGCAGGCTTGCTTGCATCCTTAGGTAGGATTTTCATTACTGCTGCGCAAACAAGTTAATGAATTCTTCAAAAGTAATCCCAAAATACAAGTCAAGCAATGCTTTTTTTTTTTTTTTTTTCTCTCGCTCCTTCAGAGATGTAGTAATTATAACTACCAGCAAAGCACACATCTCTGATCCCCAGCCTCTGTTGTGGGGTCAGTTTTTGTGGTTAATGCTTGCACAGCTCAGTGCCTAGAGCTCGCAGCCATCTCGCAGCCCAGGAAATGCCCGCGATGGCTTGGCGTGTGTGCTTGTGACAGTAAGCCAAACAGGCAAAGTTTGTTTAGGCTTGTGTTTTGCAGCATGAAGCACACTCTTGATATCAAAAGGAGAAATAAGTAGTCATTGAATGAAAGCTCACACTAGCTCTTATGGATTAGCCAAGACTGTGCTAGCAACAGGTGTGTTTGGAAGCTTTTTGTTGATAGCACTGCATATCTCCCTGCTCTTATTTCAACTAGAGTTGCTTTTGTATTTTCCCTCCTAATTCCTGTTCTCAGTACAGGTGATTCTAATCCCTGTCACTGGGGGCTCCATTTTTCAGAAAGTTGGCTGATAAAAGCTGGCAGGAGCGGACCTGCTTTGGTGCCTCTGAAGCTCTGTATCACCGGGGGGTGTCCATGTGATTTGCTTCACAACTGGTCGAGATACTAAAAGGAAAAAACCCTTGCTGCAAAGCATGGACCAGGCTGTAGCTGGGGAATAATGTGCACTGGGAATATTCAAAAGTAATCAGTAGAAGATAAGCACGGTGACACGATTTGCTCAGAGGACATGTAACTGCACTTTCTGTTGGATTCAACAAAGTGCTGATTGCCTCTGAAAAACTTCTTTGGTCATTTGGATGCTTAGGTTGAGACGGCGATGTTTACATAGCATTGACGTGAGAATCTGCAGGTTTTGTAATTAGGGTGCTCGTGAACTTCGCTGCCAAGTACACTTAGTCTGTAGCTGGGTAAAAGCGAGATGTCCCATAGAAAGGAACGGCGTGATTCGGGTGGGCCGAGCACGAGTGCTACGGAGGTGAATAATGTGGGATGATATTGTAATGTTTGCTTGTGCTGTGGCTGTCTGCTTTGAGTCTGTTTGAACGTTTGCCCGAAGAGCACCCATAAATACTTGTGGGAAGTTTTCTCTTCGGCCCACAGTGTTGCTATTTTGCTGGCTAATGAAAATCTGCTTCTTCTCCTGTCATCAGGATCAAGGGCTACTCAGCTAAAGTAGTCCTTCAACTTCTCTGTTTAGACAGGGAAATTTAAGAGTGGCCTGAATTAGATGGGCTTGTCTGCTTTAACTTTTTTTAAAAACTATCTTCCACTAATAACGGGGAGATTGATTTTAGAGAAATAAGCTTTTGGGAAGGATTTGGAAAGGCCATCAAAATGTGCTCTGGGATTTTATTATAGCTTTGAATGATAAATTATTTTTAAGGATTGTTTTTTGGTAGCTTGTACCATAGCTTTCTTGTTATTTCTTCTATTGTACTTAAGTAAGTTCAAATGGGTGACTAAGTGTTGGTTGATTTATGGGAGGGTAAAAGTACTTAAGATGATAAGACATTAGAAATAGCTGGTGATTGAGATTACTCACTATTTATATTACAGTCTCCATTTTCGTTTGCCAGTGCATTCCAAAACTTTCACTTTTTAGGCTGTGAATTTTCATTACTTTTTCCATTTTTTTCTTACAAAGGTGATTGTTTTGTTAAAAGTAAGATTGCACAAGAACAAGATGACTGCAATTTGTCATTGTAAGGGCAAGAAATCTGGTGACATTGAACATGTCCAATCCCAAAATGCCTGGAGTGCAAAGTTTAATATCTTTATGGAATTAGTTTTAATACTTTCAAGAAGTGGAATAAAACCATGAAAACCTTCTCTGACAGATATAAATTGAAAGTAATTGTTTGTGGAGTCCTTGAATACTGTAATGGCTGTGCAGGCCATCAAAGTGGTTAGACAAACATAGGTGGGCAAAGAGAAGAATGAGAAAATAAAACAGGAATGGATGATGCCAAGAACATACAGTGAATAGGCTGAATTCCAGGCTGAGGCGGAGAGCGCGTTACTTCTTTTGTGGCTCCACCATGGATCCATGGAGATGCTGGGTTACGAGGTCACCCTCTGTGCTTTGTTCCACCCTCCCTTGTCCCCACTCACAGGGGCTATAGAAATCCCCTGGGTGGAGCAGGATTTCTGTGTCAGCCGGCCCCGCTGCCAACTGAGACTTGGTGAAGTTGGGTAGCCTGGGGGGCAGTCATGGGGAGAGTATTAACCATAGGGGTGAACACTGTGGCTCTCTACAAAGGCTGACCGTAGTTCATGCAATTAAATGTTACTACTGGGGAAAAAAAGTAGTGGTTTGGTAATGTTCATTGCTTTTTGTAATGTTTGGGGGTGAATACAAATGACTGCTCTGAATATGCCTGCAGTATTTCTTCGGTTTAGAACTTGGGATCACTCAGACTGCATTTTGTCCATGTGCTATAGCTCCGTTTGATAACAGTCAAAACACGTGTAATTTTAACTTTCACCATTATGTCTTGTTTTCTTTCCCACAGCTGTAGGAAAAGTGCTTTCTTTATCAAGGGTATTGAAAGAGAAAACATTTTGTATGGTTTTTTTATCCCCTCATCTTCACCATAACCATTTCCTTTAGTAGCTAATAATATTTAGTATTTATTTCGGTGACTTTCATAAATCTCAAATGCATAAACCAGCAGCATCCTTTTTTGCTACTGGCTTGTCTTGTGGGAACTTGTTGAAATGGAGTATCTCATCGAAAAACTCCATTCCTGGAATGAGGAGCTCTGTTGTGCTGTTCTTCAGGTGGTGCAGTAAGAAAAATGGGGGGAGGTTTTTTGGTTGGATTAGTGAACCAGGGAGGGTATCTGGTCTTCTGAAAGATTTACAGCTTTTGGGAGAGCAGGCTTTTAGGATCTTACCTTGTGTTTAAAGGTATCTTTAAGTTATCTTTAAAGGTATCAAGCCTCTGAGCAGAGCCCCCTGAAGGAGTTACTGCTGTGGTCCTTACAGTCTGTTCCAGTGTGCCTTGAATTTTAGGTTGGGGCAGTAACACAGCATGGGGTCCTCCTTGAGAGGATGCTGCCTGGAAGGATCCTTTTTTCTTTTTTCTTTTTTCTTTTTTTTTCTTTTTTTTTTTTTTTTTTTTACCTGTGTACCAAGTAGGACAGGAGAGGTGAGCGTGGTTCAGACTTCCTTTTTTTGTCAGAGTAATCAAGTGGCACTTCCAGCCTCTTCTTCCCTGCCAAATGTTTGGCTCAGGCCAGGCTCCTTGTGGGATGATGAAGTGAGGATATAGCTGTCTGTGCTGTCTACTGTTCGCGGTTTTCTCCACTGCACTTGCTCCTTTAGTCAATAAATCCTTCCATTTTTGTCAGGTGGCCTCTTGCATGGAAACTTTCTGCAGAGTGCAGTCCCCGTGCCTTATCTCTGGAAGCAATACTGAGAAAGATTTTTTACAAGCTCAGTGCCTTAGCCTTGTTTTGTTAAAAATTCTTGTTTATTTGTAAAACCATGGGACCAAAGGAGAGAGGCTTATATTAAGCAGTGCTGATATAATCTGGAAGATTTTAATGCATGTTGCTTTACTGATAACTCTCAGGCTCAGAGCTGGAATTAATAAGGCGAGGAGACAGAGAATTACACGAAGCTGGGCACGGGGTCTGCATCTCCTGCATCAATCATCCTCTCCAGCTAGAGGGACCTACTGCCACTGGCACCTGGGGGCTCCTCATGTCCCCCCTGAACACACTGCTTCCCTTGGGGTGCACGGTTTGGTCATTTTTGTCTAGGTTCCCAGTCAGAGCCTATGAGATGCAAAAATCCTTGGAGGAGGCAAAAGCCTCTGCCTGACCTTGAAATAGGAACAACTCTGCCACCAGTTCATCCTGCGGTAGGACGTGAAGTCTGCTGTGCAGCAGAGGAACAGCTACACATCTGGAATTTTTCATGCAGGGATTGATATGGATCTCATTAATGGCTTTGTAATGTATCTGTAGCTGTGTGTCACTTAGTGGTATGACTCTGATATTAGCGATCTCTTGCGTACATGGTACAAATGCACATCAGCTGGGTGTCGGTTTCTGTGTACCCTGAAGTTGGCACCTAAAGCTGTGTTATCCCTGCTTCACTTGACAGAAGAAAAAAAGCTTACTCTCTGATGAATTACATTTCTTTAACTACTAAGCAAGCTTGGAAATCACTGTTTCTTGAACAACTTCATACAAGAAGGAGCTTGCCAAGGTAAATTGTTTAGGCGTTAGGAATTTGTGCAATGGAGATCATTTCCAGCCTCTCACTGTTCTTCCGTCTTCTGAACGGTACAAATTATGGTGTGGATTCTAACCTCAAAGCCTTGTCCAGTTTCAAAGTCATGAGAGAACTGCTTGCCCAGTGTCTCCCATGAGTTTAGTCCCTTCTTGGTTTCACTGCAGGGCTCTCTTAAGATCTTTCTTCTTTCTAGTTCATATCTTCCTGCTTTCTCAATGAAACCGTAGACTTGATTTGCTATTGTCATTGCTGTGTCAGTTTTGTATGTCAAACCCAGATTGTGATGACTAAAAAAAAATCTTTAAAATGTGCCAAAAAAAATAATCTAAGCAACATCACAATGGGCTATCCACGTGATGGTCTTTGAGCATCAATTTCTGTAGTGTACAATGAAGCTGAACAATTTACTTTATTCTTGTCTTTCTTTCTTTGCATTTAATTACCTGACTGTCTTGTGTGCTGTGAGCAACTAACAGTGCAATAGCTTCTGTGGACTTTTCTTCCCACTTTTACTGTTTTGCTTTAGTTTTTAGTTTATGTCTGAAAGAAAGCTTGGCCTTTGTGTTCATTTTCAAGGGGAGGCTTTCTCTGTACCACCTTAAAGTCACCATTGGAGTTACAGTGCCAGGAACTGCAACCTACAAATTTTCAGTAATGATGAGTCGGGACAGCGAATGCATGCAGTTTGGAAATAATTATTATTTCCTATTTTTCCTCAGGTTTCTGAGCCTCTTTCAATTATCGAGGTCTCTTTTTTTTTTTTTTTTTTTAATCGAGGAATTAGGTCCTGTAAAACTTTTCAGACTATTGTAGTATATGTAATGAAGTCAGAAGAGCTGATAACACTTCTGTTAATGCCATGGTGTGTACATTGTAGCAAATTAATATTTTCCAAATCATCTTCATAGGAGCTTTATGTCTAAGTTCTTCAGTGTCATTGTTGATTCTGGAGGAACGTAAGCCTTACAAACTTAAGTCTGTTCTCACTCAGAACAACCCTTCTGTTTCAGGAATGATGCCTGAAACATTGTCCAACTTCTACCAGCGTCCTCACTCCAGTATGACTTATGCAGGGAATTTTTGCACCAAGGAGATTTTTGACCTGGATAAAAGCAATATGCTAGAGGTGAAGGATTATCAGGCCTTCAGGAACCAAGTGAATTACCAAGTCCAGTCCTCTGCCTACACGGACACCAAATCATACAATTGTGCTAAGCTTTGGCCAACTGATAGAACTGGCATCTTCTCTGTGAGATGAGTCTTCCTGTTAGGAGGAAGAAATGGATCCTTTCTGCTTCATCTCTTTTTTTTTTTCTTTTTTTTCTTTTCACAGAAGGCTTTGAAAGCTCAAGCAGAAATTAGTCTGCTTTTGCTCACCTTCATCATGTTTCCAAATACCATGTAATCTCTTGTATTTGGCTCAGTGCTCCCTAAGAGGCCTTGAGCACCCCACCTGGCTTTTGGTAGGCAGAACTATCTGTAATTCAATCTTGCATCTTTGACAATAGTGCATGAAAAACAAACTCTGATGCTAGAAGACTGGTTCTTAAACTAACATTATTCTGCCCTGTCTAGCAGTCAGCTTTTCACCCCTTACCTGATTGTGTCTTGGTATTAGAGGGTTCTGTGAACAATGACAAGTTTTCTACATTGCCTTACATGCTGCACCACGAGGCAGGTCAGGACAAATTTTCTGCCTTGTCTGAATTTTAGAGACTTTTTTTTTCTCCCCCTAAAAGGAAGCCAAACTCTAAGTGAAGCCTCTTGTTATTTTTGTGCGTACATGTGGTTTTTGTCTGAAGTGTTTGGAGAATCAGTAGCAAAGCCCAAGGATTTGGTTAGAGCGGGCAAACTGCTTTCTTTTGTTTTTTTAATATATACAGTTTATCTCAAAATTTTCCAGTCCCCTTAATCATTATTGCCATTCTATAGAGACCTTCTAGGTAAGCTGGTCAGGACACAGACCGTTAGCAGGGGAGACTGAGCTGATATTAAATCAGCCTTTGATTTTGTGCCTTGGTGGTGCGTAAGCGCAAGATATTAATGACTGCAGAAAGGTTAAACTTTACGTGTCTTCCTGTTTATCACAAAGGTACAGGGTACAAACAGAAAGCAGTCTTGGCAGGCAGCAGGCTTGCAAAATCCATGTGCTGCTTATCTAAAGCTGTTTGTACTGAAATTCGATTGCTGTATATGAAGGTAAATACTTCAGAGTCCTAGGGAGTCTGAAGGGTAGTTCTTGATTCCCCACTACAGCAGGCTATGGCTTGGGTGCTTTGACACCTCCTAGCAACATCAGCCCAGTATGAAAACTGTTTTAAAAGTAGTAGACGTATTCAGAGCTTCCAAAGATTATTTAATTTTTGCTCTTATGAGTAGGCACAGTTAGGACTGACCTGTTCTTAACACATGCAAATAAAACAATAAAATAAGAATCTAATGTAACTGGGTGGGTTCTCTAACTCATGTCCAAGCAATAGATTTCAACATGTAATAATCCCAAGCATAAGAAGCCCTTTTCTAATGTTTAATTTGTTTCCTTTGCCACATTTTAAGCCTGGGGCTCCTACTTCTATTTACCAGGGATCTGGAGATACTACCTTTCTCTTTTGCAGCAGCCTTGTAATATTTAAGGGCTTATGATGTCCTCTTTCAATTTTCTCTTCTCTAGACTAAACAAATTCATTTCTTTCTAGTTTTCCTCAGGGATCATGTTTTCTAGACCTTAGATCTTTTTCAGAGCTCTCCTGCAGCCTGTTTCCAGTTTGTTCGTGTTTTTTTGAATGAGGCCCAGAACTGGGCACGGTCCTTGAGCTGATGCTTTCTGATCCTGAATATAGTGGAATATTTAACGGGTTTTACAGCTGTGATAGTTACATTTTTCAGCCATGATAGGATGTTTATCTTTCTGCAGTAGTATGGCAACGTTCTGTGTACGAACCACAGTACGGAGGATGGAGCCCTTTAAGATATGCTGGAGCAGCTGGTCTTGCTCTAAATAGAGCTGCAAACTGGCAATGGGAAAATGCCTGCACTGATGGGTTTAAATAACCTACTAGGTAATGGGGAGCAATGAGGGCAAGATGACTGATGCTCCAGAGTGCCTGAAAAGGTACAGAGCAGCTGTCCCTAGGAGGAGGCTGGGATAACAGCACTGCTCCATGGCCTGCTGCTGGGACGAGAGTTTTGTGCAGTGGATTTAACCTGCCCCAGCCACTGTGGCATTTACTGTCCCTTCTTGTCATGAGGAAAGACCAAGGCTTATGCTTCACGATCTTTCTTGCAGAGCTGCAAACGGGTGAGTGATTACACCAGCCCAGTGATGGACAAACCCACTTGGCAGAGTTTCTAGGGCAGAGCAAAGCCACGCAGTGTTACACCACGGGGTAATTCAGTGGCATCCCAAGGGAGGATTGCAGCTTAGGACTTCTCAGTCTGAAAGAGACAACAGTAGGTGCACTCAGGATCTTAGTCATTAGTGGCATGGGAGAAGATGGGTGGGGATCACTTGAGTACTAGGGGATCTCAAGTGACAGTGGTAGGTGACACTGTGGCCATTCTTCAGGACTCAGTTGTCTTTTCCTTATTTTCTAATTTATTTTAGATTGTTTCTACAGTTCAAGATCAACTTAAGTTTTAGCCTCATCTCTACTGTTGAAGACTTTCTTCTTGCACTCATCCCTTTTTGGCTCGTTTATTCGCTGGTTTAGGAAAAGAAGCGCGTTGGTTGTAGGATGGGGTTAATCCTTATTAATGCGGTTTCTTAAATTTTTCAGCTGCTTGAGGAACCTTTGAGCTGCTTGGATTTCTGACAGAGGATTAATGTCAATAAGAAATGTGAAATCAGGATATCACAAGCCTCCTCATTCCCTAGACTATCAAACCAAGCTGCTCCCCAGAGAAGGGAGAAAAGGGAGAGAACATACACCTAGGTCTCAGTAGGGAAAAAGGAAAAGGTTAGTTTAGATTTTATCTTTGTACTTTTATAAATCTCTCAGAGCTAATTATTCAGTGCTAGAGTGCTTTGGTTTGTATTTCAGCCATTGTATTAATAAAGTTAGTAGGTTTTGTACCTTCTGTCTAACCATAGATGCTTTTAAGCATAAGCAAACAAAGGGTGTAGAAATCCTGCTGGAACAAATAAGTTTTGTTTTTTTGTGTGTCTTTAAAACCAAACCAAAACACACACCTCATGTCGAAGGCTGTCTGTGTCCTTTTGCAAATGTAATGTGCAGGTTATATATAATATGAGGTTGTAGTGCAGTTGGTTTTTTCCTTCACCTTGCAGTTTTCCTATGCTGATTCTCCCTAACAGAAGAAACAAGAGGCAAGGATGTTTAAAGGAGGAGAGGGGAAAAAAAATAAAGAAACATCTGAGCACCTCCTATTGTATGGAAGGAAACAGTTAAAAAATAACCCACAATGGAGCTTAGTGGCTGCCCACCTGCCTTTTCCTACTGTCATGATTTCTAGAAACGTGGCACCATCCTTTCTGATTTTTCAGGGTCTTAGCCGTGTCTTCCTTCCTCCATGTTATAGCCAAAGACTATCAATGGTTGTGTTTATTTTACTTTCTCTCTAGCTTATTCCCTTCTACACATGTATGTATTTAATTGCTCTGAAAACAGCTCTAAGTGTAGGAAACAGATAAAATAGCTCTAAGGGTAGGGAACAGATTACAGCTGAGATGAAATGTCTGAAATTGTTCAATAGCTATATTGGTAGAGAAGGTGCTAACCTGGGATCTACCTGATACCTTGGGAAGTGAGCCCTGCTGATGCTGAATGCTTCTGCACACATCGAAGAGGAACATGGTGGGCACTGGATTATCACCTGTGTAGAATTTGCGGGATAGATCAGACAGCCTAGTTCATCCCTCAAGCCAGAAGTGCTTTGGGGATACAGCTCTTCTTACTTATCAGGGAGAAAACAATTGGAAACATATTTTTTTTTCCACATAAGCTGGAATCCCCTAGGTGCAAACATATATCACGCTTTCTTGTGTATATAGGTTCCTGTTTAAGAATAGTTTCCTGGCAGTACGCTTCCGTTTGCACTGTACTGTGACAAACTGAGATTCTTCCAATGTCTTTCCACAAGGAATGCAAAGTTCAGAGCTGGGAGGGATTTGAGTTGTACCCTGTAATTACCATATCTATCCAGATGTCCTTTGCTGTTTTACTGGTGTATGTCATTCAGATTAGAGATTTAGGGTGCTTGGCACTTGCCTCACAAATAATGCAGCTCAGAGCTGTGTGCCACAAGCACCCAAATTCCTCATCTTTTCATAGGTGCCATGCTGAGAGATTGCACTATATCTTTTCTGGGATTTGGGGTGGTAGAGAGAGCAAGGGCTTAAAATTGGAGTTTAAAAAATAGAACCTCTTATGTGCTGCTTGCCTGTGGAGCACAAGCCTACATCAGTTCTGAAGCTGTGGCTGGTGAAGCTAACCTGCCTTTTAGATAGCAGTGCAGTTGACTCGGGTGAAATGCAGCGTCCCCTCATAGCTGCTCAGCAGATAGAAAACTTAACATCGTTCAGAGACGTTTACTTTTTCTGTTTGACAAACTCCCACGCATTCCTTGGAATGTATTTTAGGTGCTTTGCGGAGAGCATTCCCAGGGACTGTTCGAGGCATATCCTGATATTTCCTGAGGGGTCCTAGAATATGCCAGACGCGCTCCAGAGACGAGACAGAGCAGCCATGCTCCTGGAGAGGTTTGGCAGACAGCATTTCCCTGTCACTGCTGGACATCGGTTCTGGCCTGCTCTGATTTATTGAGGTGGCAACGTGCTTTTCATAGATCACGAGCTTTATAGCAGTCATCATCTCTTAATATTTCCAGAACGGAATTACCTTTAAGATTTATGGGAACTAAATATCGTTTAATTTGCTCTTTTTTGCCCCATATGGATATAATATTTTCCTGAGAACTGTTCCTTTCCCTTCTTAAAGGAAGCAAATGTGTGAATTAAGTCTGTTTCCCTGGATCTTTGGACAAGAGCATTAAATATTACTGAGTAACAGTTGGTGTCCTGAGGCTGTTGCATTTTTTTCTAGAAAATTTTCTTTTTTACTTGTAGATAATGCAATAACAAGGCCATTGGTTACTTCACCCTTCTCTTTAGGCACCAATTCAGTCTACTGATAGTCATGTACAGAAGGGACACCAGAGAGGCATCAGATCAGGCCTGATGGTGCTTCACTGGCTTTTGAGGATTTCCCTGGGTAGTCCCAGGGGGATCTGTTCTTCCTCCTGGATTTACCAGACACCTTATAAAGGGGGATCTGTGTTCATGAGAAACACTACTGCACCTCATACTACTGTAAATTGCCTTTCCCTGGTGTATGACTTGCAAATAGGCCAGTTAATTCCATCTGAAAATAATGCTAATTTCTGAGTCAAGTCTGATGTTACAGCACGCACCTTTTTTCTTGTGAAGTACTTTTGAATAGGTGAACTGAAGTGACTAATTTGTTTGTTTGTTTTTTGTATATCTTTTATTACACTGTGCTACTCTGAAGAATTATTATAGGGAATTCTCTTGATTCTTGAGAGGAGAATAAAACCTGCTCCTACGTGCACTTTCCGAAGCACAGGGGTTTTTCCTGAAGATTGCATATCCCAGCTGTAACCAGAGCAGCTTGGTGACCTCACAAACCAGCCCAAAGCTGTTGGTGACCCTCAGGCAGTGCCATCGTCCTTTGCTGTGGCTGCTGCTTGGGGAAAACAGAGGGTAAAAATGGGGAGCCATTCCATGGGACCTGCCTGCTGCCATCATTTCAAGTGGTAGCTCTTGAATTGTGTAAAAAACTTGCAAAGGTTCCTCCTGTTGATATTGGAAGGAGGTAGAGATGACTCCTGGGAGAGACCCAGCAGTGTAACACAATACTTACATTTCAGTGCACCAAGATGCTTGAAAAGTCACCAGTACAAACATAAAGCTAATTTGTCAAGTTATGGAAGTTCTTAGGATATTTTCAGGGTTTTATTGTATCCGCTTTGCTTGTTGTAGTTGGTTTAATAGTCCTGTGGGTTGTTTTTTTTGTTTGGTTGTTTTTTACTTAAGATCTTCAGAAGCTGTAATGTATCTGACACATCTTCCCTTCTTCCCTACTTTTTCCTAGATGGAATTATATAGATCCTTTCATATCCGCAGCCCTTCTTTGGGCTCTGGAAAAACACTCCTTTCTTTCTAGAAGAGCCACATAATCTGTGCGTCCTTCTTTTATGGTTATAGATTGATTATCTTATTAAAGATTGCATGGGTGGATGTGAAGCGGTATGCATGGGCAAGTTTGCATCTTCTATTCTTGATCTGTTAAATACTCTTGGTCTCTCTCTTCCCCATTCCTTGAGACTTCTGCAACCTCAGGTTTACTGGGTGTCTGTGATTGGACAGACAATATTGCAGTTTATAATTCAGAGTTTATTCCATCATTTCTTCACTGTGCTGCTATCTGAAATTGTGTGTACATAGCAGTGGCGTAGTGTAGATGAGTTTAGCTTAAATCGGGTAGCTCAGGTCCAATAAGTTACCTGATATACAACCTGAGGGGGAAGGGTGAAACCATACCCATCGATGGGTACATCGAGCCCACTGCCAGATCAGCCAGGCTGTGCCTCTTTCAGGTAAGTGTACGTCTTGTGGCTGTAGTGGAGATGTACTCTGTGACTCTGAACGTGGAGTACATTCCTTTCTTCATCTCTGTAGCACAGCATACTTGATATTGATCCAGAACATCCCTGCTACTGTTCTGGTATGATTGAATGCACAGATTTCTGATGGTATTAACACATTTGCTAGCAGTGATCGGTACATTCAGAAGTGGTCTAATATGGAGGTTTGTATTTCTGTAGTGTTTTTTTGTCAAGTGCTAATTGTTTCCTTCTCTCTGGCCACTTTGCTAATTGTTTCTAGAAGGGACAAGTTTCGGTAGCTGCTGGGTTTTCTGTTGAGGGTATAATTAGGATAATGTATTCCCATACTGACATGGTTAAGAAGGACTAGTTCCCTCTTTTGTAAGTGATTTTGGATAGATCACAACTGTTTGGTTTGGCAAGGACATCTCTTGAATCATTTATATGTTAATGAATGCAGAAGAAAACACCTACATCTGTACTGAATTTCCATTCTCTGTAAACTGAGTGCGACTTCATGATCTCCTGAACTGCTTCCCTTCTTGCCTTTGTTATGATAGCTGCTGTATATGTGCACATGAAAGAGGTAGAAGCAGCATTGAGAGCAGATACCTCCTGCTTTGTTTTCTGCACACCTCTGCCCAGTGCATTCACACCTGCACAGTACAGCGCTAGTAGCACACCTATATGCAATGAACAATGTAAAGGCAGCTCTGCCCCCCTTCCTCACGTGCTTTCACACACTGGCATGGAGATTCCACACATTGGCTTGTGGCTACAAAGCTTGGAGCAAAATCACGTAAACTCTGGTTGCAATTTATAACTCATTGTAACTAAATTAACAGCCAGACAATAGCGGGGAAGTTCAGCATGTCCTAAATCGTTGAATAGAAATGATCATGAGGCTCAGGATTTAAGCGTTTGGGGTGTCGTCATGGCACAGATTATGATGTATTTATTTTACTGCAGGCACCTTTGGTTAAAAGTAAAATCTTCTGTTGCAGTATTGCCAGTGAGAATGTAAAGTCAGCACTTAAGTATTGATTCTCTCAAGCTCCCTACCGAAATTTATCCTTCCTAGCTAAGGAATTAATTTCTCTCTCTTTTTGATTTCCTCAGGTTCTCGAAGCCGGCACCAATGTTCTTGGATGATTCCTTCAGGAGATGGGCTCGTATCAGGGACTTCGTACCCCCCTTTGGAATTAAAGGACAAGGTATGAGGGAATTATACAGCTGTTGAAAAAGAACTGGGGGCTCTGCAGATGCTTAGCCTGCCATCTTGTTTGTCCTTTTTGAAAGTTCAGTTGGTCCCTAGGGCTCTGCTTTTTTTTTTTCCCAGTGTTATAGAAAAATAGTGTACATGCAGCTCTCAGATACAGATAAATAGGGATTTTCACAGCTGGAACGTGGACCGCAGAGGCTGGGATTAGGGAGGATGGGTTAGTACACAGGGAGAGTCAGTGCAGCAATGGCAGTTTTGACCTACCACCACATTCTGGAGGAAGTGTTTTGACATCGACTGCCATAGTTTGTAGCATCTTGGCTGACAGCATCAGAGACAATCAGAGAGAGTCCAAATTGATTTAAAGTACTTTTTAACCATTAATTTGCTAAAGAACAGGTAAGGCTCATCTTTCTGAAGTTTTGGATCCTTGGGTTGACCACTGATATAAATCTTCTCATAGTGTTTGGTCATAACTATTTTAAAATTGTGCTACTTGTGCACTTGTATAGCAAATAGGAGAAATGTATTCAGATGCCTTGGCGACAATTTGCAATATATCCCATCCTCCAGCTGGAGCACGGTGGAAGGAGTTGCATTTCAGGTATGCTGTGGGACAGCAGGAGTGGTGCTGCTGGGGATGAGATGGGAGTCGGTAGCCCACCCAGCAGGTGGTGTATTTTGTGGGTGACACAAACTCCCCCCTGTCCTGTATGTGCCACCAAAGGCCTCTCTGGGCAAGTGGTGGTGGAGCAGAAGAGATGTTTTCTTAGCAGTGATTTTCTGCAGCCATCCTGAATTCTGATGTGTTTATTAAGAAGTGTTGGTGGCATTGCATCAGTTCCCATGATTTTTTTTTGTCCCCTGACAAACTCAAGATTGCAGTTGGCTGGCCTCACCCCAGGGATCCAAATACCTGGGGCAGGAAGGACTGCAGCCACACAGGGCTTGAATCTGACTGTCTCTCTCCCTGGCCCTGGAAGCAGATGTGGTAGTTGTCTGTCAGAACAATCTCTGATCAAAACAAGGACTGGACTGACAAATTTCTTCTGGCTCACATTAATTCCCTTCTTTGTTTTGCATACGTCCATTTCTTGTCCAGTCAGTCTTTTGCAACTCAATAGTCAGCTAATTGCTGTCCTCTAAATCAACAAGCAAAGGTTCCTGTAAAGGCCGTAAGAAATAACACTGGCAGCACAAGTGGAAGCCTGCATTGACCACAGGAGGACTAGTCCCCTGCTAATGGGTGCACAAGGTGTGCAAAGCTAGGGCATGCTGCCTGACCAACGTGGAGGTGGGATTTGCAGATTACACATGATGTCAGCCAGACTTAATAAAAATCATTCCGTTAAACTGAATCCAAATGGAGAAATTCACCAAAAGGGGATGACGGAATGGCTCTGGCAGCCTTTTTCCTGGGTTTGTTGCCAGCTTGTATCACCACCGCAATGTTATGTAAATCTGGTGTTTTATATTGGATTTCCTCAGTTAAAAAGAGAAATGAGAAATTGCCATTATTTAAATGGCTGAGAGCCGAAGCCATGGGACGGAAACAGTTGAATGGGTTATTTTTTTAATGCCCTCCCGGGACTGGATTTTGTGCCAAGTTTCAGTCTGGAGCAAGTTCTGTGTGTGGGAGGGTTGAATTATAAATCTCTGTAAGGCAGGATTTCTAATGGCTGTGCTGACAGCCTGCGAGTCCTAGCGATGCGAATGGCGCCCTTTCATGTTCCACATCACTTGGAATTCTTGCATCAGTCTTTTCTGGCCGGTCCCGCGGGACACGTTCGGGCTCAGCTGAGTGATTGGATGATGGGATCAGCACCTCATTAGGGCTTTCAGTCAGGGCAATCTTAACGATATCCAAACAACCGACCTAGGCAGGCAGCGGGGAGATAAGTCACGTGCTGGTGCGAGATGAAGTCTATCGGAGTGGGATGTGCATGGGAAAAAGCGTAGTCAGGGTGACTGAGAAAGTGTGGAGAGACGTGCCTGTGTTGAAACAGATGGGGCAGGAGTTTTGCTCTGTGCATATAGGAAGCCCAGTGACGCTAACAGCTGGGATTTCCGACGTGAATCACGCTGTGAAAGGTGGCTGGTGTTTACAGACACCGATTGTAACTGCCGTGGTAATGGGAAGATTTTACTGAGAACTTTGGTGAATATTCCCCAATGTTTTCAAGTTACTGTGACCTAGTCCAAGAGCAAAAATTTTTTGTGTGAAATACAGTTACAGGATGAGCTCACTTTCAGTAATGCTGCATATTCCAAGAAACTCATAGGAACTTCTCAGTGGTAGCTTGAAAGTACCAAAGTTAGGAAATAAGAGATTCTGAGCAGCTTGGAAGATAACAGCACCATTTCGGCTTTCTTTTATTAAACTTTCCTCCTGTTCTTCAGACTTCTAGCAAAAAGGTTTTCAAACTCATAGCTAAGTTTTACTTCTGAAATGAACTATTGCATTTCATGTCAGATTGGAAACTGCTGCTATCGTTAGTTAACCACCTCAGTCAGCTAAATGAAAGAAGCATGGCTATAAGCAGGTGGCTTCCCTGCTTCTTTATTAACAGGAGTTTCTGAAATGAGGTGAGAAGTAGGAAGTCTTGTGCGAACTCTTTTTGAACAGTAGTCCATGAGTGCCCTATACAACAAATCAGGTGAAGAGGGTTTTATGAGATGCAGTTGTACTTGTTTCTTAAACTGTCTTAAACAGGCAGGGAGTTCTTGTGCGTGTTGACTCTGATGCCACTGTTCACCAAAGACTTGGACTGAGAATTGATCCTAATTCCCTGATCCCCATCCCAAACTACGTGGAACAAAAGCAGAGCTGAGAACTGTCAGGAGTCTTGGAGCTGATATAGCAGACTGAAGGTGTCATTGCATTCATCACACGTCTATTGCTCTCTCAGTGTGCAAATAAGGAAATTAATAAGTATGTCATATTTTTTGAAGAAGCATGAGTGTATTTGCTCATAGGTTTTAACACCACAAAGGGCCTCTACAAGTATCTGGCCGTTTGTGTAACAGTGGCTCTAGGTTTCACCCAGTGACTTCTGCAGCCATGAGACTGTTTTTCAGAATCCAAGTCAAGACTTTCTAAATGATGAAGAATGACCACATTTTTGAACAGGAGACACTGTCACATTTGACTGTGCTTACTATAAGAAATAAGATTGTTAGTGCCATGATGAGCTTTGTTGTCCCTTACTACGTGACTTGACAGAACCTAGAAATGGGATGTGCCTCTCTGAGTGCTTGGAAATAATGATTGCATCTCTATTAATAAATAAAATGGTTGTCCTCTGGAACTGAAGGCAGTTGAGCTCATTGTTCAAACAGGTTAACTCCCCATGGCCCCCCTCACTCCCCTACAAAGAAAAAGAGGGTGGTTATATTTAGGCTTCCTATCAAGAAAAGGTCATTCACCTATATTAGCCTCTGAACCTGTGAATGAATTAGAATAATGCAAATGTCCTGGTGGAGAGCTGCAGGGACTGTGCTAGCAATTTAATAGGGCACTTGTGGGACAGCGTGGGCCCTTGCCCTGCTGCCTGTTTGTTTATTAGCGTGTATGCAGCCAAAGTGAGGGTTATCCTTCAGGAACACGATGAAATTAGTCAGCTTTGAGAGTTGTCAAGAAGATCAAATTGTTAACAAGAAGCTGGAACTGTAAAAGCTACAGATGTCAAGATGTCCTGTGGGGGACATCTCAAACCGCTGAGCACCCTCCTGTGTCCCAGGCTATTGTTTCAGCACTGCCTTGGATGTTGGAGTGCCTCCCGCGTTTCATCATTTGCAGGGGTCTAATTTGCTCTTAGGAATGCTTTTTTCCCAGCACTCACCAGGCCTGCTCTTGTAGCTTTTTCTGTGAAGAACAAGGAGATTGGTTGGGTTTTACTTTAAATTGAAATTTCTGCTCATGTATTTGCACTCTTTTCTAGCAGTACTTCTATCAGTGTGGCTTTGGGAGGTATGCACATGCACATGTTGTCCATATTGTTGCGGATCCTCTGGCAAGTGCACTGCTTTCAGGGTTAAATTTGTCAATGAATAAGCAATGGAAAAATAGTTTATAGTGTTAGTGAGATTATTAATCCCAGAGGGCCTCCTCCCCAAATTTACCTCTCTAGCTAAAGCAAAAGGAAAGAGTTATTTGAAGAAGGGCAGCAAACAAGACTGGAGAAATACCTGACTATTAATAGCATTTCTCAGTACATGTGGCTTAAAGAATCTAGAAGGCTTTCCTAAGAAATAGTAGCTAGTATCTGGCATCATCTCTGTGTAATAAGGACGGGAGTTGCTGGAGTTTTTATTTTGAACTTAAGCAAAAACATATGGCATAGCATATGCTTAAAAACCTAAACAACTATGATACATGTAATATCTCCTTCATGTGTTTAGTCATTGTGTCACTGCGTAGCAGTAATTATGTGTCCTCACTTCTACCTTTGCTCCTGCTAGATCACTGTAAGCAGAGAGGCTGTTTTGTTGGCCCAGGATCAGTTTGTCTTTGAAGGCGATACTTATTTCTCACTGTCATGCCACCATCTCAGAATTTGCTCTCACCACCAATTTACAAAGCCATTTCACCCCCACTGTAGTATGAGAATATTTTAAGAACATGAGAATATTAAGAACATACTTGAAATGCTACAGTTTTATTGAATATAATAAGTTGTAGTACTGGCCAGGAGACTTTGTATTTTCATCTGATACAAGAGAGACATTGCCCAGAGCACCAATACTAATATATTGTGCAATGGTTAATTGTTCTCATACTTGGTTTTATTTGGATGTTTTTCTTTGTGTGAATGCTGCTGGGAAGAACCATGGTTCAGTGCTGCTTAGCAGTGTTTTCATTAGTCTCATGGGGGAGAGGTCATGCATCTTCAGTGAAAATGTTGAGTTTTCAGGCATGCAGAAGTTGGTATAGCAAAATGTTATCAGGAAAAAAAATCTCTTTTCTTTTCATGCATGTTCTTGCATATTTCTTTTTTCTTCCACATCAACTTTCTTGGCGTGAACAATATTTTATCTGTGAGAAAACATATTCACTTGGTCATCACAATTAAAATTTACAACTGACCCAAAAAAAGCACCATCAGAAAAGTAGGTCTTTCCCAACCTACCCTTCCAGCTCTTTGTAGAGGCTGGAGTACTACATGCAAACACCTTCCCTACCTTTTGACTCGTTCTACTTGATAATGGGGTGTCTGTTTTCTACTTTTATTTTCCAATTTCGTCTTGATTTAGTTAGCTGCACGCTGTTGTATGGATGATTTTCCTACTGTGAGCATTTTTTTTGTTCTTCACTTGTTCTTAACTAAACAAGAAGCATAAACATGTATAGATGTTAATTCTGTTCAGCATAGGTATTAATATAAGATTGTTTCTCTGCAAGTTTGATTGAGGCAGATTGCTGAACTATTTTCTACTAGAATTTTACGCTTGACCAAAATTGGTAATAGTTGCCATTATCACATGGGAATATATCTATAAAAATGTTGCTGTTTCCCCCAGGGAATCTAGCTGATTTTATAACCTCAAGAAATTAAATGAGGGGTTTGAGGCAGGGGGAAAGGTTCAAGTTTCAGAAGAGGTAGAGGATCTACATTTCATTATTGCCTCCAAAGGGAAGTTGTGTCATCAGTTTTGAAGTTAAATCATCCCTCACTCTTGAGCTCTCTTGATGAAAGTACAAGCCTCCAGTGGAGTCCCTTATTTCAATTAAAATTAATGTGTTGCTGTTGAATGTACTTAAAGAATAGTTCTTCTCCTAGCCCGTTGAGAAGCAAAATGTGCCTGAGGGAGATCTCAAACCCCAAGTTCCCAGTTAATTGAGTGACTCCAAATTAAGGTTCTTCCCAGAAGTGTTGAAACGCAATTGAGACATGGATGTTATCCCTCTCTCTTACCTCTTAGAGGGAAGAGCAGGTGTCCTCTAGCTGTCCTAAGTGCCATATGGTAATGGTTCTGCAAGGCTCAGGAGAATTAGAAATCACTGTAGTAGTTGTTGATGAGGTTTTTGTCCTTGAAGACATTGCCTGGTCACTGTGAAGGGGCATCAAAAATGCAGCAACAAGAGGAAGAACAGCCCTCTTTTAGCAACTGTATTTATTTTCCCTCGTCTTTGGACAGCATGTTATGAATCCTTCAAGGTTCACTTTCATTTGCCATGAATTAGCCTGTTTCTACAGCCTTTATTGCTTCCTGAGCACCAGACTTGAGTTTGGATCAAAATGGTTAATGCATGGCTATTGCAAAATGCTGCCCATTTTCTGGCATAATTGTTTTTTAAATTAGTGCTCCAACTTTCCGAGCCCTGGGATTATGTTGGGAACTAAACATGTATTCTGAAAAAACAAACTCTTGGTTGTGAAGAAAAGCTTGAAAAAAAAATCCCTGAAGGCTCTAAAACTACGATGTAAATCAAGAGTCTAAATGTTTTGTATTTTATTTATATCTTATTAAAAAAAAAAAAAAAAAAAAAAAAAAGACCTTAACGGCTTTCCCGAGCTTACATTTAATGCATGCCAGGTTTTCCTAAAATTGTTATTGCTTCTTCAGGCTTTTTTTTTTTTTCTGTCTCTTGATTTGTATTTTATATCTATGCAACAGTAAATACAGGTTTATCAATAAGATTAAAAATCATCAATGGAATTATTGTGGTATTAGAAGTAGTGATGGCTTGAAGTGCTGTTGTTAAAGTGTATCTCAAGTAACCAACTGAAATCTGGCACAGCGATGACCTTAAGAAAGCGTTGTCTTGTGTTTACACACGAGCTGATGTGGGGACGGAGTCCTGCAGTTTGTTGTGAGCTGCCTCGGAGAGCCAGTTCACATGTTAGCAATATGCTTCCAAGTTCTGGAAGTCTTTGTAGCTGCTTTCTCCTGCACAGACATCATAAAGTTAGCTGATCAATAACAAGCAGTGCTGCGAGGAATTTCGGACTCGCTTTGATATCTGTTTTACTCGCTGCATTCTTAGCTTCTCTAAAATACAAATGGTGTTGTGTGGCTACAGCTGGATGTGATGTTTCTGGAGGGAGCTGGAAGACGGAGCACATGGTGGGACCTGAGGCCACGGCCTCGTGCTGAGCATCAGGGTGGGGAATTACAGAACGGCTGAGGTGGGAAGGGACCTCTGGAGGTCACCTAATCCAACCCCCTTGCTCAGGTGGGGTCCCCTGGAGCGCATTACCCAGGATTGTGTCCAGAAGGCTTTTGACTATCTATAACATCACTCCTCCGCTCCCATACAGAGTGAGATCCTAAAGACAAAAATGCCAGAGAAGGACTTTATATGGGGATAAACTTGGGTTTTATGGGGTAGTGTAAAAAAATAAAGTATGGATTGAGTTTGTGCTTATGTCTTGTTTGCAAATATTGAGACTTGTTTCATCCATAGCTTAAATAGCATTTAGCCTGCTCCCCCCACAAAGCTAACAGGCATGTGGCATTCCATTATCATGGGGACAGTGACCATATGCAGAGGAGATGGCATGCCTCAGGGCTGTCTGTCAACCTCACCCCAGTCAGTGGATTCCCAAAAGCTGAAGTTCACAAGTGGTGGCTGGAGGTGAGGAGGCTGGGTGACCACACGTGGAGGTGGGCACCGACCAGGGCTTGCAGAGCACCACAGAGGAACACAGCTCCCTGACCCTGGGACATGCTATTCAAGTTCTTTTTGGTGGCAGTAAAGGCATGTAGACTTGCCTGATTTGAGAGAAAGATGGCTGGTGTGGAATATTTGAAAAATAGCCTCTTCTCTCGGCCATTTGAGAGTGCGTGAGCAGCTCGATGTGTTTGCTTTTAAGGCAGGCAGAAGGTAGGTCCTGTGAGATGGCTGCAGTACGCCCTGTGGAGTGAAAAGGTCTCCATTTTTTTATGATACTAGCAAGAAGCTTATGCATTAGAAACAACAGTGTTAAGTGTTGTTGACATTTACAGTGAAGGTCTCCACTCTTCCACATAAATAACAGATAAAAATGCTAGAATTCAGACTCGGGCTGGTTCTCACTGTGTGGTCACTGCCCGCCTAATTTTGAACTATTTACTTATAGTTTTTCCAAATGTCTGAAAATTTCAGGGTCAACCTGAAGTCAAGATGTACTCGAGTTCAGAGAAATCGTGCAGTCCTGAGATGCTTTTGAATCTTCTGATGTTATAAGGAGAACTGATAGAATGTGTCATGATAACTTGGGATTCTTAGATAAATTTAGTCAACTCCTCCTCTAGATAGGAGGAAAATGTGCAGAGGCTTACTGCTCTGTTTGTATAGTAATAGTGTGCGCATAGTGGTTGATAGACAAATGGGTTAAACAATCTCCCTTGCTCCCCAGTAACCTAAATTCTCCGTGACAAGAGAAAAAGTATAATAAACAGAAACTTCAACTGCAGAAAGCTGTCATAGATCCCTTGCCCTGGTGATGTGCTCGTTATTTAATAATGGGAGAAAAATGGGCCTTTGGTGACTGTGCCCTCCAAGGAGCTGCAGAGATGCAGCTTGTGCATCATCGACTTGATTGCAAGGGAGACAAAATGATTCCTATCCAGCTCAGTGCTGGTGGAAGACCCATCTTTACCCTCACTGCTTCTTAAGCTGTTTGGTGGGAAGTAAGGTGGACAAAGGGATGCTCGTATTTTGTCCTGTGACATTTAAACATCAATGTTTTCCTGTGGTCTGAAGAAAGGATTTAGTCTTCGTAATACCTGCCTTGAATCTTACAGTATGAACAGGAAGAACAGTGCACAGCAAGTGTTGCTGCTGTTGGCTTTCCTAAGCCTCCAAGCAGTTCCCAAAACTGTGGCCACTGAATGGCTGTTGGATGATCTGTGTCTGCTCCAGCCCCATTTTGTGCCCGCAGCGAGGGCAGGTGGCAAGTTCTGCCTGCTCGGAGCTGAGCTGCCACGCAGCCCTGCAGTCTCTGCACCGTGCTCTCCAGGGTTCGTGTTTCTAGGCGTGCGGTGCCAAGACATGTCTGCAGGGCTGGTTCGCTGGGGTTCTGCACCGAACAAAAGTAGCTGAAACTTTTCCAGATGGGAAATGGTTCGCAAAGAATGAGACCTGCCTGAATGGGGATGTGCCTGAGCTAATGAGTTCTGTTACACCTGAGCTGGCTGCGTGCCTGGGCCCTGGAAGCGAGAGGTGAGTGCACGCATACCTGTTGCTTGTAACAGGAAGGATTTTTATCTTTTGTAGTACTCAGAACATGTATACTCAAGCCCCTCCCGGCCCCTCCTCAGTGCACTGGTGTACGAGGCAGAGCACACCCACCACTGTCTGCTCTTCTCATTTGCCAGGCACGAGAGAAGTTGTGCCTGGGCTGGTGCTGTGTCTGCATCCATGCCTCACTTTATTCATAACCTGGGTGAACCACCTACCAAAAAAACCCCACAAGTTGGTTGTGTAGCTGTTGCTCTAATAAAACGATCTTTCTTTTGAGCATGGTTCCATTTAAAGCAATACACAATTGGTGCCCTTAAAGATAATAGTAAAATAGATTGAGAAAAACGGACAGTTATCGGAAATGAAACGTGCTCTTCCGAAACACTGTCCTTGGACTGCTCTGTTCAGATTCCTTTGGCTTTTGCTGTGTTCAGTGCAAATAGGTTACCGGTGCCAAATGCACATGCCCCCCTCAGCAGCAGTGCAGTGTCCAGCTTCTAGCAGAGTTCAGCTCAGGTGAAAAGATCTAGTGCTTCCCCCTTGCTTGGACCATTAGCTTTCCCTGCTAGTGCTTGTGGCTCCTGTACCTGACTTCCAGTGAGGATGTTGGAGTAGAGAAACCAGCACTGAGGGCACCTGTGCCCCTTCATTCCTGCCACACGTCAATATTTGGCAATGAAGGACTTTTCCTGAGCTTCAGGCAGCAGGTTTGAACGATAACGCTGTGATTTGTGCAACTTCCAAACCTCTCAGGTGCAACGTGTTAGATTGTGGGGGTTGCTGAAAAATTGTTTCCCATTTCACTATTCCTAAGCTTTGCTGAATATCCTATCTTGTTGTTTGTTTTGTTTGTGTTTTCTCTCTGGATGATGGGAATGGGGAGCATCCTAACCCCAACCGCTGCCATATCCAGTCCTAAAGTAGTCGTGTTTCATTCCTGAATGTTCGCTATGAAGGCATTACTAATTAGCTGGCAAGCTGTGAAAAACAGAATTGTTTGAGTGCATTAGTCAACTGTATCCCATGTGCTTTTTAATATAATGTAACGGATGGCCTCCAAGAAGTGCAGGGTGTTAATCTGTGGGTGGTAGAGCAAACCTGGCATAACAAAAGCTTGGTAGATGGGAGGCTGCAGCCCTTGACATGTGATCCTTTGATCTCTTTTTTCTGAGAGTATGGGAAAACAACCACAGAAACGTATACCATCCACTGAAGAGGCAGGCCAAGGAGAGGACTGTGGCATGGAGCCATTAGAGGTCACAGCAACCTACTGCTGTTGCTGAAGACATAGGGAAATAGCATTCCTGCTGGAGAGGGAGTCTGCTATCAACGTGTCAGAAAAAAAAATCTCCAAATGAAGGAAAAATTTAAAAAGCTACATTATTTTGTTAGCAAAATATGTTGCTTTTACTCTACAAATTGCTTTTTTTTTTTTTTTTTTCCCATAATCTACTCCAAAATAAGATCTTCTGAAAGTAATCTCAATTCCCAGCTTGCAACAGTTGGCAGGGGCTGTCAGTAATGCCATGTCAAAAAATCCCAAATTTGAAGTAACCATTAGTCATTTTCTGTTTATCACCTTTGTGCGTCTGCCTCATGTCTCGCTGGTTTGTTGTCAGGCTCAGTTATTTGGCAGGTGGGCTGCCTCAGACCTGTGTTTGTCCCACATCCTAACCCTGTGCTTTCTGCAGTGATGGAGCAAAGCCAGCACATAAGAACAGAAATCCCTGTTTGAAAGGGACAGCCCCTAACTGTGCCAAATGCCCAAAGTAGTGTCAGAAAAAAATATTAAAGTTCAGTGTAAATAATCATTTGATGTCAATCTTTTTAATGTTGCTGTGTCACTTTTAATCTTTTATGAAGAAATGACATTTGCTCTTTTGGACTGGTTGTTCCTAGGAACCTTTGAACCAGTTGACCAAGGCATTTAGGGAAAGGATGTGACAGATATCTATAATCTCCTGAGGAAAGTGGAAGGGACTGATTGTTCACAGTCTTTTCCAGTATAAATGAAGGTAGGAGTAGCCAGATTTATAATCAGGAAAGGGAAGTGACTGAGAGTCCATATGGATCCAGGAGGACTCTGAGCTCATAGGACAGAAATCACTGCAGGTTGCCAGATCCATAGGAGCTATACCTGATGTGCAGAACCCTGATTTGAAAATAGCTAAATTCTAGAGGATTATTTGAGAGAAGCACTATGTCTGTTTGCTTTGTTCTTGTGCTCTTAGGCAGCTGCTTAAGGCAGCAGTTAGAGCCAGGATTTGGGGACAGACAGACTGTCTGAACTAGTGCAGCCGTTCTGGAGTTCCTGGTACATCTGTAAACCCAGGCTAGCCAGAGCATTGCTGCTGCATGGACGGGACGTGATGGAGTTTGGATCTTTATGGGGGAGAGAGGTTGAAGAAACTTGGTATGAAGGACGAATCTAGAAGGGAGCAGACTCCACAGCTTCCAGAGTTTATAGATTTATTTATGTGTAATCATTGTGCTTCTGTAATTTAATACGTTTAATATGGGCATGTGTCTATGCTTGCATAACTAACACCATCTGGTTGCTGCAGTGTTCTCTGGGTATCAGTTTAGGCTTTGTGGCTCCATGGGCATTTCTTTAAGCAGCTGTGATGGTTTAATTGGATTCTGCCATGAAGAAAGCCAGACTGAGGAACTGAACTAAAAGTAACTAAGCAAAATAAAACTAAATAAAAAGTAAATACAAACACAAAAGCAAAATCTAACTAAACTAGAAGTATAAACTAAAAGTAACCCAGCAAAATAGAAAGCATTAATTTTAATGTGTTTCTGTTCCTGCATCCAGTTCACCACTCAGCTGTGTAAAAGCTTGCATGAAGCAAGCACTGGCAGTGGTATTGGCTTTTTCATGTCTGAAGTGTTTGTGGGACTGCAATCCCAGGGAAGTGGGTGTGAAACCACTGCCTTAAACTGGAATTTTTTTCCTTGCACCCTCTCTGTGCAAGTCTCTGGTGCACTCTGTCAGAATTTGGCACCTCATGTGTCTTTGCAGTCAGTGTGTGAAGGTCATTGTCCAAATGAAATAGGAATATGCGAGTTCAAGCGGTTATTCGTGATGAGAACCTTATTTCAGTCCCTCCAAGTAAGCGCTTCAGAAGCCTTACATCCCTTTGTTTTTCATTTCCGCTCGAAGTGAGTTCTTCCTAATGTCTTCTTCCTTTCTCCCCAGATAATCTGATCAAAGCCATCCTGTCAGCAACCAAAGATTACCGTCTAACTCCAGCTCTTGACAGGTAAGATGAGACCTTTCAGAGTAGGAGGAATTGAAGCAATTATTTTCCCTGTCCTAAATAAATGTTGCCAGAGATTGCCTGTGCCTTGGAGGTGGATCAGGAGCTGGAAAGAGTCCTCTTTCCAGTAAATCTGTAAACTCTGGAGGCCTTTAAGTCAAGCATAAGTGGAAAAAACAGCCTTTACCTTTTGACTATTTCCTAGTCTTTTGTTCCCTGTGGTATCACAGTACACTCTCTTGCCTATTTTTCAAATAAGTAAATAGCTGCTTTTCAATAAACACATTCTTTTTCAGCCTTTCTGACAAAGAAATAGGATCACAAGGACCTCTTAGCGGGAAAGAAGGGGCTGGCTTGTTTTAACAATGTTTCATGAATTCCTCACTCTTAAAGCAGGAATGTGTGATTGTGTTGTCCCAGCCTGTGCCAGGATGCGATAGCAATTCTCTTGGGTCCTGAGGTATTTGGACTGATGCCTTTGGAAGAAGCTCCTGTGATTCTTCAGTCCTATTTGTAGAGCTTGCTTCTGAGACTCATTGACATGTTAATGATCAGCTTCCCAATGATACTCCTCTAGTCTTTCCTATATTTGCTTTACTGTCGTTCCTATCCCTTGCCCTGCAGTTCTGGTTCAGTGCCACCTCCTGGACTGGAGGTGATTTCCTTGAGAAGTTGTCGGAGTTTTTCACTGGGACACGCTTTCTTTCACAAGTCCTCATAATACTCCTTTCCAAGCAGCTTCCTTGAACGCAGGCTAGCAACACAATTCCTGCTTTCTAAACACCTTGGTTTTATTTCCTGGCCCAGCATCCCCTCTGTCCACTTTTCCATGACGAAGTTCAGAAGCTTTTCCAGCCTTTCCATAACTCTCCACATCTCGCACGTTGATTGTAGAGCTTGCCAACTATGGTTAGAGTTGGGAGTTCATCTCTGTGTTGAAAGTTTATTCTTTTATTTTTATTTTTTGCAATCCATGTGCTAATTTAGGTTGCTTTGAAGTTTGTCTTCTCTCACAGCAATGCCGGATACACTTAGCCTTCAGAATATGGATTAATTTGGGAAATGATGTCCAGAAGGCAAAATCATTTTACAAATGACCTTTGAGATTTTACACACAATTGAGTCTCACCCATCTGGGATTTATCTCAGCCCTGGTTGGAGAGTTAAGATTTTAATCTGTTGAAAAATCTACAGATAGACACTTTCAAAAGTTTGCTCATGGGAAATAAGTGTTAATGACATGGAGGGCAGGTGAAATATTCGTGCAGTGAGAGTTAATGTAGTAGCGACTCTTGCTGCACACCTGTTTTTTGAGGGGTGGGATGTTGTTGTGTTTTTTGTTGTTATTGCTGTTGTGCTTTTTTTTTAAAGTCCTTTCTCAGGAGATTGTGAGATACAGCCACACTAGCACCAGCTGCTCACTTTTTTTTTGTTTTCTTTATAATGGCTTTGGTGTAGAGACAGGAGAGACTTAACACTTAGGTTTGCGTGCTTGTACATAGACTGGGGAAATACTGTTTCCTTTGGAACTTCTGTGGTAAACGCAGAGCAGTGGATATTGAATGTCTAGTATGCATTTCTTTTAGCAGCCCAGAAGCCAGGTGCAGGGAGATCAGTCTCTTCTGGGGCTGTGCAAACTGTGTATGCACACACATGCATGTTGGAACCCTGAGAACAGGGTGCTGCGATGCTCTACTGCAGTCAAGTAGGCGTTGTAGGAGAAGGCATAACGTATCTTCTGAGCTGATGGAAGCAGGTGGATTACTGCTAGCTGTGGTCATCTCTGGATGTTGTTTTCCCCATTCAGTGGGGCAAATGGGCCACTTCATGTGTCTGTATCTCTGGGCAGTAAGTGCTTTTTTCCTCAAATGAAGTGAATGCAATTTTCCTTGTCATTTCTTACCTGTTTCCTGAGTCAGCCTCTGATGGGGATGGCAGCTAGGTGAGATAGCACTCCTTTGTGTGCTCGATTCCAGCTGCTGTGTGCATGCTTTGGGATCAAATACCTCCTGTGGCATTTCCAAGTGAGCAAGTCTTATAAAGGAAGAGAGAAAAATTGAAGCTGGTGTGGGAGAAAGGGACAAGAAAGGCTTGGAAATTGCAAAGTGAGAACCTGAAGCAGTAGGTAGATGGAGTTGCAGCAAAGGGGCTTGGGTATGCTTCCCAGGGTGTTCTCTGGTGTGCTTATTGATGAATTACAGTGCTGGCAGCAAGGGGCCTGCACTATTTTGGATTCCAAAAGAGCTGATGGGGCAGGCTGTTGAGGGAAGGCTATCTACTTTCCGATCTTGGCTCAAGCTCCAAGCAGAGACAACAGTTCATTCATTCCAGTTCATTCCTGCCTTGGTTGAAGCGGTCAACTTCAGAGCTAACCAAAAGTTGAAGCACATTACTGAGGGCATTACCCAAATACCTCATGAACACTGACAGGCATGGGGCATCAACTGCCTCGCCAGGAACCCTGTTCCAGTCTTTGGCCACTTCCGCAGTAAAGACATTTTTCTCAGTACCTTGTCTGAAGGGAGATTTTAAAGTGAGCCTATTTTAAAGGTTTCTCTCCTAACCTAGATCGTTTCAGTGACCTCACTTACAGAGCTCTCCTCCCACTGAGCAGTGGCGCTGGCACAGCATTGGAGCAGCAGCATGAGAGGCAGAGGGCTAGGGCTGGGTGGGGAGGGTGAGCACTGCTCAGTCTATTGAAGCAAGCGTTCATGTAACCACACGCTGAACACAGCTTTCCCGGGGGAAGGGAGGGAGAGGCAGGGGAGGTGAGGTCAGAGCAGTGCGTGAGAGCATAGGAAGGAAAGAGGAGATTAGGGCTGTTTGGGGGGGGGGACCTACACCAAGCCTTCAGTCTCGTCCCCACCCAAGCTTCTCCATTTCTGAGCTCCTCCACAAAGCTACCCCTTGGAGATGTTACCTTTACTTACGTCCTAGAAGCCCTGGAAGTGAACTTGTTTGTTTAATTACCCCTGTGCCAAAAGGGCATCCTGATGCACCTTTCCTGACACAATGTACCGATGTGGTGCTGAAATGAGGCAAACTCAATCCTTCCGGGTATGCGTACACCTTTCATCATCCCAAAACAGCTTTGTCAACTCACTCCAACTAATCCCTCCATTGTGAACAGAGTCGTGTTAATAACTTGCAGCAGCTGGAGGGCACGCGAACAAATGCTACAGTTCAAGTCTGTAGCAGTGCAAGTGATGCTGTGCTTTCTTAGTCGTTCTTCGTGTCAGCTTTATTATGGCACGTTTTGTGTTGTACTGCTTCTGGGAACGTGTTCCTGTTCCAGGGCAGGAGGTAGGTAACGTTGCAGCTCTCTTTGTGAGGGTAGTTGCAACTCAGCACTGAGCTTTTCTGAAGAAGACTGGAGATCCAGGGGGCATCCTGTGGAATTAGTGTCCTCTTCTTTTGGTGCTGGCCTATCTTTGTCCCTAGCACAGGTGTTCACAGGCCTTGTCTTTGACACTTCTGGGTTATCTTGTCCTCTGGCTTTTCCAAGCCCATTTATACCCTTCTTGTTTTTGCTGTTTTAGTGGTTCCTCCAGTGGCCTACCCCTCATTCTGCAAATCAAGCTTGATTTCCAGTTGCCCAGCTCTTTTGCTAGCTGGCCTTCAACAAATTTTGGGTTTAAATTTCTGTGGTGACTGCCTATAAATTTCATAGGAATGACATAAATCCAAAAATCTAATTGACCATTTTGTATTGCCTCCAGATAGCGATGAAGGAAAACTGAGGGTTTACACTTATAACTAAATATTTACTAGCACAGCATATAAGCTAACAAGTGAGGAAGGAAGCTGGTAGAGCAGGAGAGGAAGTGTCTGTGTCCCCATCTCACATTGGTAGCACCAGTCTAAGGAGCAGCAGCCAGACCAAACCAGGACGTGCTATGCCTCCCTAAGCACCAGTTGCCCTAAAGACGTATTTTTTCTAATTACTCTGTTATATCTTTCCTCAAAGCTTTCAGTTCCAGACTTGCGTAATGGAAGGCTTTGTGGTTTTTTTCCCCTTACAAATCCCTAAAGGGTTTTGACAAGGAAGGAAGAGGAAGTAGCAATTGCTACAATGCATACACGTGTTTACAGTACCGTATTGTTCAAGAAGGTCTGCGTGAATTCTGGTTTTGGTGTAGATGAACTCAACCTCTAAGCATCTGTGTCAGAGGCTGCACATCTGGCTCCAGTTCCCAGCTTAGGGCTTTTGGGAAAGTCTGGCGTGGAAAGTCCGTGACCCTCCTTCATACCACCCTGGTAGCAAGCTGGAACCTGGGCCGTGTCGGACATTTCACTACTTGAGCTGTTCTGGAAAAGACATCCAGGGTTGACGTGATATGTACACAAACCCAAAGGTGTTTGCACACCATTTGGGGGAAACAATTGAGCTGGGAAACTGATGCTGCCCACACGGATGAAATTTGCCCGGAACCAGCAGTGTCTTTGTGGGTTTCCTGTGCTCAGGCACTGTCAGTGCTTGCTGTGAAGGGATTCAGCTACACTAGTACCAAGTGTTCAAGTTTCTGGTCAGGTTTGATGCCTGACACGTCCCATTTCTGGTCAGGTTTGGTTCCTGACACATCCCTGCCGAATGTTTCCTTTTTGCAGCGCCGTCAGGGTAGCCCTACAATCTTCTGTGCCCCACAGTGTGATTGCCAAAGCTGGTGAGACTGAGCCAGCTTACTTTTCTGCCTCTCTTGAGCCAAACAGTCCTGGTTGCCCAGACTTAACATTCATGCCCAATGTGCAGAACCTAGGCAAAGTCCAAGACTCGCCATACCTTCGTCACGTGCACCTGAGGAATGCCATCTGCACCCAACTTGTGCTTTCTGGGTGTGCAGCAGATACTTCTGGCATGGTGGTGACAGTATGTAAAGTACTTATCAAAAATATAAGAAAAAGACAGTAGAAGATCAAAGATGAGAGCTTAGTGTCAGAAAGAAATGAAAATTTGATCTGCAGATTTGAGGAGATTGATTTTTTTGGATGAAGAGAGAGTGATGGTATCCCATTTGACAGCAATGATGGAATGTTTTGTTTATTTTTATTAGAACTGTCAGGATGTTAAATAGCAATTATATCTTTTTAAATCAGTAAGCACTGGAGAGTAAAGAGTTAAGTAAGGAGGGTTTTTTGTTATTACCGTTTGCTTTTTAACCCTTCTTGGAATTTTGGCTAGAACAGCAAATGTGCCATTCATGGGGAAATATAGGAGATGAGTTGTTGGTTTTGTAAGTTGATTAACTCTTTTTTGCAGGAAAAACACTGGGAAATTTGATATGGGACAGAGCTAGGATGGCAGCATAATTTATGTAAGTTATCTTGGGTTTTATGAAAATAAAACCTTGTCATGTAGGTGGGATTTATTTTTTTAAGATAAAGTAGAAGCTTGATAAAATAGAAGCTTGATAAAGGTAACCTTTTAAAGATAGGCATTATTTATGTCTTAGTCCAGCATTTTGTTCTGATTCTATGCAACATCTTTGCAGATATAGCAGCTTCTTAGGAATGGAATATGAGACACAGCTTCAAAAAGCTACTGTCAGGGTTGAGAATTAATCCTTTAGTGACACTTCTGGTGTCAGCCTGCTGGCAGGTATTCTCAGTGACTAAGACTGATTTGCAGGAAATGTAAAATTGCACTAAAATTGCCAAAGACTGGGGCAGTAAGGAGTAGGAGGTTTGGATCAGTCTAGACCTCTGCTTCTTTAATGAGCCAACCCAAAAGTCAGACACCTCAGAAGGGACATCGCAGATCGCATTTACAAGGTGAGGATTATATTCTGCCAACCCATGGTTATAAAATGAGCACTGAGGTGATCTATGTAAAATATCTGTGTGAAAGGGACCCTGCTTTTGAGCAGCATTAGCTCCGCATGCTGGTGCTCCAGAGGCAGTGCTTCAGAGGTTTGGGGCGAAGTTGAAAAGGGTTCAGAGAGGTGCTGCAAATGTGACTCAAGATCTAGGAGAGCTGCCATCGCGTGAGACATGCGATGAACTCGATCCAGTTCGTACGGTCAACAGAAAGTTAAGAATGGGCTTTGATCGGTCTACAAGTACTGTGTGGGAACGGGGCCATCAAGAGAGGCCACTCGAACGGCTTTGGCTGGTGGAACTGGCTCTTCCCTCGTGCAGCAGCTCGTGCTCACCAGTCTGCCCCAGGACTGATGATCCACCTCGAGGCAGATGTTTACACGCAGTGGTTTGTCAGTGAGAGGGTCACGTGCGGATGTGGAAGGCACTGCTGACAGTAGATGGTGCTTTAATTTAGCAGAAAAGGGAAGAATGTGCTTAAGTGGTTTGAGGCTGAAACAAACACATCTGCATTCGAAATCGGTGAAAGCTCAAATCCTAACAGTAAGTGGGTAGAGCTGAGCGTCTGTAACTTGGAGCTTTCGGATGTCAGCACAGGATTTTGCATAAAAAACTAGGAGTCAGAAATGTCATGGCTCAGAGACAGATGGGGAGAGAAATCACAGTATTTCACCCAGTGCTCTGTTGTTTAGGAGGTCAAACTTTTTTATCATAATCATCCAAAATACGTATTTCCATCGGAAACTTCACCTGGCCAGAACCAAATAGCCTCTGTTGGTTTGCCTCCTGCAGCACCTTTCCCTTAAAGGTTTTGACAAAACCATTGCCATCGTTGCCACTCGAATGCCATTTGGGACTGACTCTTTCTCTTCCTTCCTTGCCCCAATATACTGCTGAAGCAGATCTTGCCTCTTCTTTGTCACTGGCACCAGAACTGTGTATTTTTTTCTTGTGCCATTATGTATAAAAGTCTTCCTGTATTGCTTGATTTAATTAACACAAACATCCATGCTTCTTTGGCCTTTAAGGATGCAGGCGTGTGTCTGCCTTGTTGTTGGAAGGTTTCCTTGTGGAAGGGCTGGGGACTCCAGTGCAGCTCTGTCTGGGCTTGGGAAGCTGTTCCGAGTGGTTTTTTGGGTGCTGCACTGTTAACTGCACGCGCATGTCTGGCTGATGGCTCTGTCAGCAGGGTAACCCTCGGTGATTTAGCTGATTCTTTCAAGTGTGCTCCAGCCCTGCTCTGCAGAGATGGACCCCACATAAGCAGAGCTTTCCCCACGCTGGCTCCTCAGGCTGAGCGCAGCACAGAAGAGCCCGGGCAGCTGTGCCTGGGACTGAGCAGGCCGCCTAGCCCAGAGATCTGCTCCAAGCGGCTGATTGCCTTGGACCCTTTCCGAAGAAGGCTCTGCAGACACGTATTCCTGCAGCGAACTACCAGAGCTGGGGGCACGCTGCCAGAAGAGCCAGCTGCGTTTGGGATTAGATGGCTGGAAAGAAGTCCTCTCCCCGTCTTCGAAACAAAATCACTTTTTAACATCTGCTGTAAAGAGTTCTCGTGACTCATGGCTCCACGAGAAGCCATTCTCTTCCTTTTCTTTTCTGTTTCTCTGATAATTAAGGTTATTTTCCTTCCTAGTCCTCACCCGTTGTGTCTATGTATGTGTTTCCTCCTGGGGGCGGGGTAGGGTCCTTTTTCTGTCCATGTAGTGTTTTTCCATCTCTTGAAGTCTCATGAGAACAGCAGCAATTTTGCGCTCAGCAAGGTGAGCACCCCCCAGATAACCTGACAAGGTCTGCCTACACGCTGAAAATTGCTCGGAGAGAGGATTTCCTTACTGAGCCCTTGCCTTATTGCTATTTCAGTGATAAATGAGTAATGAAGAGGTTTAACTAAACAGGTGGGTTTGATTCAAGCCCATCATTACAGGGGATGTGGGGGGAGAAGACTTGCTTGTCCTGACAGCCCGTCTCACCAGGCCACACATGGAGTGAGGTGTTGAAAGCAGTTTATCATAGGCGATGCCTGGGCATGATGAGGTGAGCTGGGGATCCGAGTGTTTCTCTGTCCTCCCCTTGATTCTTAATATTCCCAAAGGTTTCTTGGGTTCTTGGGTGGATGCAAACAGAAAGTCATGTTACAAAAATCACCTCTTTCCTGTGTTTTCTCCACAGTCTCAGCTGCCGACGATGTATTATTGTGGGAAATGGTGGAGTACTTGCCAATAAGTCGTTGGGGTCAAAAATTGACGACTACGATGTTGTTGTCAGGTGAGTCTTTGGCATCACAGTTTTCTTGTCATTTATTCAGTTTCAGTGTCAGTTGGCATGCTCTGCAGGCAAAGGCTAAACATACACTAGTGAAGATATCCATTAGTATGGAAGCATTAACCAATGTGGAGGAAAAACATCAAGAATATATAAATGTTTAAGTTACAAATGGTGATCCCATCAAAGGGTAAGGGCACTCCTCAAGCATTTCATGTTCCACAGCTGTTTGGGAATGTGCTCTCTCCTACAATTCAACTTGAACCTTCTTTTTTGAGCTGCTTTTTTAAAAGCTGCTTCTTCTATAATGCCCTTAGGTGGTGAATCAGTAAAATGTACTGTTATATCTGTTCACAAGTACACCCCCTTGGTAGTCTAGGGAAGAATTATTTGTCATATATATATAGTGTTCCCCAGGATCCACATTTTAGAGGTAGGAAGGAAAGAACTACAAACTGTGCAGCATAGGGTCTCAGGAAGCAGTAAACCTCCATGAGTGAGGACCCCATAATGATTAAACAGCAGTAGGTGTGCCCTAGAAGCTGTGAATATTTCAATTGTTTCACTGTGGATGATGGTGTTGAATAAGGGAGCAGGAGCAGAATGGCTCCGAGTGGAAAGGACCACAGTCGAAGTTAGGACTCTTTGCTTTTGCTGAGGACCTGGATCATCGCCATCTCAGAATGCTTGAAAAACGTGCTGATATGGGAAATCATAGGTCTGGTCATAACTCTTAGCAATAAATCTGTCAAGTCAGGGAGGTGTTCTGGGTGACTGGAGATTAACAAATATAATACCTGTGCTAATGGAGAGTGAGTGTGTGTAGGAGGGAGGAGGACATGCTCTGGGGAACTAAACCTATTTGTCTGACTTGGAAAAATGCATGGTTTTGTAGCAGGTTCTGAAGTGTGAGTAACAAAATATTATGATGGTAAATAGGAGAAGTGGGATAAACCACAGTGTAGATTTGTAAAAATTGCTTTAACAGAGTCTAAGCTACTGTTTTTTTTCTTCATAACATAACTGGTTTCATATCAAAGAGAGTGTAACCAATCTCACCTCTCTGAACTGTAGTCAACCATGAGATGTGGTGGCAAATGGCAAATTCTTAGATAATTTTGAACAAAGAAAATGATTACTAAAAGAATTTAAGGTACAGAGAAGATATTTAGCATGGTCTCTTTTCTCTCTTGTGTGCTAGTAATGGGCACACAAGAAAAGAACAGAACATACATAGAATAACAACTACCCTCTTGACTCCGGACAAAGACCAAGAAGATCCTTTTCAGTCCTTTGGTCCTGTGAGCTGTTCCCTGCTGCCCCGGTATTGCTCTGGACACAGGGATGATTGCTCAGAACAGGATGAAACTTTCACAGCCCTTCTCCCAGTTCATCACACTATCAGTTGCTAGCGAAGAGCTTGTACTGCTTGTCATAGTCTGGTGGCTTGCAATTATCTCAGCTGCTGTTATTAAAATTCAGTTACAGCCTCTTTTTGGGGCAGGCTGTTCACAAAGTAGCAAGAGAACAGTTTCAATCCATCTGTGTTAGGCCACCCACTAAAATTTACATCAGAAGGTTTACTATTTAATTTCCAAATGAAAAGTTCAACTCTTTCTCCCCACATCCATAAATCCAAGTCAGTTTGCAAGCTGAGAGGATAAGAGGGCAGCTAAGCACCTGTGCTGGCTGCAGGTTGGATAAAGGAGAGAAAAGTCAACTGCAAAGGTTAAATGAAGCCAGGTGGCTGGATGTGGGACAAGAGGAGGTGAGAGCAGACTACTTCTTAACTGCATCCACTTGCTTCCTTTTTCTTCCTGTGGAAGCTTGGGAAGTCCTTTGTGTATAGCATCCTTTTTTTTGGGGTTGCAAAGCTCCTTGTAAGGGTCAGATTTGGGACTTCAGATATGAGTTTTAAGGGAAAAAATGAAGCATCTTTGTAGACAAAGAAATGATCCAGCAGGATAAGGAGCTTTTTTTTTTAGGCATCATGTCTTACTGTGTGAGGGCCATTAATTGCAGCAAGAAATCTTTTATCTTGTGATAAAGAAAGTCAGATTAGCTTTGACAGTTCTAAAACCGTGTGGAGTGAGTTTGTTGCTGGTTTTTCTTTAACTGGGTGTTCCCAGATTTCAGTGCAGATGTTATTCCCGGCTGTCACACTGTTTACCTGGCAGGAGCTTCTTGCAGCAGTTATCAGTGCTCTAACATGTAAAAATGCCTCTTTAGAATAGATTGCGGAGGGGAAGACAGGTGTATATCAGCAACTCCAGACTGAGATAGGGGGTTCGCCTATGGAGAAAACTGTGTCCATGGGTTGTGAGGAGGTCTGGCTTCCTAGAAGTTGTACAAGATGTAACTGAGTTCATAGCTAGTGGCGTGCCCTACCTGAGAGGAAGCTCAAGCTGCCTAACGTGTACCTTGGTGCGTGCAGGTTGCAGCTGCCAGAACTCTCCCTGCTCGATTGCCCGCACTGCCCCAGGGGTGCAGGCTGCTGGTGCTGGCTCATTAGCAGGACCCCAGTGCTATGACTCCATCAGCAGCTCGCGTTCTGGCCCTTTGCTGGAGAGTGGAGTTCATTTTACTTGGGGGAAATGGTTTGTTTTGTTTCCTGTCTAGATACGAAGTAGGGGTCCCAGGTTTGGGGAGCTTTAGCAAGGTAAGCAGCGAAACGGCTCACCCAGCAGCTGGGAGCAGGGAGACCCCTGCCAAAGAGCTGCACGTTGATCTGAAAGGACCACAGACACTAACCATCCCCTCATGTTCCAGAAGACAGATGAAAATATGCCTAACAAGCTTTCTTTATGTTATGCTTAACTATTTATCTGTTGCCTTTAGGGCCGTTTGCTCTTACAGTATGAAAGGTCATCCAGCCCACACACGGTGCCTTGAAGGTTAAATTATGTTCGTAGTAAAGGTGACTGATGTGTGAACGCTCAGTCAGCCTGAGAAGAAAAGACAAGGGATCAGGCTGGCCGGGAGCACTGTTTTTGTATGAGTGAGGGGGATATAAGCCCTGAAAAAAGGCTTCATCTCCTGTTTAAATTGTGCTGGTGCTGATTCTTAAGGTGCTTTCCATTTAATATTTTATTACCAGTGTTAAAGTATTTTTACTAAACGTATACAGGAATTCATTCTCCTTAATTCTGAATAGAATTTCAGATTCTATAGAGGGATTTTCTTCTACTGAAAGGTTTCCCACCTAAAATGCTTACCCGGGCTGAAAAAGACAAATCCAGATCCTCGTTAACATTCCTACATAAGAAAATTTGCAGTCCATAAGCACTTTCCAGTGTATTGAACTACCGCAAGTCAAGAAGGCTGCAATAATTCAAGCAGGCAATGCTGTTCCATCAGGGGCTGCTGTTTGATGTCAGCAGGATTTGTATTCCAAGTTATTTGAAATTTCCTCAGCTTTGTGTTTCTGGTATTGAATAGTCTGTCCTACGTACACAGAGAAGTTCTGAATAATGTCACGAAAGTCATCATCGCTGTTAACACCAGAGCAGCCTGCTTTCTGAAGGGGAAAAAAAAACTTCCTGAGGGGAGTTTTAACAAAAGCACGTCTAAACACACAGCGTTCCCTCCAAATGCACTTCCACAGCAGTGTCTCCTCTGCGTTGGTGGGACGGCAGTGCTGCTGAGCCTTGTCCCAGCACAAGGTCCAACCTCTTCTGTGCTGGCACTGCAGGGCAGCTCACCTCCTCGATGGGTCAGTCTGGGGAACTAGACCAGGTGCAGACTGTTCCTTTTTATTTATTCCTTTTCTTTTTTCTCCAAAACACATTAGCTGTCTTAGTTCCCCAAACAGTCTCACTGCAGGTAGGATGAGCAGTGCAAGCTCTGGACTGGTGTGGGAGCAAGAGACCAGTTTCAGACTGCTTAAACTGCCATGGAACTGCATCCTCTGTTCCAGTACAGTCTTGCTTCTGCAAGATATCCCAGGAGTGACTGAACACTAAAATATTAATGGTTAGTTTGTAAGTCTAAATTTGTAAGGACAATATTTTTCTTTTTTTTTTTTCCCCAAAGCTTCCAACTCAATTTAAATCACAAGGGTGAAGTGCAGAAGTTGCTTGCATTATATTAAATCAAGTAATTTAAATAGCTTTTAATTAAACTGTTGCCACTTGGAATAAAGCTTTGTAAATGTTTACAATGAAGAATTGCAAGGGTTATGTTTGCTGCCATAGCAGCTGTGTACGGAGAGACCGGGGCTGGCGGCGATGCTGCATCATTGTGCGTGAGTGTAAATGGGAACCCATGACAGCGTTTTCTCTGGTTGCCCTACAGGCTGAACTCCGCTCCGGTGAAGGGCTTTGAAAAAGATGTGGGTGGCAAGACGACTCTCCGGATCACATATCCTGAAGGTGCAATCCAGAAAATGGAACAGTATGAGAAGGATTCCCTGTTTGTTCTGGCAGGATTCAAATGGCAAGATTTCAAGTGGCTGAAGTACATTGTTTACAAGGAGAAAGTGGTAAGAGCACTGTTAGCTGGCATTGTGAAGGTCACCTAATTAGAATTGGTGTACAGACGTGATACCACAGGCATATTTGCCACGTTTTGGTCTGAGGAGAGTTCCTTTGTGTGCCCTGCTGCATTTAAGTGAAGGCTTTTTTTTACGTCCATGGACTTCAGTTTTAATTAAATATGTTTTACAAATACATCTGCTCCCTGTAACCTGACCTTGCATCACAGATGAGGCTTTCTATTGAAGAATATGTAGCATGTGCTGTGAATAGTGAATGTAACTTTCGTTTTAAAGAGTACATGAAAGGACCGGATTTTGCATGGTTTTTTTGGACTCATAGGGTTTAAGAGCAGAGGAAGGAAAAGAACAATGATAAGAGAAGGAAATGGGTGTTTGGGGGTAAAGATGCAATGACTTTGGATAGGAGGAAGAGACAGCAACAGTACAATTTGTTGAAAAGTCCACCACAGACTTAATGTAACCTCCTGAATAGCACAAGTCATTATACGTTCCTCAGTTATTGCTGTACTGAGATTCATAATTTGGGTTTGGCTAAAGTATCACCTGGAAGAACAATAACAAATCTAATTTAAGATGACTGAAATGGTTAAGATACTGTTTCCCCATGTAAGTATTTTGTCCCAGTCAGTTGTATTAGTGCTCTTCTTTAGTACCGTGGACCTGTTACAGGGTTGTTTTCTGTAATTCACCCACCCTAACTGGAATCAGGTTGTGATGACTGACTTCTTGTTCAGTGGATGGTTTGTCTGTACCTGTTGCCATGAAGATTAGAATAAATGACCTCCATTTAGCTATGATCCTTGTTTTACAAATCATATATTTCTGTTTTCAGATGTTCTTTCATGATTTTTCAACAAATAATGAGACAAATGGATCAGTATTTGGAGGGTGGTATGTTAGCTTATGTGTTGGGGACAAAAAGAGGAGGTTGGTAGTTTATATGCAGAATTAAAACAGTCTGGGAATATAATTGTATACAGCTGTGATACAGACGGCCTCAGGACTTCTACCTCACTTGTGTCTCACACTGGCACCAACTTGCATTTATTTTTCTGTTACAGGGCAGTTGTTGTTACCTGTTAGCCTCTGGACATGCACAAGTGGCCTTTGGTAATGTGAATAATTGAATCAGAAGGTTTCTTTGTGGTTTCTGTCCTGCTTCTGTTCCTCATTCTAGGCAAAGGAAGGGCCTGCATTTAATATCCTGATGGTATCAGTGCCCTGCTACCTGAATGTCATTGTGGGAACTCGTAGCCTTTAGCTTGAAGTTCAAAGGACAGATTGGTTTGCTTCAAAACAAATTGAATTTCCACCTGATGTTTGCAGTCAAGCAGCATTGGCTGTAATGTGGCGTCCCCTGGTCCCGTAAAGATATGGTGAGCAGTTTGTTAAAACTTGGTAGAAGTCTGGGAAGAGCGATTGCAGTCATCGTAACTGAATGCTTCAGTGCCCAGCTTGGCAGAGAGCAGGAAGAACTTGAGCTTCTCACATTGCAGGTTATTTGAATGCTCTTGTGGTTGGCTCCTTATCCTTCATTTCTTTGGAATAAACACTACTTTTTTTTCAGCTCTTTTAGGTGATGTTTTCCAGATCTCTTAATTTCTGTTGCTCTTTTGAAAGCTCGCAGTTGATTCATATTTTTCTTAAAGAGCACTGTCACAAATGTAGAGAGAACATGAAATAGAGAGGAGCAAACCACTGGCCTTGCAGTCCTCACACTTCATACATCCGCTGTTGTGTCTGCCTTTGCTACGGTGGCATGGGACTGCAGGTGAGCGTCCAGCTTGTGGCTCACTCTGCCTCCAGGTCTCTCTCTGCAGAGCTCTCCCATATACCTGCCATTCTTTCCAAATTCATGCCCTCTGCATTTTAATAAACATACTTTTTTACTCCATCATCCAGGTTGATAATGAAAGCACTAAACAGAATCGGTTCATAGGAAGACCCCAATGTAATATGTCCTTCATTTCTACAATGAGCCTACTGAGAATTCCTCCTGGTTAGGGTTTTTTTTGGCCACTTTAGAACTCATATCACAGTAGTGTCATTAATAATGCTCTTTGGCGTGTTTGTGAAAGTAATATGTCAGAAGCTTTACTGAATTCCAGACCATGTCTTGCTTCTTCCTATGTTTTTCATGTAGGAAAAGAAAGGAAATCTGTTTTTCCTGTAGAAAATACTACATTTTAGTAATGATATGCTCTTGACAAATCCACCTGGATTAGTACTTATCTTCAGTGGTTTTTTATCTTTATTTTCTATAATTAATTTTCCTATTCTGAGAATTTATATCATAAATCAAGTCTCTTCACTTTTTTGCCTTCCTAGGAACTACTTTTGTCCAATTTTCAATCCTTTGACACCCTACCTGTTCCACATAAGTTCCCAAAGGGAATCATCACTGGTTTTGCGGCTGCTGAACCAGTTCACTGAATATTTTAGGATGAGGTCCAGGTGACTGGAAAACATCTGTCTTGTCCTCTCTAATCTGATCTCTCCCTATTTGAGGCTGAGATCTTGTTGTCGCTGGCTGTAGCTGCAAGCAGGTGGCTAGCACAGCTGCTTTTTCGAATGGAGACTGATGCACAGAGTGCTGTCTCTTAGCTCGAAGAACTGGCCCGATGGAGAACCACCAGTGCTACGGGAATACGGCGTAGGCGTCTGTTTGTTCTGGTAGTGAGTGCTAGTATTTTTATCAGTGTGTGGTAAGCTCAAAATGACAAATGCCTGCCCAGTGCTCTCTGTGGAAAGTTTCTGGTTCTCTCTCTTCTGTTTGTCTGGAGAAAAGGGGCATTTTTCCTTTGCTGAGATGCTTAATTTGATCTAGAAGCTCCGTACTCCAGTGTTGCTTTTTGCTTGTCTGAGATTAGGCCTGTCCCTCTGCTAGACTTCAGCCCCGCTGCAAACGAGTGGTTTCAGCCAGGAGTCCGACCTCAGGACAGAGATAAGGGAAATTAAAGCATCCTGCTGAAGAACGTGACTGCTGTGGGAATGGACACAGTCCTTCAAAAAATGGGTCAGATTCTGACCTCTGTTTTCTTTGCCCCTGAATTCTGATGGCAACTGCATGTTTCCATGGTAGAGTCGTGGGTGGGATTTGAGACTTTCTGATTTTCTTCAGACGTTGTCAGACCTGGAGCTGCTTGGACCTGCATGACCGGAGGTTCTGGGCCAGGCACTGGGATCCTTGCTTAGTCCTCTTTCAAGTAAGTGAAATCAAAGGGAGTTTATCCGAGAGGGAGTAAATGAAAGACGAGTGGCTATTTATTACCAGGGTCAGTGGTCAGATAAGCTGATTCTCCCTGCAGCTGAGAGGGATTTGCTCTGTGTTATGTTAGTCTTTTGGCAACACTTGCACGCTGAGAAAGGGATAAGTGCTTTACTCTGTAGAGAGGAGGATTTTCATGAGATGTCTTAAGGAAAGAAACAGCGTGATGCAGAAACAACAGCAGAACAGTAAGGTAGAGGATTTGATGCCTTACATTCAGTAAGATGAAAACCTTTCAGAGACTGGCATGATGCGCCAGTGTCCTGTCTGTATTTAGTGTACACTGTGTACAGGAAGAGAAGCACTGGAATATAGACCAAAGAAAGAGGAAAAGCTCAGCCACTTTTTATTTCTCACTAAAATGTATGGAAGCTGGGGAGGGGAGGGGGGGAAGTAGAAAGAAAAAGAAACCTTGAGAAAATGTTAATATAAATAAAAACGGACAGGCTTGGCTAAATGATTGTACTGTGTCATCAGCAGAGCAAAGGTAACTTGCATCAGAGTTCTGGGTGAGCTGGCGCTCAGAATTGCAAGGCTGTAGCAAGTTAGGGCAGTACTGCATCACTGGAGAGTATAGACCTGTACATTACTAGGGGAAAGGTGGGTGAATCTGGGCAAGTTAAACCCTGGTAATCTGATTTCAATCCTTTGACAAGCATTAAACTCAAGGAGCAAATCATTGCACGTGTTGCAGGTAAATGGGGAGAAAAGGGTGTGGGATGGAGAAAGGTGACGTGTAGCAGAGGGGGGAGGATTGCACCACTCTAACCCAGTATTTAGATGGACAAGGGGAAAGGAACTGGATTGGAGCCCCAGACTTATTGCAGAAAGGTCACGGATGTGAGTTGTTCGTGCATCTTTGGTGGCTGGCCTGGCAGTGCTGACTTGCAGTCGTTGCTGCAAGAGGCTGCTGGCAGTGCCAGGCACCCCTGCTCGGATCAAACAGCTTCTGGTAGCGCATCCCCAGCGGTGGTTACTTATGGACACTCACTCTCAACGGTTGTGCTCTGTCCTGGGCTGTTTATTGTACCAAGAGCCATTACCCACCCATCTCGTGATCCACCTTGCTCCTTCCCACAGCTGTACCGTCTTGCATCACCTGGGTTTTGTCTGTCACAGGAGCTCTTCCTGGACATCTAAAGTAACAGGGGAATTACGGAGTGGGTTTTTTCTGCTGTATATTTCCCTTCTCCATTCTCCTGGGGAAGGATTAAAATAATAGTCAAAAGCTGAAAGTTTCTTCACCGCGTTCCGGGTAGTTGCTTTTGAAACAGAAGAATTTACAAGCAGCAATTATGCAAACCAGCCATCACAAGCTGGCACTGAGGCTGATTCCAGGGTGGTTTTTTTTGCCTATCATTAGTGAATCAGAAGGAACTCTCTTGTTTGCATAGGGCTCAGTTCCCTGAACATCTGGCACATGGCAGCAATGCAGCCAAGTGAGGGCAAAGGTTTCACTAGAAATTGGCAGCTCGCATGCTTCCTTCTCGTGCGGTAATGAGCCCGCGGACACTTCCAGCAGGGATCTCTGCAGCCGCTGCCAGAAGGAGTCACTTGTGCAGTAAGCGCCCGCGGCACCTCGAGGCTCTCTTTGATAGTGAAAGTCATAGGAGCGAGTGAGCACCTGCCTGCCAGCGAGGCCAGGCGCGGCTGTCTGTCTGTCCCTTGCAGGGGCATGCCTCTGACAGCTCGCACGATGCCATCTGCAAAGCAGCCGTCCTCCAGTGCTGCTGAGACTCCAGCAATGGGCAGGAGATAACCCCTCTTTCCTCATCCCAGCACGTGCCTGTCACTCTTGCAGAAGTGGTGGCAGTGAAGATTTATTTATTGTTAACCTTTTGTTTGGAGCTACCTTTCTGCTTTAAGTCAGCAGGTTGCTTCCAGTCCTGCTGCAGTGCTACGCCACCTTCCCTCCTCGATCAGCCTGCCTGTGCTGGAGCCAAGGCCTGACCGCTGCCAGAGCTCTCGCCGTCTGCTCAGCCTTTATTTAGAGATTCCCTTCTTCCATTCATGGCCTTGTCACGATTCCCTCAATGGCCTTGTCACGCTATGTGTTTGCCAGGGCAGTCGGCAAACGTCACGGCCTCGTAGTACGCTGGGGATTCCTTGGAATCCGAAATAGCCTTGCAAGGGGGCTGCTCTGCATCCCTGAACATTTGAGGAGCCAGGATGCTACCCCAAACAGCTAGAGGACAACAGAGAGGCTGTGAGTCTCTTCTTGCTGTCCAACCCAAGTAAAACCTCAGCCACATGCACATATTTCCAGTGAGTTTAGAGCTTCAGCCCAGCCCCTGAGCAGGTGGTTTCTCTGGGTCCAGCTGAGGAGGCAGAACCTGCTCTTTCTGACCCTGTCACTTGCCCATGGTGACAAATGGAGTGGCCACTTACAGTTTCACTCCGAAGTCTGCTTCTAGACTGCAAATATTTTCTTTCTCTTGCCTCCTCCCAAACAGTTGTTTTAAAATATTTTGTTTTGCATCGCCTTAATGCATTATGGACGTGAAGTTTGGTTACAGAGTTATGCTGCCTGATCCTGTATAAGCATGGCCTTGTGTCCTCCTGCCCTCTTTGGCCTCTGGTGGAAGGGGACAGAAGCTGCGTTTGCTGCTCCATCATTAATAAGAGTAAGCTTTTGATTTGGGAAGCCATCTTAAGGATTGTCCTATTCTATGAATTTGACTTTTTCTCTAAATAGCCATTATTAATAATCCCCCAGAAGTATAACGTAGGAAGGCATGGCTGGTGAGTAAGGCAGCCAACATGCATAAAGGACGTGATGAGGCTTGTGCCAGGGGAGAGGCGAGAAAGCCTCTTTATTGTCCTGTGGTCCAAGCACACAGTGCAAAAGACCACTGCCACTCAGAGGATGGGGGAATTTAGGAGCAGCTGATAGCAGACACACCTTACCTCATCGTCAGGATGGGTCAGTGCCTGGGTTGGGGCAGCTGAACCATTACTAAATGCTGAAGCAAAGAATTAAGCGAATAAAGCTAGAAGCAGGCTCTTCTGGCTCCTACGAAGTCTATGGCTGAGGAAAAAGTGGGAGAGTCTGCGTGATTTCTTCTGTGGAAAATATTCTGTGTAAAATATTTATATTTTATTATTTTTTTTCATTTTACATTTTGTTCTCTTTCTTGTTAGCCTGTGCTGCTTGAGGGGTTGTGCCCCCACGGTCAGGACCCAGTGCAGTGCTAGGAATGGCCCAAGGGAACCAAGGGAGACTTGCACATTTAAAAATAAATCCCTTGCTATGACAAAGGAGTCGAGTGGTTTCCAGAAGACGTAAGGTGAACACTGGTGCCATGTTAGAGAAGGTGAGCCAATTTTTTTCCAGTCTTGGTGAGAAGAGAGTCTGGAAAATATGTGGGTACGCTATAAAAAAATCTTGCCCCTGCTGACCAGAAGAGGGAGAAGATCTTGGTTCTGTACCGTGTAGCTTTCAGGTAGCGCCGTGGTGACAACCATGCAGGAACCTCAGCAGACAAATGACCCAGTTTGCAACATGGGCCTTGGGGGAGACTTCCTGGCCAGATTCCCAGAGGAAGGTTGTTGGTATGGAAAGTGCAGGCTGGAGCTTGCCCTTCATACATACCTGCATGCAACGGCGTAATAAGATTAGGCAGGTCACTGCATAGCTGAGAGCTGTTCCCACCCAGGCATACATGTACTTAGGGTGGCTGTAGGTACACCATCAGCCATCAGCTGGTGACAGGGGCTGCTCTGATGCCATTGCAGTGTGCCTGCACGGCACTCGATACCATCTGGTGGATGAATGCTGCACAATAAGTTGTCCACCTGGATTTGATGGCCGTCACATCCCCAAGTCTGTAGCAATGTTCACCTAAGCTTCTGAGGCAGATGAAGAAAACTGAAAAATATCCATAAGTACATTATTGTCAGGGTGAACAAATTCCAGGTATCAGGCCTTTGAGAAGAGTCTGTATTTGCAGGAGTAACGTCATAGATGACTCCAATTTTAGACAGATGTTCCTTAAAACTTCAAACTAAGATTCAGTTGGTATGCCTGCCCTTCCAGTCATTTCCACAGTATACATAGCTTTTGTCCTTTTTTCTCCCTTGCTTTGCTTGCCATTAACAAAATTCAGTTTTCCTTGCTCTATTCTTCCCACTAGAAGAAGCATTTATTCATGCTAGGCTTCAGTAGTCCTTAAAGAACCTTTATCCCATATCTGCCAAGACAGCATCATCTTCGTTTCTGGCTCAATAATCCTAGCTGTGACATGAATACTCTTCTCTAGTTCCTCTTCCTTCACATCATTCTTAAATGAAGAGACCAAAGCAGAATTACTGCCTGAAAAGGCTGAATCATAGCCCTACTAGGCATCCTTTCTGGGATTGCCTCACCATCCTGCTTTATCCTTAGACAACTTCTTCCTAAAATTGTCATCTTCTAATTAATCTCTTCTGATGTCTGCTGCCATCCAGCTGATAGTTGCCTTTTCTGAGCATTTGACACTCCTACCTTCTCCATCCATCCATGACTCAGACAAAGTTTAAAAAAAAAAAATGGAGAATTTAAAGAGTTTCTTTTTTTTCCCCATTTCCTTCTTTTGAAAAGCTAATGTGAGCAAGGGCCAAGTGAAGAGCTAATGCAGCTGTCTTGAAAAAGCATCAAGAGGGTGCTCATGTTGCACTCTCCCTCTTTGGCAGGCACTGGCTGTATTTAGACATCGACATTATGCAAATCCGAGTAGGTGCATTTCAAGGTCATAGTGCATGTAAACTCGGGTTAGACTGGTAGCTGCCACGATCAAACACAGACTCGGAGTATCTAAAGCGATCCAAAGGATTTCATCCCAAATCTGGGGCTGGTTCTAATGAAAGACACATAAACATAAACAGCAGAGCTTACAAAATCACCCGCTCACCTGTGATTTATGTCCTCCTCCCTCTTGCACCACAACTCTCTCAGGTTTCCTCCACCTCATAAATACCCCCTGCCTTCCGTTTCATCCCTGACTACTGCGTGCTTCCCTGCTGGCCAAGACATGCATGTTCACTGGGCCATACGTATGTGATCGGGCACCTGGCAGATGTGATGAGCAGCTAAGTGCTGAGTTCACACGGCCTCCCATGCAGCTGCATGGGGTCTCTTCACCCCACCGTGCATGACTTTACCACCAGTGCAGCCCCTGCTTGCTGAGGATCTCGCGCTGCCCACGTGTGCAGCAGATGTTCAGCCGTACCAGAGCAGAGCTTTGTGAATCCAGCACATGGAAAAAGTCAGAGAACATCGACAACAGCGAAATGGAGACGTCGCCCAGAGGGGTATCAGCCGTTCGTGCAAGTGTTAGTGGAATAAAGATGTTCTGTGTTAACACTTGAGGAAAGAACTACAAGAATCATTTGAAGTCTGCAAAGCCTCCCTTAGCCTAAGAGATTTGGGTTCCATTTATTTAGTTTATACATGAGATTTTGGGGAGATTTACTTCTAGTCTCTCTGTATCTACAAAAGAAGAAACTTTTTTTTTTCCTCAAAAGACTCTTTAATTTAGTTGGAATAAGAATATCTGAAGTGAGGCAAACAACCAAAAAAGGCAGCACATTTGTATCAGTATAATTACTTGTGCTACATCTGCCCTACAGGCTTGATGAATTTGCTGCTATTTGAAGTCTTAAAATTGAGACTGGATGTCTTGGTAAAGTCCTGCTCGACTTGTGGGAGAGTGAAGGACTGGTAGAAATCCCTGAAGGCGGGTGCACCGCTCCCTGCTCCACAGGACATCCAGGAGGACGTCAGCAGGATCTCCCTTGGCATTTTGAGCTGTGCAGTTACGAAACAGCAGAATGTGGTGGCTAGGAGCTGAAGCTAGATAAAATCAGCCTGGACAGATGTAATTTCCTAGAGATATGGATTTATAGTACTCAAATGACATACCTGCAGAGGCAAACATTGGCTTCTGACAACTTCTGAAATACAGATTTAATCCAGTGTCTGGGAAGATTGTTTTGCATGGGTGTACCCAGGACCGAGCTGCATACTTGTGTTGCCTTCTGGCCATCCTTTTCTGTGACCTATGGGAAGCCCTGTCTTCACTCTCTCTGACCCATTTGTTGACTCTGAGGAGCAGGATAGCAAGCCAGTAGTACCCTTGGCAGCTTTTTGTTGATGTTAGTTGCTTCATTCAGTCGTGTGTAGGGTTCACTGCAATTTTTTCTCTTCCCAGTGCATGCTCAGCCAGCTCTGTTTCTGTGTCCTAAGGGAGAAGGCTTCGTGGAATCTGAGGTGAGCAACCTCCAGCATAACAAAATCCCCCAGAAGAGCCCTTCAGAAAGCATTGCAACACCACAGGATGCTGTGAGTTCACCCATGTGCAGCAGGAGGACTCACAGAGGGGGGAGAAGCACTGATTTGATTTTGTAAATAAAATCACATGCTTTCTATCAGTGGCTGAAAAGACGCTCCCTTTCACAACTCCAGGAATTTTGCTATCTACGTTTTTTTTTCTTTAAACTGAAAAAAAAAAAAGTTTGAACAGTAAATATTTATCCAAGATGTGTGGTTGTTAATATGATCCAGTCTTCAGTCATTTTGAATGGTGTCATGATGACAGATGTTAATTCAGAAAGGAATAGATTGGACAATTTATGCCCGAAACACATGTGTTCCTTGGCGGCCTACATGGATTACTTGCATAGTTAGTGCTGTCTGAGCAATTTGTAATGTTGTCTCTGCCTCGAAGCACCGAGGGCTCCAGGACAGGGGGTTGATCTATATCTCCAGTTAGCTATAATAAACACCGAGGTAACTAAACTCCCTGCCTGCTTTTATCTTCCCAAATTTATCTCTCCCCCTGTGCTACAGCTGCGCACGGTGCTTCTGGTTCTTCTTTAGAAGAAAGCAGTTTCTTCCAGCAGCAGAGGAAGATGTGCACAGGGTGCAAATCCCTCACCTCCTCCCCTGGAGCTCATCTCTAGATTCAGCTTCTCTCCTGCCACAGCACACGGTTATTTAATGCAAACGCTCAACAACTGGATTGAAAACAAACCACTCCACTGTAGGTACTAAGCAAGAAGGAGACTCTGGGAAAATCTTGCTTTTTTTTTTTTTTTTTTTTGGCAGTATTTAGATTCTTACAGTTGTGAGTTTATGGAATATGTCAAACGGTGTTTCCTTTCTTATTAGGTCCAGGTTTGTGGAAGCATTAATATCTTCTTTATATCCTTTTCTTTAAATAGGAAGCATACATCTGGAGGAAAATGGCCAAGCTGATGGGTGCACGAGGCTTTTGCTAGGTCAACTCAGGAGGTTTTCTCTGCTGGTTGATTGGTTGTGTTCTGGCCATTTTCAGTGAAATTAATTTTGCCCACTACTGACAAGTATGGCAAATAGTGGGTCTGGCTCAGGCAATCAGTGCTTTGTTTGGAAAAACTCTCCAATGTAAATGTTCTGTTTAGATGACAGTTTATTTAAATTATCGTCTTTTAAGAATATTAAATAATGTTACAAAAAACTCATCTTTTGTAAAACACCTATTATTAATGCAAGTCGAGACAATAAAGCAGGGCAGGAGCTTCCTGGCATCTTCCCAGACTCTTGTTATTTTGACCTTTCTGCTTTCCCCTTCTAAAGGATGCTGGATAATTTGTATATGTTCTATACGAACACTCAGTGAACATAGAAATTATTTGGCTTCTCATTTCAGCAGAGATGCCAAAATAGGAGAAGACAGCTTTTTTGTGTACTCTTGCTGTAAAAACAATGTGAAAATTTCCCTGGAGACTCTCTTTAAGATAACTTCAGAAAGTGATGAGGGTTTCTAGGCCATAATTTCTACTGTGGTGATTCTTTAGCTTTTTTTGTTGTAATGTGCCAAGAGTTTAGTCTAAATATGTGTTGTTTAATGAGATGAGATCTTGTTTGTATTCAAACTCACGAACTAGTTCTGCTCCCTAAAAAGACTTTGCTGATGGCTTGTCCTCAAGCGCCCTGGGATACCCTTGTGTTTGCCACCAAAACCTGCAAAGACAGCACTCTTTCTTTCTCTTTTTTTTTTTTTCTTTTTTTTTTTTCTTTTTCTTTTTTTTCTTTTTTTTTTTTTTTTTTTTCTTTTTTTGGTTCTAGCATACTCTTATAAGTAGAACAGGTAGCTGTGCTTATAGTTGGGATCACCTTAGGTTTTCTTTTGTAAGCAACCAGGAAAATGACTATCATTTTATTATGCTTTCACCTTCGAGCTGATGTTTTCCATGCCACATGTTTGGCTTAGCTGGAAAGTTCATCTGAAGTAATTTAGCTGTCTCTCAGGTTAAGGCTAGCAAAAATGCAGGTTTTCTACCTGCTAGAAACAAACAAAAAAAACACACTCTCCCACCCCATTTTGATGAGACACTAATTCTTCAGGGCAGTGGCTGGGAATTGGCCAGGCTGTGTCCCATGGCAGCCTGCTGGGCCCCTTGCAAATCCTGTAAAATCCACAGCACTTCGTTCCACGGGGGCTGTTAGATGCTGGCAACTCAGTTCTGAGTGAACTGAGCACGGTCCATCCTACCAGACTTCATGAGCACTGCTTGCCTTGCTCAGGTGCCCTTTCTGTACCCTTAGTTGGAACGTGGCATCTCCAGGATTTAGGAACAAAATGGGATTTTCCTTCCAATTGTTTCTCCACAGTGAGACGGGGGCACAGGGCAGCAGAGAGAGCAGGGGGTATCCTTGGGAGCCCCCTTCCCTGCAGCCTGGGCTGATGCGTGGCAAGAGAGCAAAGCAGAGTCCCGGAGATTGAGGGTGATGAGTCCTGGGATGGCAGGGAACTCCTGCAAGCATGCATTTTTGTCAGGATTTAATAGTTTGGGATCTGGTAAGAGGATGCATTCTCCTTCCCTAATGGCTGATCTACCGGGGCTTGTAGTTGCACTTAGAGGACTGTGCTCTGAGTTCAATTACTCCACTTGATGGAGGTTTTTTTTCTTGAGTTGATTTTTTTTAATGTATTGAATTACACTGTAAAACTTTTTAAAGAGCTTTATGGTTGTAAAGCAAGCCATCAGAAGCTAAGAAAAGCAAATAATTTAACGTTGTGTTTTCAACATTAATTCAGTTCTCCTGTGCAGATGTTATTCGTAATATGGATATAATAATGTTGTCCTCGCTCTTGGAGTACTGCTGTCTATCTAGTGGAGGGGGACACTGAGACTTAGTCTGATTTCTGTCGTGGAAGAAGTTCAGCCTTGGTGTGAGCATCTGCAAAAGCCGTGGAACGTGTTGTGGAGAGGAGAGAGCAGAGGAGAAAGAATGGCCTCCTCCATTCAGCCTTTGAATGTCTGTTGTGATGCTGAGCTAGTTAGATCAGAAGTTCCCAAACACAGTTTAAGTCCCATGAGGCAGATGTGCAGGAAAGGTGTGTGTTCAGCAGCAGGAAAAGCTAAATGAAGTTGTACTGTTCTGAAAATGTTCTGAGAATTGAGGATAAGGTATCTGAAATTGAACATCTGAAGGCGGTGGAAACTGGGCATTCATCAGTGTGTTTTCTCCCCTGTAAAATGTTGTGATAGATGCCAAATACTGCAGAGATGCTGTAAATATCAAAGTATTGCTTGTAAAGCACTTAGATGTATGGCAATATTAGAAAACTCATGTGGGAAAATTAGAAAGTCAGTGTTCACAACAGAAATACTGAATTTCTGAAGTTGCAGGGCTGTCCTGCCTCAGCGCTTACTAACATGTGGATTTGGCCTTTCAGCCGTGGTATTCTTTTAATAGATGTTATGTGAGTATGACATTTCATAAACTATGCAATAAAAATAATAGTGAATTAAAGGGACTGGTCCCCTATGGTTATAAAATATCCCCTAAATAGTAATAATATTATAGGGCCTGTTCTTCGTTGGGAGTTTTCTGAAACTCTACTACTTTAGATATTTTTTCATTGAAGGGTTATTATTAATGGACGACAAACCACAACACAAACATAAATTATCTAAATCCATTGCTTTTACTAAAAACTTCCGTCTTTCCTAAGATATTTCAAAACAGGAATATTTCTTCAAGCTTTGGCTCAAAATCCAGCTTATGTTTTGAACAAAAGAGTCTGTAGTACAGTCTATCCATCACCCTATCTGCACATAGCGCAAGCACATCTTCTGATATGCCGTATGTGAGCTATCATGTATGCTTTGACTTGTGAAACGCAGTATTCATCAGATTAATCTTTAGTTTTCTTTGCAGCCAATCTGATATGTTCCAAGTTCCATTTTCTTCAGAGGACACCCTCTTTTGCTACAGAATTTTTTTGTCTTACAACTGTGAATCATGTTTTGCTCTCAGTTACACTGATTGAAATGTAGAAGTACATGAAAAGGACAGGAATTGCGTTGGATTTGCAACATGCATCATCCAAAAATAAATTTGCTCTCCTGACTCATTAGAGCTGGTCTTGGCCTCATGCTTCCTAGTCTTGGGAATGGTCGGACAGCAGATGAGCTGTGCAGGAGGTCTGTGTCTGTAGGTGAGCTGCATCACACCCAAAGTTCAAATGAAGTGCAGCAGGGCTGTTTGTATATACTTTGCTGTTTATTCATAATACGTGCTTGTATGCCAACAGGGCAGAAACTTGCTACTAGCAGCCATGGGAACACTGTAGTGTAGAAGACTGAACTGATACGTAATGCAGCAGCGCTGGCTTCCCAGATGGCTTTTGTCACTGCTGCAGTTGCTGCTTTCAGAGCCAATATCTGTGGACGCAGCAGCTCCCTGTTCCGTGTAGCCCACATGTTGGGCGCAGAGTTTAAAGTCTGCAACTCCCACTTGGAGCTAAGCTTCCCTTCTCTTGTGGTTTTCATGCAGAGATCTCGACCTGGCTATGAAACCTTCAGAAACTAATCTCTAAGCCAATGCAGTGAAGTATTTATTATTAGCTCAATTTACGAAGAAGCATGGTTAGATTTTTTTTATTTGTTTTAGTTTTTGTTTTATGGTGGGTTCTTGTCTTTAAAAAGTACTATATGTTAAAAGGTGCTTTTGTCTTCATCCTGCTTTGCTGCTGTCTTTGCCACTGAAAACTGCGTAGAAAACTGAAAACTCTCTGGGTAGAAAATCTCTTTGGGTTGCACACTGAGGCACATTGGTAAAAACTAAATTTGAGGGGTTTACAACCTATTGGGAGTCCTCTTGGCCAGTATGTTAGCTGATAGTGCTGTGAGGCTGTTGGGAGATGGGACGTGCTGACTGGGAAACGGCCTGGGAAATTATAACCATTTGATTTTAGACTTTAAATTTAGACTTAGTGGGAGGGTATTCAGAGAGAAGAAACAACAATTATAAAGATTAAAACTATCATATTGTTGGATGCTCCAAGAGCTGCATCTCCTTTGGTAGTGGGACAAGATGAAGGAATGAGCACAAGGTGCAGTGTTCCTGCTTCAGGCAGGGCGAGAGGGCTTTTCAGCAGGGCAGGTAAGAGCAGAACAAAATAAAGGTTTGAGTGCTGGCCACTGGAGCTGTGTACAGAGGGTGGTGAGGGGTTCTCCATTGCTTTGAGAAAGTTGGGTAAATATATATCAAGTGTGGGCTAGTGGGTCTGGCAGTTGACCATCAACCTGGATTGCAGGCTCTCAGCACTTCTGTTCTCGTTGCTAAAAATTCCTCGTTGCTTTGATAATTGGTGGAAATGATGAAACTTCATTTATATTACCACTTGTAGAAGAACATTTTATAGGCCTCCATGTCTCCTTGACCTCTGAGAAATGCATAGTTGGCTGATAAGATGGTTATTTTCTAGGAAAAGCACACCTTCCATATTTAATCCAGTTACACCTGAGCAGAAATCTTTCAGAAACCTCTGCGGATGGATTGCTGCAGTACCCTGTGTTTGCGTGGCAGTGAGTGCTTGTGGGTGATGGGTACAGGATAACTGCATTCCAGCCTAGGTGGGGGCAGCGATCTCAGTGAACCAAGTGCTCCGAGGCACTCAGAGGTCTCGTGACTGGCATGTCATTCTCTGGCTTTTGCTTTCCTTCTTGCCCTTCCTCTCTGTTTCTGGTGTTACCAGGGTTTGAAAGAGCAGTAATCTCCATTTGCCACAGGTTCTCTCTCCAGTCTTGTCATCTTTCTTGTTGCTCTGTAGCACAGTATTGCATGCCTGGACCTAATTCAACTTTGTTGGCTCATAGTTGACCTTTAGAGCCTCTCTGTCCCCTTCCCATCAGACTTAAAAGTCTTCCTGAGCAATGCTTCTTGCACTCCTAAACCTAGTAGTACAAAAAAGTACAGAGGTACAGAAGAGGGATCATCTGTGTCATTAGGGTGCCATAACATTACCCCTCATTTTGCATAAATATCAGAAATGCAGTTATTCTGTGAGACAGCCCCTAGCTGTTTGTAACTTCCTTTAAGGTGTACTTCTTGACTAAAGGTCTGAGTTTCCATATTTTATTTTAGAGTACGATGTGATCCACCTTGGTAAATCTGGGAACAGGAGATGGAAAACTGAACGGAGACAAAACCAGCCTGCAACAAACCATCTGTCCCCATTAGCGTTCAGTACTTCTTTGAGTAGGTAGAATGAGGGATTGTAGCTGGGCTGCCCTGCCCCTGGAGCTGTTAGGTGAGGTGTGCCATGTTTTATCCCTTCCTTATAACTTGCCATCTCTGACATTTTACATGCTGCACCTCTCTGAGGTCCCGGAGCTGAGTCTGTTGCGGGGATATTGCTGCTGATCTCCCTAGATGAGAGCTGTGCAAGAGATTGGCTTGAAAACCCTGGCCCATCTAGATTTTTGCTACTTTTTAGTCTCCTTTAAAACTTTTTGTGGTGTCCTTTTCAATTATACAATTTTGAAAACACTCCAGGATTGCTTAGAAGTGCTGTGGCCCACAGAGACTTGTACTTCAGCCACGCTCTCCTGTCTCCTCTCTCCCCATGTTGCTTGTTTCTTTATGCTTATGCTATAAGCTCCTTTAGGCAGCACTTGGCACCACACATGTTGATCGGTGACTAAGATTCCAGGTGCTCGGTAATACCAACAGATAATAAGGGTGGGAATTTAACATGGGGATGTTTTTTTCAGCCTAAACCCCGAGGTCTCCGTGTGAGCGCCAGGAGGTGATGAGGTACTGTGGGAACATTGCCCAAGCAGTTTTCAGACTCACTTTCTGACTCATTATCCTAATGGTTATCAGGAAGAGCGATACCGTGTCCTCAGAGACCTGTCTTCAAGCGCTGCAAGGAAGCAGGCTTAGCTGCTGGAGCAGGGGGATGCCCCCAGCTCAAACCACGGCTCTGAGCTGCTGAATCTGGCAGGGAGCTCCTGCCTTCCCTCCGAGAGCCTGCCGCTCCTGCTCTTGCTCCGTCTCTCCTAATAGCCTAAAGAAGGGACAGAGTTCCCCGACGGGAAGCGATTGCTTTGGAAACCTCGCCGAACATCTGTGTCCAATCAGACCGAACATCTCCACGAGGCAGAACAGCGGCCCCGTAGCCGAGCATCAGCGGTAGCGAGGAGCCTTGGCACGGGCTGCGCTTCCGACCGTGCGGCTCCGAAGGGGGTTGCGTCAGGGGAGCAGCCTCCCGGGGCTTGCAGTCGTGGTGGTGCTTTGTTTCGTAGCCTGCCAGTGACAAGCTGCAGAACAAAACCACAAAGCTCGAGATGCAGCTCGAAATTACAGGGTTTGCAGAGCCAAACCACAAGGCTGAGAATTTCAGTAATTATAAGCCAGGAAAACAGTTTTTAGTTCTTTGTGAGTAAGGAAAATCCCAGGGCTTTGCCTACTGTGTAGGTAGAAACATGAGAGCCGTCTGCTGAGACTCCCCATCTCTCACTGGAATTATTTTAGAAATTACAAATGGAAAACATACCAAAATGAAAGATGACCTGAGATGTCCCTCATTAAACTAAGGGGAATTGCACAGAAAAGTTTCAGGGAACAGCACTGAGCAAGCAGAAATAAGACCAAAAGGACAGACCAGAACAATTTCAGAACTGTGTGACAGCCAAGGAAAGTAGCCAGGGAAATACTCTGGATAAATAACAATAAAAACAGCCACAACAAAAGGACCAAAGTGGACAGGTGTATGCCATGGATAGCATCCGTGTTGGTGCTGCACTTGCACTGAACCGATGGTGAGGAGCACAGATTTGGCCCTAGAGATTCACACAGCACTGGAAAAATGAGCAACTGTGATATGTGTAATTACATTTTCCCAAATTGCTCAAACAACAACAAAGTCTTGAGACTTTTTATGCTTTGTTATTTTTTCTCTTTAACGTCATATATGTGTAATGTAAAAAATAAAATAAAAAAAAAGTAAAAGCTCCTTAACAACCAGAACTTCTGTAGAATCTTCTGTGGAGTATGAATCCAAACAAAAGGCAGTTTTGTTTTAAATACCTGGCAGACCTTTGATTTGTTTGCAAAATTTAAGCGATGCCTTATTTAGAGCTGCACGTGAAACCTTAACTCAACTTACAAATTTATTTTAGTTTCAGGATCACACGGTGTTTTTCCAGGAAGTGTCTGCTTGAAACTATGATCAGATGGTTTCATCGAATGAGTAGCTGTTCAAGATTTTTGTTTATCATCTTCGTTTCTGTGAGACCTGGAGCATGCTTAATGCAAGCAGAATCTGAGATTTTTTTTTTTATTCCCTGGAACTGGAAGACCTTTGCTTTACATGTGCTCTTAGGAAATTCTGAAGGTTTAATATTTATCCATTTTTAAATGAATTTTCACAAGGATACAAAACTCAGCTGACATACCAGATCCCTCAAATCCACTGGTCAAATGGATGTAGTACTTCGTTAACATTTGTAAAGTAGGATATTTTTTTCCAATACTTTTGGTTCAAAAATGGTAGGAACACTCAGTGGTTGAAAATGTGGTGTTGTAATGGAGAGTGTTAGATCACTTTGACTGCAGGCATTCTTGCTAATTCAACTGTGATGAAAGAACACGAGTTATTAGTTAGAATTTTTTTCCATTTAGGGTCCTGAGAGCTCTTTACCGTTGTCAGCGTGTGAACTTTAACTCTCAGGATCCTTGTTTTGGGCAGCAAAAGTGTATTGTGTTTGGGCAGCTTGGAGGTGGGACCAAAACAGGGCATCAGTGGCATTTGGCTGTCTTAGACTATTGGTTTGGATAACGTACATCCTTATTTCTTCAATGAATTGGCTGTATTAATGCTTTTTGTAAGGTAAGAGCCATCTACCGAAGTTTCCTTCTTCAGGATCTGAAATTCAGTATGAAATATGAACATGGCCATTAGATACTAGACATGGGAGTGGTCTGCATGGGAAGGCTCTGTAAGTGTTTGGTGCCACGTGTTGTGAGAGCTCACACAAGCTGTGCTCAGTACAAGCAGTGTGAGAGCAGCAGTTGGCATGGGCTGTGGCATAATTACCATCAGTAATTACAGGGGTGGTCGCTACTGGCCATGGGAGGCTCCTGAGGATTTCGTGGGAGAACATTAACATTTTCAAAAGTGCCTTGAAAGCAACTGTAAAATCACTGTTATGCTGCAAGCAACCCCAAACTGGTGTAAATAATGGCTTGCTGTTTACCTAGCCTGTGGTTTTTGTGTGGAGTTTAATGTCTGTCTGTTGCTCGCCTGGGAGATCGCAGGGAAGATGTGAGAAAGGTATTGAACTGGATTACCCTGCCAGAGCTGTCAGCAGATTAACATTCCTGCTATCCTCCCTCCGCCTCGCTCTGCGTTTTTAACCGAAAGAGCAGTGAAACATGAGGATGTAATGGGGCTGGAAGTCCACGAACAAGGAGCACCTGGCAGCTCTGGGAGCAGTGCTGTGCCCGTCCCACGGTGGCTGGACCAGGGGGAGCACAGATTTACAGTAATGTGGCAGAGAGACACAAGCCTCCCTCTAGGCAGGGCTATCGAGCAGGGCAACAATTCCAGGCCAACATTCTCCCACCTCACTTTGCAGGGTGAAGGCTTTAAATAAATATACACTGGGAAAAATAATGTGTTTTTTTTTTACCTTGTGCTATGAACATGCATGGCCCTTCACAAGACTGTATGGCACCTTTATAAGCTTATGACTGAATTCACCTAAAACCTGACAGAAGGTAATAAATCTAGGATAACGTAGGAAGTATGCAGCTTACACACAGAGCAGAGCTGTGCGGTCATTTTTCGTTCTCTGAATGTTCTTTTAAACATTTGCTATCCAAGAGTGCATCCCCTTGCAGGCAGGTGGGAGAGATCACAGCGTGTGCTGGAATGCTTAAGCCATTAATCAGACCAGCTGAAGTGCCAATAGGAGTGAAAACGTGGCACCAGGGAGGGGGTTATTCATGCTAAAGCCCAGGCCCCTCTGTTTTCCTTACACTCGTCATCCAGCCTAGCTCACGTGGATCTGCAGAGGATGCCATCACCCCTCCAGGGTGCACCCTCCCACCATCAGCTTATACCAGTGCCTTGTGGCAGTGAGCAGTGACAGCGGGAACTGCTGCCAGTAGTGCATTTTAGTAGAATAATAGCAATCGGCTATTTTTTGTGTCTAATTATTTGCCTTTTTTTTTTTTCTTTTTGTTACCAGAGTGCCTCTGATGGCTTTTGGAAGTCAGTCGCAACCCGCGTCCCGAGAGAGCCTCATGAGATACGTATCCTGAATCCCTACTTCATCCAGGAGGCAGCTTTCAGCTTCATTGGACTGCCTTTCAACAACGGCCTCATGGGCCGAGGGGTAGGTATCAAACAGAGCAGGCAGAACCAAGGGGAAGGGCGAGAACAAGCAGCAGAGCAGTAGGATTTTGCTGTTCTTTTTCCTCTTGGCCTCCACAATTGAAGGGAAGGGCCTTTGGCTCTGTTGTGGGGGCAGTGCTCAGCCTACTTAAGGGAAGGCAAGATCCTTCCTTTTTGGTACCAGGAGATGGCTGTTCTGAAGCCCCTTTTCTGGAGGCAGCTCTGAGGCTTCCAGCACCAGCTGGGTGATTTCCTGCCATGTGCAGCCTGCTAGAAGAGCACTTCTCTGTGTGGCTCCTTCCCAAAAGGAACGAGGAGCCCTGCTCTCTGTATCCTCAGTGCATCTGGACGTGGTGCAGGTCATGCCACAATTTTATAATTTGCTGTCCTCAAGGAGGCTGCAGCCTAAAATCACTGATACTGCTCTGCTGCTTCTGTATCCCAGGTTTACTGTAAAAAAGTGTAAAGGTTTGATTATGAAACTTAGGAAACCTAAGAAATTCTGATCTTACAGTGGCAGGTTTTAGATGTAAAAGCTTACAGAAGAAAACAACGTAAATATAGTTTTAGGTCATAGTTATTAACAAAACACCTTTGTGATCATTCTAGTATCCCTATCATTATAGGATATTTGCGGTGTCACAGCATGGATTTGGACTAGACAGAATAGTGCCTTATTTTCCATGCTCTAATTATGTAGTGAATTCTTTACAATATTAGAGAAATTTATTTCCTGAAGATCAAGTAGGTGGGTGCCTGGAGGTAAGAAATTCACCGCTTAAAATGCGGTGTGCAAGATGTACAGACAGATTCAGCCACAGAGAATCATTCTTTTCAAAATGAGAGCTTCTGGCATCATGTATGTACAGAAGTTGTCGTATGGTCCTGGAAACACTGGATTTTAACTCCAAGTACTGAGGTTATCTTACCCAAATATTCCCTTCAGCTAGGATCTAGTGTACTTCACCTCTCTGCATTCACCGTGACTTATCCTTAGAAGGATGTGGTCTTGATTCGTGCTCCAGAACATAAGGACTGATGCCCCAATGAGGGACAGAAATCATCAGGACTTTGCTTTTATTTTTTTCAGATTTGTTTTTATTTTTAAACACGTTATTTTAATACACAAGATATTACTTAAGCTGAGAGGAGAGGAGAGAATCCGGAAATGAAAATGCTGTGAACTGAAGTTTATGAGGTTTTGATAGGTTGTTTAACACAGATCAGATTGGGAAATGAAGGCAACTAAATTGAAACCTCATGTTTCACTTCATGAAAGTGCATTAAAAAATAGTTTATGGAGCTTTAAGGCAAGCAATCTTTGCCCATGACCCCTGCTAGGTTGTGTAAATTGTAGTTTGTTCCTTGAGACGGGGCAGAAAGAGCTCTGCAGGTGCAGGTACATGTGTGGGGCCGGGATGTTAGTAGACTCCGTGTGTCTGGGCAACGATGGTTTAATATACTGATTCTGTCAGAGTTTAAGAACAGGGGGAGAGTACCTGTAGCCTGTTGTTATAAATTTTACTGCAGACGTCAACTATAGACTGGTGCTACAGAGCTGATTGGACTTCATTCTAGTGAACGCTGCTGCATCAGTGCAAATGCTTCAAAGGAAGCCACTGCTGCCAGTGTAAAGAGGCTGAGGAGAATCCTGGTGATACAGATTTGACTTTGTTTCTCTTAGAATTTAAATGGGAATAATGGAAATCAGAGCCATGTAGACCAAGAATCCAACTCTGATTAATGATTTGAGAGAGATCCAGCAAGATGAGTTGGCCCTGTGAGGCAAGCTAGAGCAAGGAGCATTGCTCCACAAGAAAGCTATGTGAACATAGCTCATATAGCAGCTGCAGAGCATAGCTGCTTGGGTTCAGTCATGCTGTAGGGCTGCAAGACGGCTTGAGAAACTTTACTCAAGAAAAAAGCAACCTGGATGGGGGCAGGTTGGTGCCTCCGTGCTGAAAAGCAGGGTGGTGTGGTGGGCAAGCTACACACAGGAGGATCAGGGCTGGGGATGCCTCAGTAATCGAGGCCGACATGAAATCCTCACAAAGGGCAGTAATATTCCACTCCTCTTTGGTCCCGATGCCTAAATAAACTTCAGTGTGCCTCCTGCACACCACATATGGTAACAATGTGCTGCCAATTAACTTTGTAATTTGGTGGCTTTTTCAGCAAGGTTGAGGAGAGCTAGTAAAATAGTTCAGGGCTGATCTCAAAGCGTTTTTTCCCAGGATTCAATAAAGGCTGAATGTAGTAACAGCCTCTGCTTTGATAATATAATTTGGGCCAGATGGTTCTGGAGGATAGCAGGGGGGTGCAACTCAGACGTATTTAGATTGAGCTTGTGGTATTGGTGGCTGGCAGTCTGAGTGAGGAGCAAAACTGGTCACCCACAGCGAGCAGTGACTTCTCTCTGGGATGAGTAAAGCTTTTCAGTTTTCTCAGTCCGTATACTTACGTCTTCAGAAAAAAGAAAGCTCTTTCCTACTCCATAGAGACTTATCTTTTCTTGGGATAAAATGATGATAAAGAACTTCAGTGTAGGATCCTAGTAGCATCTGGGGAAATTTAAAGACATGTCAATGCCTGAAGCTGGTTTAATACAAGAGAAATGAGCTAATCTTGTTGATTAAAGAATCCTCTTAATGAGTGGGCACAGGCCTGGTTGACTAACTAGACAATGGTGTATGCCTGTGGTTTGTGTTTTGGTGGAAGTTCTGCATTTACAGGTCTTTTGGGCTTGAACCCAAACAGCTGTGGTATTGCAGCCGGTAATTCAGGCATGCAATAACCTACCCTACACTGCAGACAGATTACTGGGGGACAAGCACAAACATCAGTTCAGAGGTGGCATTGCCTGTTGCATGTAAAACAATCCGATGGTTATTGCTGTGGTGCTTTTTACTCTATACCGAATAGTCCTATCCACTCTGTAGTACTCAGGGCCTTTTAAGCAGTGACTTTCTGGCTGCTGAGCCGTGGTAAGAGGAGACTGGGAGGGCATTTCAGGTGACACAAGTTTGTTCCTTGGTTTGTTCTATCCTGAAAGTCCTGGAGATCCTGTCTGGGTCTATAGACCTCATTAGGAAGGTAAAATATCCACCTCTGGACTTCACCCAGCCTCAGCACCAACTTGCCAAAGGAGGAGCCATGTGCAGAACTGCCATCAGGCCATGTGCAGGAGTGTTATCAGGTACCCCACCGTGGATTAGCACCTCTGCAGAGTGCTGACAGCCCACATGCACTTGGGGATTAACCTCTGATGCTGGAGCGTTAGCACTGTGTGCCCTAGGGCTTCTCTTTGCTATGACATTGAGTGGACAGGCAGTCTTTCTGGAGATGCCAGTGATGACCCTGGTAAAGCACATACATGGTTACCACAGAGCAACTAATGCAGTAAAGTCATGCCCTTGGTTGCCTTCTGTTAAATATCTCAGTCCTTAAGAAACACTCTTTGCATTGAATGGGAATGTGCTCTATTACAAATGGCGAATCAGAGCTTGTGCATCGGGTTAGATGCCATCAAAGGCATTAGACTTAGGCTAGGTTGTGCAGGAGCTCAGCAGTGAAATGACTAAACTGAAGCTGCTGTGCAGCTTGTCGTGTCTCCAGGCTCAGGTCCCTAGCCTTTCCATTTTGCTCTACTGCAAACTCTGCCGGTTCTGGAGGCTCCCTTGTGCTTACAGCAAGGGACAATTACGGGACGTGAAGGAAGTGTTGGAGATGTTCTGTTCTGTCTTTTGAAGCCCAATATTGTAGCTGATTCTGTACGAGCATGGAGGTAGCTATGGAATCTCCTGTGACAGGGACTGCTCCACAGAATGCCAGGCACTTATCTGGTCACAGTAAGTGATGCTAGATTCCCTTTTGTGACGTATTTCCAAACTTGCCAGCTAGGGGAAGCAAAAAGTATTTTTCACATTGTTTCACATTTCACATTGGGCAAACATAAATGAACAAAAAGAAAATGCAGTGGCTGTTCTGTACAGCATGTGATGGCTCTTCATAGTTTTATTTTGTATTTCTTCTGTTTTTAAAGCTTTATTGCTATTAAGTGATCAGGTCTGCAACTGATAAAACTATGGTAGCAATTTTTCTTGGGTAAGCATTTTTTCAAGTTTTCCCTCAAATTAATGTAGTAGTCAAACCAGTTTGAGTATCTAGGTATGGTATTATTGGGGGGGAATTTCTTATTTAGCAGCAATCACCCTTTTATTTAAAAAAGTAACAATTGAAATACTCTGAACAATCCAATATACTTTACCCTGTGCTAAGTGAAATCCCATAAATAACTGGAATTCATTTAACATATTAAGGGAGGCAGATATTTCTAAAAACAGATTTACAGCAGTCATTTCCTTCCAGTCCAGAAGGCAGTGACACAGGAGTGACCCAGGCATGGAATGAAAAGCACTAAGAGATTTTCACATGCACCAAGCAAAAAACATTTACAGTCCCCTGCTTGAGTTGCCAGCACTGGATCTCCGGCACGGGTCCAGAGGTGATGCTCAGCCTCCATTAAGTCCAAAGGAGGGTGGTTGTTCATCTTGTTGAACGTTTTGTTTTTATTTCTATGAGTAGAAGGTCTCCTCAGAGGGTCCAATGGAAGATGAAACAGCAATGTCTTGAAGACAAACCTTTCATCTGTCCTCTCACAGCAGAGAACAATGGAGGAGGATTTAGGAGAACCTGTCGTATGTCTGTATAGCTAAAGACATTTCTGGTTCCCTGACCTGGTGGTGCAGCCTGGCTTTGTTTGCAGCACATGGAGCTTGCAGTGATCCCTGACTCTGCACAAGCCCTTTGTATAGATCTTTGCATCTCTTCTCTTTATGCTGTTCTTACTCAGGACCCACCATGCATGTGCTCACCCCACTTATGGAAGGCGTCATGTCAGCAGCTCCTGGAAGGAGCCATGCTCTGTATGCACAGGCCACCTTTGTGCAGCTCCACCATGGCAATGTGGTGCTCACCACTGCTATGTTTGCTGTTAGTTTGCCTTCTGCTTTCATGGAAAGCAGCATCCCAGTGTGTGACAGGGCCCGGGTACCTCTCAGAGTGCCAGTTGCTTCTGCTCAGAGCCACGTTCTTCACCAGCCTCCTCTGGTGTATCGGTCCTGACCAGGTGCCTGTCCGGCCCTGTTGTGGCCAGGACTGAGGAAGAGGAGAATTGTGCAGGAGGCCTTACCATAGATGTATGAACCCTTCTCTCCAAAACAAGGACCTCGTTGGCCTAGTTGGAATATCCACTGTCCCAACAGAAGTGGAAGTCTAGCCTAGGCCTAGTGGATCACGGGCCACCAGGTGCTTTGAGTGTTGCTCACGCACAGGAGGCTGGCACAGCTCCACACACCGGGGACGTGTAGGCCAAACATTTTTAAGCATTAAGAGGTTTTCAGGTATGCTTCTCAGTTACTGCCAAGCCATCAGGTTGAAAGCAGCACTGCTTGGTGGTACAGGAGTACCCAGGCACATACAGTGCCATGAGCAGGAAGACAGGATTATGAACCCTGAGGGGAAATGTTGGGATTGTTTTTTCCCTAGTAATGGCCTAAAATAACAAGAGGCCTGCTCAGTTGTTTGAGAAAGTTTTTTATTTTCATAACTCAACACAAGAGGTGTGGTGGTTGCTTTGGTATGTCTTTGGGGCACGGCACAAGGGTGTGTGTGCTGAGATAGCACTGACGCACCGTGCAGGGCATAGCAAGCCGGGTTTGGCACACCATGTCCAGGATGCCTAGCTTCTTTTGGAGTGACCTGTCCCCCAGCTTGCCCCGTAGGCTGTACTGGCTCATTAGGTCCAGATTAGAGCTTAGCAGCAAACCAGTTTAAATGCTACCAAACAATCAGAAGAGCTTGGAAGCTGCGTAGATGCAGCCAGAGAATAATTATAACTATTTCCTCTCTCTGATACATGTTCCCTCTCATTTGCCGATTCTCCGCTGAGAAAAGAGGAGACCCCTTTCCTCTGGATCTGGAGAACACTGCTGGGTTGGCTTCTCTGTAGTACAGCCCAGGATCAGTCCCTAGATCCGACAGGTCCTTCTCTTTCTTGTGCCAGGTGGACAAGAGGCAGTGCTTCATTTTCAACAGAGATAAGGAGGAGCAGAAACTCAGCACACTGTCACAGGAGAAAACTGCTCAGTTTCTATAGTTTACACCAAATCAAGACTAAAGAATTCTATTGACTTAAAAATAACGTGTGCTTAACCATCAGTCACACTGCTTTTATACTTCTGTGCATACTGGCTCCATCTTTTTTCCCTCCCAGTCTCTCAAATTCCTCAGTTCCTGTTTAATCTGTCTGATGGTTGATTCCTCTTCAACGTAAGCAGTCTGGGGCAAACACCCTGTTTTGTGCATTTGATCCACATGCATCTGTGTGCACACAGAGTTTGTACTCGTTTTCTCTTCTTCTTCGTGGTTCTATAAACCATGCCATTACTAAGGGTGGGCTCTGCCTTGGTGCATCCACTGTACTCAGTGAATAGCAGGGATGATAATTTCTGCAAGAATTTTCTAAGTGGTCTTTTCTATTCCTTGTGGATCTCACTGCAGCAGTAGGATGTGAAGCTTCATTTCAGCAGTAAAAGTGTAAGTGGATACAAATCTTGGTCTTCAAGGGGGACAAATGTAATAGGCTGTAGCCCCCATAGGCATGAATATAAATAAGGCATCACTTAATTAAAAACTGTCATCAGATCATCTGTTTCTGAATGTGATTTTAGGACTACACAAAATTATTTTGCTAAGGGCACAATTTGAACTTCTGATAGTATTGGGTGTTAAACAGATTATTTGCCATAAATCCGGAGGTTAGGAAATCTTTAGTATTTTAATCATTTTACAGAGGAGCAGGCAGTACGGAGATACTGGGATGCCAGGAACTACTAAAGGACAGAAGTAGATTAGAAAATTATCTCCTATTTTTCCATAAAGGCTGTTGCAGGATTTATACATAGAGTAAAGTGAAGCAGGTATTTGGTGACCAAAGGGAAGTTCACTTTTGATTTCTGTTATCAGTTACTCTCCAGACAGAAATAAGAATATACTTGAAAGAAAGTTATGGTGGTTTGGCAGTCCTCCCATTAAGGTTGGGTAGTATGATTAATTCTCTGTGGTTTTGCAAGACTCACATTAGAAAGTTAGCTCTTGAAAGTTAACTTAGCCAGTTAAATTCCCTCCAGGCAAAGACCCCGTGTCTCCCTTGAGCTGTACCGTGGGAATGGGCCCCGTATAAGTGTGGGTGGTGTCAACGCCATCGTATTCTCCAACAATGACATGTTCTCAAAAACGTAACCATTTACTCGCTGTGTTTTGGACACCGTAACTATAGCTCAGCTAAGGGAAACGTTTTGTGGCACGTCCACGTATCTGCTGATGCAATTCAAGCGACATTTGAGTGTCATTTCCTATGTAAAACATAAAGCTGAGAATATCTGAATATCTGAATTTGAATTGCCACGCATGGGAAGACAGGATATTCTTGTGTACTTTGAAATTTAGTGGAATTTTCTTATCCTTGCTGAGTAAACTTCTTCTGTTGTTTTTTGTTTTTTTTAAACCCATCCTTGAGATTTTATGATGACTAGTGAATTAACAATTAACTAAAGTAACCAGAATAAAACCAATATTGTTTGTGGCAGACGTGGTCAGTATAAAATGAAGGTAAACAGCAAAGCTGAAATGACTCTGCCTTTCTTTTCCTAACATCTAGAGCTGGCCCAGGAGGATATAGTAAGGTCTTTTCGTTTCAAATGCGCACTGTTACAGTTGCGTTGCAGATGTTTGAATTTAATGATCATTTATTTAGAAGTGAGCAGTTTTTGCATTTTTTCACGTTTGCATATTAGTGTAACATCAGCGCGTTGTTATGCAGAGCATGTTGAGCTCTCCATAGCACATGGGTTGTGCTCCCAGCTCTGCTCATCTCAGCTAGGTATGGGTGGAGTTCTTTCCTTGCAAAACATCAGTCCTGGGACATGGTCAGGCAATCAGAAGTGAGCGCAGGAGTGTGCTGCCAAAAGCGGGTTCCTTTGAATGAGAGGAAGAAACTCAAAACATGTGCGTTCCCAGTCTGTTGTGAACATGGGCGAAATGCAATAGCATTGCTTGCAGGTACAGGATAACCCCTCTTACACGCAAGATGTAAGCACACATTTGGTTTCTACATCTCAGCTGAGATGCTGTCACCCTCAGTGACTGTCTGAGCATGCCCTCTGAATTCATGATAGCTTTGATATGGCGGTATTGGATGTCTTACAAATAATGATAAGATATGTGGGTGGATTTCTCAGCCTCTCCCTAGCCCCTGGGGTAAAGCTACCTTAGCAGATTGATCTGGTTAATGGGGAGTTGGAAATGTCTGTGAGCTGGGGTTTTACACTGGAAACACTCATCCATCACAGCACTCATACTCATCTGGACGCACAAGAGCACCACCGTCCAGCAGCACTGTAGAAGCCAGATGAGATGGGAAGGGCTGAGGATAGACTTTGGTGCAAATGGCAAGTCAGCAGCAGGAAGAGGACAATCAGGGGTGTCCCGACTCAGAGGACTAGCAGCAGTCTTTGAATGACTTCCCAGTATGCTGGACCAGGAGTGTGGCACAGGACCGTGCCCTTTGCCTGTGGGGGTGTCTCTGAGCAGAGGAAGGAGTCTCAGTGCACACTGGCTCTGCCTGGTCTTCTCTCCATCTTCTAGAGCTGTTTAAGGACCTCCTTACAGCTTTTGCCATCACTAAAATAAAGCATTTGTACTGTTCCTCACTCTACTCTGGTGTGGTGGCCTATTTGGGACAAGTATGCCTCATTAACCTAGCTCCTAGCTGGAGGTCAGTACTATGTGTAGACCTGGAATCCAGCCTTTACATGTTTTTTAATTTCAGAAAACTAACATGTCCACTGTGACTCGTCTTCCAGCTCGTCTGCTGCCCTGTTCTCAGGATAGCAAAACTGCGGGACAGGAGTTTGACCATTGGTATTAGTCCTTCTGCCCTGCAATACTCCCCTGGAGAGCTGGGTCATGGAGTCTCAAACAAGAGCCATTGCTTTTGTGCCAGGTGCTTTGCAGGAAGCAGGCTAACTGGATTTTCTTTACAAGTTGGGAAGGTGTTGGCCCTGCAAGCTGGCACCGGGTATTTCATGTGCAGAAGTAGCCAAATACCTTGTTCTGGATTTTGTGCTTAGTAGTAGTAGTTTTCCTTTGAGCAGAGACAATAAAAGGAAATCTTTGACAACAGAAATGGCGACTTGCTAATGACTTCCATTCCTGCTTTCTTTCCTCTCAGAACATCCCCACCCTGGGAAGCGTAGCAATAACCATGGCGCTCCACAACTGTGATGAGGTGGCGGTAGCTGGGTTTGGCTATGACATGAGTTCCCCCAATGCACCGCTGCACTACTATGAGAACATCAAGATGTCTGCCATCAAAGAGGTAGGGAGCTCCTGCTGAGCACGTCTTCTTCCCAGGCCCACCGACCACCCCGACCGTGGAGCCTGCCGGGACGGTGATCGACTTCCAGCTTTCCTGCGTGGGCCAAACGACAGCTCCACCCAGGCATTTGCCCGTAAAACTCCAGACATTCCCCCAAGCGCAATGTGTGTTAAAAACAGTTATTTCTGCTGGGAAAAGTTCTCTGGAATGTGCATATAATGTGACTCCTTATTCTCAGAGCGGCAGAGAAAAGTTCTGTGTAAACGTTGAGCGGGGTGAAAGGGAACAAATATGCTGTGGGGTTGAAAAGATGTGGCCTGCTACAGCTTTGTGATCCGTTGTATTGCTCTCTAATCCATGTGCTGCTTCTGCTAGACGATCCCCTGCTCAGCCCCTGTGAAATGTGGGGGAGGTGAGATTAGCCTGTGCAGGCTGACCAAAGCAGCAGTTAGCTAGTGTAAATGCGTGGAGGCTGCTCTTCAAAGCCACATCTGCCTTCGAAACATTTGCTGGTGCTGTCCCAGTGAGACGAACAGCCCTTTTAGAGGAACAAAAGCTCTCATGGTGGTATAACGCAGCAGTATTTCAGGTCTGGCCATTTTCTGTGCTGAACTAGAGCAAGCTTTGCCACTGGCCTCGGCACCTTCTGTAGTAGGAAGAGTTGCTGACTTTTTGGTAGAGCCCAGTCCTTTCTGGCACAGATGTGACCCAGGTCTTTCTAAAATTGCTCCCCCTCTTCACTGGCTTCACTGGATAGAGGAACGTTCTCTGTCCTATTCCACAATGCGAAAACAGTGATGTTCAGAGGGAGAGAACGCTTGTTGTGTTGTTCATGGACAGCTGCTGTCTGCTGGTGCTTATATTTGTCACCTCAACTGCTGTGCTGTTGATCCAGGTCAGGAGGGAAGCCTGGAGGTCATGTTTTTCCAAATCATAAGATCATACAAATCGTAGGACTCAGGCTGGACAACCTTAAGCTGACTAAGAGGAATTAGCAATGGGTACCAGTCAGCTTGAGAAATGGGAAGAGCATTTCTAATTGTCATAGCAATGAGGCTTTGGAACAACCTCTCAGTAGAGACCAAGAGAAGAAACTAAAATTGGGAAAAGACTGTGAGGAGGTCCCTAGATATGTCAAGGAAAGTACCTCACAATACATCCTTGTGATCCTGAGGTACCTTCTGGGCCTGTGGAGGTAGCAGAAAAGTCTGTCTCTTCCAAGACAGTCTGCTCTTGGACATGGGGATACTCACAGCAGGTGTCCTGTGCCAAGCTAGGTTTGCAACCTAGAAGATGTCTCTAGCATCAGGGACACCCACACAGGAGCTGACAAGAATGAAGTCGTCTTGCTCTTGCTCCTTGCACGGGTCAATGGAAAGAGTTGGCAAAAGGCACTGGATGACAGGCTGCAGCCCTCTGCTGCAAGAGAGGTGTTAAAATGCTCCAAGGCCTCCCCTGGGAGGCACTGATGCAGGTAACTCAGCCTGCAGTACACTAGAGGGAATGGGTGGGCCCTGGCACTCGGTGTCACTCTTGCACCCGCCCACTCTCTTGTGCCAAAAACTGCCGAACATCAGCAGGGAGCAGAAAAGCTCTTGCAAACAGTTTTTCAAAAGAGTTCAGAGGAAAAAATTGGGAAGCACCATGGAGAGGGGTGTGCAGTGAAGTAGGAGCTCTGCTGTGAGTGAGCTTCCCATTCCTCCGTCCCCTTCTTGGCCACCTTCTGCCATGTTCCTCATTGCTGCCAGCAGGCTGTGCCTGGCACCCTGAGCCCTATCACACCCACATGCATTTAGTCCTGCTTTTCCAGGGCCTGCCACCCCATCTTTTGGCTCCTGAGAGCTAGCCAGTGGACACGTCTGAAGTTGCCAGTTCAGATTGCTTGGATTTTTGATTCTCGAGGTCAGCACCCTGAACGAGCTGCAGAAACCAGCGGGAGACAGGAGGAGGTCGCTCTTGGGCACTGTATGAGGTCTCAGGGATAAAGTTGGCAAGGCACAGGGCACGGATGGGGATGAACATGTGAAATGCAACCCCGTGGGTCTCCGATAGAGACCAGTCCGTGCCTGGTTTGACAGGCCTCTGTTGCCTGGGAGCTGTCAGTCGGCATGTCCAGGCTGTTCTGTACAGAGGTGAGGGAGCGTTGAAAGGGCTGGTGGAGCCTCACTAATTTAGATGTCAGTGGGTTTGTTTCCACAGCCGGGGCTGCTGATGAGAGCTCTGCTGAGCTGGTGCTGGGAGGAAGGTTCCTGTTCCATCTGAAGGCAGGTTATATGATCGCTGTCTGCCTGTCTAATCCTCACGTGCTCACCCGCAGGCTCCTCTTACATTTCTTTGCCGTGGTACAAGAAAAGCCATCTGTTCCCGAGTATCAATAATTAATGCCCCTCCTGCCTCTGCCCCTCCCTATATGACAAATTGTTTGTGATATTGTGGAATGTGAAGAGCAGAAAGAGGATTGCATTTCTTTCTCTCCCATTTAATATTAATGGTAGCTGGTAATTGTTAGTCACCTGAGGGTGAAGTTGAAAGACAAAGGGCACGATAGGTGGGTTCTCTCTCCTGCAGTTGTCCTCAGGTAACTCACAAATGAAGATTTGCCCCACTCTGGACTGGAAGCACTCTGCACACTCACTCAGAGACCTGCACATGGTTTGCAAATCTAGAGGCTGACTTTCATTGGTACCTTGTGGCAAACCTTGCCACCGGTATTGGCGAATTGAGAGTGACCCAGAGCCAAGCTCACAAAGGTTTTCATCTCTTCCATCTGCTCTGATACCTAAAGGCCCACTGGGGCATCTTCCTCGGTGTTACCTTTGGACCTCCAGGTTTGTGTCTGCAGCTAGTTCTTCCTGGTCCTCCAGGAAGCTGAGAGTGTTAAATAATGGTGAACTGTTGGTAGGGGTGGAAACTGAGCCCAACTGAAACTGCACCAGCAGGCACCTGGGGGCTCTGATGGTCCCAACACCTACAGCTTCATTCTTGTGACCGTAAGAAGAGAGCAAGCAGCCTGCCAGGCATGGCCCTGGCTGGCTCCCTAAACACGACCCCATCCCATAATCCGACTGCCAGGCTCCTCCAGCCTGAATGACTGACAAATCTTCAGTGTTTAAGCCTCGAGAGCAGCTGCAGGGAAGCACTCCAGCTCCACCCTGAAACCATCGTTGTCTTTACAGAGGAAATGTAAACATCGACGTCCTGGGGCTGGAGGTGCTACATGTGTGTGTGGCATATGGGATCCTCGGAGACATCCATCCATCCCGTTCCCTTATCTCATGTCTGCAGGGGAAGGGGCCTGCAAGGAGCGTGCGCCCTCTCAGCAAGGTGTGTCGCTGATTTACACTTGAGGCCTGCTTGACATCTCCCTGGACACCCTTGAAACCCTGTGATTCATCTCTGAGGAATTTGTTCTGATTACATAAAAAAAAAAAAAGCCAGCAAAATACACTTGCTTGCTCACAGCTGGGCGGAGATGCCTCTCCCATGCCAAGACTGAGGTGATAAAATCTCTGTGGAAATGCATGTGATTTTTCCTGTTGCTCTGTGGGATCAATGGCTGCATTTCCAAGAGGCGATCGGGCAGCCTGGGTGTACAGTTTTGCTTAGTCTTTGCTTTCCCCGATAGGGTAGAAGCCCTCAAGGTCCCAAACTGTGCTGGATTGCTACCGCAGGAGGCAGCTGCCTCCGCTGCTTCTTGCAGCATCTCAGACTCCCAGGGGCTGGACAGACATTTCCTGCTCCCAAGGAAAAGGCTCCACGAGGAGGCAGGTGCTCTGGAGCTTTATCTGTGGTACCATTCAGGGCGATGGATGCAGTGATTAATTCCTTAGGGCCCTAGTGTGGCTGCAAAAGGCACGTGGATTCTCCTGCTCTTTGTGAGTGCCCATGGGAATAAATTTGTCTGGTTTATACCTGGGTGGTTTCCTTACCCCCTGTCTTGGGGGCAGCACAGTGTGCTCCAGCCAGTTTCTGTCCTGGGAGGCCTTGTAGAGGAGACCCTTTTCTGCTCATAAACATGCTCTGGAGAGCACACATTTCAGGCCATGAGCTGGAAAATCAGCACTTGCAGTGCAAAACTGCATCACAACTCCGCTGCCTAGCACCTTCTCCGTTGATCTAACCTTCTCCCCGTTGTGTCTGGGGATGCAAAGTCCTGGCACACATTTCCATGAGGGTTTTCTGGGCGCTGTGACCTTGCTGCTCTCTGGTCCGTTACTGGGGGACAGCTGCTCCATAGACCTCATGCCATCGTGTGAATTCTCACAAGTCATTTTTTTAGCTCTGATCTTTTTTGTTCTAACTTACAAAACGCAGAAGGTCTAAGCCTGTCATCTCCCTTCAGTTACTATTTTCCCAATTTCCAGTAACTTCTAACAGCTTTCGACCCTTGGCTGCTTCCCTGAGCGCTGCACAGAAAATGAATGAATCCTTGCCAAGGTGTATGCTCACTTGTTTCTGTTTTCATGGTGATGAGCCACCAAGCTGATTTTTTTTATAGCTTATTATATTTTTATTTCTTGCCCATGTCCTGTAGTGCTTCCTGCCCAAGTACTCCATAAAAGTGTATTTTTGTCACAGGTCACTGTCTCCTGTTAATGTAGGAGAAGTGTCAGATCCACTGGGAACGTAAAGAAGGAAACATGGAAATGGAGGTGAGGAAAAAAGGAATCGTTTTAAAAGGGAGTGAAAGGTTTTCAGGATTAAACGAAAATGAATGAACCCCCCTGTCTTACAATACAACTTCACTGCTAATGGCAAAGCAGGTTAGTGTTTCAGGCAGAAATTACTGCAGGATGGGAAAGTGACAGTGTTTAGAGTAGTAAAAACATACCCGAGAGGCGCTGATGAAACCGAGAGCAGGAGGCTGTGTTAAATCATGAGAACGAAGCACGGCACCAGCTCCCAGCATCCTTCCCCGGTGTGCTCTGCCCTGGGTGGCACCGCACAGCCTTCCCCGCGCTCAGGGCTGGTACAAATGGGGAACACGTGCTTAAAAACCACCCTTATCAGTCAGATCCCATCTGGGGCTGTGCCGGCGCTGCTGCTGGTTGCTCTCCCTTTCTCTGCAGCCACAGATCAAGCGGCAGCGCCGCTGCTGTCGGAGGTGTCAGCTCCTTTGATACAGCTGTGCCCGGCACCGCAGGCACTCGCTGCCTGACCCCAGGGGGAGCCTGCCTTTGATGGCTTCTTTCTGATCCCTGGCTCCGCTTCCCCTGCAGGTCTTTGTGGGATGCTGGAGGACACCGGCTCCTAATGCCTCTCATTCAGGGTGTGTGAGGGCTGTCACAAGGGCTGGGGAGGTGGGCTGCAGCATGCCGTGACACACAGCTTTGTCTCTGTCTCCCCCCGCCAGCAGCCACCCCTCACAATAACCCGCAAACATCCAGTTTGGAGTCTCAGCCCGTGAAGGCACAAACAATAGTGCTTTATCATCATCTGGACTCTCTCTGTGAAGCCGCCCTTTGCATTTAAAATCAAGGAAAGTTGCTTGGGAGGGGGTGACGGGGCTGCTTCAGGCCTCCACGTACCTAAAAGTTTGCGGTAGCCAGCAAGAAGAACAAAACTCCTTTGAAAGCAGGGCAGATGTCTGGCCTGGTGATTTATAGGCTGAAAACACAGCTATTCGAGCCTGGCTGATGAATTGCCATCGGAGTACAAGGAATGGTGCGGACTGAAATGGAGGTCAGCTTTGGAGGGGGAGGTTAGGGGCTGGGGCAGGGGGACCTCTGAAAGGGCAGTGCTTTTTCTTGGGGCCCGCGGTGATGACTGATGAGGTTTATACATTTTTGCCTTTGTTTAAAAGCCACCTGTTTGACAGCGTTTTGGCGGAACGAAGGCCTCACATGCTGTTCCTGTGCGTAAGGACTGTGTGTCTGTGTAATACAAATCTAGGGAAGATTGATGGAACAGCACTCACGCCTGCAGCACAGGTACTGCGTTGGTCAGTAGGACAGAAATACGGTAACGCTTTCAGGGTACCACTGACCCCTAATAGCAGCATGGATAAAAACAGAACTAAGGTCTGGTGAAGATCTCTGTGCCTTTGTTAAGTGGAAAGGCAACGGGAGGTGCTCTGTCACTCAGATGGTTTTTCCAAAAGAGAGTTTGATAAGAGGAGAGTTTGATAAGCTGAGTGCTGGGGTGGCACTTACAGGGGGTGCTCGGTGGAGCTGGGACACATGTGCACACGCAGGTCTCTATTGAGGCTTAGCCTAGGAGAACTGGCTAACAAAAGCAGTTGCACTGAATTGGTCAGGGACTCATTATAGAGGGGAACTTAAAATCTTTTTTTTCCGCAAAAATTGTCTGCAATTCATGTTTGTAGCAAAGGCAAAACTAACAGTAAAGGTTCGAGATGAAGCTTTGTAAATAACTGCTTCAGAGTGGTGTTGGAGGAGCAGGAGAAAGCATTAGGCAGAGGAGACTTCAGTCTGTCGGTTGGAAAGGACAGAGGTAAAGTGAAAACCTGCAAAAGTTGGGCTGAATTAGATCTCGCAAAGGAAAACAAAGCAAATACTGCATGGTCCTGCTGCAAGCAAATAATATTGAAACAAGGAAAGAATTATGAGGGCTGTGGCATCCCAGGAGGTAAAGGATGTGGAAGGCATAGGGATTAAAGAGTCCAAGTGGGAATTGTGTGAATGAACACGTTACCTCTATAAGGGAGATGGGGTGAACATGAGGGAAAGGGTGACTTAGGGTGGTAAGTTCATAGAAAGAGAAAATGGCTGGGTCAGTAGTGAAAGGTGAGAGCTGTTTGAGTTAATGCGCTGGGTATGAACGCCTGAAAGATCCCTGTCCCTAATACCACGGTGTTGAGCCAGCTAAGCTGCAAGTCCAGAGGAAAAGGTCTTCAATAAATCTTATCAGGTTACATGTGGTTCCATGGGATTAAATTATAGTGGATATTATACCTTTATTTCCTTTCTTTTTCTTCCCTGAAACGGCAGGATGGGAGTGAGGTAAGGAAAATAATCCTGTCAAATTCAGAGCTCCTAATCTGACCTCAGAGGTACTATTCAAGAACTATTCAGAACTTCAGAGCAAAGTTTAAATGAAAGAATAATTAAATCCTGAAAGCAAACACAACATGGATTTACCAAAGGCAGGTTACAAAAACTAATTTAATATCTTTATTTGATTTTTTTTTTTAAATCGTTCCAGGGACAGAGGAAGTGTAGCAGATCAGTCATCTGACGTTCAGTTAAGCGTGTGAAACTGTGCCATGCGAGGTATTAGGAGTTAAGCTTCAGAAGCTACGGTTTGGTGCAACACCTGTATGTGAACAGGCTCTGAAGAGGAAAACAAAGAGCAGCACTGAATGGAGGGCTGGGAGTTCCCCCAGAGGAGGTCACGTTCAGTGTTTGCGTTAATGATTTTTGGCACAGGAGGCGGTGGTGTGCAAGTCGAATGTGTGATGATACAAAGCCAGGTGTGGTCAACACACAGGAAGATCAAAAGACCATCCAGGAAGACCACGATCACCCTCAGAGCAGGAGCGAACTGGATGGGATGGAACCTAATGAATGAATGGAAAGTCATTCAGTTGGGACAATAACAGAACTTCTTATTATAAACTGGGAAAGCATTATTTGACAATGACAGAGGAGGGAAGTGCTTCGATGTGTACTAATAAATCACGGGATAATTCAGGATGCAAGGCTATTACTGTGGGAAATAAAAAGGCAAATGTAGCTCTGGGAAGACTCAGGGAAAGGACTCCTGGTAGAGAGAGAACTGCACAAGGCAATGGTGAGCCCTTTTCCTGCTTCACCACAAGTGAACTCAGAGTAAATAAGGACAGAGGGAGCAACTACGCTTCTGAGAAATCTCCCAGTTTTCCTAGGGGAGATGGAGAGCCTGTTTTGGTAGGAGAAAAAGAAAGCATGGCTTCTTAGCTTGGTAGAATGAAGGTTGAGAAGAGATACAATAGCTCCCTGTATATGTATTAAGAACAAGCAAGAGCTAAAAGAGCTGTTTAAAATTTCAAGTTGCTGTAAGAATGACTGGGCATAGAGGAACTGGGAGCGATTCTTTCTTAACCATGAACAAGAGAATTAAGAGAATTAGCAGCAGTGAAGGCTGCAAAATGAGCTCTGTGCAAGGGACGTTGCCCGTGAAGCACCACTTCTTGCTGCCACCATGGTTTCTGTGCGGGTTTTCGGGGAGAAATGCTGCTGACTTGCAGAAATGTGGAGGATGTAACAGAACTGAGAAACCTCTGACTTTGCAACCTGCTCTTTTGCTTGAATGCATTCTTTGTTGACTTCACTCTCTCTTATTTAATTTCCCTGTATTTTATGGCATTGCAACAGACTTGATAAGACTAGCATGCTCTGAAGCTGAGCCGTTGCCCCACTTGTAATTGACTGCAGATGGTGAGCTTACCTTCCTTGTGGGTTGGTCTCTGAAACATTTTCTCAGTCTTAAAATACTCCACTTGGCTTCTCGTGAAGGGACAGAGGATGTTTTGTGCTTCCTTGTGGAATCAAGAAAGGAGAGGTGGTTCTGGGGCTGCTGCATTTGCATAGTCCTGAAAGGTAGCTTTAACCCATGATAAATTTTGGTCTAATAACTGTGACCAAACACTCATACATCAGGCCCACTGCCACCCCCTGGGATGGACAGCTCTAACAGTGCACGTGCTGGCAAAGCGGCTCTGCTGCTGCTGTCACTGAAAAGAGCAAACAGGGAAAGGCCCAAAGCAAAGGAAATCCCAGCCCGCACCCCAAACAAGAAGGGCTCTGGAGCCTCCTGGATGTTCATTAATCCAGCCATGGCTCACACAAGCTGCCCGATTGTTCTCACAAGCAGGAGCTGGACCGAGCACCTGCTCGAAGCCTGCAGCAGAGCAGCGAGGGCAGAGCCCCTCTGCCAGGTCACAGCAGCAGCAGCGGTGTGACACGTGGTGACATAAAGCTGGAGGTGGCACTGCGTGATCCAGGCTGCTCTGCCCCTGGCTGGAGCTGCAGGTTCACAGGGAAATAGCTGGACTTTGCTGCTTGTGATGCTGAGGTGTAGCTTCAGGGCTTAGGGCACGAGCTATGTGAACGTAAGCAATCCTCCCTGGAGGATTAGGAAATGAGGCAGTGACGGCTCAGTGTGCATGGGAAGAGAGTGTCAAAGCAGTCAGAAGGGACAGAGAGCATCTTGCCAGGGCAGCCAAAGCACATCCAGTATCCAAGGGCAGAAAAAAGGCTGCTTTGCCACAGTACTCTCAGCAATAAATCACTGGTGTTGTGGCTGCTTCATGTCAATCTCCTCCAGGTGTGCATTCTGCTCACAGCACTTTGCATAAGATGTCAGAATTAGTGCTCTGCCAGTGTGACCCTATCCGTGGGGACGTGGGTGCCAAAGCATTGCCTGTCTCTTACCACTTGTTGCAGCTCGGGACACACTGCACCAGCTGAAAGAGATGGCCGGGACACCTCGCCCAGGAGCACGGTGACACAGAGCACTTTGGCTTACCCAACAAGTGGTGACAGATGCTTGGTGTGATGCAGAGAGCTTCCCTTATGGCAGGTACAGCTTGGTCCTGGCCCCAAAGTCAGGGCCTGACAAGGGCTGGCTTTTTATGAGACCTCTCCAGACCCTGTGCCCGCAGCCGGCAGCACCACATGCCAGGTTATTTGCACCAAGCAGTGTGGAGCCTGCAAGACTCAGGATCCCAGGCAGGTTTTGCGGTGTGTTCTGGTGCCTTTCCCGTGTTGGCAGTGATGGGAGCGAGGTGCCTGCCTCTCCTTGGCAGTTTTGAAAAATCTGCTCCGGATCTTCTCCCCCCTGCGGCCGCCGGCGCAGGAATGCAGTCTCCTTCGCCTGATTAGCTCTGTCTGTCAGTGGGGTGAGTCCCTCTCCTGCAGTCAGTAACCCGAGCTAGTGTTGAAGACATGCCTCATGCCTCCTGTCGGGTGGAGCAGCACCGCACCGAGCGCCCTGCTGGTGCTGCTTGCGGGGGGACGAAAGCCTGTTCCCCTCCCTCTGTGGGCTCACACCCGACCGCAAAGCCTTTGAGGGCACAGCCACAGCCGGCAGCCAGATACAGGGATCAAGTGGGAGGCTAAATTTCCCTTACATGTGGCTTTCTGCTTGGAAAGAGGAATTTGTGGCAGTGACCAGAGCACAGAGCAGCCTTCATGCTGAACAGCCGAGGTGTTTGCGCCGTGCCAGCAGCCGTGCGTGTGGTGCAGGAGAGCGCAAAGTGCCCAGTTTTACCATCCACCTCCTGTACTTCAGTTCCTGCTCCCTTGTACCTTTCATGCAGACAGATTTCCTCCTGCTGTCAGACGAGGTGCTTGCATGTCCTGAGCTGATGTTTCAGGCGGTTTGAGTTTGCCTAGAAGCGGCTGCTCCCCACTTTCTGTACGTACCGAGGGGCACAAGCAACTCATATGGGTGAAACCAGTTGACCTTTGCTGTGTGCTGAGGCAGAAGGGCACGGAGGAGGGATCAGCTTGTGCTGTGACATCTCGGGCACGGCCAGGCTCCCTCCTGCTCCAGGTAGGCTTTGATGAGCAGCAAGCCCAGCCAGATACAAGCTGCAAGGGTGCTGCAAGGCACGGAGCTCCTAGCGCAGCCCCGGTGCCAGCAGACACCGCTCGCTGCCTGCTGGCAGCAGCACACGCACCCTTGGCTGCCTCTGCCGGCGCTGTGTGCTCGTAGCAAGGGGCTGTGCTGTCGGGAGAGGCACTGCTGCACGGCGGGGACCACGCACAGGACCCCAAGGTGATGTGCCACACGTGGGAAGGCCTCCAGCACGCAGGGATCCTGGCTCTCCTGCTCCGAGGGGCAGCCTGTACGGCCCTGCTCCTGCAGCTCCATGGCTCTCAGTGCTGATTCTTACAACTCAGGTTGTTTTTTTCTGTTATTACCCAGCTTTCTTCCCAGTGCCAGTTTTCAGTTTCTGCTGTCATGCTAGCAGAAGCCAAGCACTGAGATGTTTCTTGGCGTTGTCCCTGCAGTTTGCAGACGGGGTCTTCTGTGTTTCCAGTCTCACACGCGGCCATGCCGTTACCTGTGCTGCTGCACCCTCGCAGCATTCGAGCAACCAGAAGTCAAAAGCTTCTTTTGAACACAGGTTGCAAGATAAGACCTGCCTGATCTCTCAGCAGCTTTACCTGTCATAAATCCTGTGTGCTGAGGGGACAGCAGTATGAACGCAGAGCAGCAGGAGGAGAGGCGCTTCCAAAACGTGCTGGAGATCTAGCAAGGGACCATGGGTCCCTGGCACCTCTTGGCACCAGAGAGGACACCCGCAGGTGACAGGACAGCCACGTGCACGCTGTGTGTGCGGGACACAGCCAGGGCGCTGCAGGGAGGTGCCACGGTCTGGCAGAAGGCTCTGTACTTTGCTGCTTGAAGCCATTTCTGGGATGCTCCCATCGAGGTATTTTATCATGGCCCACATCTTATTTAGAGCCAAGGTTACCTGCTGCCCAGAGCGCTGTCCTGAAGGTGTGGAAACCCTTCCTGGGATTCCTGTCTGGCCAGGAGACTTTGGGGAAAGTCGCTTTGCCCTGCTCTGTGTCTGACTCCCCAGGGGACACGTTCCTCCCTGCTTCCATGAAATGCTTTCCCAGCACCAGCGCAGCGGGGTGATGGCAGGGCACTGCTGCAGCCTGCTGCAGGGCACACAGCGGGGGGCTGACAGTCATTGCCCTCAAACGCCTGGCTCGGAGACGTGCCCATCCCACCCCTCACACTGTATTAGCGTGACCTTTGGCATCTGATTTCCTCTCGGTAGGGCCTGTGGAGGCAGGAGCTGGCCTTGGTGAGGCTGGGCGGGGGATGAGCTAGTGTTCCAACTCTCCTCTGTCTCCTCGGCAGAGCCCCGTGCCAGCTGGAGGCCCACGACGTGGGGTGCAGCAGCGTGCTCGGCCAGGAGAGCCGCTGACCTTTGTCTTTCTCCTTTCCTTCCAGTCCTGGACGCACAACATCCAACGGGAGAAGGAGTTCCTGCGGAAGCTGGTGAAAGCCCGAGTCATCACCGACCTGACCAGTGGGATCTGAGCGGCCGCAGCCGCCGCCTCACAGGGAGGAGAGGAAGACGCACGCTGCAGCTCCGGGAGCAGGCACCGGCAGCCCCCCGCACGAAGCCCGCTTCACTGGAGACACACCGAGATGCCCGGGTGCTCCGGGAAGGCCCTCTCGCATCGCCAGTCTGCAGGAGGGCAGCACCTGCTGCCCCCAGTCCCAGAGCTGGCAGGAGGCGGGCAAGGGGCTGAGCGGGCACTTCATGAACTCTGCATTGCAGACGGATCTCCTGTATCCAGGATTAAACGGGACAGACTCAGGAGAGAGAAGGAAGGTTTGTGAATAAAACGATTTGTGCCAAATGGGAGGTGACGCTGCCCCAAGGCGGCGGTGCCTGAATGTACAAAGTATTATTTTTTAAAGAAACTCTGCTGGAATCATACTAGAAATACCAAGGTGCAAAGCGAAATCTGCTTGTGCACAGCCCTGCGAAAAGCTCGGCCTCGCCACGCTCCGTCTGCATTGTCGCTGGCCTCAGGCCTTTCCCCGGGAAAACAAATCCGTCCAAGACTTCAGTGTTGTTGGTGCTGCTATAATTTAAAGGGAGGGTGGCTTTCCCTCATTCTCCACTTGGAGCTTCGCGTTGGAGATGAGCATGGGTTTGTTTTTCTGCACTTTTCCTCGCTTCCTGCGTAGAGGCAGCAGCGGCCACTTCCTTGGCTGTGTTTTCCGTAGCCGGTTGTCCTGCCCCGACTCTGCCCTGACCCTGGCGTGGAGCAGGGAGCTGGTGGCTTCCTCTGCCTGCAGCAGCCCCTCACGGCCGTCCTGCGTGTCACGGCGCTGCCGAGCCCACCTCGCTGTGCTCGAGGCCTCCAGGCCCCTCGGGTTGTGCCTGCTGTGCGGGGCCCTCACCGAGGCGGTGCAGGTCGGTGTCACCGCTCCTGGACTGCGCCTCGCCGCGCTTCGGGGGGGGAGAGGAGTGATTCGTTGTTTGGAAGGAGGTCAGATGTTGCGTGGATATCTGAAGCTTGGCAGTTTAAGAGCGGGCTGCCGAAGATGTTTTACGTTCCAGGCTCGATTGTGTTCCCTGGTCCGTGACCTCAGTGGTGGTGGAGCCTGCTGGCAAGGCTGGGGGCCTGCTGGGAGCCCTCGCCTTCTGCTTGGCCCCTGCTCACTTCATTTCCAAGCTCCTCCTGTGCTGCTCCTCCTGCTCTCAGGAGCACGTCCCTTCCTTTGCTCTCTTGGTCCCAAGATGCAGTATTTGCACATTTGATTTGTATACGTATTTCAGAGGAGCTGGAATAAACTGAGCAACGTGGCTGAGCGCGAGGACGGCGGGGTGCTCTCATCCACCTGGAGAGCGTGGGCAGAAGAGGGATTGCGGGGGAAAATCGGGTGGAAATGGGCCTCGAGGCAGGAGCTGGCCACGCTGCGCCCACGCAGGGCACCATCCCCACCTCCCTGCACATTGAGGCCACCACGGGGGTCAGCAGAGGGGATCTGGGAGGTGCTCCCTTCCCTTCCCCTTCCCATTTCCCTTCCCCTGTCCCTCTGGCCTCCCAGCCGGGCGATCCCTGCGCCCCCCAGGTACGTGCCTGCCCCCAGGATGCTCCATGAGGTTTCCAGCCCAGAAAGCTGGGGTGTTCAGCAGGTTTTTGACCATCTGCTGTGGCAGATACTCACTTGAATGTTCTCCCCTAATTTTTTTTGCTCAAAGGACTGGTGGTCCTGGTACTGGACCTGGCCAGGTGGTGGCATCTTGGTGCTTGAACTGGGTCTTCGCCTGCTGCTGGGGGAGCCCCAGGGCACCAAGGGGGGTGGTGGGCCCCATCCAGACACTACAGGGAGTGGAGGTGCCAGGGAGCAGGTACTGCAGCCAGGAGGAGGAGGGGAAGAGCCTTCAGTATCAGTGCTGGGCTCTTCCCTACCCCCAGAGGAGCTGTGGAGGGAGCACCCCCAGGGACAGCAGAGCATCACTTTGATTTAGTCTGTTATCACTACAAACACATGGCACGGTCATCTTCCAACTCGCTGCTCCAGGCCCAGGGCCCCTGCTCTGCTCAGGACCCGCTGGGAAGCTGTCCCTGCAGCGCAGGGGCTCTCAGGCTGCGTGCCTCAGGGTGACCGTGGTGGGTCGGGACACCTGCAAGTGGGGACAGCAAGGAGGGAGGTGCTGGGGGGCCACGGCTCCCCTATAACTCGCTGTCCCGTTTGACCCAGGACTCTCAGCAAGGACATCAGCGGGGCAGCTTCATCCACGGAGCATCCCACGGCCAGGCCCTGCGGGTGATGCTGCCCCGGGGCAGCGCTGGGCCTGGCTCCTGGAGGCCTCTCGGTGGCTGTCTCCTGGCGTGCACCTGCAGCCACCTCCCGCCCTCCGGGACGCCGCAGCCCTGCCAGCTCGGAGCGCTGCACGCGGGTCAGAGCAGGGTCAGTGGGACGGATGCGAGTCTTGGCCTCTCCCTCGCCGTGACTCACCTTTTCAGCTCGGAAGGGAGAGCCCAGGGGAATTCTCCACGGCCTAAATATAGAGCGGGGTTGCCTGCCGCGCGGAGAGGCCAGCAGGGTGGCAGGGAACCTGCCTGGAGAGGGGCTGGGGGAGCGCCAGGAGGTCGGGGTGGGGGAAACCCACGTGCCAGTGGGGCTTTGCTCCTGCTGGTGTGGGCAGCGGGGCTGGGGTGCCACCGTGCTGCTCCCTGCCCGCAGCATCACCCAGGTGAGGCTTGGCCATACCCTGGGCTTGAGCTCACGCATGCTGCATGGAGGCAGCACCACCAGGGAACGTGAGGCCGTGGGGGATCTGAGCCCGGCATCCTCCGACCAGCACCTCTGTGATTCCCGGTCCCCTTTCTGCCAGGAGGGAGATGGGGAAGGAGCAGGGAGGCTGGGGACGGGCAGCACCAGATGAGGGCTTCCAGGTGGGCTGGCAGGGAGGCAGCCACCATGCTGAGCTCCGCCAGCAGCAGCGGGGTCCCTGCGGTCGGTCTGAGTGTGCGTGGGGTGCGGTGACCCCCTGCCACCCTCAGGTGTGGTGACAGGGCCACCACCCAGCCTGTGGTGTCACAGAGGGACCTGCTCCGAGGGTCGGGGAGCTCGCCAGTGCTGTACCGAGCTGAGATATAAGAACTCAATGAGTTTTTAAAATTAGTTTTAGTTTCTGCGTTGTTTTTTTTTTTTTTTTTAATTTTCCCTCTAGGTAGGGAGGGCAAGAGTCTTGCAGGCTCCTCCAAGCCGGCTTATGTCACATCGATTCAGTCATATCACAGAAGCAATAAAGCTATCAAACGAGCTTGGCTGGCCTCTTTCTTTTGCTGCCTTCGGCCATGTGTAGGGGAGGCAGAGGGATTCCCCGCTCGGGCTATCCCCAGCCTGCTCCAGCTGCTGGCTCCCCCAGCACAGCACCCCGAAGGCACCTCCTGAACCCAGGGGGTGGCTCTGGGGCAGGAGAGGGCTGTGCTCCTCCTGCCTGCTGCCCGAGGGGCTGGGAGAGGGGCTCGGGGTGGGCGCACAAGGTGTCGGGGGGCAGCAGCCCCCTTGTACGTGCGGGGCTGGCCATTTGGAGGTGTTTTGCTGTCCCACCTGTTGAGCTGTGGCAGTCACCCAGCCTCAAACCACCGCATTCCCGTGTCCTCCTGGAGGGAGCGATGGGGGCACCGTGGCCTCTGCTCACCCCGCAGGCACCTCTGTGCCCCTCTGAGTGGCAGCAGAGGCTGTCCCAGCCGCCCTCCCCTTGTGGGGAGCACTCGAGGTACCAAGCCAGCGCTGGAGGGGACAGAGAGGACCCCGGGACCCTCGCTGTGATCCTCCCCATCAAAGCACACCGTGCCTGACCTCGGGGCACGTGGAGGAAGCCGGGGTGACGGCGTCCTCCCTGTGACCACCTCCCTTCGGCCACCTCCCTTCGGGCCTCTCCCGGGGCCTCCCCAGCAGCGGGGCCGCTTGCAGCCCGCGGGTGCGGCCCCGGGGAAGGCAGGTGTCCGGCACAGCGACCTTCTCGCCGCCACGTCCAGGAAGGAAGCAGTTTAGGAAGCCAGGGGCCGAGGCCGTGACCGCCTCCAACACCTGCCGGGGCCCGGAGGGAGGATGTGACCCCTGCTGTGGCCCCAGCCGTGCTGGGGAGCTTCCAGGGCCGTGGGACGAGTCAGGGACGGTTTCGTCACTCGGGGGAGCTGGGGGGGCTGCTTCCAAGTGGGTGACAGGTCTGACGGACACCAGGGGTGGCCTCCTGCCAGCACCGGCGGGACACTGCGGAGGCGACTGCCTCCCGGGAGCACGGCTACAAGTTACGGAGCCCCAGTTGGAGCGGGGAGCGGCTGGAGCTGCTCAGACCCCTCTTCTCCACGCTCCTTTTCCAGACCCTGACAGAGCAGAGCCACCGCTGCCACCCCCGCACGTGGCATGGACCTGAGCCGGGGAGCAGGGCACGCGGGGACAGCCACGTTAGCAGGAGCAGACGCTTGGTTCTGGTAGCAGATGTCCCCAAAGGAATCACGTCGCCACCAAGACAGGGACAGTGCAGCCGGCCCGTCTGCGTCACAGCTCTGCTGCTCCCCACATGCTTGGTGGCGAGCTCCGTGCTCCAGGGCAGAGACAGAGCCAGGGCCCCCAGGTTTATGGGGTGTCAGCCACAAAGGGGGCACCCCCCAGGACGGGACAGAGGGCAGGCTGTGCACAGCCACCCCGGTACAGGACCAGGGGCACTGGGGGCACCACAAGAGGTCCCCTGGACACCCCGCTGTGCCATGCCCACCCCCAGCATCGCGCCCAGGGCCAGCTCCCAGCTGAGCTGGGACACGAGGGGACACAAGGACCAGCCCAGCAGTGCGCAGGGAAGGTGGGAAGGGACGGGGCACCCTGCCTGGGGCACCTTTGGCTGTCACCAAGCCCCACAGGCACGGCCAGGGGCCCCAGGGCAGGACGTGCCACCCACAGGGAGGCTGTCCAAGCAGGCAGCCCCCTTACCTCAGCCTGCTGCCCTGCGAAGCAGAGTCCCATTCCCCAACCCCACCCCTGCCAATTCCCCACCCCAGGGCCACCCCTGTGCCCCCAAACCTCAGGAGCAGTCCCAGGCCACAGCAGCGGGGCAGCGAGACCCCCACACCCCATGCTCAGCCCTCTTAGGGCAGGAACGGTGCCTCCGGACCCTCTGCCACCCCGCTGGCAGCACTGGGGACAGCTTGGCCACCACCCCCCAGGGCCAGCACATTCCCCGGCAGGTGCTGCAGCGGGAGGGATGCGGGAGCTGTCATCCTGCGAGGGATAATCCGGCAAGACGAGGCCAGGCCAGGCCAGGCAGCCTCGTCTCGTCTCAGCTCACACGCTCCTCCAGCCCTTCCAGACAGGGTCCGGGCAGCGGGGAAGCCGTCAACGCCGCTTTGGGATCGGGGAGCAAGGAAGGAGCCCAGGCCAAAACCCCAGGGGCTCCCTGGGGCCGGCGTGCAGCCACGGCGTGGCCGCTGGCCCTGCTCCAGCCAGGGAGAGTTATATAAGCCCGGGGAGGCTGCGAGGAGCTGCCCGGGCAGATGACACGGCCGGCAGCATCCCGGGGCGCACAGCCCGGCCGGACGCCTCCGGCCACCGCTGCGGGCAGGGCCCGGGGGGCCAGCGAGCCATGAGGGCTGGCCCCGGGGGGCTCGGCCGGGCTGGGCTGTGCCCCCACGGCCAGCTCCGGCCAGGGGAGCACGTGTGAAGCGAGGCCGAGCAGAGGCGGCCCTGGGATTTTGGCACGTTCGCCAGGAGCACTCGAGAGCCCCACGATGGACGTGGAGGGCCCTGGGCGGTGACGCAGGGACTCGCACGGGCTCGGCTCGGCTCGGCTCGGCTCGCCAGCCGGCCCCCATGTCCCCGGGGCCTGCGACGGCCCCGGCGGAGGGAGGCAGGGAGGCGGCGGAGGTAAGGAGGCCGCCGGAGGGTGGCCGAGCCCGGGGTGGCCTCGGGGGCGCAGGGGCGGGCGGGGAGGCAGGGCGGGGAGCCCGGACTCCTCCTCCGGAGAGGCGCACGGGTGGCCCGAGGGGGGCTCGGGTGCGTGGGGACGGGCCCCGCTGCGCCCACGCCGAGCCGCGGGGGCCCCCACGGGGCCGCAGGGGGGGCTCCCCCCGACGCCACGCGTGAGGGTGCTCCGTGGGGCCGTGTCCCCCACCCCAAACCCTCCCTCGCCCTCCAGGGGATCCGTCCCGTTCGGGAAGGGCTGAGCGTGGCCCCGCACGGGGGGGCCCCGTGTCCGTCCTGCCTGTGCTGCGACCGCGCTGTCGGGGCAGCGAGCCGCCCGGGGAGCCGAGCCGCGGGGCGTCCGTCCGTCGGTCCGTCCGGGAGGGCTGTCCGGCGGCTGTCCGGCCGCCCGGTGCCGGTGGAGGTCCCGGTGCCGCTGCGGGTCCCGGGGCCGGCGGGGTCCCGGGGCCGGCGCCCTCCTGCTCCCGGGGCGGTGCCGGCTGCGGGGCGGGCCGGGGGGTCCCGGTGGCGCTCGGGGCGCGGTGCCGGTGCCGGTGCCCGCCCCGCCGGTCAGGTGACGGCGGCTGGAATTTGACACCGGCGGCGGCGGCGGGAGCGGGATGGAGCCGCCGCTGCCCCGCACTGCGCGCCCGCCCGCCGGCACCGGCACCGGCACCGCACCCCGGGGCGCACCGGGACCCGCACCACCGACCCCCGAGGCGCAGCGGGAGCGGCACCGGGAGCAGCACCGGCGGCGGTACCGGGAGCGGCAGCGGCGGCGGCGGGAGCCGGTACCGGTGCCGGCGGGGCAGCGCCGGCCCCCGCCCGCGCCCCGCCCCGGCGCGGCGGCGGGGGGCGGCGGGGAGCGGAGGCGATGCGGGGCGGCGGCGGCCCGGGGGATGCTCCCCGCCGCGGGCACGGTGAGTGCGGGCCGGGGCGGCGGGCGGCGGCAGCGGCCGTCCCAGCCCGCCGGCAGCCTACGGGGAACCGGGGCCGGGGGTAGGGGGGGAGAAATAAGGGGGGTCCGCTCCGCCGCCCGCCCCGCCGGCAAAAGCCGCGGGGCGGCGAGGGGGGCCCGGACCACCCCCGTCACCCCGGGCAGGTCCCGGCCCGGCGGCTCCCGGGGCTGCCCGAGCCCGGCCCCGCGGTGGGAAGCGCTCGGGAGCCGCGGCGGGGAACGGGGCTGCCCCCGCTCGGGCCGGGGAGAGGCGGGGACCCCGCGGGGGTGCCCGGGGGCACGGGGCCGGGCTCGCCCGCCCCTTCTCGGGCTCGCCCCTTCTCGGGCTCACCCCTTCAGGCACGTCGGGGGAGTCCCTGTCCCGGCTGCCCGGGGCCGGCCGGTGAGCGGGGCAGGCAGCTCCCTCCGGGAAGGGCCGCCTCTGGGGAGAGCCCCGGGACCGGGGCGCGGGGACCGGAGCTGCCCCCGGTGCCCCCGGGCGGCCGCGGCTGCTTCCACGCGGCGGCAGCTCCTCGTTCGTGGGCCCCACGTGTCCGGTACCGGCCTCCCCCGGCCCTGTGGGGCAGGTGGCAGCCCCGTGTCACCCACGGGCTTCCTTGGCGACCCCCTCGCAAGTCCTCCAGCGCGGTGGGACGCCGGCCCCGCGCCGGTTCCCGGTGCCCGCAGGTGCCCGGGGAGGTCTCCGGGCATCGCCCCACGCCGCCAGCGAGGCCCGGCCTTATCCCCGGCCCCAAAGCGGCCCCCCCGGGATGCTGGGACCCTCGTCCTGGGGCTGGGGCTCCGCAGCGGCCGCCGCGCAGTGTCTGTAGGCTGCGCACCGGGGCCGTCCCCGCACCGTCCCCCCGTGCCCCGGGACGGGCCCCAGGGGCACGGCGCTGCTCAGCCCCGGGGGAGACGCGTGGGTTGTGGGGGGGCTGACCCGAGCGAGGGCAGCTCCTCGCGTGGACCGGCCCGATCCCGACCTGGGAAGAGCTCCGGAGCCTGGTAGTGGCCGGCCGGGGCTCTCCCAGCCGGGACAGGAGCAGATCCCACCCGGACCCCCTCCAGGAGCCGGGGCTGCGGCTCCGGCATCCCCGCGGGGCGCTCGGGACCGGGCCCGGCTGTTCCCCGTTCCCCCAGCCCACGGGGGTGCGCGGCCAGCGCGGGGCCGTGCCGCCGGGGGGAGGCTCCCTTCTCCCTCCCGCTTCTCTCGGCGGATCCCGGGGCCGTGCTGCCGCCGGCTGGGCGAAGCCCGCAGTGCAGCTCGGCCCCGCCGCCCGTTCACCGGCTCCCGGGGCAGCTGCGCCCCGCTGGGGCCGGGGCCGCAGCGCCCGGTGCCCCGCCGCCGCCCGACGGGGCGGGCAGGGCGGCCTCGCCGCTGATGCCCCCGCCGGGACGGGGCTGGAGGAGCGGCAGCCCCGCAGCGTGGGCCCCCGGCCGCTGTGTCACCGCCTGGCCGCTGGCCCGCAGCCGGCGAGGGCCCCCGTCCCGTCCCGCTGTGCTGCTGGGGCCGGGGGGCCGCGGCGGGGCAGTGGGAGCGGGGCCGGGGGGCCCGGCTCCTGCTGGAGGGGGCCACGGGACCCTCGCCGGGCCCCTCCGGGGGTGCCGGCCTGGGAAAACGGTGACCTGGCGGCAGCGGCTGGCGCGGGGCCACGGGCTGCCACGGGAGCCATGCGCTGCGTGGGCCGTGCTTGGCCAAGCTGCGGCGGCTGGCGGGGCTGGGGGGCCTGGTGCCAGCCCTGCCTGCCGTGGGGACGCATCCTGCCCGGCACACGGCGCGCAGAGGGGGGGTTCGTGTGCCTGGTGGTGCCTGTCACAGCCCCTTGGCGTGGCACGGCTGGGTGCCACCCACGCAAGGTGGCGGTGGATGCAGCAAGCGGGGCTTGGGGCCTGGGGAGCATCCCCTGAGATGATGCTGGGGGTGTGCGGGGACTGGTTTTGGCTCCCCATGCCAGCAGTGCCCCGCTGCTTCCCCTCGCTCTTTGGCCAGCAGCGTTCTCCTGGCAGGAGCACCTGGGATTTTCTGGGGTAAAGCCATGGAGGGGACAGGGGGAACCCCCCCGCTGTGGGATGCCACTGAGCTCGAAGGTGACAGTCACATCCTGAGCAATGGGGATGCAGCAGCAGGCCAAGAGCTGGGAGCCACCTCCGGGGAATCCAGGATTCCCCACTCCATGCTTGGGGCATTGAGGAGTGGGGGCTTCCCCGCACCCCACACATGTGTGGGTGCAAACTGGAGCTGTCCCTGCACCTCCCAGGGGCCCGCAGCACGAATTCCCCTGTGCGGCGGGGACATTGAGCACTGAGCGGTGGCCTTGGGGTGAATGGCTTTGGAGAGCCCAGCGTGGTGTGCTGCTGTGTCCCCATGGGACCTGCCTGTCCCACCCCTCGCGGCCCCATTTGCCTGTCCACGGGCTGCCCAGGGGCCGCACGCCCCAGCTCCCAGCGCTGCACAGGCAGCGTGCCGGGGAGCCAGCGCGGGGCCGGGGGGTGGCCGCACCGGGGGACCCTGCGCTAATGGATTTGGAGTTTCCAAGGTCAGGCTCCCACCGCGAGCAAGAAAAACATTCCCAGGGAAGGGCCATGGGAAAGGGCCCCCCCCGTGGCGCTCCCAGTCCCAGCAGCTGCCTTACGGCACAGCCTGGCATCCCGCGCCGCTCGCGCGAGGAGGCGGCTGCATCCCCCCGAGGAGAGGTGCTGGGCAAAGTCCCTTCTGCCAAGATCTCTGGGAAGGGAGACGTGGGGGGCATGGGGGCCTGGCTGTGCAGGGAGGGTATGGGAGGCATTGTGGGGTGCTGGGGGTGAGGATGGCATGTTTGGCTGGGGAGAGGTGTGCCAGCTCCCAGCCGGTTTGATGGCCTCTCCTGTTTGCCACTGGTGTCTGGGTGGGCAGGGCCGGGTGCTGCCAGCACCGGCTGTGGGTGCTCACCCTGTGTGTGCACGGGCACTGACCCACACCCCTGTGCTTGCAGCCAGCATGGAGCAGCGAGCGGGGCCACCAGAGCCAAGACCTGCAGGACCCAGCACGCATCCGCAGCCCAAGGTGAGCCCAGGCCTGGCCACCCACGATGGCCAGGACCCCCAATTCCCATCCGCATCCCCACCCCTGAGCCCGGTGCTCACCCCGCTGTGCCGTGCTGTGTTGCAGGAGGGGACGCTGTGGGGTGTCCTCGCCATCCTCTCGCTGCTGGCCGGGCTGGCCACGGGCGCGCTGCGAACCCCACACTGCAACGAGACGCTGGATGCGGCCCCCACGCCGCGGGACGTGGCCACCGCCAGCCCCAGCGCGGAGGACGGCGTGGAGATGCCGCTCGCCTGGAGCCAGCTGCACGGTGCGTGTTGGGGCAGGGGGACACCCCGGGGCTGGGGGGACGCTGTCACATGTGGGATGCACAGCCCGGGCACGGTGGCCCCAAGCAAGGGGGAGGCGGCTGGGTGCTGCAGTGGGTGTCAGGTGGGTCACCGCAGGAGACAGTGTGCTTGGTGGTCCTGGGGGGACAGGGATGACGGTGCCATCTCGCTTGCCCGCAGGGGACAACGTGACGACGGGGGCCCTGGGTGCAACGGAGCTGGCGGAGGACCTGCTGCTGCGCGCTGAGCGCTCGCCGCCGGGCACCAGCAAAGCCAAGGGCACCAGCAAAGGGATGAGGAAACACTCGCGGGGGGCCCGCGGGCGCAACTGCCACATCCGCAACCTGATGGTGAAGGTGCGCGACCTGGGCCTGGGCTTCAACTCGGACGAGATCGTGCTCTTCAAGTACTGCAGCGGCTCCTGCCACCGGGCGCGCAGCAACTACGACCTGACGCTGGGCAGCCTCCTGCGGCAGCAGCTCATCGTCCCGGGCCCGCAGGAGCGCATCCTCAGCCACCCCTGCTGCCGGCCCACCCGCTACGAGGCCGTGTCCTTCATGGACGTGCAGAACACGTGGCAGACGGTGGAGAAGCTCTCGGCAGCCGAGTGCAGCTGCATCGGCTGAGGGTGGGCTGCCGGCTCAGCCCCGGCTCGACGCACGCTGGCAGCCCCCAGCACGTGGCGCTGGCACTCGGAGGAACCAGGAGGGGCCGGTGCCCCCGGTTTTATGTGGCCACGAGGGACTGAGGCAAGCTGGAGTCGTGACAGAGGGGGTCGGCAGCAGAGCCCCCGCCCGCTCAGTGCCAAGCAGCCGGTGCCACCGGCTCCGTGGGGTCCTGCCCAGGTGCACCCCTACCTGGCTCGGCCCTGGGAGTGGAGCCGCAGGGGGACTGAGCATCCCCACCACCCCGTGCCCTGCCTGGACTGGTGCTCCCACACCCCTGCCAAGCATCGCCTGGGATTTGGAGGGGGTCAGGAAGGGGCACCCCGGGACTGGGGGTGGCCGGAGCCACCCTGCAGGGAGGGGGTGTCCCCAGGGGCAGGGGTGCAGCGGGGCCAAGCCGCACCGGCATGGGGCAGCGCCCGGTGCTCCGCAGGGCACGGGCACCCCCGGGACCCCTGCCCGGCTCCGAGAGGGGGCTGCAGGGTCCCTCCCCGCGGTGCTGCGGCACTAAACTATTTATTACTCTAAATTATTTATTTATTGTTCTCGAGCGGCAGCTCCTATTTATGACTTTGGGCCCGCGGGGGCCGGGTGTAATTTAACCCCAGCGCTGATGTGAAGCCCTGAGGCTGCGGCCAGCAGCGCCCCGTCCCCATCCTCGGGCTCCTCGTGCCCCCAACCCCTTTTTTTTTTTTTTTTTGGTCGTTTTTTTTTTTTTGGTTGTTTTTCTATTATTTGTAAGATTCGAGGATAAACTCTATTTTTGTACAGCCGCCTTTTCCCGTAGCAATAAAGCGATGGGCCGCGCGTCCGACCCCGCTGCCGGGTGCTGGCTTTTGGAGACGGGGAGGGGGCTCCGGGTGCATGGAGAGGGCGGGGGGGGGACCTCGCTCCGAGGGCCGGGGCGGGGCGCGGGGCCGGGACTACGGCTCCCGGCGGTCGGTGCGGCCGAGCCCGGCCCCCGGTCCGCCCGGTGGGGGCGGTGCGAGCCGAGCCGAGCCGTGCGGAGCCGAGCGGGGCGGGAGGGAGGCGGAGGCGGGTCCCGGCGCCGTCCTGCGCCCGCCGCCGCCGCCGCCGCCCAGCGCCGCCGCAGCCATGGAGCGGAGGGCGGAGGCGCCGCCGCAGGGCCTCGACTTCACCGTGGAGAACGTGGAGAAGGTGAGCGGGGCTCGGCACGGCTCGGGGTGGCACGGCACGGCTCGGCACGGCCCGTTCCGCTGCTGCGCGGAGCGGGGTTTCGGTGCCCGGCACGGCACGGCTCGGCTCGGCTTGGCACTGTTCTGCGCGGTGCCCTCCGTGCCCAGCGGAGCCGCTCCGTGCGCCGGGGAGAAGCCGGCGGGGGGAGGAGGATGATGAGGCAGAAATGGGAGCGGGAGGAAGGGGGCGCGCAGCCCGCGGGGCGCGGGGGGCGAGCGGCGCCGCACCGGCAGCGTCCCCAGCAGGCGGGGAGGGCCCTGCTCGGGAGAGCTTCCTCGCCCCGCAGCGCCTTCCTCACCCCCAGCGTCTTCCTCACCCCCCCCGGGCCTTGTTTCAGCCCTCAGTGCCTTCCTCGCCCTGCGCCCGGCCCCCCCCGATGCTCCCTCGGGGTCCCCAAGAGGGCTGCGGAGCGAGGGGGCAGCCTCTGGGATGCTGAGGATTGGGGTGCTGGGGAGAACTGGGGTCTGGTGGTGGCATGCTGCTGGGGATGGGTTCCTGCTAGCCTCCAAAGAACCCAAAATCCATCGTGGAGAAGGACCCGAAATCCATCATGGAGACCGAGCGGGGTACCTGAGGGGCAAACGCTTCCCCTGGGTGATGGTGGAGGTGCTGGGGCAGGTGAGGGGCGAGCAGCGAGGGAGCACAGCTTCCTGCAGCCGCCCGTCTCATCAAGCATCCGACACCTCGATCCGCAGCCGGGTCTCCAGACAGGCAGCGGGATTCCCAGCGCCCTCGTTTTTCCTGGATAAGAATAGCCCCAGCTTCCTGCCAAAGCGGTGCCCACGGGCGTGCTGGTGGGCGCATCGCCGGCATCCTGCACCCCTGCCTGGCCTGGGGAGGTGTCAGAGCATGAGCCCCAGGTCTACGGCCAGGCACTGGTTCCTTTGTGGCCGCAGGTGACACAGCCCACTGGTGACACCAGGATGGAGCACGGCCCTGAGGATTACCCCACGTCTGCAAAAATGCTCCATTAACGCTACCTTCCACTGCTTAGCCCTTATACGGTCAGGGCCACTGGATAATTTTTCCCTGATTTCCCTCTCTGGCAGGCACAAACCACCTCTTTGTCTGCACCAGCCACGAAGCTGGCTCGGGGAGGGTGGGCAGTGCCCGGGGGGCAGCCTGGCGCGGGCAGCGCAGAAGCGTGGCGCTCCCTCCCCGCGCTGCGCTGCATTTGGTCTCCCGACGCCGGGGAGGAGGCAGATCTGCCCTCTAGGATGCTTCGGCTCCCATCCCCCTGCCCGCCCGAGCTCTCGCAGTCGCAGGCTTTGCCATCGTTGGTTGACGTCCCCAGGAGATGCAGCTGCAGGCCGCGGGGGGGGCAGCGCAGGCTGGGGACAGGGAGGGAGAAACGTGGGGTGGGACCAGAAGGAGCCCAGAGGCTGAGCATCTCGGCCCCCCCCCCCTCCGTGTTGCCTTTCAGAGGGGGGTGGCGGGGTGTTTCTGACACAAATCCCGCAGAATTCGGCTCTGGCTGGGGGCTGGGCAGGTGGGAGGGCGGTGGGCAGAGCCGCCTTGTCAGAGTTGGTACTGACAAATAAATGATGTTCCGCCGGCCTGGGCTTTTCTGCCTGTCAGGTTTTGTGCACGGCTCTATTAATAACGTTGAAGGCTGATTAAAGCCAGGGTTCGGCTCCGCGCTGAGTCAGTCGGTGCGAGCGCTGGGGCTGGAGGCAGGAGGAGGGCTGGTTAGCGCTTTGGGCAGGGGGTCAGGGCATCTCCGGGTCCCCGTGGTGGAAGCCGTCCTGTGGCCATCATACCCAGTCTCTGGCCAGGCAGTGCCCGTCCGATGGTTTTAGAGGCCAGGCAGTGCCCATCACGCTCTCCTGATGGTTTTGGAGTAGACAATTCCTATTTTTGGAAGGCCTGTCCATACCCCCTTATTATTTTTTATGCAGATATTGTTTTTTTTTGCCGTGTTTTCCTCCCGGAGCTCCCCCTCGACATGGAGGAGCAGGGCTGTGCAGCGGCGGAGCCGTTCTGCTCCGGTTGCTGTGTCAGGGCGCGCAGGGCTCTGGCCTGCGGCCGCTTCTTGTTTGCTGCCAAGCCTGACCTAGATGCTGCTCTGGCTTAAGCACAAGGAGAGCAGGCTGCGGCCGTGCTGCGCCGACCCGCTGGGCACCCGGGGGCTCCGGGCTGGCACCGCTTCCACATGCACCTGCCGCTGAGCTGGAGGGGCCTGAGACAAGGCGAGGCTGAGAGATCCAAGGGCTTCGGGCTTCAAGGGTGGTTTGCCTCCCCAGGCCTAAACGGTGCAATCTGGCTCTTGAACTGTGTGTGCTTTTCGGTGCCCAGGGCTGTCTCCGACTTGGCTGACAGCCTGCTGATGGGTGATGGTACCACGGGGAGGGGAAACTCCTGCTGCGGCCCCAGCTCTGCTCTGTTCAGGATGGGTTGCAAAGGCTCCGTCTCTTCTGGCTCTATCTGTCCCACAGAAGCAGGGGGAGGCTGCGTTGAAGGACTTGTGCCTTGTGGTTTGGTTTGCCTTGGGTCAACATTGGTAGCACCTTCCACTGCAGTGTGGTGGTAGAGGCAGGAGGAGGTAGAAGAGGCCCTCCTCACCCACTTTCAGTGCAGCTGAATTTGCTGTAGCAGAATCCCCCTTTTTGAAATAAGAGGCAACCCAGGGCCTTTCTGGGGGAATTTCCCAATTGCAAGCTCCAAGCTCTCCTTTTTTTTTTTCTTTAAGCCTTCCAGGTTTTTCCTCCTTTGGCCTACCTCTCATCCTCTGGGGTGCCGCTAATACCCACTGACATCTTCTCCCTAGCACATTAGCAGCGTGGCATCTCTGAGCCTTCCAGATTGCTGTGCATCTCTCTGGAGGCGCCTGATGAATGCATGGCATCTCCAGCAGCACAAGGAGGTGGCGTGTGGGGAGCTGGTGTCCAAGTCAGTGGTGGCTATGGGGTGGCGTTGGGGGCTGCTTGTGGGAGATGCTGAGGCTGGGTGAGGTGACCGCTGCCAGGGCTGCCTTCAGCCCAGGAGAAGGGGGAAGAGAAACCCAAGTGCACCTGGTTTCTTTGGAAAAATATTGTTGACTGTGTTGTGATACATGATAACAACAATTATGGACCGTTTGGGGTGAGGGAATGGTGCTCCCTGTCTGCTGCACTGCTAGCAGCAGCTTGCCCGGCTGTTCCTCAGGAGCAGCCCGTCTATGCCTGATGGAGCATCAGTGCCTGTGATGGTGAGTTAGGGACCTTGGGGGGATGTTCTTGCAAAATCGAAGAAAGCTGGGAGTCATCTCGTTTGCCATGTAAGCAGAACCACCCTTGGCTGAGCACCTAGCTCCTTCCCGTGTCATGACGGCGGTCAGGTGGGAGGCCGGCACGTTGCTGTGGCTGCCAGGCCTCCGCTGTGCTCTGTAACACCATCATGACAGCCCCTGGTCAGCAGTGAGCTCTTGTGCAGGGGGAATCGGTGGGACTGGAGCCTGGGGGCCTCAGAATGATTCTGAGGTGAGAAGAAGGAGTGAGACGTGGTGGGCAGGGGTGCTCCTGTCCTGGGCTCCGCGCTCCCAGCTCTCCTCTCAAGTCCTGCTCACCCATCGCTTGTGCAGGGCCCAGGGGGTTGGCAGGTGCCCTGGGGTCCTTTCCAAGCCTGGAGCACGCCTGTCCCTTGCAGCCTGCCTGTGCCAGGGACCACGCTGTCCTCTGAGAGGATTTATCCACAGCCGAGCTGCTCGGGGGCTGCAGCACCATCCCCACCGCCAGCAGGCCGCGTGGGCAGGCTGGGGGTGAGGAGCAGCCAAAGCAGCGGCGCGTTTATTCGGACAGGGGAGCGTACATGGCTTTATGTCACCTTCCTCATCCTCCGTGCTTCGGCAGGAGGCTGCTTTCTGCCCGGCTCCCCTGCCATTTCGGAGGGAGGCTGGCAGGCGTGCGGGGGGGGAGGCGGGATGACGTTCCCTGCGCTCGGCAGAGGCCGGGTAATGGCTGTGCCGCTGCAGGCCCGGAGCGCTGGCGCGGCGAGCGTGCGCTCAGCTGGAAGGGAGGGCGAGAGGCTGCAGCAGGAGGCTGGAGGCCGTCCCGGAGGAGACGTGTTGCTGCTGCCCTCGGCCCGGGGTGCCAGGCACGGAGCAGAACCGGAGTGTGTTTGCACGGGCTGGTTTCCCTGCCCAGGTACCTCTGTTGGCTGCAGAGCTGCCCCTGGAGACACAGTGTCCCTGCTGGGAAGCAGCAGGCAGCTCATTCGGTACATGGGGCTCCTGTCACACCTCAAACGGAGCTGGCAGTGCCACACTGCTAGGCACCAGCCCCTGGGAAGCTGACAGGCCCCGTGTTCATCAGGCACCCTGCAGTCAGGGGGACAAATTGCCGCGGCTGTGCTCTGCGGGAGCTGCAGGGATGAGGGCTGCAGAGGTGCTGAGCTGCGAGCAGCTGCTGCAGCTCCTTCTCCCTGCTGGAGCCACACTGTGAGCTGATATCCACGATCCCCGGGCTGCTCCCCCTCCTGCCTTCCAGAGGGACCAGAGCGGGAGCTCTGACCTTGTGGGCAAGCTTCTTCTGGAGCTCGAGTGGCTGACACCACCCTGGTAGCCGAAGCCCAAAGGCTCTGACCACAGCTTTTTAGAGCAGGGAAGGCCTATAATAACAAGCTTGAATTATTTTCAGCCATGCAGAGATGATGTTGGAGAAAGCTCATTCCCTGGCCAAAGGGCATAGCTGACAGCCCGGCTGTTTACCAGGTCTCATGTTACAGGTCTAATTGCAGAGGAGGCAGGTCTGGTGTCAGCCACGCTTTTAAATCAGAATGCACAAAGCCTTCCTATTAGATGTCGCTGCCCAATTTCATGCCTTCTGCTTCTCCCTCCTGGCACTGGTGAGTTCCCCTCATCATCTCCAGCACTTCCTTCTGGGCCTGAGAGCGCTGGCTGGCACGGCAATGTCTGGAGTGAAAGTCAAGCAGCAGCTGGTGCCAAAACCTGCCTGCAGAATGAAGACTCTGCCTTTTCTTGCTAGGGATGAGTGCGCTGTGCGTTCAGGTACCCTCCTGCAGAGCACGCTGCCTTGCAGCCTCGTGTCCTGTGCTCCTGGCAAAGGATGGTAGGTGGCTTGTGTAAGTGGTAGGCAAGGGAGACAACCCAGCATTCTCCTTAGGGTTTCATCTGCTGCTTTGAGACGAACTGGGATGGTCAGCATTTCAGCACTGACAGCCATCCTTGGAGGTCCCCTAGGAGCTTTCTTGTGTTGTGCAGAGCACTACAGCGGGTACAGGTGGGGCATCTCTAGCTGGTGTCCAGCTGTGCTCAGGCCTGTCCCCAGCAGGATGCTCAGGGACAAGAAGAGGAAGTGAGAAAGCCAGCAGGGATGTTTTTCCAGAATATTGCCCCCCAGCAGCTTGCAGCGTGACTTCTAGGTACATAGACCTTGTCACCTCACCACTCACCCTCCCAGGTCACTGTGGAGGTGCTGAGCAGCTCCAGTGCTCGTCCCTGGGGCCTCCGCTGGAGATGTCCCCGAGCTCCTGCAGGTTGCACCTCCTTACACAGGGTCTCTCTGAACCTCAGGCGAGTTTTGTTTTGGTAAGAACACAGGAAGCAAGCTCTGACGAGAGCAAACAAGATGAAGACAGTAAGAGGAGGAGATGGTTGAGAGCCCCAGCCCTGCTGCAGGATGACTCAGTCTGCAGCAGGAGAGCAGGACGCTGGCTTACGTGCAGGTGAGGGCCAGGTTCCCAGCCCCAAGAGTAGCTCAGAGCAGCACGTCCACATCTCCTGCTCAGTAACGAGGTAAATTATGTCTCTGATGGGGCGGGTAGTGCCTCTGCCCCAACAATTGAGTGCTGCTTCAGGCAAGAGTCCAAAATAACTGAGAGCAGAGGAAGGTTTCAGATGTCTGTTGGTAACTCATGTGTTCATCTTGGCCACTTCTCTCTCAGGACAGATTTTTCCCTCCCCATGGTTAACCTTTTCGTGTCGGGGTGCATCTTTCAGTGGGACAGAGCTTGCTCCTCTGCAGTCCGTCGGCTTACTGTGTTTCCTGCCATGTATTTCATAACCTCCTCATTTCTCATAAAGAGGTTATCTTCATTTCTCCGTGCATCTAAGTCTTTAAGAAAGAGACATTTCACCTTCCCTTTAATGTTCCTGCCATTTTGTTGTGCTCTTTGCTCTTCTGCTGGGAATCAGCCCAAGGTACGAGCGCTTGCTTAGGAAGCATGTTCTTGTGCCCTAGGCTGCCAGTCTTGCTTGCTTAAAAATAGGGCTTAAATCCCCTCCTGGGTACAAGAACCATACAAGAATTTCAGGGAGCTTTCAAGGGGAGGAGGAGGAGGAGGATATTTGAGACCCAGAGCCAGGATGGGGCCACAAAAAGTCCTCTGCACCTGCTGGAACCATCCTTCAGCTTGATAGCAGGGCACAACAGGTATGTGGTAGCCTGATGAATGCCATCACCACTCCTTGCTCCTGGGACACACAGTCAGTGGTCTGAAATAAGTCGTGCTGTGCAAGGCTGAAGAGCTCGCTGCTGGAAGATGGAGTATGGTTTTTTCCCATCTCTTGCACTGGGGTATCACCAGCCGTGTCCCCGTGGTGGCTCTGCCTGACCCTTGTAGGCTTGTCCCTTCAGTCCCAGGGGCTGTGCTGGCGGGCAGAGACTTTTCTTCCTGGTTTTTGCAGCCCTGTGTAGAGGAATGCATTTCTGCCACAAGCCACGCGCTGTGCCTTTGCCCCTTTGTGCCCACCTCGCCCACTCTATTAACATTAAGCTTAAGCACTGTAGGATGTTCCTCTGCAAATAAAGCCCCGCAGCCGGTGTAGGGCCTTGCATGCTGATCCGTGAGCTCTGCAAAGCAGTAACTAGATCTCTCGCAGCCTGTGGGAGCAGGTAAGTGATGTTCTCCTCTTCTGGAAGGGGAAACTGAGCGAGCAGCCCGACTGTCCCGGGAGGCGGCGGTGGGGGCAGAGTTCGAGGCCAGCTCCACGGCTCAGCTGTGGCTGGGCGGGCTTGGGAGCACTTCAAAGGGACTCACTCGGTGCAGAGATTAAGGGCTTAGCGACTGTGGTTTTCCAGAGCTGCCTAAAACCTGACAGACGGAAACATCTGCAGTGGCACTAACGTGCTGGCGGCGGCAGGGAGGACCCGCCTCGCTGCAGGCGAGGCCGTGCCACCAAGCCTGGTGCAGGCGCCCCTGTGGCAGCCGCCGACAGGTCTGGTCTGGGCGAAGAAGAGGACAGGAGGTGACTCAGGAAGAGAAATTTCCAGAGTGGAAAGGAGGGGAGGACAGGTTTGTGGGTCCCTCTGCTGCTGCCAGGTCTCTCGCCTCAGCGGGAGCCTGGTGAGGGAGGGTGGCAGCACCAGGACTTGTGGTGGTGCCTGGGCTTGTGACCAGGGACAGGACGGGGCCATGTTCAGCAGTCCTGAGGCATTCCCCTGTCTCTTCCAGGCTCTCCACCAGCTGTACTACGACCCCAACATCGAGAACAAGAACCTGGCTCAGAAATGGCTGATGCAGGCTCAGGTGTCCCCGCAGGCGTGGCACTTCAGCTGGCTGCTCCTCAACATGGACAAGGTGCCCGAGATCCAGTACTTCGGCGCCAGCGCCCTCCACATCAAAATCTCCCGCTACTGGAACGACATCCCGGCCGACCAGTACGAGAGCCTCAAGTCTCAGCTCTTCACCCAGATCACCCGCTTCGCCGGCGGCTCCAAGATCGTGCTCACCAGGCTGTGCGTGGCGCTGGCCTCGCTGGCGCTCAGCATGATGCCGGAGGCCTGGCCCTGCGCCGTGGCGGACATGGTGCGCATGTTCCAGGCCGAGGACTCCAACGTGGATGGCCGGGCGCGCTGCCTGGCGCTGCTGGAGCTGCTGACGGTGCTGCCCGAGGAGTTCCAGACCAGCCGCCTGCCCCAGTACCGCAAGGGCCAGGTGCGCAGCGTCCTGGCGCAGGAGTGCGGCTCCGTCTTCCCCTTGTTGGAGCAGCTGCTGCAGCAGCAGGACTCCCCGGGCTTCATCAAGCAGAAGGTGTTGAAGTGTTTCTCCAGCTGGGTGCAGCTGGAGATCCCCCTGATGGACTGCGAGAACCTGATCCAAGCAGCCTTCACCTCCCTGCAGGACCCGGAGCTCTTCGACACGGCGGTGGAGGCGGTTGTCAACGCCATTTCCCAGCCAGATGCCCAGAGGTAAGGGCAGCCTCTCCTGTGCTCTGCAGGCTGCTGCTCACGGGCATCTTCAGGGGAACAGGGTGGGCAGGAGAAACCTCAGGCTTTTTTCTAGCTCCTGTTTGGCCTGGAGATGGTGGCGGCAGGGTCTGGAAGTGGGAGAGAAGATGCAAGCAGCTGGGTTCTGGCCTCACCTGGTTGGTGCTGGAAGGCTTTGCACGGCAGTTTGTGTTGTGTATGTTGCCTCTCCTGCTCACCCTGCTAGAGGGCTTCCCCAGCATGTGGGCTGGGCTGGCATGGAGGTGCTGTTCGCTGTCTGCCTGCTGCACCCTGGGGACCAGGACGTGGAAGCTGAGCCCTGCTGTTGGTGCTCCTGTACTGTGCTGGCCCCTGTTTCTGTTCCTTGCCTTTTGGCCCCCTCCTCGTGCTGGGTGCCACGTTTGAGCAGCAGCACTCAGGACACCCAGCTGCCCTCGCAGCAGTGAGGATGCAGCCACAGCCCCTTTCATCCTCCTCCTCTCTTTCCCCCGGCTCCTCGTGCCAAACCCTGCAGCCTGACCGGGGAGCATGCCCAGGATCTGGCCAGAGATGTTCCTCTGCCTTCTGCTTCGGGTCCGGCCAAGGAGTGTATCTGATACAGAGATAATAAACCCAGACCTGGCTGCCTCCTCCATCCTGACTCCAGCAGCGTGGCCCAGCAGAGGATTCATCCTTTGTTTGTGGCTGTGGCTGCCCGGAGCCGGGAGCCAAGGCTGGGGAAGGTCCCGCAGGGCCGTGCTGTGGGGCTCCGAGCTCCTTGTCTTGGCAGCGTCGTCTGAGCTGCTGTCAGCTCCTGGGACCGATGCCTGCAGAAGGGAAAGTGCATCTCCTCCGGATCCCTGGGCCACATCTCCTGGCTGCTTAGCAACCTCTGCATCCCCGCCAGGAGGAGGGTTTAGCTGAAGCTGGGCTGAGCCGTGCAGCACGCAGGCTCCGACCCTCTGCGGCGGTGCTGCTGCTGTGCTGTCAGCACCGGTCCCTGGGTCCCTGCCTCAGCTGCCGACAGCCCCGGGGCTGCCCTCTGCAACAGCAGAGGTGCTGTGGCTGCAGACCACGAGTTCTTGGGCCGGCACAGCCACCTTGTAGCAGGATTAGTGCAGGAAATGGGGTGTTGGAGAGGGTGACTTGCAGGTCTCGAATTTCTGACATTTTGCCTTCCTCCCTTCCCTTTCCCTCGACACTCACAAGTCCTTCAGATGTGATTCCCTCTCTGTGTGCAGGAGCCTGGCCCTGCAGCGCTCTTCCCCAGTCGCTTGAGCTTTCTGGGGGGCTTGCAAAGCACGTTGTGGTGAGAAGAGAGAGGAGATCACAGGGGTTTGCTCTCTGCTCCTGCGCAGGGACCGCACTGCAGCTCCCGCATCACCGGGTCCCACTGCTCTGGATGCTTCCTCGCAGCCTCTCCCCATCCTCCTCCCAGCACTGTCACCCGTGGCCGAGCTCCCCCCTCTCTGTACGCCTCCCGGAGCGCGGGGACAGCGGGGCCATTGTCACCGAGCTGCCCTGCCAGGCGGCGTGTGTCGCGGCCGGCCGCGGCGGGGGCACCAGCTGCTGGTGGGGGCTGGCTGCAGCGGGGTTTGCTCCACACTGAGGTCCTGGAAGTCTTCTCAAGCAGGAGCCACTGCTGCTGTGACACTCCACAGAGGGGGCATGGGCCCTCCGTTTCTCCTAGCTGTGTCCCCCCCAGCCTTCCCGGTGCCAGCAGTCCCGCCCTCTGCCTTTGTTGCTCAGCCACAGCAGATCCAGCTCCTCCCGAAGCCCCCCGGGAGGCTCCCGACCTTTCTCTGTGTTTTCTTGCCTGTCTCGGAGGTTCCTGCTGCTTTTCAGCTGCTCTCTTCCTCCCTGGTCTTCACCAGGACCTGCCTGTGTGCTCCCCGCTGCCTGGGGCATCCCTCTGCAGAGCAGCCCGAGCTGTGCAGAGCATCTCTCTGTGCTGGGGCTTGCCCCTGGGCTCCCCCGATGTGCTCCAATTCCCATGGCTGCTTCCTCCTCGCCTCCTCCCAGCTGGCCTCATTGAAATTCCTGCAGAGGGGATCCTGCAGGGATATTTTTAATGTCAGGAAAAGGCTTGGTGGCAAGCTGCATAAAAATACTCAATGGGAGGACCGTCCCTTCTTATTGCCTGGTGGGATCAGGGCAGGAGGGATGCTCCTGCAGCGATGCCTGACATGCTGTGGTGGCCATGACACTGGCTGCTGTACCCGTGGGTAAGTCAGTCCCTTGTGCTGGTGGCTTGTCTGCCTGTTTTCCCTTGCAAAAGGAGAGCATGGTTTGCTTTCCTGCTTCTGGGTGCTGTTCCAAGGCTGGACGCTGCTCTTTTTGGGGATGCACCAGGAGCTGGCAGCTGCGGCGCCTCGCCACAGCCTCGCTGTCAGGAGCAGCCTGAGTCACAGAAGGGCAGGCACCAAGATTTTGTTGCATCTGTTTGGCAGAGGAGGCTTGGGCTGGATTTTCTGTCTCGTTTGAAGATTATCCCCTGGCTAAGCAGGTCAAAGAGCCGGGCTGCATGTGCCAGAGCGGAGCTGCGTGCTCCTCCGTTGGGCAGCGGTGTTGGAGAGCAGGGAGGGGGCTGTGGGGGGGGATTTGTGGTGGGCACCAGGCACTGAGGAGCCTCTGAAGGAAGCAGGGTGCTGCTTGGCACCTGGTGCTCAACCTCTGAAGAGGAATTTCACTAGAAGAGTTTTCCAAGAGCTTTGTTAGAAGCAGATTTTTAATAGGTTGGGGTTTGTTGTTGGGTTTTTTGTTGTTTTTGTTAGGATGTGGTGCAGGTTTTGGATCAGAAAGGATCACATTGTCCCATGTGAGCTGCCTGTCTCTGGTCTCAGGGGTTGTCCTCCACACCGTGCTGTGGTCTCCCTTTGCTAAGAGCACAGGGGGTTGTGGGATGAGCAGGAGGCGCTGGTCCTGCAGAGGGAGCTGTGGGTGCTGGCGTTCACTGGGGTTTGAGAAATGACCCTACCCCTGGAAGGAAAATGTGTTCAGCTGCTGAATAGACAGCAAATCTCTGTCAGGAGAGCTACCACAAGTGGCTGGAGGGAAATACCGAAGGAGATGCCACCACCTGCATCTCCTGCTGGCCCACACCTTGGCGGGGCTGCCACCAGCCTGCCTTTCTCCCCGTGCCCGTGGCCGATGGCTCCGTAGCCACTAACGAGCGGGCAGAGCAGGGCCAGCGGGGCAGCGTGCTGCAGCTGGGGGACGTGTGGCTCTCTGCCCCTTCCCCAGGGGAGAGCCGGCACGGGGAGCACCTCCTGCTCCCCACAGCCCCGGCCCCTGCGCGGCAGGGCAGGCGGGGAGGCTGCGGAGGAGCTGCGGCTGCCGATAACACGCCTGGCTGGGCAGGTAAGTGACAGGCGGCTGCTGAGCCTCCAGCACAGCCTCTCTCCAGGGGCCCAGGGCTGCATTTCACCTTCCCTGCCTCCTTGCTCGTTGCCTTGGTTACAATCACTTACCGGCGAGGGGAGGCTGACGTGTGTGTGCGAGGCTGATGAGGCTGACGGGGAGGAGGAGGGAGCGCAGGGGAGCCCTGCGGGGCTGCAGCCAGCCCCGGGGGCTGTGGGGACAGGAGATGGGGCTCCTCGAGATGGTGTCCTCGTGGTTGTGCAACAGGAGGGGCCCCTGCTGGCATGGGGCAGTGCTGGCTGTTAGCACGGGGGTGACGGACCCAAAGGGCTGCCCTGGGAGCTGGCTGTGGCAGTGACAAAGTGCTGCTGGTGCCAGGCAGGTCGGGGTGGTCGCAGGCAGAGGTATTCCTCTGGCGTGATGGAGGATTTGCACGGGGCTAACAATGACAGGAGCTGGTCCAGCCCCTCGCTTTGCTTGCAGAGGCTCCACTGCAGGAGATTCAGCACATCTTCCATTTAGCCTTCTCACAGCCTTGCCTCTGGCTGGAAGGAGAGGTCCTGGAGCAATAAAGGCTGGTGGAAGCATCCTGCTCCACAGCGCTGCTTTTTGGCAGGGAAAGCTGGGTGGGAGCCGTGGGAAGTGGGAGGGCACCGCTGGAAGCCTGTGCTGGTGCAGACAGTGCCCGGTGCTGACCCCGGCTGTGCCTGCAGGTACGTGAACACCCTCCTGAAGCTCATCCCCCCGGTGCTGGGGCTGCAGGAGCAGCTGCGCCAGGCGGTGCAGAGCGGGGACATGGAGACGTCGCATGGGATCTGCCGCATCGCCGTGGCCCTGGGGGAGAACCACTCGCGGTGAGTGCTGTCACCTCGCTGCAGGCCTCACCTCCGAGCAGCCAGACCCGCGGCGCTGGTGCCAGCCTGACCATGGCGTGCTCTGCTCCCCAGGGCCCTGCTGGACCAGGTGGAGCACTGGCAGAGCTTCCTGGCCCTGGTCAACATGATCATGTTCTGCACGGGCATCCCCGGGCACTATCCTGTCAACGAAACCACCAGTTCCTTGACGCTCACCTTCTGGTACACGCTGCAGGTCAGTGGCTGTCATGGGGCAGGCAGCCTGGGGCTCCCGTGCTCACAGCAGGGCCTGAGACCATGATGGCACTGGGTAGGGACAAGCTTTTGGCTTAACTTGTCCCTTTTTGAGGAGAAGCTTGTGGCAGCATTCAGTTTCTGGGCAAAATGAGGCAATAAGGCCACAATGGATGCCTCGGTGGCCCAGTGGGTCTTATGTAAATGTGCAGGTTGGAGCAGGAGGAAGCTCAAAAAGCCTTGGGGCTCAATTTTTCCACCCCCAGTATCCCTTGGAAAGTCTGAGCCAGCTTGAAGTGCCTTGTTAACATAATTAAAATGTCAGGCTGAATTTTTTCCCACCAGCAAACCCAACAGTTTAGCTCCTTGCTGTACACAGAGGAGCACACACAGTGTCTCACCGCACACCAGGCCCTGACACAGGGCTCATGGTTGGGGTCCCTTGGGGGAAGGCAAGAACTGGAGGCTGTGGGCTGCTGCCCATCATGTGGGCTCGGAGCCCTGTGTGTTTTTAGACCCCAGACCACGGCTGTTCTCTCCACACCTCCCACCTGCAGAAGGGCTGGGCATGGGGCAGACCCTATATGAGCTGGAAAGGCGTCTCCACGCTGAGCCAGCCCTGCGGGATGCACCTCGGCCCCATCCAGCATGCAGACTGGCTCCGTCTTCTTTCCCTGCCACTCCTAACTTCTCCCCCTCCTGCCACCAGGACGACATCCTCTCCTTTGAGCCCGACAAGCAGGCGGTGTACCAGCAGGTCTACAGGCCCGTCTACTTCCAGCTGGTGGACGTGCTGCTGCACAAAGCCCAGTTCCCCTCCGACGAGGAGTACGGCTTCTGGTCTTCAGATGAGAAGGAGCAATTTCGGATATACAGGTGTGGCTGCAGCCGAGGTCTTTCTTTGCCTGGGTAGCAGAAGCAAGGCACAGATGTGGCTTTGGGTGTGAATGGGACCTGTTGGGTAGGCAGGAGAGGATGCTGGCAGCATCCTGCCTCTCAGAGCTGTGGGGAGACCCGAGGAAGGACACAGAGGAGATTCCTTTTGCCAAGAGCTGTTCTGGCTGTGGTGGTGGCTTGGAGACAAGCTGGTGTTTGGACCAGCTTGGACACTTGTGGTGGCGTGGTTGTCACCCTGCCAGGGAGCAGGAGGGGAAGCAGCACGTCTGTGCGGTGCTCTGCAGGGGATGGGGCAGCATCTGGAGACCCCTTTGTGTCTCTGCAGGGTGGACATCTCCGACACGCTGATGTATGTGTACGAGATGCTGGGTGCTGAGCTCCTGAGCAGCCTCTATGACAAACTGGGACGTCTCCTGACCAACACAGAGCAGCCGTCCACGTGGCAGGTGAGCAAGGGGAGCTGGGCACTGGGCTGCGGGGTGCCAGCCCCGTGGGGGAGCACCAGAGGGGGCTGTTCGTGCCATGGGAGAGCAAAGGGGTGTGATGGATGCAAAGAACGTGATCACCCTGACATGTGGGCTCAGAGATCTGTTGGAATAACTTTCCTCCTGCCTCTCTGTCCTTAGCACGGACCAGAGTCCAGCTGGGGTTGGACCTTGGTCCTTTGTGGTTCTGTCTTGTCCCAGCGCTGTGCTGCTGTGGCACAGCACAAACACTGGAGGCCTTCCCTCTCCTTTCTGCATCGCCACCCTGCTGAGTGCCCTTGGCTGGCTTTGTGGGGTGAAGCTCTGCGAGGCTTGGGGGACCCAGGTTTGACCCAGCAGAGCGCTGCAGGCAGAGCAGCGGAGCGATGCAGGGCCCGGAGCAGTGTGAGTGCAGGGGAAGCACAGGGTCCTCTGCCCTGCAGCTAGTTGGCATCTATCTGCTCATCTCGGCATCCCCGCTGGGCAGCCATCACTATCAGACTCTGGTCACTAAAATGCTGCCTTCTTATCCCCTGGGGCCATCTGGGTGAACAAATCCTGCCCCCTGAAGCCTGGTGTGCCTGGGGACTGTGCAGCTGTCCCCCTTTATCAGCATCCATGACCTCTGCTGCTGGGTCTGAGTGATTGCTGGGGCAGGGGCTGGGGGTGGCAGTGGGCACGTGGCTCTGACTCTCCCCTCTCCCTTGCCTGCAGCACACAGAGGCCTTACTGTACGGGTTCCAGTCCATCGCCGAGACCATTGACGTGAATTACTCCGATGTGGTGCCAGGGCTGATTGGCCTCATCCCCCGGATCAGCATCAGCAACGTGCAGCTGGCTGACACGGTCATGTTCACCATCGGTGAGGCCCTTGGCTGGGGTGGGAGACCCACCTGAGTCACTGTGAGCAGCTCCTGCCTCCCCTGTGCCCGCCCAGAGCTGCCCTCCGGGCTTTGAGCCACTTGTGGGCTCTCCTCTGCCTGCCATCGTCCTGCTGATGCCACCTGCTTCTGAGTTAGCCCAGGCTCTCCTTGGCCACAGAGCCATCCTTCTTGGGGATGCTGGATAATAACAGTGGGAGGCAAAGCTGAGCAGCTCAGGGTGTAGGGACCGAGGGTCTGGCTGTCGTGGCATGGTCTGACCCTGTCTGTGTGCGCAGGAGCCCTCTCCGAGTGGCTGGCCGACCACCCCGTCATGATTAACAACGTGCTGCCGCTGGTGCTGCAGGCCTTGGGCAACCCGGAGCTCTCCATCTCCAGCGTCTCCACCCTGAAGAAGATCTGCCGGGAGTGCAAGTACGACCTGCCGCCCTACGCTGCCAACATCGTGGCTGTGTCACAGGTGAGAGCTGGGTGCGGAGCAACAAGGCTGGGGTGTGCAGAGGATGTGAAGCAGCAGCTCGGGGCGGCTTGCTTCCTCTGAGGCAGTTGTCCTGCTGCTCCTATGGCAGTAACAACCCAGTGTCCTCTTGTACCTGCAGAAACGGCAGGCAGTGGCATCTCGGCCTTCCCATCAGGGGCTTGCTGAGGTTGCACTCGGGCATCCCTCCTTTTTTCCCTCAGGATAACTCAATTTGTTGTCGCTTGTCTTAACTCTCTGCTTCAGTCATGCCCCCTGGAAGCAGGAGGCTTTCTGCAGCACTCACTCTCTTCTCTCTCTCTCCCGTTCTGTTTTGTAGGAGGTGTTGATGAAGCAGATTCACAAGGTAAGAGGCACTTGCTCACACCTCTGGCTGTTCTGCTCGCCCCCATGCCCCTAAGTTGTGCTCACCGTGAGCACATGAGGGCTCCCACTATGGGTTAGGCTGTCCTGGGGGAGAGCTCAGCACTGCAGCAGCTTGGTGTGGCTAGGAATATCTGACATCTGCCACACTCTGCATGGCTAATCCTAGGGCTTCCGCTGCAGCAGGGGCTGTTCTGGGGGGGTATTTCTTCAAAGAGAGGGAAGCTCCCAGGGAGATGTAACTCTAGCAGTTCCCAGCAAGGATGTGGAGACACCTCAACGCAGCTGCAGGCACATTTTGGGGAGGAAAAGGAAGAGAGAGAAAGCATGGGAAAAGAGCCCAAGCTGCCCCTGCAAACAGGAGGGGGGAATCTTGACCCCACAGGGGCTGGGACAGCTCTGTGCAAAGAGCCAAGTGCCAAGGCAGGGTGGGTGGTGCAGGCAGGGACACCTCGGGGCAGCACCTGTGGCTGGCAGTGACCCGCCTGCTTGTGTCTCCTCTCCGACCCAGACAAGCCAGTGCATGTGGCTGATGCAGGCTCTCGGCTTCCTGCTGTCTGCGCTGCAAGTGGAGGAGATCCTGAAGAACCTGCACTCCCTCATCACCCCCTACATCCAGCAGCTGGAAAAGCTGGCTGACGAAACGGTGAGTGCCTTCGTGCTGCTGCCTCCCTCCGGAGGGGCTTCTCCTGCCGGCTGTGTCCCAGGGTGGTGTGTTAAAGCAGCTCTCCTGAACGTTATGAGTTGTCTTTCCCCTCACCCCACGGCAGGCAGAGCAGAGATGAGCACAGACCCACCAGCCAGCTGGGTTGTAGGCTTTTTACCCTTTGCAGCTACTCGTCATTAGGAGCAGAGCTCCTTGGCTCTTGCGAGCTGTGTGTTGTCTGGATCAGCATCTACTACCCCAGGGTGGAGCCCACGCTTCGGTCGTGTGTCATCCTCCCTCATGTGATGTTCCACACGCCGCCCTGGTGGGAGCTGTCTCAGTTTGCTCTGGCTTGGAGCAAGCCATGGTGCTCTTGTGCATCCTCCAGGATTCCTCTCCAGTAAGGGTGGGTGGAAGGCCTCGTGGCTCAGCCAACAGATAGAGAGGGAAGACAGTGTGAGGAACCCCTCTCTGGCACTTCACCTCTCCAGTCCCAGCTCTTCTGCATCCCAGAGGCCTCACCAGGACTGAGCAGTGCAGCCTGGGTCACGCTCTACCTTTATTTTTCCCTGGCAGCCTAACCCCTCCAATAAGCTGGCCATCATCCACATCCTGGGGCTGCTCTCCAACCTCTTCACCACCCTAGACATCAGCCACCACGACGACGACCATGAAAGCAATGAAGTCAAGAAGCTGCCAGTGCAGCAAGGACCCAACCCAGTGAGTACAGCGGCAGCTCGATGCTGGTGGCCACAGCCTGGCCAAGCACCCCGTTAGACGTGGCTGGAGCAAGAAGGAGAGACTGTGAGGGGAGTGAGTGGAGGATGCAGTGTGTGCCATGAAGGTGGGAGTTGGTGTGCTCCAGCTAAAGCAGCTCCTTCAGCTCTTCCAACCTCTCCGCAGTGGGTAGAGGTTGATCTCAGGATCCCTCCTGGCTGTCTGGAGGACAGTCCCAGTGCTACCTGCCAGCCACAAGCTGTGCCAGGCTGCTTCAGCACAGAAGAAAGCCCAGCTGCAGGGAGGGGACAAGGCAGGGGTGCCTGAAGGGTTGAATCCAGGCCATGCTTAGCACCAAACCTCCTGTCTCCAGTGCTTTGGGGCTAATTCTCTTCATCCTTCTCATTCCTCACAGGTGGTAGTTGTTCTGCAGCAAGTCTTCCAGCTCATACAGAAGGTCCTCAGCAAGTGGCTGAACGATGCCCAGGTGGTGGAGGTAACCAAGAGCCTTGTGTTACTGCCTGCTGCTTTGCTTCTGTCCTTGCTGGCCTGCACAGGGGACAGCAACAGATGGATGTTGGGTGATGCTGCCAACCTGTTGTGGGCAGTTGCATCCCCTTGTAACAGGGGTGTCTTTCTGGGTTGCCCAGCACTGCTGCAACCACCAGCATCTGGCCATTCTTGTCCATCGTTTGCCCCAGTCAGCTCTGCTCCTTTCGTTACAGGAGCTGTGCCATCAGCAGGGAGATGAGATCTGGGGCTACCAAATGCTTGTGTCCCCTAAGGGGAGAGCTCTGCTCTGTCCTAGACCCGTGTCACCTCTGTTTCCTGGTGTCTGGGAAGAGCAGTGAAGCATCCCAGCAACCTGCTTGATCAGGGTCCCTGCTTGATCAGGGGCGTTGGACCAGATGACCTCCAGAGGTCCCTTCCAATCTCAACCCTTCCACGATCCTGTGCTGCAGAGCTCTCCCACCACCGCTGCTCACATTGTCTCTCTCTCTCTCCCCCCACAGTCTGTCTGTGCCATCTTTGAGAAGTCGGTGAAGACCCTCCTGGATGACTTTGCCCCCATGGTGCCCCAGCTGTGCGAGATGCTGGGGCAGATGTACAGCACCATCCCCCAGGCCTCTGCCATCGACCTGACACGGCAGGTAGGGACCCGTGTGGGCATGGCTGGGGCTGCCGCTCCTGGGGAGGCTGGGAGGGTGCAGGACAGCTTCAGTCCTTCTCCGTTGTCTCTTGCAGCTGGTTCACATCTTTGCTCACGAGCCTGCCCACTTCCCTCCCATCAAGGCCCTCTTCTTGCTCGTCACCTCCGTCACGCTGACCCTCTTCCAGCAAGGTATGTGCGATGAGCTCCTCGTCGTGCTGGGGCTGTTGTCAGGCTGTTGCATGCATGGAGTCTGGAGGCGTCTTTCCAGGAATGGCTGTTTTCACTCCTAGCTAAGCTAACGGGGCCATCTCTGTGTCTCGGATTCATCCCAACCCCTGGACGGTGGGTACCTTCCCTGCGGGACAGCAGAAGCAGGGAACCCCAGCACAGGGCTTGGAGTTCAGGTGGTGGCCCCGGTCCCGTGTCAGGGCTGGGCGCCTCGTGCCAGGCTAGAGCAGGAGCCCCAGGCCCGCTTGGCTGCATATTCACCAGGAGATCCTGGGGTTTGTCTGCAGACCAGTGGCGTTTGTGGTGGCTGGGAGCCAAGCCCTTGTAGGAAGACGTGTGTGAACACCTGTGAAAGCACCTTTCCAGTCCCTGCTGTGTCCAGCATCCTCGCTTAGGGCAGGGCCCCGTGTTTGGCTTGCTGCCTGCATTACCTCCTCGCTACAAAAGGCAGATGGGGTTAGGACAGGCCCCTGCACACCACAGCTCCCCTCAGCCTCGTGGTGACTTGCCCCACGACAAGGACAAGCGTCCCTTGGAGCCGCTGGCCCAGGTCCTTCAACAACCCAGTTCTTACATGTCAGAGGGTTACGTGATGCCTTCCCCAGCCCGAGGGTCAGAGCTAGAGAGATGGGAGATGCGGGGAGCCCGTGCTTCCTCGGGACACCACGGTCCGAGCACGTCCTGCTGTGCTCCGGTGTCACTTGGGTCGGTGACGAGCGAGCTGGGCTCACCCAGAGGTCAGGTCCCCGTTTCCACCAGCGGCTCGTGGGTGTGCGTGCACTCGGGTCCTCCTGCTCGGAGCCAGGCAGGCACGTCGGCACGAGGAGAGGGAGGGGAGGGCAGCAGGGGGCAGAGCCCACGTGTGCCAGCGCTCGGAGCAAGCCTCACTCCAGCAAGCAGCCACCCAGCTCGCTGCGTGCCCAGGGCTGCGCTCCCACCCCGGGGTCCTCTCCGGGCAGCAGGAGAGGGGGGGACGTGCGACCCTGCGGGGGCCGAGACGTGTCCGTGCAGGGAATCAGATGGCAAGGTAGGGTGAGTGGTGCTGGCACGGACACCTCTGGGCACCGGCTGGTCTCTCTGGGGGGTGCTGGACTCAGGGACTTTTGGGGAGCATCTGGGAACGGGGCGGGAGGGCGACTGTGCCAGGGGCTCCCGAGCAGCTGATGCTGGTGACGAGCATGTGCACGCCTGAGCCCGGCTGGGCCTGCGGAGCGTTTGCTGAGGTGTTGTCGTTCACTTGCAGTTATCTTCCAGGACCAAACGGTGCTCTGAAGACACCCGCTCAGCCCCCACAATGCAAAAGCTCTAATTCTCCTTGTGGAGATGGTGCCCAGCTAGCCCCTGCTCCTCCTCCTCTCCCTCCCCAAGGACACGAAGATCTCCTCCTTGGCTCTGCAGCACCCAGGTGCTAGCTAGAGACCCTGGGGCTTCAGACCCTTCCCTTTGCAGTTTCTTTCTGTTCTTGGGTTCTCCAAGTTTCATGATTTTTTGTATGTTTTGTTTCTTTAACTTGCTTCAAGCTGCTCATGTTGCCCATCCCCTTCCCCACACACCCCTCCTCCCTTACACTCCTGTTTTCACTTGTAAATTCTTTCTGTATCACATAACTATATGATGTTGAGTTGCTGTTTGTATGATTTTTCTCTTAAGTTACATCTTTATTATATTTTAGGGCCCAGGGATCATCCTGATATTGTTGATTCATTTATGCAACTCCTGGCACAGGTGTGTTTTAGTTTCTTATTCATTCACTTTCTGTTCTCTCTCTTTCTCTTTTTAATTCAATTTAAACCTATTTTTAGCTTTCTGTTGACAACGTTTTTTTCCTTTTAGTTGAATATCGAGTTTCTCCATCTGTTTCCGTGGAAGTTGAAAACAAAACATTCTCCTTTAGTTCTGGGTTCGCACCATCCCCAGGGCAGCCCCAAGCTGCCACCCCCTCGCCTGGCCTTGGGGGCACAGCTCCGGGGGCTTTGGGCTGCTGCCACAGCCATGCTCCGGCGACAGAAAATTAGAGCATTAAGGGGTCGTGGTCCTCCTCATCTGCCTGCCCCGTGATGGGTCCTGCAGAGCCGGGACAGGCAGAGCTGGCCGTGGTGGCAGGCAGCCTTGCCTAAGCCTGGCGCTGGGCTGCGTGGCCACCAGCTCCGAACCATCTCGCCTGCTGGGGCGAGCAACCTGCTTGTGGTGGTACCAGGACCCCGGGTGCCACCGGGTTCTCTGCCTGGCCAGTTTGCCACACTGCACTGCCACCAAGCCCTGGCAGTGTTTGGGGACAGTGGCTGGGAGGTGGCGGCCGCAGCTCCCGTGGCACTGGCTCAATGGCACGCGGCTGGGGTTGTGTCGGGAGGAGCCGCCTGCCTGTCCCCCTTGGAACAAGGGTGACAGCAAGAGTCTGCCATCAGAGTGTCCATGGGCTTGTGTGCATGCAGCTCTGTGCTGGGGCTCTTCGTGGTGCCACCGGGCGGTGTGATGTCCTGCTTGCTTGGCCAGGGACTTCTGTCACTGCTGGCAGCGGGTAGGCAGGGCCCGTGCTGTGCTGTGTGTGTATATACAGCAGCCCGGTGTGCTCCACAGCCTGCCGTGGCTGCAGGGGGAGAAGCCCTGATGTCCTGGGTGCAAGTAAATGGCTGGGGGTGGCAGGGAGTTGATCTGTTGGTGCCTCCCTGGGTGTCTGCTTTTGGGCACTGTGCCGGGTCCGGCTTGTCCTGAGCGTTCAGCTGTTGGGCAGCCCCCTCTGACGGCTGCTCGGCCCATGTGCAGGTCTTGTGGGATGGAGCTGGCACGGAGCAGGTGAGGAAGCTGCTCCTCACCTCCCAGGCTACATCCATGTGTTGTGCTTTGAAGGTCCTGCTGAGACGAGTCCCATCTTACAAACCACACGACAGCACTTTCTTCCCCACTCTGCCTGTTGAGAGATGTGAAATAATTGAGGTTTCTGGAAAGCGTTTGCAGGTGGTGATGCCAGTCTCGAAAGTTATGATCTCTAACAAGGTTTTCACACGAGATTTGAGGATGGAGATTTGAGATTTAAGTGGGATGTGAGGTTCATGAAGGTGTCCTTCCCTGCTGTGCAGACAGGCGAGACCTCAGCTAGAGCACTGCAGCTGAACCAGGGCATGGTGTTTCTGTAGATACAGACCAGAGAGCTCAGGGAAAGGCATCCAGCAAGATCATCACCTCGTAAACGTGAGGAGAGCCTGAGGAGTTGAATGAGTCTTGAGGCGTGTAAAAGGTAATGCCAAAGATGTAGGTAATTTTTATTCACTTGGAATGGAAGTGATGGGAGGAAATCATGGAAAAGGAGTCAGGCTAGGCAGTAGGAGACGTTTCTGACAGCATGGGGAAGCACTGAAAGGTCACTTGGGGAGGTGCTGTCACTTGAAGTAATCCTCAGCAAGCCTTTTGCTCCCGCAGGGTGGCCCTGCCATGGGGGGAAGGCACTAGGCAGCCCTGAGAGACTCTCCCGAGGCTGTTTGCTGTTTCTTTGGGAAGTACTGACTTCCTCTCCAGCTTGGGGTCCTCCTCGATGCCTGGAGGTGATTAACATTGTGCTACCAGCCAGCCATCTCTGACAGCCACCTGACCCCGTATTTCCTTGGGCTTCTTATGCCAGCAACCCCACGGAGCCCAAAGGGCCCCATCCCCTTCCTCTGTGCTCACGTGTGGGATTGTTTCAAGGTTTCCTCCTCTCCCAGGGCTGACCATCTGGCAGGGTGCTGTGAAACTCGTCAGGAAAGGGCCCTGCATCCCTCCTGGCTCAGGACTTCAGGCACTGCCTGCCAGCAGAGGTGTGTCCAGCCTCACCAGCATGGCCTGTCCTCCTCCAGAGGAGCACGCTCTGCTTTCATAGAGCTCCTTCTGGAGCCTGTCCTCCCTAGCTCTTAAATTATGCCATGTTTGTGCTTTTCCTGTGGGTTTACAACATGGATACTGGAGCTCCAGCCAGTTTCTTCCTTCTCACCAGCCTCGTGAAGAGAGGTGACAGGCCCGGCTTGCTCCTGCCTCCTGGTACCTGCACTCAGCCCTCGGTCACAAGTGTTGAGGGAGCTGTCTCTGTGTCACGCAGGATTTCGGCTGGCTTTGAGGCTGCCCAGTTCGTGCAGCTGATGGCTCTGCCAGCGTGTTAATGCTCAACCCTCACGTGATGATGGCTCGCCGATCACAAGACCATGCTGGCTTCAAACAAATGTCTTATTAATGCTGTTGTTGCAAATCAAAGCTAAATACGAATTAATCGGTGTGCTGTAAGCCTGCACTGAGACGTGCTGGCACCTCCTGCAGGTAGATCTGCCCCAGCCTCGGGTGGCACTGACCAGGCCAGGTGCTGGAGGAGGTGAGGAGGGTCTGGTCCTGTGTTTGGAGCCCTTGCCTGCTCTCTGGCCAGCAGGTACCACTCACATGTGTGCTCCTGGGTGCACCGTGGTTGTTCTGAGTCAGGGTTTAGGGGAGTGCAGACCACAGCCTGAGCTCTGTTCGTGCAGTTTCCAACCCAAGATGTCTCATGCTGGTTTCTGCAGTTTCTGCATCCAGCAGGAGCTGCTGGCTGAGGGCCATGCCCCAGGCCATGGGGCCAGCACTCCAGTTTGCCTCCCCAATGAGCCTTCCACCACTTCCACCCAGCCTTGTGGACTTGTCCACACCAGCATGGACCTCCAGAGCACCCTGTCCCTGGGGCAGACTGTGCACGTGGGCCTTGATGGGCAGAAGATTTGGGACCTTCTGTGCCAAAGAGCCACCACCACTGTCCTCTTCTTCCTCCCTTCTTGAGCTGGGACAGACTGCATGGTTGTCACCTCCGGCAGTGCCGAGGCTGGGTGACAGTGTGAGCTATGCCCCTCTGGAGGGGAGCACAGCCCTTCCCTAGGGGCAGCAGAGCCCTCGAGCTCTCCACCACGCCTGCGGCCCTGCAGTGGGCACGGGCAGGGGCTCGCTGCTGCGCCGCCCCTGCTGTCCCTTGGCTGCTGGAGAAATGGGGTTTGTTTGGTGGCCTCACATCCCCTCTGTGCCTGCCGGCCTCAGAAGAGCCGGGTGTAGAAGATCCTGCTCTGAAGACCTGCCCAGAGGGTCTCCCAGCTGCCCCAGAGGAGAGCCCCCTGGCCTTCCTGTGCCAGCCTGCAGGACAGCACTCGGGAGAGCCAGCGCCTGCTGCAGCAGAGGATGGGGAGCACTGCCAGGTGGAACCTGAGGAGCTGAGCCCATCCCAGAACACGGGAGCAGAGCAGCTCTGGCAGGAGACACGAAGACAGACAGACAGGCGAGGAGAGGCCCCAGGGCTGGAGCAGGGCTCCCTGGTGCTGGGAAGAAGCAGCCGGACCCACCTGGTGCAGCTTCCTAACAGAGCAGGGCCCCCCGGCCCCATCTCACGGGGGTAAAAAGCTTCTCTGCACGTCAGACGTGTGTATGTGTGCCTGGATTGGGCTTGCACGCTGCTCTGCGCTGGTGGAGGAAGGAGCCCTCCCGAAATCGCAGTGTGCTTTCACCCGTAGCGTTGGCTGAGTGAGAAGTGGGCGCTGCAGGGGGCCTGCAGGAGAGCCCGGGTGCCTCTGCCTCCCGCAGGCTGGTTTGGCTGGGGGGAGCTTCGTGCAGGTAGGTGGCTTTCGTAACCTGATTTTGTGACCTGAGCGTCTTGGGAGACTTGTGCCAGCTGGAGGGGTTTGCGGGGCAGAGGAACCAACGGCTGAGCGGTGTCCCCAGGGCCAGGTGCCCTTGGCAGGGTGCAGCTAGGGGGAGCAGGGGGGATCCAGGACCAGAACGACAATGTGCCTTGCATGGGTGTGTCCAGGATGGGGCTGAGCAGACCGCAGCGGCTGCAGTGGGCTGATGTTTCCGAACCATGGCCCATCTGCTGGCTGTCCTTGCTGTGAGCGTGTCAGGAGGCAGGAGCACAGCCTGTATATACACACACACACAGGCATAACGCAGCCACGGCTCGTACCTAGCAGAGAAGCGGGTCTCTGGCAGTGCCACCTCTGCCAGGAGCAGCAGTGCCAAATCCGTGTCCTCTTGCAGCGTGATAAAAAGCGTCAGGAAGGAGATGGGGTAACCCCGAAAAACCTGCCAGGCTCCCTGCTCTCCAGCACGTTCCCTGCACTGGGCTGACGGCCGGGGGCTTTCCCTGGAAGGGAAGCAAGAAGGGGAGGGAGGGAAATCAGTTCTGCTCCAGGTGGGGACGGGGGCTGCGGGCAGTCCCTGCTGTCACCCCAGGGAGCGGGCTCAGGGCAGCACACAGCTCAGCCCAGCGTGGAGAGGAGCCAGGCTCCTGCCGTGGTGTCCTGCTCTCAGACCTCCGGGGACAGGCTGTGGCTGCTGTCCTCAGTGTCGTGGTGACAGCAGGACAGGGTGCGTGGTTGCTGTCCTCAGTGCCAACCCACAGCAGTGGGCACGGTGTTGGGGGGGCACAGACGTGGCCGCCTTGTGTAGCAGGGCAGAAACCCTCCTGTGGAGCAGCAAGTGGGGGGCGAAACGTTTCTGTCCTGTGACTGCCAGCACAGGGGGGACAAAGCCACAGCAGTGGCCCCATCGTGCCACGGCTCAGGGTGTCCCCAGCGGTGGTGGAGCAGCAAACTGAGCCCCACAGTGGCTGGTGGGGTCACCGAGCAGCAGAGTAAAACCACAGCTTTTTTGATCTCGTACTGGCTGCCAGGAATTGCCAAGCGATTTTGGCATCTTGTCGCCTCCTCTGCCTTGCAGCCAGAGCAGAGCGAGGTGTTGGTTCAAGCTGGGGGCAACCAAAACACGGGTCACTGCACGGACCAGTGGCTGTGACCCCAGAAACACCAGCATCTTCAAGAGGAGAGGACTGAGCCAGAGGTATCCTCTGCTGGGCCCAGCGTGGCTGCCAGCGTCCAGGAGTGCTGCCTCTGGGACAGGAATCCTGTCCTCTATGTCTGGAGCATTTGTGCGTACACCACCTTGGCATCTATCCTCAGGTCTTGGGGTCAGAGCTCCCCGGGTGTTGCGAACGGCCTGGCTGTTTGGTTGACGCTTTTTTGGGGGGAAAAGCGATGGTTTCCTTCTGTACTGTGTGAATCTGCTGTTTGCTGTCTGTGCCCAGGTAAGTGTGCGTCCAGGCAGAGGCTGCCTGGGGCGCCGGCTTCCTAGGAGTCTTCCTGGCTGCCTCTGCAGGGTTGTGTTTATTCGGCCTGTCTGTGTGCCTTGCAGGCTCTGAAGAGGAAGCCAGACCTCTTCCTGTGCAGCAACCTGGACGTCAAGGCGGTGTTTCAGTGTGGTGAGTACCACGGGCAGGGGCACCGGCCTTGTGCACGCCGGCAGGGACCTGCTGCCAGCCCTCTGCTGGGAGCCCGGGCTGCTCCTGCAGCTCTGGGAGCAAAGCAGCCAGGGGCTGGTGCTGGTTTGGGATGGTGCCGGAAGGTTCTGGCCGCTCACCTCAGCGATTTCCACCTGCAGGTGTCCTTTCCCTCAAGTTCCCTGAGGCCCCGACGGTGAAAGCATCCTGTGGCTTCTTTGTGAGTATCGTGGCTTCTTCAGCTGCATCCCTAGATGATCCCCGAGGGGCTGTGCTACAGCCCGCCGGGAGGGCAGGAGCGGGGCCGCGGGACGGGCAGGGGAGCTCACGGTGCTGAGCTTTGGTGCTGAGCGGGCCGGCCGCTGTGTTGCAGACAGAGCTGCTGCCCCGCTGCGGAGAGATCGCCCCGGTGGGACAGGTGGTGCACGAGAACGGCAAAGTGCTGCTGCAGGCAGTGCTGGAGGTGAGTGGCACGTGTGTGAGGGGACAGGCGGGGTGACAGCGGGGCTGGGAGAGGCAGCGTGGCTCTCTGTCTGTCTGCTCCATCACAGGGCGTCGGCGGCCAGGCCTCCCGCAGCCTCATGGATCACTTTGCAGAAATCCTCTTTGCCTTGAACAAGCACTGCTTCAGCTACCTGAGCATCTGGATCAAGGAGGCCATGCAGCAGGACGGCTTCCCCTCGGCCCGCGTCAGCCCCGAGCAGAAGGAGACCTTCAGCCAGCAGATCCTCAGGTTTGTGCGCTCCCCGCTGCCGTGGCAATCGCAGCGCCGCCCGTCCCTGCTGCCCGCCTCACCTCTGTCCCTCCCTCTGTGTTAGCAGAGAGCGTGTGAACAAGCGGCGAGTGAAGGAGATGGTGAAGGAGTTCACCCTGCTGTGCCGAGGGCTGCACGGCACGGAGTACACCGCAGACTACTGAGCGCACGCCCGGGACCGCGGACAATTTAACCCAGACCAGCTCTGCCCCGCCAGGAAGCCCCCGTCCTCCCCGCCCTGCTGCAGTACGGCTCGTAGAATAACCCTCCACCTAGAATTAACCCACTCGGGACGCTCCTCAGCTAGACTTGGTGGCCGCATCTCGGTGTCAGCATCTTTTCTTCCCCCAGCATGCTCCCCCCTTGCAGGGGACGGGAGTGCCGGCTGCAGGAGGCGGGAGGGGGGCCAGGGCAGCACCCCCCCGGCACGGGCTGCTCACCCTGCCCCAGCACGGCCCCGCGCAGGGGGGGCTGCCCCTGCGCCCGCGGCAGGGACTGGCTGTGCAGGGGGACTGCCCCCTGCTCGTTTGTACGCGTGTGGTTGGGAGGGGGGAGGCCCTGCACCTAATTATATTAAGGATATTTCTACGTCCCGGCTGTCGTCACTGCGGTGCTCGCACCGGGCCTCTTTCCCCCCGGGGGAGAGCCCAGCCTGAGGGATCGGGGTTGGGGTGTCTGTGATCTGTGTGTCTGCTCCAGGGCCCCCTGTGTGTACTCTTCAGCCCGCGTTTGATCCTAGAAGACAATTCACTTCACGCACAACATCTTTTCAGTTGAGCTTTAGTTAACAGCAGGAACCCCCACAAGCCCAAAGTCCTGGCTCTGTCAGCTCCCATAAAGCTGTGATCTTCCCTCGTAGGGCCACAGTTTCCCTGGACCAGGCACTTCAGGGAGCCCTGGGTGGCCAGGGTCAGGCCAAGGGCCTTGTCCTGGCCCTGCTGCTGCCCCGTCCCCCAGCCCAGGGGTGCCGTGGGCACTGAGCAGCACACACACACCGTGCGCCCTACCTGGAGCCGACTCTGGCCCCTTGTGAGCCCCTCCCAGGTCTAACACCCACTGAGAGGTGATGTCCAGTGCTGCTCCTGGCTGGGTGCTGCTGCCCCATCAGGACTGCTCGCGGCCCTCCTCCTCGTAGGCAACGGCAATCCCTCGCCGGCCCTGCACGGCCTTGGAGATGGGCGTCTTCCCCAGCTGCTGCTCCAGCCCCCGCCAGCTGCGGGACTCCAGGAAGGAAGCTGGGAGGGGAGAGAAAAGGGGGAGCTGTTACCGGGGAGCAGGGAGGAGGCACTGCCCCAAGCTAGGGCTCAGCCCCACCGTGAGACCAAACCACGAACCAGCGGGGCTGATTTCTGCGAGGGCCCGAGTCTGGTCCCTGCAGGCCAGGGAGGTGCTGGGGGGCAGCTGGGCGGCTGGGGGGTCGCCAAGGTGGGCGGCACGCATCTCCCCCGTGATCAGCGAGACGTCGGGAACAGCTTCTGCTTCAGGCACGGCTGGGGGCAGCTCAACATAAGCGCAGGCACCTGATGGGAAACAGCAACATTAGCCCCGTGCTGGTGTCCTTCCCCACATCCCCGCTGAGCACAGAGGCAAGGGCAGCCTCCATGCAGGGCGTGACGCTCCCCAGCAGGGTGCTCTTGGCTGATTTTCAGCTATCACCTGGCAGCAGGTCTCGGAAGTCAGTGAGGTAGTTCCCCGTCCACTCCCGGGCCGGGTTGCAGGCGAGTTCCAGCTCATAGGGGGTGACTATGGGCCGGTAGAAGTCGCTGGAGTCCAGCAAGGAGTTCTGAGCGCAGGCCACCAGGACGAAGATGTCCACCTCGGGGAAGTTGGCCAGCTTGGCAGGGTTGGGCTTCCCCACGGCCAGCGTGTAGCTGTGCTTGCCGGCCCGGCGCAGAAGCTGGCGGAGGTGCTGCAGCACCTCCAGGTAGCCTGCCACGCCGAGGGTGCCCACCAGGATGCCCACCACGCGGGCGTCCCGCGCCCGCTCCACCAGGTAGAGGCGCCGCATCAGGGCCCGGTTGACGTTGAGGGTCTCCCGGCGGCCCTGGCCGGTGGCGGGGTTGAAGGAGCTGAAGGGGCAGCGGTTCCAGGTCAGCATGAAGTTGGTGAGGGCCAGGCCCTCGGCTCCCACGTAGAACATGGCCCAGTCCTGCAGCCCTCCCCCTGCCTCCACGCGGAACCGGCGGCCGAGCTGCCGCACCTCCCCGGGCAGCGCGGGGCCGGGGGGCTCCCCACACACCAGCTGGGAGAAGACGACGTTGGGGTACTCGGGGCACAGCTGCTGCTCCAGCTCACCTGAAATGAGAATGAAATAGGGGTGCAGAGCAAAAATCAGGGCTCTGCCTGGTGCTCTGCGCCCAGCAGCTCTGCAGAGCCCAGAGCACTGCCAGCGTTTCCACTCACCCATGGCGTAGGCATAGACCACGTCGCTCAGCACCACCACACGGCTCTGCCGCTCAGGGTAGAGCTCCCGGAAGACCTCCGCGCAACGCCCGACATCCAGGGGCTGCTGCCCGAAGATGTGCAGCACCGGGAGCTTTCTGCAGGGGCTGAGGCAGGCAGGGCCATAGTGCAGCACCGCCTCGGCACCCACGTGCTCCGCGGCCACTTCATCCACACAGCAGCTGTGGGGAGAGCCAGAATTAACAGACTGGGGGGGGGGCTCCCAGCATTATCAGCCTATGGGGGTACACCCAGCATTACTGGGGGGTGGATACCCAGCATTACTGGGGAGGACTCCCAGCATTATCAGCCTGGGGGGGCCCAGCACCTACCATGAGGCACACAGGCCGTGTGTCCCAGCCCTCCTGTTGTTACCCCTGCCCTCCCAAGCCCCCACCCCCCCCAGGCAGGCCATGAGCAGCCCCACAGCCCCGCGGGCGCCCCGTGGAGGCGGGCAGGACCCCCCACCCCCCCCATTAACCCCCCCCCCCCCAGCCCCACACCCACCTGCCGTACGTGGTGTCCCCCAGCACGGACACCTCGGCCCCGCTCTCGGCCTCCAGCCGGGCCGCCACCGCCACCGCGTCCTGCAGCAGCTGGTCGGGGAACTGCAGGGCCACCTGAGGGGGCGGGGGGGGCCGTGAGGCACCGGGGGGCGGCCACAGACCCCCCGTAACCCCCCGGGAACCCCCTCCCGGACCTTCCTGAAGCCGCCCCCTCGCACGAAGGCCGCCGCCCGGCCCGTCTCGTAGCAGCCGTCGATGTCCCCCCGCGGGGCCGGGGCCGGGCCCAGCGCCCTGCGCAGCGCGGCCTGCCCGTCGGGGCTGAAGGCCGTCGCCATGGCAACCGCGGTATGGGGGGGGGGGGGGGGGCGCCGCACGCGGGACCCCCGCCTCTGAGCCCGCTTCCAGGGCGGGGCCAATAGGAGCCCGTCCCCGGGAGGCAGCCAGCCAATGGGGCGGAGCGCTCGCCGCGGGGCATTCTGGTCTTTGTAGTTCTCCCGGGGGGGGGTTGCCTGGCGGCGCAGCCAATAGGTGTTAAGGGACGGAGGAGGAGGAGGAGGGGGGGGTCACGTGCCTTCCGGCGGGGCGCGAGCAGCGTCACGTGACCCCGCCGGTGCCGCTCGGTGCCGCCGCCGCCGCCATGACGGGGCTCGCGCTGCTCTACTCGGGGCTCGGCCTCGCCTTCTGGGCAACCCTGCTCGGCGTCGGTCAGCACCGGGGGGGGCTTGGGGGAGAAAACGGGGGGCTCCGGGCACGGAGGGGGCTCTGGGGGGACGGGAGGGGGCTGGGGTGGAGGCCTGAGGGAGGCCCGGGGCTCTGGGGGGGGTCTGGGGGGGCTTTGAGGGGGGCCCGGGGCCGTGAGGGGGCCGTGAGGGGGGCCCGGGGCTGGGGGGGGCTGTGAGGGGCTGTGAGGGGGGTCTGGGGAGCTCCGGGCCGTGAGGGAGACCTGGGGTGGGGTGGGGAGAGCCTGAGAGGGCCCTGAGGGGTCCTGAGGGGTCTTGGGGCTGTAGGGGGGATGGGAACGGGGCTGTGAGGGGGCTGCCGGTGAGAGCAGGGCAGCACGGACTTGGCTCCCAGCTCAGCGTGAGGGTGAGAGGCTGCCCCGTCCCCATGCCCCGCAGCTCTCAAAATCACACAGGGGTTATTAGCCAGAGCTCCCACAAAATATGTTTTGCCCCTTTTCTCTTGTGCCATGATCCTGAGGCTGTGCCTGCTGCTGAGGAGACAGAAGGTGCCCCCCGCAGCTGCCCCGAGCTGGATGCAGCTCCTCTCTGCCACCCCCCAGGGCAGGGGGCGGCTGGGGCTGGCTGGGATCTGTTCCTTGCTCCTCCAGCAGCGAACCCACAACACAAACCGGTGCCAGCCTGGCGGGCCCGGCCCTGGCAGTGCTGAGGCTGTCAGCCCTGAAGGTTGCAGGCGTGCGGGAGGGGTGCGGCCTCGCTCCGTGGCTGCAGCGCTGTTCCTCATTTCTGTGTGGGCTCCTGGGGGCCCCTCTTGTTCCTCAGAGGGGAGCAGTGACCAGCGTTACTGCTTCCCGAAGTTACTGCTTCCCGTTTTGGGGTGGTGGCAGCACTCGTGTGTCCTCCTGGTGCCTGTTAACCCTCTATCTGGCATGGCACAGGCAGCGTGACACTGCCTGCGTTTATCTCTTCAGCAGAGCCAGGTCATGGGCTCTTTTCTAGCTGCGAGTCATGTAAAGAGCAAATCTCCTGGTCTGCAGCTGTGTTCCCATTCACTGCTCGTGGGCTCAGAGCATGGCGAGGTTTGGGTGCAGACACCTAGGGGCTGTGGGGTTCCCTGCCACAATTCAGCACGGGAGATGGGCTTGTGTTAGAGCCCATGCTTTGATATCTGCTGCCTGCGTTGGAGTGCAAATCTCTGGAAATGGTTAGTCTTGGAGGAAGCTCTGAGCTCAGCAGATGCGTCTCTAACATCTCCAGCCTTGGAAACACGAGGGCAGGGGGTCAACTGCAGCTGCTGGCACTTATGGGCTCCTCGGGAGCAGAACGGACCTGGCTGGCTGGTGACAGAGCAGCATGTGATGATGGGTCAGGGCACAGCCTCGTTCCTCATCCCTGCCGTGAGACAGAGAGGAGCTCACTGCCCGGCGCTGGGGCTCTCCAGCGGGGCTGAGCCGTTGGGGGATGCAGATGGAGAAGGTGCTGGGGTGTGGGGCTGCTCTGGGGGGGCACCTTGCCCCTCGGCACCACGCACCCAGTCCTGCCAGAAACCCTCCTGCGTGCCATGCTCCTCACCTCTGCCCGGCAGCGTGGCTGGTGCCTGTCTGAAGGTTTTCCTGTCGCTCTTTCTTTCCAGGGATCTGCTACACAATATTTGACCTGGGCTTCCGCTTCGATGTGGCCTGGTGAGTTCCCTGAAAATCCTGGCATCCCCCTGCCGGGCTGCGTGCTGAACTGCCCAGTGCCTGTTGTGGGGCCATGCCTGTGTGCCAATTTGGGGTGCTCCTTCCCGCCCAGGTTCCTGACGGAGACCTCTCCCTACATGTGGTCCAACCTGGGCATCGGCCTGGCCATCTCCCTGTCCGTGGTGGGCGCTGCCTGGTGAGTGGGGCCGGCTCTGCAGCATCTCCTGCTGTCCCATCCGGGTAGCTGCGCGTACGCTGCGGGGTCCTGCAGCAGGGCAGGGGAAGCACAGCCTGTGCGTGCAAAGCCATGGGGCTGAGCGTCTGGGCAGACTACCTTGCAGGCTGCAAGGGTGTGCAGAGGCAGGGACGCCCCGTGATCTCTGGGGGCCGTGCCGTGGCTGTCCTTGTGCCCCAGCTGTTGTGCTGGTGCACCTGGCAGTGCTCAGGAGCACCGGGGCCCTGGGGCTGAGCCCGCAGCGTCCCCCAGCTGCGTGCCCCATTCTTTGCTCAGCTGGAAGCTCACGGTTTTCCTCCTGAGCCCTTCAGCAAGAGCCAGGGCCCCCTCCAACCACCCTTGTCTGCCGCAGGGGGATTTACATCACAGGCTCCAGCATCATCGGTGGCGGAGTCAAAGCCCCTCGGATCAAAACCAAGAACCTGGTCAGGTAAGCGTGGATCCGGGGTTAGTGCCTCACCTGGGCAGGGCAGTCCCAGCACCCCACATCTCACGGGGCGCTGCTGGCAGGCCCTTCCTTGCTGAGCTGCTGCTGCTGTTTGCTTTCAAAACAAAGAGCCCTAAAGGAGGCAGAGTACCGCTTCGGAGGAGGGTCACAAGTGGTGTGATATCACGCACTGAATGAGCCCAGTGTGTTCAAAACAAACACCCACGGCTCACGCATCCTGCCCAGGCCTTGCACCGCCCTTCCCAGAAGGGGCTGGCGGAGGGGAGGGCTCCCAAAATCTGCTTCCCACAGGGCTCTCGCAGGTTTCTGGGGTGGCACAGCCCAACCAGCACCCAGCCTCAGTGCTTTGCAGCTCTCCTTTATAGGGGAGGTGGTCAGGGCTGCCCTTCCGCCCCTGGCAGCAGTGGGGCAGGCTCCGTGAGGGCTGTGGAGGGGTCTGGCTGGGCGTGAAGTGAAATGTGCTGCTTGGGGTGGGGGTTCAGAGCCTGGGACGCTGTGGTCAGACTTTGCCTTTCTCCCCCAGCATCATTTTCTGTGAGGCCGTGGCCATCTACGGGATTATCATGGCAATCGTCATCAGTAACATGGCCGAGGTACGGGAGGGCTTGGGCTGGCCCCAGGGTTATGGGGGGGACATGCAGGTGGATATGGGCCTGTGATGGGGACTTGGGGTGCTGCCATGGCTCTGGGAGCCCCTGGGCTGGCAGTTTGTGGGGTGGTCGCTGTTCAGACTGAAGGGTGGGACGGGGCAGCACGCAGGTAACCCAGGCCCTGTCCTTTCTCTCAGCCTTTCTCTGCAGTCACCCCAGAGACGATTGGAGCCAGGAACTACCATGCAGGTAAGGACTGCTCGGCCCCTGGTGGTGCTGCTGTGAGCTTCACCTCCCTCTCAGCACAGCCTCCTGCTGCTCCCTCTGCCCTCGCTGTGGGACTGCAGGGCCCAGCTCACCTTCTCTGTGACCTTCAGGCCAACAGGCTGCATCCAAACCGAGCCTGTCAGCCCTGTGCGAACGATGTCAGGGTTCTTCCTGCTGCCCTGGACAGCTGGCATGTCCGTTCTGCCCCGAAGTGGCTGCTTGGTTACCTTCTCTAGCCACTTCTCAGCTTTGGTTCTCCCTCTGTCTGTGGCCAGAGCTGCTGCTGCTTCTGCATGCCCCGGCTGCAGGAGGAAGGGAGTTATCCCCTGCTCTTGCAGTGTCCGTCTCTCACAGGTTTCTCCATGTTCGGGGCTGGCCTGACTGTGGGGTTGTCCAATCTCTTCTGCGGAGTGTGCGTGGGCATCGTGGGCAGCGGGGCTGCCCTGGCTGATGCCCAGAATGCCAGCCTCTTCGTCAAGATCCTGATTGTGGAGATCTTTGGCAGTGCCATAGGGCTGTTTGGGGTCATCGTTGCTATCCTGCAGGTACCTGCCTCCTGGGGCCTCGGGGCTTACGTGAGCACAAGGTGCCTGTCACCCTGGGTGACAAACAAACACACCCAGGCTCCAGCACAGCCCTCTGCACTGTGAAGCTGAAGCTGCTCAAGAAGTTTGGGGTGACGGCTGTCCCCACGGGGTGCTGTGCCTCTGGGTGGCAGTGAAACTCTTCAGATGGCCCAAAGAGCAACTGTCACCGAGGGTGTCACCTTGGGTGCACCCTGTGCGATGCTCATGGCTTAGTGGTGGGGCCAGTTAGCTGCCTGCAGCCTCGGGGTGGTCCTGGGGTGGTTGGGTGGGATTAGGGTGCTAGGTTGGGGTTTGTAGGGCACGCTCTAACATCTCTCCTTTCTTTCCAGACTTCTAAAGTAAAAATGGGCAACTGAGTCCTGTCCCACCCAGCCTGTTCCAGCCCGCCCCAAGAGGTGCTGTATATACTTATTTAATGTTTCTATCCTTGATTGGGGCGGGAGCTGCCCCGCAGCAGGAGCGGGAGCCTGGCTGTGGAGCCCCATCCCGCCGACCGGCCCCTCGGAAGAAACAAATCTCTGTGTGAATTCTGCCCCGGCGGCCTGGCCCCGCGGGGCCGTGCTGCTGCCTGTCCCCGGTGTGCGTAGAATCGATCACCAGTGCAATTCTGTGTCCGTGAAATAAATATGGTTCTCGTTCAAGGACGTGGCTCCTCCTGTGCTTTGTGCCTGCCTGGGGAGGCTCACAGAGAGCTGAGCCTGTGCTCAGAGGCTCCCTGCTGCGTGCGCTGCTGGCAAAGTCCCTGCTCTGCTCCAGGAGCCCGGCAGCACCACCCCGCACGGGGAAAAGGCCACCTGGCCCCACGTTCACCATGCTGCCTCCCTTGCTGGGCTGTGGGAACACATTGCTCTGCCGTGCTGCGAGTAGGAGGCTGCTGGAGCAGGCAGCTACGTGCTGGCTCTGCCAGGCTTCTGCCAGTGCTGCCCCGTGCTGCAGGCACAGGCACCAGCTGGGCCGGGCCTTTCGGCTCCCATCCAGGTAGTTCAGCACGGAGAGGGAGCATAACGCTGCTGCCTGCGGTGTCCTTACCCCCACCGTGCAGCTGAGGGGCACCAGAAGGGCAGAGGAACAAAGCTTTTGCCACCTCAAGGCTGCCTTGCAGCCTGTTGCCTTGTGCTTGCTGCGTGCTGGGGCTCTCCACCCTGCTCCTGCCCCACAGGGCTCGGTCCCGGGGGCCTGGTGGAGGTCCCGGGGTGGGGGCGCGCTGTGCTGGCCCTGCTCCCCTCTCTCTGGATGTGGTGTGGGGAAGCCGGCTGTGGACAGCTGGGCCTGCAGCTCTTGCGCTGCCTGGGGGAAGGGAAGAACCAGGTGGGTCTTCCTGCTTCTGCTCTGCGGAGCCACTGCTTCTGCAGTCTGCTGCATCCGGCACGAGGGCCTCGTCCCGCTGCACCATGAGCAGACCTTTGTAGGGGCAGCATCTGCCCCAGCACTCAGCGCTGCTCTGCGGCAGTGAAAATGTACTCAGGGAGCTGCCCGTCTCTTCTCACCTGGGTACAACAGGCTGGGGCAGGGCTGCTGGAGCTGGGAAGCGTTCCTACCTGCTGCTTTTTTTGCCCTTGGAGTAGGGCAGCTGCCTCTGCGCAGCCTCCCTGAGGTCTGCTGCTGTCCTGGCTCTGCTCCACGCTGTCCGGTGTGCTCTGGGACCTTGGGCTCACCTGGGCTCTCCGTGCTGTGGGCAGATGGTGGGACTGGTCCTGCTGTGGCCGACTCTGCAATCAGTCCTGGTCGCTGTAATCCCCTCTAGCCTGTTTATGCTGCGCTATGGAGGGGTGGCCCTGGGGCTGAGCTACCCCATGGACCAGTAAGACCGTTGGGGTGAACCTAGCTGAGCCCTGCACCCCCTGTGCCCCTCTCCAAACACCACAGCAGCTCGCCCTAGGGCTGGTTGTGCTGTGGGGCTGCCCTGTGCTCGTGTTGGGCAGGGTGCAGCCGGAGGGAGCCAGCCGGAGGTGCGAAGCGAGAGGCTCTTACTGCACGCTCACCCTGCTCCCACCGGCCCTGGTGGTCACCCTGTGGGGCTGGGGGCTGCGCACCAAGCCCATGGGCCCTGGCAGAGCTGCCTCCAGGAAGGTGCTGGGGGAAAGCAGCCTGTGCTGGCCTCAGAGGAGCTGTTCTGGGAGTCGATCACCTTCCTTGTTGAAGAATCATCCGCTTGGGCTTTAGCGATGGGCCTTGCCCTGGTTTGGCTTCTCTTGCTAGGCATCCACCAGCTGTGGGAAGCCTCCCGTTGCAGGATGCTTTCCTGCTGTCCCAATCACATCCATGTGCACCATGGCTGTGACGGGGCCATGCTGCAGGCTCCCCACACCTTTATTAGGGGGCCCTTTGGGGTTGGGGCGTCTCGTGGCCCCCTCCTGCAGCCGGCGGGGTGAGGCGAGCACACCCTGCGGTGCGCTGCCCCAGGTACGGTGTCACACTGCGTGCTGAGCTCCTGCTGCTTGGGGTGGAGAAAAAGCCCCAAAAGGGCCCCCGACCCCTTGCACCTTAACTGGGTGGGGAAATATTTCAAGGGGAAAACACCCCATGCTGTGCAACCAGGCCGGGAGCTGGAGCCAGCAGCAGCACGGCTGGATGGGGGTGGGCGCACGGGGCAGCAGCAGGGCCGTGAGGTGCCCCTTAGGGGTGCGGAGCGCAGGGCCCCCCACGGGGCGCCCCCAGCCCCGTTCCCCGGTGGAGGCCCGGCCCCGGCGGGGCGGAGCGGGGCGGCCCCTGTTGGTGCGGCGGCGGCGGGCGGAGCCGGGTGCGGGCGCGGCCCGTGGCCCTGCGGCTCTCGGCGGAGCGGCTCCGGCGGCCGGCGGGGCTCCCCCGACCCCCCCCCGACCCCCTCGGCCCCCCGACCCCCCGACCCCAGCCCCGGCGATGGGCGCCCGCGGGCCGGCGGCCGGGGCAGGCGGCGGAGGAGGAGGAAGAGGAGGAGGAGGCGGCGGGGGCCGCTGACCGCGCCGGGCCGCCGGGGCTGGAGCTGGAGCCGGAGCTGGAGCTGGAGCTGGAGAGAGGCCCCGGGCCCGGCCGCCGTGGGTGGGTGAGCGAGCGGCGGGGCCTGGCCGGGGAGGGGAGGGGGGGGGGCCCCGGGAGCCGCGCTGGGGCCGGGGGGGGGCGCACGGGGGGGCGCGCACCAGGCCCGGGCGCCCCGCGGGGGTGGGCGCAGCGGGGCCGTGAGCTCTGCCCGGCCCCCAAAGCCGCCCCCGAGCCCCTCCAGGAGGATTTGGGGTGCGGAGGGCTTGGGGCCGGCTGCACCGGGGGTTCTGGGGGGTTTGGGGTTGGGGGGGCGCAGCGGGCTCGCCCTCCGGGCTGTCCCCGTGGATAGGGGTGGGTGGCAGCAGGGACATCGGGTCCTGCTTTGCCTCCATCCCCTGCAGGGTGTCCCTTGGGGGCTGGGAGGAGAGGACAGAGCCCCCCGTGCCCCCTGTGCACCCCCCATGGATCAAGCACAGCCGGCCCCATGGCTGCGGGGTGACAGCAGGGTGGGTGCTCGAGGGGAGGCGTGAGGGCAGGGCGCTCGGCCTCGCGCCACGTTGGGGTCACATCGCCCGTAACAGCCCCAACGGGCCTCCCTGCCAGGAGCCCGCTTCTGTTTTGAGTCCGCTTTGTGCCCTCGGCCTCCCCAGCTCCCCGTGGCAGCGGTTTAACGGCGGGCTCTGCTTTTGTCCACGCCAGCCTCCAGCCCGCGCGGCGTGGGGAGCGTCGCGCTGCCCGCTGGAGGAGAGGCCTGGTGCCGAAAACCTGCCCTTCATCCTCCCCGGCGCTGCCTCTTCCTCCCCATCTGCCTGTCGAGATGCTGCTCCATGTGCTGCCTCCATAGACCAGCCTCCCGCAGGGGCTGTGCTTCGGGGAGCTTTCCAGCAAGCAGCCCGCCCCCGGGGCTGGGGAGCGGGTTTGGGAGACGCCGCCACGCTCTCAGCCCCCCTCACGCCCTGAGCACGGAGGGCAGCTTCCTAGCAAGCATCCAGCTGTAAGGTCGGGGTCCTGGCACATCTCACAGCGGGGACCACTTCGCACCTCGGCCCTGCTCCTCCTGCCCACCCCGTGTCCCCTGCCGCTCCCCGCGAGGCCCCGCAGCCAGCCGGGGCTGGCAGCTGCTGCAGGGCTGGCCCTGAGGCCCCGGGCCGGGTGCCAGCACCCTCGGGTCCTAACTGCGCTCCTGCTGGGGGGCCCTGCTGCAGCTCCCCGCCTGCTGTGGCCCTCCCGGGGTCCCTGTGGTGGCCTGGGGTCCCCAGGACTTTGCTACCCGCTCCACGTGCCCCCATCCTAGCAGCTTGCTGGGAGCTGGGGGGCTCGGAGGGGTTGGGGCGTCCCCCTCCGAGGCGTGCCACGGGGCTGGAAGGGGCAGGAGGGTTTGGGGCTCAGCCAGGGAGCTCTGGTGCCTCTCCCGGCCACCTTCCCAGCAGAGCCCTGGCCTGGCTCCAGGTGTCATGTGTGAGATAAGGGCGCCCTGGCAGCTCCCGTGGGCACGGTGTCCTGGGGGGCCCCGGCAGCGGGAGCAGAGGGGAGAGGAGCCACGCTGCTGCGAGTTGGACTCCCCCGGAGGCAGCAGGAACCCCTCGGGGCTGCCTGCCCGGGACGTGCTCCCTCCTGGCTCGGTGTCTGCCTGCAGCTGCTGGCTCATCTCAGCACCCTGACAGCATGGCACTTGCTGCCGGCCCTATTTCGGAACCGGTGCTGGGCCAGTTGGGGATGGGGAGCAGGGGAATGCGGTGCCTTGGGCAGGAGTGGCTGCTGGGGGCACCCGCAGTGCTTTGGGACACTAAAAACTGACTGCGTTCTGGCGTGTGACCTTCTGCAGGGTCCCTGCCTCGGTGGGGCTCTTGGCAGCTCCTTTTGGGGTATCTCCATCCCCTGCTGGGGGGCTGGGAGTGGGTCTGGGAATGGGGCAGGGGAGCTGCTGCCAGGGGACACCTCCCTGTGTTCTGCTGTCACGGTGGGAACGTGCTGGGTGCTGCGGGTACGGGAAGGTGAGGAGGGACAGCACGGAGAGGGGACACGAGGTGGGAGCAGCCAAGGGCACGGGGTGTCCCATTTGGCCGGAGGATGGAGCTGGGGTCTGTTCCTGCTCTGCTGGGTGGCGCTGGCCCCGCTGCCCTCCAGACTTGTGCTTGTCCCTAGTCCCTCTCGTGCGTTCGAGGCTGTGCCTTCAGGGCAGGGGCTCCAAGTCCCTGTTGGGCACCGGGGCTGGGTTTGGGTGGTGCTGGCAGAGCGGGGCTGTGCCCGGCCCCATCCTGAGCACGGGGTGTCTCGGCAGGATCGGGACCGTGGCTGGAGCCGCCCCCCTGCCCCGCTGAGCGCACATGTCCGCCTGCCCGTGCCCGGAAGATGACCAGGCTGCTCTTGGGGGTGACCCTGGAAAGGATTTGCAAGGCCGTGCTGCTGCTCTGCCTGCTCCACTTTGTCATCATCATGATCCTCTACTTCGACGTCTACGCGCAGCACCTGGACTTCTTCAGCCGCTTCAACGCCAGGAACGCCTCGCGCGCGCACCCCTTCTCCAACTCCTCCCGGCCCAACAGCACCGCCCCCAGCTACGGGCCGGCCGGCGCTGAGCCCCCGTCGCCCAGCGCCAAGCCCAGCACCAACCGCTCCGTCACCGAGAAGCCCTTGCAGCCCTGCCAGGAGACGCCCCCCGGCTTAGGTGAGGTGTGCGGGGCCAGAGCGGGGCAGCCGGGTGCTGGCGGGGGGGTGTCCCCATCCCTGGGCGCTCCGCGTGGCTTCCCGGTGGTCCCAGGCTGGGGAAACCCAAGTTTGGTAGCGGGCAGCTGGTCCCTGCTGGTGTGGGGAGAGGTTTTGGGAGTCCCTTGTCCTCGGCAGTGCCGCTCCCCCTTGCGGGTCCCCCTTGCTGTTTGCTCGGAGCAGCGGGGTGACCGTGACCTGTCCTGTGTCCCGTGCTGTGCCACCGCCATCGCCCTGCCCTCGTGCAGTCGGACGCCTGCTCATCGAGTTCAGTTCCCCCATGAGCATGGAGCGGGTGCAGCGGGAGAACCCCGACGTGCGCCAGGGCGGCAAGTACACCCCCCCGGACTGCTTGCCCCGGCAGAAGGTGGCCATCCTCATCCCCTTCCGGCACCGCGAGCACCACCTCAAGTACTGGCTGCACTACCTGCACCCCATCCTGCGCCGGCAGAAGGTGGCCTACGGCATCTACATCATCAACCAGGTCTGTAGGGTGGGGCGAGGCGGGCGGCGGGGCCGCGGCGGGCGCGCGGGCGTCGCTGAGCTCTGTGGCCACGCGCCCTGCTCCGCAGTACGGCGAGGACACCTTCAACCGGGCCAAGCTGCTCAACGTGGGCTTCCTGGAGGCGCTCAAGGACGACGAGGAGTACGACTGCTTCATCTTCAGCGACGTGGACCTCATCCCCATGGATGACCGCAACCTGTACCGCTGCTACGAGCAGCCGCGGCACTTTGCCGTCGGCATGGACAAGTTTGGGTTCAGGTGGGTGCCTCAGGGCTGCGGTGTTTTGGGGGCGGGGGCTGGGGGGCTTTGGGATGAAGCCGGGGCTGCCCGTGTGGTTATTGCCTGGGGCAGGCATGGGGGCAGTGGCTCAAACTGGACATGGGATGGCAGAGGGTGCAGAGCCCTGCGCAAGAGGGTGGCACTGGGAGGGCTGGTGCTTGTCCCTGCTTCTGGGGGACCCTGTGGGGCTGGCCCTGTTCCCTGATCTCTCTCCTCTCACCCTGCAGGCTGCCCTACGCTGGCTACTTCGGTGGTGTCTCTGGGCTGAGCAAATCCCAGTTCCTGAAGATCAATGGCTTTCCCAACGAGTACTGGGGCTGGGGAGGGGAGGACGACGACATCTTTAACCGGTAGGTGCCAACCTCTCACCCAGCCTCGGCTCAGGACTTAGTGGTGTGTGCTGGGACATACATGACGTGCAGGGAGGGTCCCTGCCACACCACAGGGAGGAGTTTAATTACCCTCCAGGCTGGCAGGGCTGCGAGTTGTCACGCTGGTGCCACAGCTCGGACTGTTGGACAGCCCTTGGGGGTCATCCTACGTGGCGCGGGGGGGCCCGGCCTCCTCCTCCTCCTGCTCTTTGTGGGCAGCGAGCTGCAGTTCCAAGCCAGCTGAGACATGTGAGCGGGGAAGCCCGCCTGCGGGCTCTGTTCCAGGCTGGGATCAGGACGCAAAACTTGGAAGTGGCTCTGCAGAGGCAGCCCAGCACCACAGCGGGCACTTCTGCCGGCAGCCGGCAGGCCGCAGCAGATCCGCGTGCAGGAGCGCGGCTCCCCGCGCGCACCCTCTGTTGGGCGCAGGAGCTGGAGAGCTCCAGCGTGGTTTCAGCACGTCCCACGGCGCTGCCTGGCCGTGCTGGAAGTGGAGCAGCGTGTGGAGATGGTGCACAGCAGCCTCTGAGCTGGAAACCCCTCGCAGGTGCTGTGCGCACGGGCAGCGGGCACAGTTCCCCTCCGAAAGTAACCGGCCCAGACATTGGTCCCAGGGGAGATGAGGTGCGGCGTGCTGAGCTCTCGGGGAGATTTAGGCAGCCCTAAAAGCATGCAGGGGGCCCTCAGGGGGCCGTGCCACCGCTCAGCTGCCCTAGCTGCTGGATTTCAGCTTGCTGGCTCATCAGGCCCGAGCGCAGTTGTGTTGCTGGGAGGAGGGGAGGCTTCTCTCCGTGAGCTGGGATCTCTCCAGCTTTCCTGCTCCCACTTGGCCTCTCAACTTTAAATGAACTATTCTAGGAGAAGAAAATCTCTCCCCACCTGCTGGCTGCGCAGACAGAAAAAGCAATTGAGGCCAGAGTCATGCTGCATGAAGGGAAGGGCAGGGCCACCGGCATCTGGAGAATGTAAACAGCAGTGGCTTTGGAGCCGTGGGGGAATAGCGGTGTTTGCTCAACCCGGCTGAGCACAGCGAGTGCCTGCAGCGCTGGGGGTCACCTGGAGCTGGCGGTGCTTGCTCTGGGCATGCCCTGCTGTGGAGCAAACAGCATCTTTGGTTGTGGGCGCTGTTCCCAGCTGTGGCCTGGCTCTGCTCCCCTCTGGCTGGCGGAGAGCAGGCTTAGCGCAGCCTTGTGTCTTGCTTAGCTAGGGACAGGATTATTTTTGGTGAGGGCTTGCCCCGGGGATCTCTGGCCTGGCAGGATGTCCTGCCCTGGGGTCCGGGCGTGCGCTGATCCCCTTCTGCTGCTGTCCCTCAGGATCTCCCTGAACGGCATGAAGGTGTCGAGGCCCGACATCCGCATCGGGAGGTACCGCATGATCAAGCACGAACGCGACAAACACAACGAGCCCAACCCGCAGAGGTGAGCTGTGAGCAGGGGGCTGTGGCTCTCACCTCGCCCTGCCCACCCCGCCGAGGTCCTGCTGCGGGCTCACCGGCATCGCCACCCCCTACAGCAGGTGGTTCCCCTTTTCCCCCGGCCTCATCCCGCTCCTGTCCCCTCCAGGTTCACCAAGATCCAGAACACCAAGATGACCATGAAGCGGGACGGGATCAGCTCGCTGCAGTACCGCCTGGTGGAGGTGTCGCGCGCCCCCATGTACACCAACATCACGGTGGAGATCGGCCGGCCGCCCCCACGCCTGGCCCGGGGCTAGCGCTTGCCCAGCAGGCAGAGCTGTGTGGGGCCGGTGCTCGCACCCTTGGGTGGCCGGCGGCTCCGCGCCGGGGCTGGCTGGACGCTGTGGATGTTGCCCCAGCCCCAGGGCGAGGACCGGAGGGGGATGTTTTCTGCCTACTCTGCTGCCTTTCGGAGACGGCTGTGCCCCAGCCCCACCCGTTGGTCCTGAGAATTCCCGCAACCTTTTGTCCCCCCCGTCCCCACCAGTGTGTTTCCAAGCCCCCTGCCCCATACTCGGTGTGTTGGCTGAAGCGCCCGCCTGCACCGCGCGCAGCTCCCGGCACAGAAGGAGGGGACGGCCCCGTGCCCACGCCAGCTCCTGCCTGCACCCCAGGAAGGGAGGAGATGAGCCCCCCGGGGCAGCCCAGCGCCCAGTCCCCACCGGTGCTGCGAGAAGCGGGGTGCAGGCTTCCCCCTTCACCAGCTCCGGAGCTGCCCCGGCTGGAGGGGGGAGCAGCCCCGGCCCCCCCAGCGGGCAGGACGGGGGCACCGGTGCGCAGCTCGGCGCGCAGACCTGGCTCGCTGTCTTCCTCCGCTTCAGTCTGGTGCTCAGAGCCGGCTCTCAGCTCTGCCAAACAGCCACCTCTGGTTATGATCAGAAGCCCCTCGCCGTGCCTCAGTTGTCCCTGGGGCTGGTGGCCGTGTCCCCTGCCCTGTCCCTGAAGGCAGATGCTGTGCGCCTCCCCGTTAAGCCCTGCCTGCTCTGGGGGACGGGTTGACACGAAGCCCCACGGCCCCTCTTGGCCCCATGGCTCCCTCCATCCGTTCGTAGGTGACGGGGACTGGCTCTGCCCTTGCTGCTCTCCAGCTTTACCCCCTCCAGCCCCGGGGCAGGGAGGAGAGGACGGGGCCGTGTGGGGCAGGTGCCCTGTCCCTCCCCACGTCCCTGCGTGGGGCTGGGGGCACTGCCACCTCCCCGCAGCCGGCCGGGCGCAGCGGGGCAGCGGGGGCACCGGTGACTTTTGTACATTTGAATGTCTGACCCTTTTTTTGAGCGTACGTTGAATGCAGCATTCGGTCGTAGAGACCTGGGTTTTTGTATTTAATAAAAGTTTCAAAAGTTCGCAGGGTTCCTGGGGAGGGAGGGGGCAGTTGAAGGCACCCCTGGAGCTGCTGCAGCCAGTAGGGTTGGGGCACAATTTGGGGCCAATGAGGCTGAATGTGGGGTGGAGGGACCCAACTTGTGGGGTAAGGACAGTCTGGGGACAGCACAAGCCCTGGCACAATATTACCCTGGGGACACAGTAGTGCTCCCTACCCTGGAGCTGAAGCCAGGGGGTGTCCTGGGCACCCCCAGCCTTACCTTGCAGGCCCCCCCGTGCCTCAGCAGCCCCTTGGTGGCTGCAGGGGGGCTCCATGTGCTGTCCCTGCTGTCCCTCGTTGTGACAGAGCCCTATGGAGGGTGCAGGTCCTCATGCGAAGGGATTGACCAAGCAGCCACACTGCCCCTCACGATAAAGCCACCATGTCGTCCCCCTGCACTCCCCACCCTGGGAGCTGCCTCCTCCTCAGCCAGCCCTGGGCCAGTGCAGGCAGCTCCTGCCCTACAAAGGGCCCAGCACAAGGGTGAGGAGCACCCCCAGGGCCCATCCTGGCTGCTCAGAGCCAGTGCTGGGCATCCACGGGGGAAAGGATGCACCCCGGGGGGAAACTGTCCCTTAATGTCCCCCCTCCCCAGCTCCCACAAAAAAAGGGCACAGCGGGACACGGGCTCAGGAATATAAATCTCATTAAAATCTAGGATACTTTAGAAGTCTACACCGGGAGAGACACTGGCACAGGCAGCGCTGCCCAGGGACGCGCGCGTTATTGCTAACAATTAGAGGTGAACAGTAGCGGCATGACACATGGGGCAGGGCACGGGCACCATGCGGGAAACTGCGCCTCTCCGCCGCGTCGCACGGGGGGCTCGGGATGGGGCCAGGGGAGCTGGAACGTCCTTGCCGGGGCTCAGCACCCTGCTGCCCCTCAGCCTGTCCCCGCCGCGCCACCCCGCGTCCCTGCGCGAGCCTCGGGGCTCCGGCACAGGGAGCGCGGTGCTGGATGGCAGGGGAGCCTCGGGGTGGGAAGGGTCCCGTCCTCCCCACCCCAAAACCGAGAGCTACGGCCCCTCGGCTGTAGCTGGAAGACAGATTGAAAACAGCCCGGCCTTGCCAGTGCATCCTGCTCCACTAATACTGCTCGGGGACAAAACGTACCCAGATGGCTCGGAGCGAGCGGGCTGCCTCCGCCCTCCCACCTCCTCCGGTACCTCTTGCTAGCAGCAGCTGGGGGCCAGTCCTTCCTGCTCCCCCTTAGCACCATGGAAGGTTCCCCCCCTGCCCGTGCCAGGCCGTCGGGGACACCAGGCGCCCGTGCCACCACCCAGGTGGCCCCCCCAAGGTGCGGGGACGCTGCACGTAGCGGGGCTGTGGGTACGAGCGCACGCACGGCGCGCCCGTGGGTACCGAGCGTGTGTGCCCGCGTGCGTGGGGGTGCGTGCGCCCAGGTGCACGCGTGCCTAAGTGCTTGTGCTTGTGCCTTGTGCTGGCGCGGGCAGCGCCCTCGCCCCGTTGCCCACCCCGTGCCCCGGGTGCCGTCCCTGCACGTGGCCACCCCACCGAGGCCGGGGCCTCCCTGCAGCGTCACCCCTTGCCACCACGGCCCCGTGGGACCGAGCCCGGGAGGGCTGTGCCGTGTCCCGGGGTGGGCAGCACCCCAAAAAGTGCCCCGGTGCCCTCTCCATCCGCGCGGCCCGAGGGTGCCAGTCCCCACGGGGCAGGTCCCCTGCAAAGTGCCTCTGGCTCCTGGCCCTCCCGGGGCTGTGCCCCCCCCTCCTCTCGTGTCCCAGCGTCGCGCACGGAAGGTTACCGTAAACTTGAGGGTTAACAAACGCCACGGGGGGGGACGGGGTTAACCGGAGAGGAGGTCGGGGGTCTCGGGGACGGGCGCTGAGAGCCCCCCGCCGTCCGGTGCGGCCCGGAGCCAGGCTCCGCCAGCGGAAGGTGCGAAAGTGTCACCGCGCGGGAGGGGTTAGAGGGGGTGCGGGGACGGCAGGGGGGTCACAGTCTGGAGTCCTGGCTGTGGGCCAAGCCGTTGCTGCCCTGCACGGGGGACGCGGCCGCGGCCTCGCTCTGCGCCTTCTCCGGGTGCAGGGGCTGCACCTCCAGGTGGGACTCGGTGGAGGGGCTGAACGCCGGGGCGTAGCGCCCGCTGCGGTGCTCTGGCAGCGCCGGGCCCCAGTCCTTGCTCGCCTTGGTAGCGTTTTTCAAGCGCTAGAGAGAGGGAGATGGTAGGGGACAGGGTCAGCTCCCGCCCTCACACCCTGCCCCGGCCACCCCACCACGCCAGGACGTCCCGTGGCTGCTGCCTGCAGGTGTCTCCGACCGCCCCGGGGTAGGGGACAGCCTCATGGCAACCCCCAGCGGGGACGTGGGGGCTGTCCCCGACCACCCACCTCCAGCAGCGTGTCCCCCTCGGAGCGGCACACTTTGTAGATGGCGTAGATGGGGATGCAGATGACGGAGGAGAGCGCCATGAGGAAACCGATGCTGATGGCCCAGGTGGGGTAGACGTAGTCATTGTAGGAGATGGGCCGGTACTGGATCACTGTGAAGACCAGGATGAACTGGGGAGGGACAGGCAGGATCAGCCGGCGGGGAGCAGCCACCCTGCTCTGTCCCCTGCCCACAGCTGCCCCCACCACCCCCGGCCCCGTGCCCCCTGCCCGCGATGCTCACAAAGATGATGGCGGGCGAGATGAAGCGCCAGCAGATCTGGAAGAAGAACGGGGGCGGGAAGCCCAGCATCATCTCAATGTCCTTGAAGTAGTTGCGGTGCCCTGTGGGGACAGGTGGCCGTCAGCCCCAGCAGGACCCCAAGCCCCTGTAGTGGGACCTTTGAGCCCCTTGGTCGTTGGCCAACGACCTTGCCAGCCTCCGGCAGCCAGCCACCAACTGGCCACGAGTCCCCAAGCCCCCACCCCACCGCGGGGGCACCTACCGTAGATGTACATGATGGCGACGCACATGATGCAGGAGATGATGACCAGGGAGAAGCTGGCGGCGTAGTTGTCCATCAGCAGGAGCCAGTAGATGCCCGCCTGCGAGAGGGACCCCCGTTGACAGTGGCAATGACAGTGGCACAGGTCCCCCCACCCCCATCAGCACCCCGGGGTGCCCCACCTGGGTGGTGAGCGGGATGCCCAGCAGGAAGCCTGCCACGGCCACCCCCAGCGTCACGAAGGTCTTTCTGCGGATGATCCACTCGTTGCCCACCTCGTCCACGATGGCCGTGACCAGCGTCTCCAGCAGGCAGAACTGCACGTGGGGTGGAGGGGGCAGCACATCAACCTCAGCCCCATGGTGTCACCCCCCTGTCCTCACCCCACCGTGCCCTACCTGCGTGCCCAGCCCCAGGAGGATGAGCATGAAGAAGAAGAGGATGGACCAGAGCGGGGAGATGGGCAGCAGGGTGAGGGCCTCCGGGTAGGCGACGAAGGCCAGGCCGGGGCCGTGGTCGGCCACCTTGGAGATATCCACGCCCAGGTGGTTGGCCATGAAGCCCAGGATGGAGAAGATGACGAAGCCGGCGTAGACGCTGGTGGCGCAGTTGGTGATGCTGATGATGATGCTGTCCCTGCGGGGAGAGGCGGGTCAGGGCCGGCGGCGGGGCCGGGGGGCGGCGTGGGGGCACGGGCGGGCACTCACCGGTAGCAGTTGTTGTGGAACTTGTTGTAGGAGGCCATGGTGATGAGGCCACCCCAGGCGCAGCCCAGCGAGTAGAAGATCTGCGAGGCGGCATCACCCCACACCTGCACCACGGACGGGGTCAGCGCCATGTGCCGTGTCCCCCTTGATCCCCCCCCGTCCCCCCATTGTCCCCGCTCACCTTGGCGTCCAGGATCTTGTCCCACTGGGGTGTCAGGTAGTACATGATGCCGGTGAGGGCCCCCTCCAGCGTGATGCCGCGCACGAAGAGGATGGTGAGCACCACGTAGGGGAAGGTGGCCGTGAAGTACACCACCTGCGGGGAGGGGGCTCGGTGGGCGGGGACACGGGGCGAGGGGGCGGGGCTATCGGGGCAAGGGGCGGGGCTACAGCCAGGGGGAGGCGTGGCCATGGCCATGTGGGAGGGGCATCACCAATAGGGGAGGGGCTATGTCTAAAGGGGGCGTGGTTATAGGCAGGAGGGGCGTGGCTATATACAGAAGGGGTATGGCAGATATACAACGGGCGTGGCCACACAGAAATGGGGCGTGGCCACACAGAAATGGGGCGTGGTCACCCAAAAGGGGGCGTGTCCTGGAGCCGGGGCACGCGGGTACCTTCCCCGAGGACTTGACGCCCTTGATGAGGCAGAGGAAGACGACGACCCAGGAGACGCCGAGGCAGCCCAGCAGGGGCAGGCGCACCTCGCCCAGGTTCCCGATGTCATCCGAGAGGTTGAGCACGTACCTCCTGCGCCGGGGGGACGGCAAGCATCAGCGGGGCCCCGCCACCGCCGCCCCCCATACCTCCCAGTCCCCTCCCCAGTACCTCCAGTACTCCTTGCTGGGGCTGGTGCGCTTCTGGGTGGCATTGAGGAGGTGGGTGAGGTTGACGGCAGCGTGGCTGGAGAGGTTCCCGTCCAGCACCCCCACGCAGTCGGGCGTGTTCCAGGCGTTGCTGCAGTACGTCCAGGGCAGCACGCGCGTCATGGACACAAAGAAGTAGTAGAAGGCAATACAGATCACCACGTTGTAGTAGATCCCGATGTACGTGGACACCACCATCATCCCGTAGCCCACGCCTGGGAACAGCACCGGGGAGGGGTGAGCGGCGCGGCGCGGGCAGTGCGGGGCTCGCGGCTCGGGGGCAGGTGGCACCGGGGCGAGGAGCATGCAGGGCTCAGCCCCCTGCCGGGCACGGGGAACTCCTTAGGGCACAGGGGGTGTGTGGCTGGCAGGACTGCGGGTGAGCCCTTGGGGTCTGCAAGCCTGGAGGACCACAGGGCTGGGGGCTCTCCTTGCATGGCCATGGGGACTCTGGAGCTGCAAGCACCCGGTGACAGAGGGCACCCAAGGACGGGGAAATACACCTAGGATGAACGCACCACGGTGGCCTGAATAACCTCTGCGGGGGACACATGTGGCAGTGCAGGGATGCGTGTGTAATGCAAGCACTGGATGCCAGGGCAGGAGTGTACGTCAGGCTGCAGGAGGGGAGCGTGCAGGGCACGTGTGGGGCGTGCGGGGATGTGTGCGGTGTGAGCAGTGTGTGCGTGCACAGGCAGTGCGTGTGCAAGGCATGCAGGGCTGTGCAAGCAGCACATGCCTGTGCAGGGCTGCACAACGTGCCGGAGGTGTGTGCAGGGGACACACCGGGAGCGTGGGTGTGCGCCCCGTGCCGCTGTGGGGACGGGCAGCCCCTTACCTTTGAACATGGGGCTGACCCTCCAGACACCAAGGCAGCCCTGGCTGGCGAACTGCCCGAAGGAGAGCTCCATGAAGAAGAGGGGGATGCCGCAGAACACCAGCATGATGAAGTAGGGGAACATGAAGGCACCTGGCAGGCAGGAACCACAGGGTGTGAGCGGGCAGCAGCCCCACACACGGCCGTGCCCCCCGGCACAGCTCAGGAGCAGGGCGCACGGCCCCATCCCCACCCCGGGCCCCCCTCATCCCCATCCCAATGACACCCACCTCCCCCATTGCGGTAGCAGAGGTACGGGAAGCGCCAGACGTTGCCCAGCCCCACGGCGTAGCCCACGCTGGTCAGCACGAACTCGATCTGGTTGCCCCAGTTGCCGCGCTTGACGCTCTTGTCCTGCTTGCCCCGCTCCCCGGGCACGGCGCCGTTCTGCGGAGAGATGCGTTGGGGTGCCTCAGCCGGGGGGGACACCCCCGCCGGGCCCATCGGAGGGGTGACAGCCACCGAGAGGGGCCAGGAGGTCCCCTGCATCCTTGCCCCATCCCTCCCCAGGCTGGGCCGCCCCGTGCCAACACCCCCCCCCCACCGTGCACGCGCAGTGCCAAGGAGAGGGGAGGCAGCGCTGGCAGCCCCCCCGCCCCACGCCGGCCCCGATGAATAGCTCTCCCCGGAGCCCGGCTGCAGAGAAGGAAGAGCCTGCAAGTCATACAAAGCAGGCTCGGGCGCCCGAGCACAAAGGGGCCTCTGTTCCTTCTCCCCCACCCCTTGCGCCCAGCAAAAAGGGGCCCCGCTGGGTGGCCACTGCCCGCAGCCGGGGGGGAACCGCCGGACCCCCGGCCCCCCAGGCTGTGCCCTGGGGTGGGTGCCCCGGGATGGGGAGTGGGGTGCAGCGATGGGGTCAAGCTGGGGTCCCCCAACCCCAAGAAAGGTGTCCTGCGGTGGCAGCGGTGCTGACCCTTCCCGTGCAGGTGGGACCCCCCCGGGGGACAGCCCCGGTGCCCATCAGCCCTGAACACGAGGAGGGGTGGGGGCAAGAATGGGCGCTTTGTGCAGGCCGCGGCACAATGCGCGCTCACACCGGGGATGACAACAAAGGGGACGGGTGCCCGTCACCCCCGGCAGAGATGGCACCCGCCACCCCATGGCCCTGTCCCAGCGTGGCCCCGAGCTCACGCCGAGCTCCCCGAGACGCTGCCCAGCTCCAGGCCGGGGGTTGGTGATATTTTTTGGGGAGCTGCTGGCATTGCCCGCGCCCCCCGCGCCGGGCCAGGACGGGGAGCCGTCGCTGCGGATCTGCTGACGCCGGCGGGGCGCGGGCAGCAGGCGCGGTGCACCAAACCGTGTCATTCGATTAGGGCCGGCGCAGCCGGGACGTGATGCCCGGCGACTCCGGCACCGCGCTGCCAAACAAAGCCATCTGCTGCGGAGCGGGGCCTGCACGCGCCGGGGGCGGCGGGGGGGCGGCGGGGGCAGCGGGACGCACGGCGGGGGGCTTGGGGAGGATTTGGGGTGGGCTATAGGGGCTGTAGGGGCAATAGGTGGCAATACGCTGGCCATACTCAGCTGGGGTACTGGGGTGCCCGTGCCAGGCCCCACAGGAAAAGGGTGCGTGGAAAATGCGCCCACAGCATCCTGACTCTCCCAGCACCCATGGGTGCTCCTGCCCAGCCCCCAGGACCCCAGGACCACCCCTAATCCACCTCGCATGTCCCCACATCCCCCGCAGGCACAAGGTGGGGGATCCTGGTCTGCCTCAGGGCACAGCCTCTGCTTGGTGTGGGGTGTCCTCCGTGGGGTGGGGTGGAGGGGTCCCCAGGGTGTGGGGGTGATGCTGGCGATGTCCCCACGTTGGGGTGCGCTCATGCGGGATGATCCCATTGGGAAGCCCCTGATAAAGCTTGGGCATTATATGAGATGCTTGCATTGATGAGGCTCCCGCTCAGCACGGCTGGCAGGTGGGGGAACACTGCTCCAGCCTCCCTGAGATGGGTTTTTTGGGAGGCACCGCATGACCCCAACACAGCCTGAAGCCCCAAGAGCCCAGAGGGGACCCCAACCCCGTCCCGAAGCCGGGGGCCACCCCGCTCCCTCTGCTCGGGTGACCCCAGAGGCATCACAGCCTCACTCGCTGCCTCCACGGGGCACCCCAATTTTGAGGCACCTGGCAGCAGTGCTCCAAGAGAGCTCCGGTCCTCTGCCATCCCACACTGCAGCACAGGGCTAAGGCACGCTTGTCCCCAATAAGGGGACAGCCACATGTGTGCCCAAGCACGCACACGTGCGCACACGCTTGCATGCTCACCCATCAGCCCGCTACAATCCCCCCCTCCCCAATCCGGGAAGGTCGCCCCGTCCTTTCCACTCATTAACCACCCAGCTGCATGGCAAAAAAAAAAAAAAGGGGGGGGGACCCAAGGGCCTGTGAGACGAGCCCCTCACCCCGCTTCGTGTTGTGGGGCCAGGATTTAACACAGGGGCAGCACCCTGCTCCAATTCCCCTAAATTTTCCATGCACAGGTGCATACATAGCGGGGAGGAAGGGTGCCCCGTGCGCCCCAAACGTCCCCAAAGGGGACGTTTGGGGCGCACGGGGCACCCTTCCTCCCCGGGACCCTACCAGACAGCCAAAGCATCCCCGGGTCCCACAGCGCAGGCACCATCCATCACGGCGCCTGGCACCGGAGCCTTTCTCATGCTAAGCAGCGCTGCCTCGCACAATGGCAGCTTGGCTGGGGTGCCCGGATGCCCCCCACTTCCCCAAGGGACCGTCCCCTCCCCCTGATTTATGCCTGGGAAGCTGATGGCTGCAGGGGGGGGACATGTCCCCGTGGGGTGAGTGGAGGCAGAAGCACCTGGGGACCCCCAGTGTGTCTCCAGAGTGGATCCCCCCCTTCTTAAATTGCCCCCCTGGGGATATTCCAGCCCCGCAGAGGCACCCTATGGGACATCAGCCTTATCCATGTTGTGTGGGGGCCCCGTTCGTGTTTACTCCCCCAAAAAATAGATGCCACGGCAGGGTGACAGTCACCCCAGTGAGCTGCGGCACCGCGCACCCCCCTGGCCATCAGTAGGTCTTGGAGTGAACAGCCCCAAAACATAACCCCTTGCTCGAGCAAACCCTTCCTGCTCCCAATGCAGCTGGGGTCCCGGGGGGGCTGGAGGTAGAGGCGGGCAGAGGGGGCCACATTTGGGTACCTCCAGAGCCACCCTCCTCCCCTGCAGCACCCCATGTCCCTGCTGGATAGGGGGGGCTCAGGGGGCCCTACAGAGCCATGGCCGTGCTCCAGCCCCCCAGAGCTGGCACAGAGCACCCCGTAGAGCCCCAGCAGCAGGGGACAGCGCTGGCACGGCCACCGCCACCCCGTCCCCGTGCCGCAGCCCCCCGGACCCCGCTCTCAGCACCCCACTGACCTGCTGGCGGGGCCGGGGGGGGCCCGGCTGCCCGTGGCTGCACCCCGGGGGGCCAGGCTGGCCGGCTCCGTGCGTCCCCGGCTTCATTGGCACCGCTGGGTCCCGCGCGGTGGCAGCTGCCCGCCCGCCTCCCCCCGCCCGCTGCCTGCAGGGCTTGGCACCGCACCCCGCTCGCCTCCCGGCCCGGCCCCTTCGCCCCACAGCCAGCAAGGTGTGTGTGTGTGTGTGTGTGTGTGTGTGTGTGTGTGTGTGTGTGTGTGTCCCCTCCCAGCAGGGACAGGAGAGGGGGGCTGCGCGGTGCTGAGCCCTGGCACAGCTCACATCCCACTTAATGAGGCCTCATTAGCGGGGTCCAGCTGTTTGCAGCCCCGCACGCTCCGGCGGGCAGCGCTGCCCTCCCTGCGGGGCTCATCCTGCCCCCGCAGCCCCTGGCTCCTTCCCACACCGCAGCCTGGCAGAGGGCAGCGTCCCCTCGCTGTCCCCCATGTGCTGTCCCATTCCCATGCCCCCAGCCCCACACACATCTTCCTGCCCCGCTCCCATCACCGTGACGCTGCCCAGCCTCGCACATCCGACCCCAACCTAGGTTTGGGCACTGCTGGGACCTGGCACGGCCCGATATGGGGACGGGGGCGCTGGGACGAGCCTGCCCGGTGGCACATCCCCAGCCTGGTCCCATGCCACCTCTCCCTGACGTCAGCCGAGCCGCTGGGCATCACAGGGATCCACGGCAGCCACCACAAGGTCACAGCCCCGCGGGGGGACCATCTGCATGGCAGCAGGGCTGCGCTGCCAGCCCCCCACCGCCCCGACACCCCCAGCCTCGCCGCTCTCACCCCTATCCCCCTGCCCAACGCGGGCTGGGACCCCCGGTAGGGTGCCGCGTCCCGTGGGAGGGCAGAGGCAGGGAGCCCCCCAGCAAGGCTCGGGGTGCCCCAGCTGCTCCCAGCCCCGCGCCCCGGCTGGGGAGCGCGGCCAAAGCGCCAGCCAGGCGTGATGGAGCACCGAGGGCGGGGGGACGGGCCGGCGCTTTCGGGAGACCATCTGGGGTCCGGGCAGCAGCGCTGCGGGCACACACGTGTGCCGTTCACATGTGCGGGGCGGGCGCTCGGCTTCCCACACCGGCACCCAGTGCTCGTCCCCATCCCTGTCCTCTCCTGCGCTGGCCGCCCGGGATGCTCCCATGGCGCGGGGAGCAGCACCCAGCTGTGCCCCCCTGGGACACACAGCCTCCCCCTCGTGCCAGCCCCAGTGGCAGGGACAGGGGGATGGAGCCAAGCCCTCCAGCCCTGTTCCATGTGCAGCCCTGCACCCTGACACCCTACAAGGTGCCCACATGCATCCCTCCACGGCCTGGCTCGCTGCACCGCCTTGCTTGGGCCACCAACACGCCACCACCAGATGTCCTTCCCCAGGCACAGGGCCCTGAGCTCTCCCAGCTCCCCAGTCCCTGCGTGCTCTGGCTCTGGGAGCATCATTCCTGCCCCTGCAGCCCCCATCACCCCGTCCCCAAGCAGGGCTTCAGGGTGCCCAGGGCAGGGACGCCGCCTGGGGACCTACCAGGTGCCACCAGCCCCTAGCCGGGCGCTTCCCGCCGGGGCTGCCTCTCTCCGGCCCCATTCTCACGGCGCGGGCACGATTCTCCTGGAGCGCTCAGGCAGAAAAATCCCCCGCCGGCCCCCCCAGCGCTGCCCCTTGTTATTCCGGGAAGGGCTCCCGCAGCCAAGAGCCGCTTCCGCAGCTCCTGCTCGCGCTGCTGGCCCCCCTGCCCGGGGCCGGCGGCACCGCGCTGCTGGGGGTGTCTGGGACAGGGCAGGGCCCCCCCCAAGCTTTGTAATCCCTGCGAGCACGGTGCCAGCGGTGCCCGCCCGGGCTGGGACAGGCGATGGCAGGAGCCCACCTGAGCCGTGCGCCCCCCCGGCCGAGCGCTGCCCGGCTGTGCCAGCAAAGCAAGGCTGGGAGTCAGGAGCCGCTGGCACGGCTGGAGCCCAAACAAAGCCCGCTGCCGGGGACAAAACAAAATGTCCTGAAAGGACAGGGAGGGAGAGGCTGTCGGATCCCCCTGCTCGGCCACACAGGGACTGAACCAGCCCCTGGAGCTCCCCTGCATCCCAGCGCCTGCTGCGCACCCGCTGCCACGGCCTCTGCTGGGTTTGGGAGGGGAAGGGGCACCGAGCCCCCCCTCCTGCCTGCGGTTTGGAGCCAGCAGGCACAGAATTACACGGGCATCCACACGCATGGCATTCCTGTCGCACCAGCAGGGCGCAGACCCCAGCCCACAGGCGGGGAAATCGAGGCACAGCCGCACACCACACAGCCAGGGGATGGAGAGCCTCAGCCGTCACCCCTGTCCTCCCCAAAACGGGCACCCCGAGCCCCGCCACCAACCCCCCCCGGGCACAGGGACTGTGCCACGGGACCTCGGTCGGGCTTGGGAACTGCACCTGCTGGCAGGGATTAGAGGGCAGGGCAGGGGCCACGCTTTGCCAGGCTGTTTGCGCGGCGCTGGAGGCAGGCCAAGGAGATTAGCTGCCTTCCCCAATGACCCAGAAAGCTCAGCAGCCAAGGCCCTGTCCCGCGACACCTCGTCCCAGGGCACTTGCAGCTGGCCCGGCGCAGGGATGCTCCTGTGAGGGATGCTGCCGTGCTCCCTGCCAGCTCCCAGCACCGCCGTGCCCTGCGCCCACCCTGCTCGGGGTGCCCCTCACCCTACAAACGGGGAGCAGAGGGCTGCGGGACGGGGTTACCGGCACACCGGGTGCCAGACCCCCGTGGTTTCCCTTCCTCCCCAGCTCCCCGTGTGCCGTGGGCTGGGCAGGGCCTTCGGAGAGGCAAGTTAAAGATTGACCAGGAGCAGGTGGGCGCTGGGTGCCTGGCTCCCCGCTGTCGGTGCTGCGGCCACGGCAAGGACACAGCAGCAGCGTGGAGGCGCGGGGCTCATGGCAAGCATGACGCACACGCAGGGGCACCGGCACGGCACGCACGGGGATGGCAGAGCTCCAGCCGAGCCTGGCAACGTCCCCAGCACCTCACCGAGCCCAACCGTGGGGAAATCTGCCTTCCCACCCCTGCCACGGGCAGGAGGGGAGCCCGGTGCCGCCGCGGGCACCGCCGGCAGGGCCACGCTGGGCCAGGCAGCGAGGGAGCCGTGCACACACGTGCTGGGAGCGCCCGCTGGAGCACACCGCTCCCCTGGCTCCCGGCTTCCCAGGGAAGTGCTGGCTCCAGGCCCTCTGGCTGGAGCATGCAGCTATTTCGGGAAGCCCCCTGGGAAGGGGAGGGGGGCGAGCATGTCAGCCCCGGAGCTCAGTTCCCACCTATAGGGGAAAAGGCAGAAGCCCAGCCCAGCCTGCGCTCACCTGCGGGACACGGGCGGCTGCTCGGGGCAGCGGGGCTCCGGGTTCCCAAATCCCTCATCTGCGAGGGTACAGCAGTGACCAGCACGGGGTCAGTGCAGCCCTCCCAAGAGGACACCGCACACGCCTGTGCCAGGGGGTGAGGGCAGCACACCCCACAACGCAGCGCTGGTGGGGATGTGGGGTCGCTGCCTGCCTCTGCCTCCATCCCGTTACTCCTGCTGTCAGGGAGAGCTGGCAGGGGTGGACGCAGAGGGTGACAGCCCCGTCCCCTGCCCCTGCAGGAGCTCGTACCCGGCACAGAGGGGTGCCCGTGCCCAGTAAAGGTGGAGGAGCTGCGCGGCTTTCCCGCCTTCCCCTGGAGAGCTGGGGCGGGCGATAAAGCAGGCAGCATGCCTGAGCGGGGCGATAGCATCTGCAGGCGGTGAGACACCACACCCGGAGCCTCGCGGGCAGCGGGCTGGGAGCGAGAAACCACTGGCGGCTCCATCAAGGGGCCCCCCAGGCACCGTGCTGGGGGCACAACCCCGGCAGGGCATCCCGGTGGCCATCTGGAGCCCCTTAGGAGCCCCGGCATCCCGCTCCCTCGCCATGCATCGGGTGCTCCGGGTCCACCGCAGGGTTTCCCCCAGGTCAGCCCGCTCCCTGCACCCCAGCACTCACCAGCAGCCCCTCGCTGCACTTATCGGCCATCCCTGGAGGCTGGAGCGCGTTCCTGGCTGCCCGCCGTGGGGTCCCTGGCTCTCCGTCGCGCTGGCTGCGGCACCGGCACCCGCACGCTTCAATCCACGGGCAGAGCGAGCTGGGCAGAGAAACCAAGAGGGACGTGACTGGTGGGGTGGGCACGTCCCCGCCCCGGGCCTCCCCCTCCATCCGGGCAGCAGGGGGACGTGCCAGGCGGGTGGCTGCCCCGTACCTGGCCGCAGGGTGGGTGGGAACGGGGCCGGGGGTCCCCCTGAGGGTCTCCTCCTCGCTCCCACCCCCCCAGCATCTCCGAACCCCCGGCACGGCCACGATCGGTGGCTCCCAGGTGTTTCCCAAGAAGCAGTTAAAGATTTACCCGCTGCGGACAGGCGACCTTGTGGGCAGCTGGCTCCCAGCCGCCCGGCGGGTGGGCGTCGGGGGGCCCCGTGCGTCCCCCAGCCAGAGCTGGAGCCGAAGTGGCCGCGGCGGGCGGCAGCGCCGGGACTGGGCGCAGCGCGGGGCCAGCTCAGGGCTCAGCTGCCGCGGAGGACACAGATGGGAACCGATTGCCTTCTGCCCCGGTGCATCGCGTGCACGTGCAGCGCAGGGGGGGCGAGCCAGCGGGCTCTGCCACGGCCAGGTGCTGCTGCATCAGGCACGGGAGGGGGATGCGGCCCCCCCTGACCATTGCTCCTGCCCCATCCTGGGGCTGCTGGGGCCAGGGGGGCGCCTGGGCTTGACCTTCCTCCCTGCCGGGAGGGATGGGGGCTGTTGCAAAACAGCGGGGCGCGGGGCTGTGCAAGCAGCGGTGTTTGCAGATCCCACACCAGCTCCTGGCGCCCTTGCTGGCCGGGAAAGGACCCCTGCCCCCAGCCAAGGGTCCCCGACGGAGGCCCAGCGCCCCGGGCTGCTGTGGGTCTGGAGCAATCAGCAGAGGGGCACGAGGCCCCGAACGCATCAGGAGGGAGCGTGGGTGGTGGAGATAAAGGGCAGGAGGCCGGGGGACGCGGGCAAGCCCCCAGCCCCGGCTGCAGCCCCCCGGCACAGGCAGGCTGCTGCCCGCAGATACCGCGTCCCACTGCCAAGCCCCTCCCTGGGAGCGGCTGCATTTCCAGGGGGGGACGAGGTGTCGTCACCACACAGGGAGGGAGGACAACAAGCCCCAGGAACCTGTCAGAGGGGGCAGGCGTGGGGCCAGCGGCCAGACCTCCTCCTCGCCGCACACCTATTGCCAACAAGCCGAACGCCGCCCTCCCCACGGCCCTGAATTTGGCCTGGGAACTCATCACCTGCCCGTGCTGGGAGGGGAAAGCGCCCACGGGAGGGCCCGCCGCTCCCCCAGGGCTCTGCCAGGCAGCGATAAGGCCACGCGTGTGCACGGCAGCTGCTGGCTGCGGCTCCCTGCCCGGCACAAAGGCGAGCACCACGGGCCCAGGAGGGATGCAGGGCTCCGGGGATGCCCAAATCCGCAGCCTCCCCCGGGGCAGCAGGGCACAGGCTCTATGGGATGCCCTTCCTGGTGTCACAGCGTGCCGGGACCGCTCGGAGCACCCTGTCCCTGACAGGTGACGGGTGGCACCGCCGCCGTGCCACACCTCGGCACGGCACGGCACGGCACGGCACGGCACGGCACGGCACGGCACGGCACGGCAGCGCCCAGGAGGAGGAGGCAGCGGGTGCCTTCCCCGGCACGGCCGATGCCACCTGCGGAGCCATTTCCTCCGCCAGCATCCCCGCGGGCACAGCGGGGGGGGCGCAGGGAGCCGAGCCCGGCTTTGCCCCCTCCATCCCCGCGATGCGCCCGGTGCGGCACGGCGGCGGGGGGGGCCCGGGTTACATCAGCCGCCACGTGGTGGCTGCTCCGCCGCCCCGCCCCGGCACATGCCCGTGGAAAATTACCGCCGGCCCCCCCTCTACAGCACCGGGCCGGGCCTCCCCGGGCCCCGCCGCCCCCGGCCCCGCCGCCGGGCACGGCACCGGGCGGCCCCGCTCGGCCCCCGCGCCCGGAGCGCAACAGATGCGGGAGCGCCGCGCATCCCGGCCCCGCCGCCAGCGCCACCCCGCCGCGTCCCCCCCCCGGTGCCCCCTCCCCGGTGCCCCCTCCCCGGTGCCGGGCCGAGCCGGGCAGCCGGTGGAGGTGCTCGCCCTTACCGTGCCCATGCCGCCGCCCCCCGGCCCCTCCCGCGGCTCCCAGCGGGTCCCCGGTGGCTCCGCGCCCCCCGGGCCGCCGGCGGTACCGGTGAGCGCCGGGCCCGGTGCCGTGCCGCCGCTGCCGGTGCTGCCGAGTTAAATGAAAGTTTGGAGGTCGGTGGGGGCTGGCACCGCCTCTCGCCCCCGCCGCGCTCCGCCTCCCGAGCTCCCCAGCGCCCCGCTCCGGTACCGGCACCGGGGGCGGCGGAGTACCCGCGGCACCCCCGTCCCCGCAGCACGCACAGCGGGAGGGCACGCCGGGCACGCGGGGGAGCTTGCACACGCGTGCACATGCATCCACACGCGTGCACACGGATGTACAGGCGTCTACATGCAACCCACACGCATCCACATGCAGCCCACACACATCCACAGCTATGCACATGCAGCCACACACCTCCACACGCGTGCACACACATGCACACACTCCCACATGCATGCACACACACTCACACGCATGCACACACACGCACCCCCATGCACATGCATGCCCGTGGGCACCCACGCCCTGTGCAGGCTCACGCAGGCCCTGGGCACGCGTGGGCACGTGTGGGCTGTGCGGTCACAGCCAGCCTCACGCAGGGCACACACAGGGATTTGCACACGCATGGGGAGTGCCACACACAGCGCACGCACAGCTCACGTGCCGCCAGGGCACAGCACCACGAGGGGATGGCCGCAGGATCCGGCCAGGATGTGTGCAATGAGTGTGACCGTGGTGCAGGAGTGTGCGTGTGCACATACGTGTGGCTGCTGCATGTGTGCCCATGCATGTGTGTGCTGCAGCACCTGACTGTGTATGCACACGTGTGTGCACATCTGCACATGTCTATTTACATGTGTGTGTTCCCATGTGCACACGTCAGCGCCATGTCCGTGCCCCAGCCACGCGTGTGCTCCCACACACGTATGCAACCCCCCGAGCCCACATGTATGAGCACACATGTACGGGCACGCGTCTGCAGAGGCACGTGAGCGCACACCCATGCCCACAGACCAACCTCTGCCCGTGGGTCCTGCACCCGTGTGCGTGTGTGCACATGCGTGAGCAGCCAGCGCTCGCCCCCGCAGCCCCGCCAGATGTTTCCAGTAAGGCATGACGGGTGCGCCTGGGGCCGCCCCTCGTCTGGCCCCTTGCCGAGGCCCCCCCTTCCCTCCTCTCCCCGCCAGGCTCCCTGCGTGCCGGGACGGGTGCCTGCACCCCCAGCACCCTGCCCTGCTGCCTGCATCAGGCCCATTTCGCCGGGCCCCAAGGCAACCACAGGGAGCGTGCTTCCCCCTTCACCCCAAAACCGTCTCCCCGAGCACACCGACAGCACGGCCGTGCCCAGCACCCCGTGTGTCTGTCCCCACCCCAGGCTCCGTGCCGACCCGCTCTGTCCCCATGGGTCACATCCTGCTGAAGGAAATCCTCTGCATGGGATGGCGGCGGGGGGGAGCAGCGATGGGGTGGGAGTCTCGGGGTGTGTGGTGGCTACCTCAGGCCCATGTTGGGCTACGAGGATGGGGAGATGGTGGCAGCACCATCACTTTGTCACTGCTTTTGTTTTGCAAGCGCAGCGGAGGCAGAGCCACGACACCCCTAGCAGGAAGGGGAAGGTGGCAGCGAAACCCGCGGGTGCTCAGGTCCTCCCACACTCCTGCGGCGCCTGCTGATATTTGCTCTGCCCCAGAGCCCGGGGAGCCCGCTAGCACCTCGCTCCCGGCCCTGCAGGGCTTCACGCCCTGCCCTGCAGCCCAAATCCAGCATCCCACATCTGGCAGCCCGCATCCCCAACGCAGCAAACTCCTGCAGCCCGCGCCCCTGCCGCAGGGTCTGGCAGCGGGCGGGGAGCTGCCTGCCGTGGAGCTGCAGACCTGCCGCAGGGCTGGATTCCCAGGGATGAAGCTCATGCTTTCAAACCCCAGCACGGCTTTGTGCAGGCAGGGCTGGCTCCAGAGCTCCTGCAGCCAGCCTCTGAATCCTTGCACAGACCAAAGGCAAGGATGGGGTTTGGGGCACGCCAGGCGGGGTGGGCTGTGCGAGCCCCATGGGGATCGGGGGTCTCTGCTCCAACCCACAGGGCTCCTTGGGGTCTCGGTCCATTTCTGAGCACCTCCTCTGTGCTCTCTTGGACATTTTGACCTCTACAAAGACGACGAGGGGCCCTGCAGCCCTCAGCCAGGGGCAGTCTCTGGAGTGCAAGGCTGCGGTGCCAGAGGGATGTGGGATGTGTGCGAGCACCAGGCTGTTCCCATGCCCCCTTCACCCATCTCTCTGCACCTGGAAGAAATCACCCCCCAATTCCTCCCTCCCTGGGGGCACCCATCTCTCTCCCACCTTGCCATCCATCCTCTGAGCTGGCTGGCATCACAGCATCCCCAAAGTGCAGTGGGGTGGTGAGGGTGACACCACAAACCCCCTCTCTGGTGCCATTCAGATCTGTGGGGCTGGCAGTGACCCACCATGGGCAGCCCGTGGGATCCCTGCAGCGGGCTCCTGTCCTGTCCTGTCCTGCCCTGTCCTGTCCTGCCCTGTCCTGTCCTCTCCTCCCCTCCCCTCTCTTCTCTTTTCTTCTCCTCGCCCATCTCCATGGGTGCTGTTTCCTGGGAAACTGCGGGCAAACGCGGGCAGGGAGCCAGAGGGGTGAAGGGTGGGGAGGAAATGCCAGCTCCCAGCACCTGAGGCAGGGATGGGATGGCCCAAACAGCAGCGAGAGCTGGAGGTTTCCACAGCACCATGGCAATCCCCCAGTGCTCGGAGCTGGGGACCAGCAGGGACTGGGGGACCACACTCTCATCCCGGTCCCCCAGCTCCCTGCTGGATCCTGGAGGGGGACTGGGCTGGCAGGGGATGCGTTATCAGGAAGGACCCTGCCAGAGGGGCAGGGGAAGCTCCAGGGAAGACCCTCCACCTCACGCCTTGCCCTTTCTGCTGGCTCATCTTTTGTTTTTGTTTTTGTTTTTGTTTTTGTTTTTGTTTTTGTTTTTGTTTTTGTTTTTGTTTTTGTTTTTGTTTTTGTTTTCTCCCTTGTGCTCTCCCCATCCTGCACAGCATGTGGGGAAGAGGAACTGGCCCATGACGGCACGGCATCTGCCCCACGGCTCCGGCGATGGTATCAGAGCTGATGGAAAGCACCCAGAATTGTTCCTGGTCTGCCAACAGCTTGAAGCCACCTGGTGGGAACGCTCACGGCGAGGACCTGGCGTGTTGGCAGTGCCGTGGGGACAGTGCCACCCTCCTGCCGTGGTCCTCCCTCACACCCAGCCTTGTGTCCCCGCTGTGCCGAGAGCTGCCCCGTGCCCAGCTCCGGGCTCAGCTCCCCCAGCCCTTCCCCAGGCTTTGCCAGCAACTCACCCCCTCAGGCTGCAGGATTTGGCCAAGTTCTGAGGTCTGGAGGAGCGCCAGGGCAGGCGAGTGCTGCCGGGGCTGGGAGGAGCGCAGCGGGCACCGCTGCTCCCGGCTGCGGGGAGCCGACGTCGCCAGCAACTCAGCCACAGCTCCCGGGGACTTTCCACTCGGCTACCTGCTGCTGACCTGGAAAAATACCCTTGGTGGAGCGCCCAGCCCGGCCCCGCAGGCAGGGAGATGGGTGGGAAAATCCCCACGGCATCCTTGGGCTGGTGGCTGCGAGGGAAGGCGCCGTCCCCTTGTGCTGCCCCACGCTGCCCTCCCCGCCGGCCGCCTTGGCAGCACGCAGCGCCCGGCTTGTGTTTCACACCGCGGACACGTGCACCCAGCAGGGACAGCCCCAGGCACACACACGGGCTGCATTGCTGGGAGCTAATGCTTTGGCTGCAGGTCCCTAGGCTGTTGTTCCTCCTCGTGCTCTGCTTGCACCCGGCTGGGAGGAACAGAGCCGCTCGGATGGGCTGAGCATTGCCACATCGCCTGGAGATGTTTGCTGGGCGCAGGGCGCAGCAGGGTGCGGGGGACCCCATGGGAAGCGTGCGCCTCCCCTAACGCTACCCAGGGCAGCACCCGGGTCCCTGCTGCAGCCTGGGCTCTGTGCTGCAGCGAGCACGACAGCTGGGGCGCCTGGGGCTGCCCAAAATAGCTGTCCCCACTCCCCCCCTCTGCCTGGCCGCAGGCAGCTCTCCCATGACAGCGTCCTGCGACCCGGAGCAGCTGGAGGCAGCTGCCACCCTGCTGCAGCGCTCAGCCCTCTGCCCGTGGGCTGCTGGCTGTGGGGCACCCCGGGCTGGGATCAGCACCACCCCCCAGGACCGTGTCCCCCTGTGCCCCCAGATGGGAGAGCTGTCCCCGTCCCCATCCTCACCGTGCCACCAGCCAGCAGCACATGGGGACCATGCTCACGCCTCTCTGCCACCTCCCCTTGTCCAGCCTGGCAAAGGGGCAGCTTTTCTGGGGGTCTGTGCACCCTGTGCAGGTCCCTGGGGACAGTCCCCAGCCCCGTCTCCTCTGCACCTCGAGGCAGTGAGGAGGAACGCGGTGCTGCCCACCCTGCTGGTGCCGCGTGCTCTGTCCTGCCCTGCGTGACACAGGGCTTTCGGTTCCCCATGGGACACGCACACGGGGCAAACAGCCACACAGCCCCTCCGCCACATCATGCCTCTGAGCCCTGCTGAAATTCCCTGTGGGGAATTCAGCTGACTGTGCCCTGGGCTGGAGCGTGGCACCAAGCGGTGACAGCAGCCCTTGGTGGCTCTAACAGACTGCTCCAGCAAGGGTGCTGGTGTGATGCTGGCCACGACACCCTCCTGTGCTGTGCAGCCAGAGAGCTGTGCAACAGTTGGCCCTGTGCAAGCTCAGCCCCGTGCTGTGGTTTTCCCTTGGCCGTGGGACAAGCCCTGGTGTCTGCGGGGAGCTCCCACTCGGTGCCCGCCCCGTACGGATCTGTACCTCTGTCCCAAAGCAGCTCTCACGTGAGCCTCCTGTCCCTTTAGCAGTAGAAATAATGAACTGGCTTTTATTTTTATTTTATTTTATTTTATTTTACTTCTAAGAAGCTGTTGTAACGGATCAGATGACCAAGCCGGGCTAACCCTCCCCACCGCCAGGCTTTGCTCCGTGTGCTGAGGCCTGCCCAGTGCCGTGCGCCTTGGGCTTCCCAAGGGGGGCACACGGCGGGGCCAGGGGAGCTGGGCAGGAGGATGCTGGGCTGGGTGCCCTGCTGGCCCCAGGGTGCCGGGAGGCTGCGAAGGAGCCGGGCTCCCTCTGCGGACAGTTACTGCTCACTGCACCCTCCGCCAGAGCTGCTGGGGGGGCCGGAGCTGCCCGGCTCCTTCCCGGTCCCCTGTGCCCTCGCTGCGTCCCGGGGGGTTCGGCACAGCGGTGTGCAGGGTTTAGTCTCCGGATCCCAACCACCAGCTGTGCTTCCAGGGCTTTTTTTTGTGAGGGATCCGGCTCTTGCTGCTGCCACTGCTGGGGCCAAGGTTGTCTCCTCCTGGGGTGCCCCATGAGCAGCATGGTGCTGTGCGTGGCTCAGCTGGGTGCTGGTGGTGTCCCCCCAGGGGCTGGGCACTGCTCATCCCAGCGTGACCCGTGTCCCTGGGGAGAGCTGGCTTTTCTTCTCCCTCCAGCGCCAGTCACAGCAGATAAAATCCAAATATCCCTGCCCACATGCAAATGAGCTCTGGGGCACCTCTGCATCGTGCCCAGGGACAGGCATCCTCTGGGACACGGCCAGGCTGTGCTGCACACAGCTCCCAGTCCCCAGGACATGCACCCTGTCCTGACCTGCTGGTTGGCCTCACGGCTCCGAATGTGACTTGGCAGCAGTAAGGAAGCAGGGGACAGAGGGGACAGCGGGGCTGGAAGGGGTGGCCCGGGCCATGGGAGCACCCAGGTGCATGGGGTGGGGTCCCGGAGTGACAGCATCAGTTAGGAGGTTTTGGGTTGGGAGGCAGGGATTTTAGGGCCAGCAGCAGGTGGAAGGCTTGGTGGCAGGGTGGGATGAGGGGCAGGATCTTTATGGGAGGACGTGGGGGTGCCTCAGATGTCAGGGGCTGCTGAGTGTCACATCTGTCCTGGAGAAACAGGGACAGGTGGGATGGGCTCCGGTTAACCCAGACTGAAAGGATGGGGATCCTAAAGCCCGCTGCCTTTGCCTCGTGGGAACCAGACCTCGCCTGTCCAAACCTTCTGGGTCCCTTGGGGGACCAGAAAGCCGCTCGCTAAGCCCAGCAGGGGGCTGTCCCCGCGGGGCCACCTCCAGCCAGCCAGGGGCGCACCCAGCGCCGCGTCCAGCAGAGGGAGGCAGACACCGGGCGGGACGGCAGCGGGGCGGGGATGCTCCGGCACGGCAAGGCACGGCTCGGCACGGCAAGGCACGGCTCGGCACGGCTCGGCACGGCTCGGCACGGCAAGGCACGGCACGGCCTCGCCCCACGCTGCATTGCCCCAGGACGAGCAGCTGGAGGGGGGCGCAAAGCTTGGCCATGGGTGGGTTGGGGTCAGTGGAGACGCAGCCCCGGTGTCCCCTATCCCAGCCCTCGTGGCACCGGTGTCCCCACTGCCCCAGGGAGCTCTGTCCCGCCGTGTGCTGGCCTCATCCTGCCCTCCCCGAGTGCCACCATCCCGCTGAGCCTCGCACCCCGCTGTGCGCAGCGGTCCCAGTGAGTGCCCCGTGCCCATGGAGACGTGCGGGAGCCCTGGCCACCAGCTCTGGATGGTGCTGGGTGTGTCCCCTGCTAAATTTAAAGGACTTTGCGGTATAAATATCCCTGTCTGTAAATAAACACAGAGGCTAGATGTTTATCAGGGTCTTCCTGGCGGCCTTGCTCCAGCGTGCCGGGCACCCCGTGCCGTCACCGCCGTCCTCCCTGGGCTGTCCCCTCTGCTGGCAGCATGGCCACGTCCTGCAGGGCCTGATGGGGACATGGGACAGGGTCCTGCCCCACAACACAGCCCTGCCCCACAACACGGCCCTGCCCAGATCCCACTGGGTTCTCAAGGGGAAGACCACGAGCTGTTGACTCTGGTGATGGGGAGCGGGGAGGTGTGCTGCTTGCCTGGGTTTCCCTGGGGACAGGGGCACGTGGGGCTGGCACCCTGGCACCTGCTGTGGCTGCTCTGGGGCAGAGCCCAGCCCCAAGGACCCCATGGCATTGCCACCCTTGGGGATTTGTGCCACCACCCTGGGGACCCGGAGGCACCGCTGGCCCAGCAGTGGGGCTGCCCCTCGGGGACAGTGGGGTCAGTGTGGGGCAGGGCCAAAATGCGGGGCAGGGCCAGGACCACAATAGGGGGAGGAGCCAAAGCACAATGTGGGGTGGAACCTGCGCCCCTGGGGTGGAGCCAGGGCCACATGAACAGGAGGTGAGAACCAGCCCGGTGCTGCAGGAGGATGCGCAGCCTCGAGGCAGCCCACGGCAGGTAACGGGGCCAGCAGCAGCTCCGTGCCCCCACCCCACTCCCCTGCTGTGCTGGGCTGCCCATGCCCTGCACATTTTGGGGTCTCCCGTTGCTCAGTTCTCAGCCTGGCACCTCTCCAACCCTCGTGCCACACGTGGAGCCCCCACATCCTTCTGCGAGAGCCCGCAGCTCCTGTCTGAGCCCGTGAGCCCGGGCTGAGCTGCGGGGGATGCTCTGATGGGGATGCCTCCAGCAGCACCCCGCCGTGCCGTGCCGCGGGGGGGCAGGCAGCAGGTCGGCCGCACCTTGCAGAGGTGTGAAGGAAAACCTCCAGCACGTCAGCACCTGGTAAAAGGTCACCAGAATTTGCCTAGAGCCGGTCCCCAACACCGGCAAGTCGTTCCTGGCTGGCTCGGTGCTGTCCTCCTCGCCATCTGCAGCCCGGGGTTAATGAGTAGCTGCAGGGTACACAACTGGAGGGTCATTAAACAGCAGTTGAACAAGACGGGGCTGCCAGCAGCACTCGAACAAAGGGGGCTGATTCACTGTTTGCCCTGCAACAATATTTACTGTGGACGGGAGTGAGGGAATGTTTGTGCGGGGCAGGACGGCAGGGTGACATGGGGACCGGCAGGAGCGGATGGCCGCGATGGGGACAGGACCACGCGCAGTGTCCTGGCCCCGTTGGCCCCACAAACCCCATCGGTTCCCCAGGCGGAGGATGGGGGGACAGGGATGGGGGGACCTGGATGAGGTGGAGGCCACTGCTTGCAGCTGGGTGAGCAGCGTGGGGGGCATCCAGCCCCCGTGTCCCCGTGCCCCGTGCCGCTCTGCCAGGGGCTGCTGCAGGATGGAGCCCGCTGCCCTGGCGCCTGTCCTGTGCTGGGCACTGGGCTCCTGCGGGAACACGGTGTCCCACGGCGGGACCTGGTGGCTGGATGGCTTGGGACAGTGCTGGGGACATCCCCGCTGGTGGGGCTGGGCCGAGGCATCCCCTTAGCACAGCACCATGGGGGGGTGGGAACGGCGTGGAGCTGAACTCAGCCCTTTGGCTCCCGCTGGTAGCCCCAGGCAAGCTCATCCACCTGCCTCTGTCGGGGGCAGGAGCCCAGGGGATAAGTGCCTGTCATTACCCGTGCCCAGAGCCGCCCCCTGCCCTAATTGCACAGCCCCTGCTCAGCCAGCCCCGCTCATTCAGCCCCCATAAAGGGGAACAGCGGGGGATCCGATTAGAGCAAGCACAGCTCACTGGGGTGAGGACCCTGGGGGGGTAACGTGGGGGGCAGCAGGGACAAAAGGGGGGACTCCAGGGGCAACGTGGGCTTGTTGGGACCCTTGTGCCATGCTCTGGGACCGGGTGATGCAGGGAGCAGAGCCATGGGGGTGAGGGATGTCCCTGGGCAGAGGCTGCTGGTCTGGGATCCACCCCATCCTGGCTCCCCCAAGGCACATGGGCTCAGCATCAGCCCCAAAATCTTGGTTCCTATGGGGGGTGCATCCCCACCCCCTTGGTACCAGCAAGGAGGGGGTGCTGGGCAGGCTGGGGGAGCCCGGGCAGGGAAGGGTTACGGCTGCAGGGGGATGCAGTTCCCAGGGCCTTCCCAGCAGGAGCCAGGGGCTCATTAACCCCATGGCACAGAGGGGATGGGAGGGGTGTCATTAGGGCCAGACAGCCCGGCTCACCTGGGCGCAGCCTCCAGGCACGGAGGGGCTCTATCCCTCCCGGCCAGGATCCCTCCTCAAGGACCCCCTGGGGCAGCGGTGGCCAGGAGGAGGGCAGGGAGGCAAAACCTGGGAGGGGACGTCCCCAGGGCAGCTGGCCTGGCTTCCGGGGACACTGCGAGGGGTCCGGCATCGCCGCGCTCAGCCAGCCTCCTGCTCTCCACACAGGATGCTCTGAGCCCACACGGGCTGGGCAGGGCTGCTGGCTCGGCGCCTGCGGCTTCTGCTGGCCTTCACCCAGCAGGTTTCTTCCGCCGCGTGCTCTGCCTCGGTTTCCCCACCTGGAGGAGGAGCAGCGGGCGAGTGGGGTGTGAGCTGTCCCGCTGCCGGGGCAGGAGTGGTGGCACGGCCTGAGCTGCCCCGGGCACACACAGGGACAGGGCTCAGCACTGCAAACAGGCTCCTGTGCAGCACCTGTGCTCGAAAACACAGCCCCTGTGTGATGCTGAGGGTCAGGGACAGGTTTATCCATGAGCAGCACGAATTTGGCCAAAAGCCCAGCATCCCCGCGAGGCTGAGCATCCTTTTGCAGCCCGCTTCACCCGCAGCCATCCCAGCCCAGCTCCCAGCCCCGGGCAGCCCCTGCCCACCCAGTGGGCTCCACTCCTGGCCTCCAGCAGCGGGCGATGCCCATCCCAGAGCAGCACCGATGCTGCTGGCACGTCCTCCAGCTGCGGCGCTGAGCAAACGGCGCCCGTGCTGCCCGCCCGGGCCTGACTCGCCGAGCCAGTCTGGCTGCCCCAACCACCCCACGGAGCAGCAGCGGGTTTCTCCCCACACCTCCTGGCCCTGCCGTGACTCAGAGCTTGCCCGGGGCCTGCGCTTGCAGCCCCATCTCACCGCTGCCTGCCCCAGCATCCCCCCAGCCGTGGCACCGTGCCGTGCCGGGGGGCGCAGCCCCGTACCGGGGCGGGATGCTGGAGATGGGGCATGGGGTTGGGGAGCAGGGCAGGGGCCGAGGTGATGCATCACCCCAACACGGTGCTCCAGGAACTTGCCCATCCGGATGGGGAAGAGGCAGGTGCCAAGCAGCCATCCGGGAAATAGCAGCAAGACCCAACATGACTGGCCTGACAGGCTGGGAAACAGCCGGAAAAAAAAGGCAACCCGGCCCCTGTGTCACGGCTTGGGGCCACCGCTGCTGGGAGAGGCACCAGGAACGACTCGGGGCTGCACCCAAGCCACCTGCTCGCACGAGAGCCCGCCAGCTGCTGCGGGGTGCTGAGCTGGTGGCACCCCACTGCCGCACACGCCGTGCCGTGACACTTGTCCCTGCGCGCACCCGGTGCGGGTGGGCATGCTCAGGCAGCACGGGCACCTCGCACTGTGTGCACCCCCTGTGGTCCTTCCAAGTGCACTCCTGCACGCCCCACACGCGTGCACAGGAGGCTGGGAGCACCCCCAGCTCCCTGTGACCCCCAGCAGGTGCCAACTGCCCCCTCTGTCTGCGCCCCCTCTTTGGGGCCACGCATGGTCAGGGCCGCTTTTGCCAACACCCGGTGCCGGGGGGCTGAGGCTCCTGGCGTGCCCGGTGGGGACGTGGGGCAGCGCAGGTGGCCCCGAGCAGGGGCCGGGCGGGCTCCCAGCAGGGTGAGGTTGCTGGCAGCACTGCTGCGCTCTTCGAAAGAGTCGGGCGCCGGGAGCCAAGGCAGGAAGCGGCAGGAGGTGAGGGAGGCTGCACGCAGCGCCGGTGGCGGAGGATGCAAACCCCATCCCCAGGCTGCTCGGGGCCAAATGAGCTCCCTGCGGGGTCTTGGGTGCTAGGTGTGGCTGTGCCGGGGGTGCTCACTGCATGGCTGCGGGCCCAGCTCTGCCCCATGGGGCAGCAGGAATTCCACCCCAACCCCAAATTTCCCCGGCACTGGGGGATGCCACCCTGCACGGAGCCATGCGGGGCCTCTGGCACGGCCCGGGCTGGGGTGAAGGCTTTGGCAGGGGACGTCCCGGTGACTCAGGAGCGGGAAGAATGTGGAAAATGCAGCCGGGCTGCCGGGGCCACGTGAGCGGCGGGCAGGGCCAGGCCTGCCAGCGCCGTGCGGCTCCAGCGCCGCGTGCGCCCGGCCGCGCAGCGACGCTCGGCGGGGCAGCGAGTGTGCCCTGCTGACGAGGCGCCACAAGGCCCTAATTAAGTGCGTGGGTCGCCGGGACGGGTTGAGCTCGCCCTCCTCCGCAGCGTTGAGCAAGCAAGCGGCAGAAGGGCTGCCCGCATGGTTTGGCTCTTGGGGACCAGGGGGCCGCAGGTTCTGCCCCTGGGTGCGCGTGGGGTGCTGGTGGCAGCTCCATCGGGGGACCCCTGGGGTGAAATAAAGCCTCTTTTTAGAGGGGAGACCCCCAAGTCTAGGATGTGCCAAAGTACCCCAGAGCTCTGCATGTCCCCATCAGCCTCAGCCATCCCAGTGTGCCTTTACTCCCTCGTGCTGCTGGAGGAAGCTGCCCAGGGACCACCCAACCCCAAGGTGTCACCTGGAGGTGACACAAGCTGCTTCCCTGCCTCCAGCTGCCCTAGGACAGGCACAGGATGGCCCAGCTATTTTCTGGGAGGACCTGAAGCACCGACATCCACAGGCAATGTTGCCTTCAGCTAGGGATGGAGAAGCCCCCCAGGAGCAGCTCCCCTCTCCTTGTGCAGTGAGCGCACCTGGGCAGATCTCAAGAGTCCCTCTGGGCAGGGTCCGCACGCACCCTGGAGGGAACAGCCGAGGGATTTAATGCTTCGTGGAGAGCAAAAGGCTGCAGAGAGGTGGGTCCCAGCCTGCGTCTTTCCTGGAGTGTCCCAGGAGCGTGGGGCAGGACCTGGGGAGGCTGCAGAGGCGGTAGCAGGGCAGCTGCAATCCAATTATCCACGGCGTTCAGTCACTGGGGCAAAGCCAGGCTGCTGAAAGCCAGCAACAGGGTGACCAGCAGAGGCCAGATCCAGGCTGCGAAACAGAAAGGGGTCTGTTGGCATCCTCTGTTCCCCATGGGGGCTCGGATGGGGTGGTGTGGGGGAAGTAATCACACGATGCTTGCCTGTTCGCCCCCGTCCTACCAAGAGGGGACTCGGAGAGGTGAAAAATGGGGGGACAGAGGGGTTTGGGCCATGGGGAACCCCCCAGCTGGCAGCAGGGAGCTGCAGAGCACCCGCAGTGCCGTGGTGCTGGGGCAGCACCCACAGGCAGGGCCGGCTTGCGGCAGAGCCCCCGCTCGCCTTCTGGTTCAGACGCCTGCAAACGGGGGTGAGGACTGCGAGGCGAAACCACGGCAGGGGAGCAGGCACCCCGCACCCTGCACGCCCCGAGCAGTGAAAGCCGGGAGTGCAGGAAGCTGCGGGGTCAGAGTGAGTCAGGTGCGAGTCACCGAGACCAGAGGCGAGGTGCCGGGATAAGGAGGGCGCTGACTCAGAGTTTCCCCATCTCCCATGGGGGGGACACCGGGGGCCGCCGGGACCCCCTTGCACCTGCAGCCAGCACGGGCAGGAGGCAGCACAGGCACCCCAAAGCCTCAGGGACCCAGGAGTTTGGGATTGCCAAGTGGGATCTGCGTCCCATAGCCCCCACCCAGGGCTGCATCGTGTGGGGGGGGACCAAGGGGCACCCCAGCATCCAACCTGTGAAGCTGGGCTGCGAGCCCAAGCCTTCCTGGAGAGCCCGGGCAGAGTCTGTTTGAATTAAACAGGGAGAGAGATTTCCCCCTTATTAGCGGGCTATTAATCACTTTTTTTTTTTTTTTCTCTCTTTTTTTTTTTTTTTTTTTAATTGAGCTGTTGCACAACAGGTTGAGTAACAGCCTAATAACAGGCTGTAAATCTCAGTTTGCTCTCCGGGAGATTACAGATGTTAATGGCAGATAATGACCCGCAGCTCACGAGTGGCTCCGCTCAGCCCTCCCCTTTGATCCCTCTGTTCTGCCCCTCGCTGTACCCAGCCCCGGGAGGGAACGGGGCTGCAGGGAAACCCCCCCAAAATGTAATCCCTGCCAGCCCCAAGCCTGCTGCTGGGGGAGTCCCCTGCTCGCTGCTCCATTGTATTTGCTTTTAGGATTTCTGCAGCCACCCTGTGGGGTTTGCAGCCCCGCATCTCCCTGCCCAAGTTTACCAAGGTGTCCCCTCCCTGGATGAGGGATTCCCTGGAAATGCCCCCAACGTGGGAGCCCCCCCAGAGCAAACATTCACACCGCTCCATCTCAGGCTGGGGAGGAGCATCCTTGTGATGGGACCAAGGGAGCACTCCTTTAAGGACACGTCCCATCACCGTGCCTGGCACCACAAACGTGGCCGGCCACCTGGGTGCATCCCCATGGGATTTCCCCCCCCAGCTACATACACCTGCTGCCCACATCCCTCCTGCAGGATGCACGCAGCCCCACGAGCCACGAGGAGGATGGGGAGACCTTCAGGAGGGCTTTAGGGGTGAAGAGGGGCATTTTCTCTTGCCCCCTATCCGAGGCACCACCAAGCCATGGGCATAGCCTCTCCTGCAGGGCACGGGGTTCCCCCATCCCCAGGTCCCCCAGCTGACCCCATCACCCACCCCATGGCCATGGAGGGGACGTGGGGGCTGTCAGGAGCTGGGATTGGGGTGCGGGAGGAGCTGCCCAGCGGGCAGGGCTGGCGATGGCCGTGAGTCACGGGCAGCTTTCCCTGCCAGGGTGGGACCGTCCTGGCCACCCAGCACCCCGCTGTGCCCGCTGTTCACATGGGGCAGCACCCAGCAGCTACAAAACGCTGACCCTAAAGGCTCTTTCCCCAGTTTATGGGGTCTCCTGGCTGTGGCAAGAGCCCGGATCCCTCTCCAGGAGGCCAGATGAGGCAGCACGGGGCACTTGGTTTCCCCCACCCTGCTCCCCGCAGGAGGCTGGGGGGCGCTGGGTCCCTCGGGGCGCTCCGGCAGCGCCGTGCATTCCCACAGGCTGTGTACACACCGGTGCCATATGACAACAGGCACGCAGAGGGATGGATGGGGACGGGGAGGAGCTGTGTTTGCCGGGAGAGGCGACTGCCGGCCGGGCGCCGCGGGCCAGCGCCCCGGATGGCGCCGAGACAGCGCAGCCAGCACCCCTGTGCCACCCATAGGTGCCCTGGTGGGACACCCAGCTGTCCCTACAGCCCAGCTGGGACACGGCTACAGGTGGGCACTGGGAGAGATGAACCAGAAGGCCAACAAGGTGGGGGCTGGTCTCCATCCAAACCCTATGGCAAGGGTTATATGGTGACCCAACGAGGGTCTAGGGTCTGTAGGGCCACCAGCCCGCGGTGTGAGGGCACCCAGCCCTGATGTGGACGTGGCTCAGCTCTGTCCTGCTCACAGGTGTGGTGTGATGTGAACTCGGGCCATGGGGCAGTGTCCTTCCTCTCCCTGCTCGGTGCTCAGAGAGGCCCTGGGGGTGCGCAGAGAGGATGAGCAAGGAGGAACGCACTTTCCCCAGAGGAGGAGATGCCGGCTGGTCCCCAAGCATGCCTTGGGGATGCAGCAGCCACAGCCTGGCCACCCTGGCATGCCGGCCATCCCGTCCAGCCCAGCCCAGCACCCCGTTAGGTGGCTCTCCCTGTCGGTACGTGGCACTGGGGCACCAGTCCTTTCCCTAGGGACACCCCGCTCAGGGCTGAGCACGGTGCCACTCCCCGGCACGGGGAATGTGGGCCAGCGCTGCCCAGGCCGGTTCTATTTTCGGATGCAGCTATTAACCCCGCACGTTAAACACAGGTGCTCCATCCCCGCAGCGACCCCACAGGCTGTGGGCACCTATAGGGCGAGGACCCTTCGGCCCCAAGATGCCCGGGACGCAGGTGATGGATGGAGAGGGGAGCACCCCCAGGAGCTGCCAGCCCCGGGATGCCACCTCCACCTGGGCGCTGATGAAAGGTGGCCGAGGGGACGTTTGGGGCCGGGAGGCTGCTATAAGGGAGCCCAGGACCTTTGATGTGCACAGCCCCCTCCCCGGCCCCGCTGATTGCGTTAGCGGGTTTAGTGCCCGCTGCTCCCCCGAGCAGGCTGCCGGGCCGGGCTATCAGGCGCAGACGAGCTGCTAAAGGGCCCGGCTCCCATTTTAGATGCAAATGACCCTGCAATTGTGGACTGCGAGGGAGGAGAATCCCCAAATCACCCTCGGTGGAAGCAGACCTGGCCGCAGACAAAAAGGTTCCCAGGCCGCTTGAGCGGCCCCTTAATCTGCCCATTGATGCCTCAAGTGCAGGGCATCAGCAGCCTCGGCATTCCCGCAAACGAGCCCATTTTTTGGAAAGCCCCATTCCCGGAGGCGCCTCCCGCCGCCCCCCCCGGCCGCATGTCCCCCTGCCTGACACTAATGGCCCCGGGGCAGGCGGCTTTGAAGTGCATCAGATTGGGCTAACGGGGAGGTGCCGCCGCTCAAGCTGCTCCCGGAGGGGTTTGGGGAGGCAAAAACCCCACCGAAGGCTGAGTGGGGCACGGATGGAGCCCCCAAGTCCCGTTGTGCCCCAAATCCCCATGCCTGCCCGGCCCTCTTTTGGCAAACTGGAGCGGATTCAGCGTGCCAAACCCCAATTTGAGTCACTGGACTCAGCTGGGAGTCACGAGCTCACTCAGGCAATGAGGTTTTAGGGCCACCTGCCCTGTGAATATTCCCCAGGCCCCCTGCACCCCACAGTGTGTAGGGAAGACAGGAGGGAGGCAGGAGCCCCCAGTGCCCCGCACGGTCACTCACGGTCACGGCCACTTTCCAAAACAAGGAGGCACACGGGCAGGTGCACGGGGCACGGTGTCCGTCCTGGCAAAACCACCTTGTTGTGCTTTGATGTCGGTGGAAAATTCCCTGTTTGGCTGGAAATCTGGGGGGGACGAGGAACCCAACGCCGGTTTTGCTCGGCGAGGAACTAAACGCGTGTTTGGCTGGAAAGAATTTTCCTCTCCCGGCTGGGGAGGTGACATCCGAACCTTATTTTCCTTTCCACGCCGGGACACGTGCCAGCGGCACCGAGCGGTCCCCAGGGCCCGGAGGAGCCATGGGATGGGGCGGCTGCTCCGAGCCCCTCGCCACCGGTGGCCCCAGCCTGTAGCGGGGAAAATGGAAGCAACTGGAGGCGGTGTCAGGGCTTGGGGCTGTTTGCCTGTAGCCCGAACACGTGCCGAGAGCAGGCCTGGAGCCGGCTCAGCTGCGGGTTTTAAAACAGCACCTCGTCTGCCAAGGACCCTCCTCTCCTCCTCCTCCGGCACGGGCTGGGTGGATCCTGGCCCTGCCGTGCACCTTGTGCTGCTGGCGAGGCGCTGCCTACCTGTCCGGCTCCGCTCCAGCACCCGGCGCTGCGGGGCTGGGAGGCAGGGAGGGGTGTGCTACCCGCACCCGCTGCACGCCTGGCCGCGGGGACAAGGAGCCCGCGGCCACCCCTGGGTGCCATCCGGCCAGGGGACACCGCTCCCTGGGAAGCTGCTTCCTCCGGGCATCTCCTGGCATTGTCCCCAGCTGGAGGCGTCCCAGGAACCCTTGTCCCCAGCGTGGTGGTCTCCAATTTGGGACCACGCTGGAGAGATGTTTTCGGTTCCCCCCTGTGCCTATTTCCCACAGGGCACGAGCTGAGGGCAGGAGCGAGTGGGTGTAGCTGCGCCAGGGCCACCCACGGAGCGAGGAGCAGAACCGGGTGTGTGGGCTGGGGGTGGGAAGGCTCCTGCTTCCCCCGATCCCCCGCCACGGGGACTGCCCTGCTGCCACACGGCTTGTGGCCAAAACCCTCACAGCTGGTGCAGAGCCTGAGGACAGCACCCGCTGCCCACCAGGGCTGGGCTGTCAGCAGGAGGCTGCACAGAGACCCCTTTTCTCCATCCCTCTCCTGCCCAGACTCGTCCCTGTTCCTTCTTGGACCCGGAGCACCAGAGGTCCCCTCCATCCCCAGTGCGCACCAGCACCAGCGGTGCGAGCAGGGTAGGTCAGGCAGCCGGTTCTCCTCGGGTGACTCATTCTGCCAAGCAAGGCATTCACCATATTTCAGGGCTTTTGGTTTGTATGAGAAAAAAGCCAGGGTGCACGAAAGTTTCTTTGTGAGCTGGTCTGCAGGCACTGGAGGGGATCCCCTGCTTGCTCACGCTCTATTTTGACACGTAAAAAAAAAAGAAAGAAAGCTGAGAGAAAAATATTTTTAATTTTAAAAAAATATATATATTTGTATGGTGGAAAACAGGCAATTAAACAAAATATTTTGTCATGGTTTAAAGACAAAAAACTGAAGACCCCCCTGGTCCATCCCACCCAGCCCTGGCTGCCCGCAGCGAGCTGGCAGTGCCCGGGCCCTGCAGGAGGCAGCTCCCCCCGCTTCGCCTCCTCCTTCGCCCCCAGTGCCTTCGGCCAGGCGTTGGGGATGGGGACGGGGGACACATGGGGCCACCGTGCCCACGTGCCGCTGGCCCCATGGGGCCGTGCCCGCCCCAGCACCGCTGCCTGGCCCGGCCTGGCTCTGGCCGTGGCTCCGGCGTGGTTTTGCTGCTGCGTTTGCTCACAGGGTTATCTGCTCCGGAGCTCGTGTTGGTTTTGGCATGCAGCGCCGGGACCACACCTACTATTTAAATACCACAGCCAAGGGCTCTGAGGGAGGAAAAAAAAAAAAAAAAAAAAAAAAAAGAAAGAAAACGACTATGAAATATTTGTTGCGGTTTGGAGATACATACACGCACACACAACACAAACACAGCAGCCCGGCACCAGATCGCTGGCAGCCGAGGAAGGAAGACTTGGGCTATGATTGTCTTCAAAACCACCCTGGCGGCAGAGTTTGCTGAAGGGAAACCCTTTGGGCCAAAATTAGCCCCTGCCACATGCCAAGCCAGAGCCTGCTCTCACCCGGGCCGGGGAAGCCGGGGCCAGGGAGCTGCGCCAGCCCTTCCCGGGTGGCTGCCGGGGGCCGGGGAGCAGGCGGATGGAAATCCCCGTGGAGGCAGCCCTCCTGGGGACAGGGGAGGGGTCCCTCCACCGTGCCTTGGAAGAGCAGGTCCTGTCCTGGATGTGCCCATGGGGGAGGCTGTGTCACCTCCAGCATGTTCCTGCTGGGGGATGGGGATGGCTTGGGGCTGGTGGGGACAAAACGGGCACTGAGCAGCCCAGGGAGGGCTGGCAATGCAGAGGATGGGTGCCCCACGCGATCGGGTGGGGAGGGGACAGAAACCAGCCTGGCTTTGGGACTGGGGACCCCAAGGGCACCTGGGACAAGGCTGGGTGGTCCTGGCAATGTGGTGGTGGATGGGATGAGGTGCTGCTTACAGCTCGCCCCTGCTCGGCTCACCCTGTGTGGCCGTGCCGCTGCGGGCAGCCGGGCCGGCCGGAGCAGGTGGATTACCGCCACCTTCCTTTCCCTGGGCTCCTTCCCGGAGAAGTTTTCCTGATGATCTCACTGGATGCACATTTCTAAATTGTTTGCTAGATTGTTTCATCATCGGAGGTCAATTAAAGAGAAGGCGAGTTCCTGTCGCTCCGCTCCTAACCCCTTCGCTGCCAGAGCCCCAGAACAAAAGGAGGAATTGGGCTTGGGCTCGGGCAGCTTGTATTCCCATTCGATTGCTTCCAGTGAGAGCAGGTCTATTTTGGAGCCAGCCTTCCCAGGGGACCAGCTCGCCGGCGCAGCAGCGTGAGCGAAAAAAAAATAAATAAAAAAATCCACCCTTTTGTCACTGCAAACCTATTTACTAACAGGGAGGCTGGGTAATTAAACACCACTTCCCGAAGCACAGCCACACAGCTTTACAAGCAGCGCTGGCCGAGGATGCGCTTTCTCTCCTTCGTCCCCCGGGGCTGTCCTGTCCCCGTGTCCGTGTGTCCGTGTGTCTGTCCCTGGTCCCTGATGCTCCCCTGTGTCTGGCGGCAGTGCCGGTGACTCCGGGTGGTGCCCGTTCGCTCAGCCCCGTGCCACACCTCCCGTCGGAAAGTTATTGCCGTGCCGCCGCCGCGGAGCCCCGCGTGGCGCAGCCACACCTGCGCTGTGCCGGGGCGGCGCTGGGCTGGGGAACGTCGTGTCCCCGCACCGGGCAGGAGGGGCGAGCACCGGGATCCTCTCCTGCACTTTCCCTGGCTTGGCGTGTGCATGGGAAAGGGAGGTTAGAAGGAAAGCACGGGGTAGTTGGAGGCTGAATCCCTTACAGCATCGCCGGGGATGAGGGATGGAGGCTGGGCAGAATAGAGTGGCTGAGATTGGGTTATTCAAAAATGTGAAATTATTTGGAAATGGTCTGAAATTGCTCGTACGTGATGTGTAGCTATCAGAGCCCAGCCTGAGAGGTCACAGCACGCAACCCCTGAGCCACGCGGCCGTGCCCTTCCCACAACCAGCAATGCCCGTGGCAAAACTCCCAGCACAACCTGCTGGCACTGCGTGCTGGGGCTTCTTCTTGGAGATTAAAACAGAGAAGTCGGGGAAAAATATCCTCCCTTCCTCCCGGCCTTCCCTGTTTATCACCAAGAAGCAGAAAACGGCAATCCCCCCTTTTCCCCCAGGCACTGCTGGGGTGCCACAGCTCCTCTTTGCCACTCTTTTTGGTGGCAGCCCCAAGGAACGGCTCCTTGTGGCGGTGCTGGGAGGCAGGATGTGGCCCCGTGAGCACCCCAGCTCACACGTGAGGATGTCACTGGGAGGTGTGAGGATGTCACTGCGAGGGCTGGCTGGATGTCTCGAGCTTGTCCTGTCGACAACGTGGTGCCTCATGGCTCGGGACATCTCCCGGCACCCTCCAGGTGTGACGTCCCCTCCGAGCACCCAGCGGCCAGGGGAAGACCCCGTCCATCACTGGCCCCCGTGGCTCCATGTGGGGCCTGGTTCTCTCAGCTTTCCTGTACCAGTGAAAGTTAAGCCGTGGAGGAAAAACGTTGCTGTATGTTATAGAGGAAGAGAGGTAAAAAGGGCAGGAAATTTGCACCATGTCCATTTCCCCTTGGCCCTGGGCCGCTGCTCATTCCGGATTTGGGATTTGCGTAGGCAGAGTTAAAAATAACAGGGGTATATAAAGAAAGGCTCGCAAGGCTGTGCTGGCCCCATAACAGCCAGCCCAGCAGCCCCAGCCGCCAGGGCACGGCCAGGGCTCGGGCCGGGAGCGGGCGGAGATCAAAGCGGGATGCGGGATGCGGGATGCGGGGTGTGGGATGCGGGATGCGGGATGCGGGGTGTGGGATGTGATCTGTGGTTCAGTGGGGCAGGAGCGTGTGCTGAGAGCAGTGGGCACCCAGCTCTGGCAGCTGCAGGACCTGGCGATCTGTAGGGCTGGTGGCTCTGCCCCCATACCCGCCGGGTCACCCCTGGGGTGCGCTGGCACTCGGGGAGCACCCAAGGGAGACGGGGACGTGAGTGCTCCTGCGGACAGACATCTCCCCCGAGCCCTGTCCCCCCACAACATCAGCTTTGTGGTGACACTGGGAGGGACCTGAACCAGCTGCCCCAGCCGGGGGGGCACAGAGGGGGGGCCCGCAGTGGTGCTGAGGCACTGACACCCCCCAGACCCCCAGTCCCGGTCGTGCGCCCCGGTGCTCCCCGGGCCGGGGCAGGCAGGGCGGACACGGCAGCTCGCTGGGCCGGTGCAAACGAATCTGCCCTCTGTGCCCTGATAACATTGTGTTTGTTGCGGAGCGGGAAGAGCCTGCCAGCGCACGATAAGAGCAGATGACTTTATTCTGGACCTGCTCCGGATTGAATTATGCTTTAATTTCATTTTCGGTTCCTCTTTTCTTTCCAGGAGGGGAAGGGGGCTTGGGGGAGATGGGGGGCAGGTCTGGGGGGCTCCCGGACCCTTCCCCAGGCAGCCCAGCCCCAGGCGGGGGGGAGGACAGGCAGCAACACCCAGCCAGGTCCGCGTTGTGCTCTCGGGAAGCCTCCACGTGTCCCACCAGCCCGGGGTGCTCCGCTGCGTGCGTCCCCACGGCACCTCCCCACGGGACCCCTCCTGTGCCCTGGGGGCTCCGGGTTTGCCTCCCACCGAGACAGAAGCTCCCTGGGCTGTGACGCTGGGGCCAGTGCTATAGGGGCTCCGGGGTTCCCCATAGGAGAGGGGGCACTTTGGATGCCCCAAATGTCCCTGGGTTTGCCCCAGCCCCCAGCCCCAGCTGACAGGGACAAGGGGGGACGCAGTGCCGCTGTCATCCAGCGCCGGGTGTTTTCTCTGGTAGGGGACTCCCCTGCATCTGCCGAGGTCTCTGACGGCAATCTGGGCACCGATGCCATCTCTGGCAGTGCCACCAGCCCCCTGTGCCCACCAGCACCCCCCCGCTGCCATCCGTCCCGCTGGGACTTGCCAGGAGCAGGGATAACCCTTAACCCTTTCCTCCTGGGCCATCGCCTCGGCGCGCAGCCCTCCCCACCCGCTGTTTGCTCTCCCGCTGAGCTGCTGTTTGATCTTGTCTGATGCCATCTACTTTTACAGCCTGCTGCAGCGGCGCGAGAGATAATTCGCGTTTCCTAAACGGGCTTCTGTCAACAGCGGGCTGCGCGCACGCCGTCTGCCTCTGGCCGAGCCCGTTCGCCTCCGACCAGCCCCAGCGGAGGCTCCCGGCACACAAAGCCCTCCCGTGCCCTTGTCCTTGCTCCCCGTGCCGTCAGTCCCCGTGGTGTTGGTTTTTGGGCATGCTGCTGCTCCCCTCCATGCTGTCCCTCCTGCCAGAGCATAAGCACCAAGGGTTTCCTGGGGAATACCTCGCATTTGGAAGAAATATTGGCTGTAAAAATGAGCCCGACCTGCTGGCGACACCTCTCTCAAAATACTCCAGCGCTGCACGGATGCAGCCAGCAAAACTGCCTGGAAAGGGGGAAAACCAAGCGGACCTGGTGCCCGTCTGCTCTCACTTATCTGTAAAAGTTTGGGGCAGGAACTGCCTCGCTATTAATTATTATTTGGGCAAGAAACAAATAATGGGATTAGCTGGCAACTTAAATAAGCTGCTCTGGGGGCCAGGCTAGCAGGGATTTCAGGTGATGCCCACACACTTCTTGGCTTCCCCAGTTCAGAGGCAGCTTTTTCGGAGGAAGAGCTGCGCAGCCCGTGCGTTTCGACCCGCTGGGTGGCATTGCCAAACCTGCTGCCTCGCCAGGCTGAGCCCCAGCGCGTGCTCTGGAAATGAGGGCAGGGATTCTTGGTAAAAGGGGGAAGATTTAAATCGTTGTTGTTCCACTGGATTACTGAAATAATTTATTGCAATGCTCCACCCTTATAATTAAAGCGCGGTGATGAAAGCAACTGGTAGGGTGGCTTTGGATCCAGCAGCAGAGCGTGTGTGTGTGTGTGTGCGCGCCTCACCTTCGGTGTTTATATTTGTTTTTTTTTAAATCGACTCCTCGCTTCTGAATAGCGAAGGGCAGCAGCCTGAGTTCTTAGAAAGGTATCTGGGGATGGAAAGCCCCAGAAAGCAGGGAGACGGGCTCAGGGAGATAAGGGCTATTGCTTCTGGACAAACGCAACAGTAACCGGGCCATTCCTGGTACTGCCTGGAGGGAGGCCAAGCGGAGGAGGTCTCTCAGTGGGACCGGGACGGCACAGAGCCCCCCGAGGAGGCTGCCTGGTGCCCGGTTTCCCCGTGCCATGTGTCCGTGTGTCCGCTCGATGTCAGGGAGGGGGGACCCCCTGCTCCCTGAGCAGCCCCCGCTGTGGGAAGCTCTCTGGTGGACAGCACCGTGCGGGGGCTCCATGGGGTGGGCAGGGTGGCACCACAGCCCCCTGCCCTCCGTGGCAGGGCACAGGGGGCTCGGCTGTGCTGCGGGTCCCTAGGCAAGGCAGGCAAACGTCCCGTGGGGGCTGCAGGGCGAGATGAAGCGAGGCAGGCAGGGTGCCAGCCCCCCGCTGGTTATCTCTGCTCGCACACGCACCCTGCGTGCGGCCAGATGGGAGCTGCTGCGCTCTGGGCTGCTGATTGCCCCGCCGACGGCACCAGCACGGGGGGACACGGCCTCACCGATGCCGTTACACGAAGCGGGCGGCACGGGGGGCACAGCACCCCGCAGCACTGCCTCCCACCCCAGCACTGGCACCCATCGTGGTGGCTCCTTTGCTTGGTGTTTTTTGGCACGACCACTGTGCCCAGCTTGCCGGCCCGGGCACCTGCTCGTGTCCATGCACAGCAGCGTGGAACAGCCCCAGGGGTGTGGGTACCCCCTGTGGGGCAAGGACACTGCAGCCTTTGCACTCCCCGCTCACCCCATGGGCAGCACATGGAGAGCCCCCAGGGACCCAAACCAGCACCCTGGTGGCCAGCACTGTCCTAGGACCCCCACCCCGGGACCCCCCTGTTCCCACAGCGGGGCAGAGACCCCCCCACCTCGCCGTGCTCTCCGGGCACCGGCAACCGGGCAGGGACCGGGGCATGGATAGGGACCGGGACTGGGGACACAGGCACGGATAGGAACCGGGTCTGGGACCCCCTACCCGGTCCCGTCGGGGCACCCCCACGGGGAGGCGTGGCTAAACATGAGGGGGGCGTGCCCACAGCCCTGGCCAAGCCAATGGGGAGGCCAGGCGGTGAATATCAATGCGCGGCGGGCCAATGGGGGCGCAGCCATGCTGTTAACAGCTTAGGGGCGCGGGGCGGCGCAGAGCAGCGCTGCCGCCGCCGCGGGGAGCGGAGCCGGGCCCCGCGCACCGCGCTGCCCCCAGCCCGCTCCGGCCCCCTCCCGGTGCCCGGTCCCGGCCCGCCATGGCGGCGGCCGTGGACGAGAGCGCCCTGCCCTCCATCTCCACCTTCGCCAACCTGCTGCCGCTGGAGGAGCGCCCGGCCGATATGCTCCACGTAAGCACCGGGGAAAGGGGCGGGGGGCGGGTGGGGGGCACCGGGTGGGTGGGGGGCACCGGGCTCGGTGCTCAGTCCCACCGCCGAGCCCCCTTCCAGCCGTCGGAGGGCGCCCCGGGGGTGGCGGTGCCGCCCCGTCGGAGGGGTTTGGGGTCCCGGTGCACCGGGCAGGGGGGGGCTGCAGCCGGCCCTGACGCCCCTCTCCCCGCAGAGGATGCTGCAGCAGGACGGCCCCGCCGCCGTGAAGCGGGAGGAGGACGACTTGGGGAAGTTCGTGGATTTGGATTTCATCCTGGCGCACACCAGCAGCGGCGGGCAGGGACCGCCCGGCCCCAACTACCCCCTGCCCGAGACCCCGGAGAGCTGCGGCACCACGTACGACAGCGACGGCTCCTACCCGACTCCGGGCAAGTTCCCGGCTCCTTACCCCGAGGGCCAGGGCCACAGCTACGTGGCCGAGCTGCTCACCCCGGACCTGCCCGGCCACTGCGACCTGCAGCGGAGGGAGTACACGGAGCTGCGGGTGCCCGGCGGCCCCCACCACCATCACCACCACCACCACCCGCCCCTCCACCCGGCCCTGAGCCGCCCGCTGCCCCTGGACCCCTCGCAGCCCTTCGGACCCCGCATCAAGAAGGAGCAACCCGAGGAGCGAGCCTGCATGCTGGGGATGCCCGGTGGCGACTACCTGGGGCCGGGCGGCGGCGAGCACAAGCCCCCCCGCATGGCGCCGGGCCCGGTGCCGGGGCCACCGCTGCCTTACCCGGGCTTCGCCCACGGCCGTCTGGCTCCCCCCGAGGAGCCTCTGCCCGGCACCGACCCCCACCTCCTGGCCGACCTGCCGCCCCACTACGCCGTGGCCCCGCACCGCTACGCGCCCCACTTTGCCCCCCAGCCGCCGCCGCAGTTTCATGGACACTTCAGTGTTTTCAGGGAGCCCCTCAAGGGGCCGGGGCCGGGCCCGGGGGGGCTGCCGGGGTTGCTGGTCACACCGCCCAACTCTCCGGTGCTGGAGTATTTCCCAGCCGGGGCCCCCCCCGAGGACTGCAAGCCCAAGCGCGGCCGCCGCTCCTGGGCGCGCAAGCGGACGGCGACCCACAACTGTGAATACCCGGGCTGCGGCAAGACCTACACCAAGAGCTCCCACCTCAAGGCGCACATGCGGACACACACGGGTAAGGAAAGCCCCGAGGGGGCGGCAGGGGTCGGGGCGGGCTCGGGATGCGCATGGAGAGGGGCCGGGGGACCGCGGTGCGGGGGGGGCGCAGCCCCGGAGCAGTGCGGTGGGAGCGGGGTTGGAGGCACCGGGGACGCCCGCGGGGTCCCTGCTGTAGGGGAGCACCGAGGGGGCGTCCTGCTGTCGGTTTGGGTGTGTTTGAGGGAGCCCCCAGCCCAGTGAGGTGTTTGTGGGGTCCCAGCGGTGGGGCCGGGCTGTGGTGGGCAGTGAAGATCAGGGAGACCCCGCAGCCTGCACTGGGGGCAGGGGTGCTCAGGACCCCGTGTTGGGGCTGGGCAGGAGCGCACAGGGATCAGGGCATGCAGTGAGATGTCCCCCGGGGTATAGGGTTCCCCAAACGGCTGTATGGCCAAGCCCCACAGCTGGGCTAAGGACGAACGGGGAGGGGGCCCCAGGGTGGGCTGGGGGTACTGGTGCGGCCCCCCAGCGGAGTGGGGCTGCGGTACACGGTGAGGATCCGCAGCAGGGACGGGCAGGGGAGCAGCCACAGCTTGAAGCCGGGCAGAGACACATGGAGAGGGGGTGCGCAGGGCCCCATGGTGGCATGGGGGCACGCAGGGTAGCAGTGGGGAAAGTGACAAGATGGGGGACAAAAGGGGGTCAGGTGAAAATGGGAGTCAGGGGAAGGTGCGTGGCATAGGAGTGGTGGGCAGGGATCCCTCAAAAAGCAGGGGAGGGCAGGGGGACGCAGGGGAGGGCAGGGGGACACGGGTGAAGGCCTGTGGAGGGTCGGGACCCCTCCCCCATGTGCCCGCTGACCCCCCTCTCTCCCCCGCAGGCGAGAAGCCCTACCACTGCACCTGGGAAGGCTGTGGCTGGAAGTTCGCCCGCTCCGACGAGCTGACCCGCCACTACCGCAAGCACACGGGGCACCGGCCCTTCCAGTGCCACCTCTGCGAGCGGGCTTTCTCCCGCTCCGACCACCTCGCCCTCCACATGAAGCGGCACATGTGAGCCGTGCTCGGCCTCCCCCCTGCCCCAGGAGCAGCTCCTCACGGTGTAAATAGCGTCGGGCCGATGCTGGGGAGCAGCCCAGCCCCTCTCCGCTTGTAGCTGATAACTCCTCTTCTCCTCCTGCCCCCGCTGTTGGAGCTGGGCTCGGCTGCGTGCTGGGGAAGGAAGGGCTGCTTTTTGGGGTGGAGGTGTGGGGAGCAGGGCTGCGGGGAGCGTCTCCTGCCCGGGAGCCACTGGAGGGTCTGGTGCAGCAGGGGTCTGTCCCCAGAGCTCCTAGCTTGTATTTGGCAACAGCTTTAAAAACTAAAAAACAAAAAAATCCTCCTTGATCCTGGCACTGGGGACTGTGGTGGCTGACAGTGGCCGAGCTCCTGCTGGGGACCTGTGTCCCGTGGCTCTGCTCTGCTTGGTTGTGGCCTTCAGAACAAACCTCCTGGCCCCAAAGCCCCGAGAGGACAAGGTGAGGGTGGGATCTGATCATGGCTCATGGGTGGAAAGGTTTGCAGGGGTCGGCAGCGCGGTGTCACCTCGCACAGGGAGCGAGGGATGCTCCTGATACCAGCTTGGGACCCTGCCGGGTGGTCCCGTCCCGGCTGATCCCACAGTTCTGCGCCTGGGAGCCCAAAAGTGGCTCTCATCTCATGGTCTGCTTTAATTTGTTTTGTTCTTCCCCTCAGGATGACACCAGGTACTGCTGCAGCTGCCTTCCCCATGCTGCTTTTTTTTAAACTTAGTGTGTAAAGGACAGTGAGTCCAGCTATGAATGCCCAGGTCTCTGCTATACTTGAAACTTTCTTAGAGGGAAAAAAGAGAAAACTCAAAAGAAAATGAGTCTTTTTATGTGCAGCTTCTGCAAAGCGAGTTGTAAATTAAACAAAGCAGTAATATATAATGTTTCTGTTTTTTAATATATTTTTTTTCTTCCGGCTGGGAACACAGGAGAGTCTCGGCTTTGGGAAGTGCACTGTTCCCGTCTGTGTATATTGTTAATTAACATTTCTCTGCTTGGGCACGTTAGGTCTCTCGCACTCCGAAATGTTACTTTTCTTTATATGCAAACTGTTGAAATATTGTGATCTGCTGTATAATAAATAAACAAGATGTAAACTTGAAAGAGCCAGGAGAGTTTACTTTAAAGCTTTCTTCTAAGAGGAGTGGGTGAGGCTGGGCTCGCTTGTCAGTAAATATTTACATCGATGTTCATTTCTGCTTAAGTTAGCTGCGGAGGATCGATGGGGGAACGCCCAAGCCTCGGCATCCGAGCGGCATCTCCTGTGCAACAGCTCTTGAGTCACCCCACTTCCCCGTGCCTCAGTTTCCCTAATCTGCAGATGGGGCAATTGCGGCACAGGGATGGCGTGACCGGTCCTGCGGTGAGTCACTGCCGAGGGGAATGGCAGCCGAAACCTTACGGCAGCCTCACCGGCTCCGGCACCTTCCCTCTGTGCTCTGTCCCGCTGTCCCCAGCAGCAGGAGCCGTGCGGCACCGGCTGTGCTGTCCCCACCAGAAGGTGGGTGCTGGCCACCTGGCCCCGTGCGCTGTCCCTGCTGTCCCCCCCTTGGCGCTCAGGTGCTGAGGCTTCCCGGCGCTAATGGGGGTGACTCAGCAGCAGCGTGCTGGCAGGTCCCGAGCTCAGCGAGCAGGTCTGGCTCCATCCCGGCCTCCCTCCCTCCCACGGCTGATTACCCGTGATGCACGCAGCCCTCCGAAGGCCGGGGCTTGCCCGGACCTGATGCTGTGTTGGGAGCGCACGCTGCGGGCTGCGCGGTGCCCTGGCCCCCAGCATCACCCTGCCCGGGGTGGTGGCATCCTCCTGGGGCTCCTGGAAATTGGTTGGGGCTGGGCTGTGGTCCTGGAATAGGGCTGGGCTCATCCCGCTCCTTCCCCGTTTCCCGCTGGCGGCTGCGGTGAGCTGGGCTGGAGGAAAGCGGAGAATGGCAGAGAGGGGAGCGGCTCTCCTGGGGTCTGCCCCGGGCTGGTGGGGTGCCACCAAGAGGGTGGCAGCCAGTTTTTAGGGCTTTGCATCCTGCCCGCAGGCATGGGACCACGGGGCTCCATATGCAGGTGTCACCGATCCACTTGTCCTTTCCGCAGCCACCTCCGCCCTCGGCTTGCCCCAGTTTCTGAGGGGTGTGCGTGTGGACGTGACCGTGCCGGGACACCGGGGACCCACCATGGGGCACTGGGCACATCTTGCTGCTGGGACCCCTGTGCCCAAGGGCAAGGGTCTGACACCAGCGGGACACCTGGAGCAAAGTGCCAGGGCTGCTGCCTCTTCCCCAGAGACTTGTTTGAAATGTCACATGGAGGGAGAGGGAAAGGTGTGGGCTGTTTGAATTAGCGATGAGTCAGGCTGGCAAAGCCAGATGGGGAGAGAGTGCGTGCCTGCGTGTTTGTGTGCATATAAGTAATCTCTGGCTTTGTGTTTTTATTATGATTATTATTTTTATTTCCAGGGGAACGATGAATTTCTCCAACCATCCTGTCCCACTGGAAAGGCTGGCTCTGCTGTCCTGTCCTCCCCGAGCATCCTGGGAGCCGGAGTGACAGTCCGCGGCTGTTTTGAGGCTGGGCTGTGAGATCAGAGCACAAACCAGTTCTTCCTCGCCTTTCATCATCGCTGCACTGGGGCGGGAGCGGGGCCTGGCTCCGTGCTCACTGCTGCTGCCTCGCATGGGGCCGAGAATGGGGATGGGGGTGCTGGGGCTCCCGTGCCGTGGGTGAGCTCCTACGGGCACCGGTATGGCCGGGAGCCTCACCGGGGCGAGGAGTGGCCGCAGTGGAAACGGCAATTACACCTAATTTGTTGTTAATAAAAAACACCCTCTCCCAATTGCCTGGCCAAGATGCACTGACCGTTGGAGAAGGGAGTCCGGTCCTTTCCCTGGCAAAACCTGCCCTGCAAAGTGATGAGGGCAGCAAGAAAACAGCCTCGGGAGCGCTGAGAAACGCTTTTTTTGGCAGGCGGGTGCTGGGGAAGGCAGGGTTGGGGCACGATTCTTGCCAGGTGAGCTGGAGAGCGCTTTGCCCTGGCCTGGCAGGGGCACGTGGGTCCCAAAACGATCTGGTAAAGCAGGTGGGAGCCTGCTTTGCAGGAGACATGGCACCAACACTGCATCCTGCTGCCCCAGGATGGTCCCGAGAGGGGCAGGGTGCTGGGGTGAAGGTGGCTGGCAGGGCAACACCATGGTGCCCGTGCTGGGCCATTATCTGCCCCCAACATCCAGCCTGGGCACCCTTTCTCCCAAACCTGGGCTCAGGCTGGCCGAGGCCCCCAGGACTGTGGTAGAAGGCAAAACTGAGGTCCCTGACCCTCCTGCCCCAACCTTATGGCCCAGCCAAGCTGGGGCAGCCCAGCGGGGAAGGAAGCAGTGAGACATGGAGCAACAGGGCCCAGCACAGGGCTGAGTCACGGCCACAGCGTGGCCGGCTCCGTGCAGTCACCTGCTGGCAGGATTGGGCCCCAGGGAGGGTCATGGCTGTAGGGGGGAGCTCCTTCATCAGGAGAAGGGGTCATGGGTCTGGGGAGATCGAACAGGGATGCTGGCTGTGGGATGGGGCCCAGGTGCTTCTGGATCAGGGGGGACGCTGTGGGCAGCGAGGTGATGCAGACCCATGGTGGTTTTACTCTTATTTCACCTCCTGGGAACAGAGCAAAGGAGAGACACTCCTGGGGCTGGCGTCCTGTCCCCACCATGGGGGAAAATCCAGCAGCCAGCCCCCGCATCCCTGCTGCCGGGCCGTGGGGTGGGCCAGGCGCCGCGATAGCAGGGCCGTGGCTGTCACCGCACCCTTAGGAAACATTTGGCTTCAGGCACCTGAATCCACGGGGAAGCGATAACTCCCCGGTTCGCTCGCCCTGCCTGGACCCACACCTGGTGCTATCGTGCCTTAGTCACACACCGAGAGTTTTTCCACTGCTGGGCCCCAGATAACCTCCTCCGCTGGCCGCAGTGTTTGCACTTGTCCTCCTCCGCTGGTGCCAGCCTGGGGGACACGCACACCTCGAGCTGCAGTGTGCAGACACGCACACCTCTGGCCTGGGGCCACTGCGGCCGTGCCCCGAGCCAGGCATGGGCAGAGCATCCTGCACCAGGACCAGGTGCCTGAGGGTGACCGAGCTCTCCAGCTGTGCCCCTTTGCTCGGTGAAGGCTGTGAAAGCTCCTGGATGCAGCGATTGCTGCCCAGAAACCACATCTCCGGGTTCCTGTGAAAGCTGTGCTAATTGCCTGGCTGCTGATCAGGTCAGCAGAAGCTCCCTCCTGATGAGTTTCGCTTGCAGGTCCCTACAGCTCCTGGTGGGACACAGCCCCGCGGTGACACCCACGCACGTGGAGGTGAGATCTGTCCTCCACGGCTGTGCTTTGTGAGGTTAAGATGGTTCTGCCACAGGGAGAAGAGCTCAAAATGTGCTGCTGGCAGTTTATTGAGGGGAGCGAGCAGACTGCAGCGCCCCGCGGCAGGGTAGGGCTGAGAGTGCTGGGGATCCAGCAGAGAAAGGCAAGGCTGGAAGCTGGGCTTGAGTAGTTCAGGCATAAAAGCAGGGGTTAAAATTAAAACTCAAGGACAGGAATGGCCATCTGTCTCTGGATTTTATATGAGAATTGGCTGTGTTTTTTAGAAGTGCTGCTGAATAGCTTCGTGAACAAACTGTGAATGACCCGCAAGCGAGGGGCTAAGAGAGATGCTCCTCCTCTGATGGTGAGGAGCTCTTCAAGGTGAGGAGCTCCCTGAGGCAACTGCCAAGCTCTGCAGGGAGAGCAGGGGTGAGATGGGGCCGGCAGCCTTCCTCTGAACACAGTGCTGGAGTCTTGTCTCCCTCTGCAGACCCACCTTGGGGAAGAGGGGACACCACCTCTGGGCCAGACTCATTAACAGAGAAAGGAACGATTAAAAAAGGACCAGGAAATGAAGTGGAAAGTTGTATGACATCCCAGGCCAAACCCAGCATGCCACATCTGGGCAGTGCACGTGGGACTGGTCCCGGTGAGCAGGAGCATCGCGGCACGGCTGGAGGAAAGAGGCACCTCGGGCAGGTTGTTATGGTGGAGATCCCAAAAAGGCTGACGAGTGGCACCCTGTTACACGGGACTGCTGACAGCCTGCAGCCAGAGGCAGCCTCTGGCTCGGGAGGTTCCTAAACCACAGGCTGCTGGAGCCGTGAGCAGCCACACACGCTGGCACGGGCAGGACTTGGATGGACACAGCAGAGCTGAGAGCAAACGGGCCAGGCGGGAGCAGCCTTGGGACCGGCTCTGTCCTTGCCAGGCTGCTGTGGGAAGAAGGGCCGAGGTGCTGAAAGCCACCCTCATTAGGGGTGGCAGCAGGGCGGGGAGGGATAAATGAGTCCTGGGGACAACAGGCAGTGCTCCAGAGGTGCTGAGAGCTCCTGGTGGGGTGCACTGATGTGGTCCCAGTGGATGGTGCTGGCTGGGTGCTGGTGCAGAGCTGAGATGGCAGTCTCCGTGGGGAGGGACTGCCAGCAGGATTGGGATGGTGGATGGTGCTGGTAAGCTGTGTTCTAGAACCCCTGCAGCACAGCAGGCTTCAGCTCGTCCTGCTGAAACCTTGTGCTTGGGACAAATTACCACTGGGCAGCCTTGCTCCTGCCTCAGTGCAGAGAGAAGGAGACTTGTGGGGATCCCTCACGGCCCCGTACTGCTGCTTCCTCCTCCCCTCCCACTCCCCCCTTTTCCTTCTGCATGGAAGAGGAAGCAAGGCAGCCCCGTTATTAAAACTTTCACTTCTGCCCGCAGACTCAGGTACGAGCTGCTGCTCTACAGCTCTGCGGGACGGTTCCTTGCCAAGGGTGACGGCAAGGAACGCGTGCTCCGTCAGGCGACGCCAGGAGCTGCGGCCCCAGTGTGCGACGTGGGGCAGCGCCCGCCTGGCTCCCAGCCACCTGGCACGGCCACCAGGTCTCTGTTGGGTGTGACGGCCACGCTCAAACACTGGGGACAGGACCAGGGGATGGAAACGCTCCTTGGGAGCCCCGTGGAGCCCTGAGCAGCCCCGGGACACCATGGAGAGCGGGAGGGCTGAGTGCTTGGTAGGACATGGTGGGGCATGGTGGGGCATGGGTGGGCTGCCCTCTGCCATTGCTGGGGACCTGCCCCAGCCCTGCTCCATGGTCCCCGAGCCCAGCCAGGCCCCATGGTGCTGCCAGGCAGCAGTGCCCTGCCTTTGGGCACCGCCACCCCGAGGTTTTTGGGGTGTCCTGGAGGAAGGAGCCCGGTGCGGGTGCAGCCTGGACATGGCTGTGCTGCCACCTCCTGGCGCAGCACCGAGCCGGCCGGCAGCGTGCTGCCCACCCCGAGCCGGGAATGAAGGATGGGGGCTCCGGGGGGCTCCGGGCACCGCTTTGGGGCCGCAGCACGGGGGGCTCAGCACCCCCTCCCCGGGGCCGGCTGCGAGCCGCCGGGAGCGGGATTCGAACCCGCGACCTTCCGCACTGCCCCCCCCCCCCCTTCCATTAACCCAGTGTGTGCTCCCCTAAAATCCTTCCGGGCTCTTCCGGGCGCCTCTCGGCGGGACCGGAAGCGGCGGTGCCCGGAGCGCCGTGAGGGACGCACCGTGCCGCTGGCCGCCCAGCCGGCGCGGGTGAGAGCGGCGCCGGGAGCGGGCCCGGGGCGGCCTGCGGGGGCCTGCGGGCACCGGGGGCGGCGGGAGGGGCTCTGCGGCACCCCCGGGGCTCTCCCTGAGCGGCTGGGGTCGCGGTGTGCCGGCATCCCGGGGCTGGCTGGGTCCCGGGACCCGGTATTGGGCCTGGGGGGGGGGGGAGGCGGCCGGTGGGGGAGGGCAGGAGGAGGCCTAGGAGGGGGCCCGGGGTGGGGGGCGTGTGTATGTACGGGTATATACATAACTATGTGTATATAGGTGCATTATACGTGTATATATGCGTATATATATGTATACAGGTGTGTGCACACGTGTACTCCCATGTGTATGTGTGTATGTGTGTCTCTGGGGGTGTGCACGCGCCCAGCTGTGTGTGTATCTATGGGTTTATCTATGGGTTTTATGGTGCCAGCCCACCCCCAGGGTGTCCCCGCTAACCCCAGCTCCTCGGTTTTCCCCCCCCAGAGCTGGACAGGACGGCAGTGGTCGAGGCGAGTGGGCAGCCGGCGCGATGGCGACGGGCGCGGACGTGCGGGACATCCTGGAGCTGGGGGGAGTGGAGTCGGAGAACACGGGCACCATCAACAAGAAGGACATCATCAACTCGGATAAGGTAAAATGCGGTGCTCCAACAGCTGCGGCTCCTCTGCTGGGTGCTGGCTGGCCTTGCGTGTGTTGGGTGCTTGAAGAAAGGTGGAAAAAAGCACGTTCTTTCATGGTCTGTTTATTTTCACGCTCTCTAGGCATACCCAGAAATGCCTGTAGGGCCCCACTCCTGTGCTCCCAGTGTTCTTAGGATAGGGGTGTTTAGGATATTTCAGCTGTAGCTGTACAAATGGTGCTCTTGTGAGCTGGGCCTGGCCCCAGAATGTTTTCTGCTGTCTCTAAAATTCCTGTCTTGTGGGGTAAGTAGGAAGTGTGTTTACTATCTAGCCCCCAAGCATTTGTAAATAATAAAAAGCCGACCTGTTTTAGAAGGGCAGAACACTGTCTGATATGGTTAAATGGTAAATGTCCTATAACGAAGTGCTTAGCCCTTGCGTGGGCAAGCTGTTTGGGCACTGGGAAAGCTGTTGCCTGTAGGAATGTGGGCAAGTTGGTAAACTGAAAGTTTGCTTAAGGAAGGATGCAGTCACATGCTGCATTATCTGTGGTAATACGCTACGGGATGTTGTTGCCTTCTGTGTTCAGGAGGTAAGGTCTTAGCTGTTCCGTGCTTTGCAACACGCTGACAGTGCCAGTTCACAGCTGATTATGAGGCCTGGAGGTGTTTGGAAATGAGGTGGGGGAGAGGAAGTCGCCAGTTCTCTGGTACAGAGATGGTCTCATCTGAAGTAAAGCCTGTGCGTTAGTTTTAAAAACAAACCAAAACATGCCCTCATCACCCAAAGTGCTGCTTGACTGTCCTTGCTTGCTTCCACTGAGGTGTTTGTTTCAGAAAGGACACAACGGTTTCATGGCTGCCTGGCTGGGAATTGAGTACGCAGTATATAATTGGTGTAGTGGAAAACTGATGAGTTTCAGTAATTGAAAGGTTGACGTGTTCAAGTTGCCAGTTATCAGCTGTTTTGATGTCTAGTGAGCCGCTCTCTGGCAGGATTCAGCCTGCGATGTTGTGCCACTGAGCGTTCAGAGTTGTGAGTTCTTTGATTTAGATGTGCTTGTCTGTTAGCTGGCAGGGAGCTGAAGGAGTGCTGGTGGATGTCTGTGTCTTTTGAAGAGAGAACCAGATGGGTTTCTTCTCAGATTTGCCTGGCTAATGGTAAAAGAGAGGAAGGGGAGGTGCAGTGAGATGTTTCAGGAGTGTTGCAAGAGGCTGCATGCAGCTGTGAGCGAAACATTTGGAATTTCTACAAAGTACAGAAGCTAAATCACACCAAAGGCATAAATACCCCGTTATCAGATGGAGAGGTAAATGTTGCTAGTAACAGTGCAGCATTTGCTCAGGAAATAGTTCTGTTCTCAATTAGAAAAGGACCAGATTGATGCCTTTAAATCACGGGAGAATGATGAAGTGCTTTCCAGTCCATTAGTGACTGAGAATGTTTTAAAAAAAATTACTAGGCATAAAAACGTTGAAATCAGCAGGATCAGGTAATTTGTTCTCAACTCCTAAAAGAGCTGGCTGAGCTGATCTCTGGCCTGCTGACATTAACTTTTAATAAATCTGGGAACTTTGGGGGAATTCCAGAAGCTGGCATTCAAACAGGGCATGTGGTGACCCACGGATAACTGCCTTGGATGGCCTTACATTGCTCCTGGGCAAAGTGATTGACAAGCTGGGAGAAAAGTATTTGATTAGGAGTGAAAAGGTGCTAATGTAATGGATGTCTGCAGTGAAGTTTTATGGGAAATACTTGTAGTACAGGCTGTTAGATTTTTTTTCTTTAATTGGGATTTTGAATTTGCTTGGTGAAGGATTTAATATAATTTATGTTACGGTGCTAGTTTTTACTGTTGCAAAATACTCTGATTTCAAAGTCGTTAGTGATATGGTAAACAAGTACATTAAAAAGGAGTCACGTGGTAAGGGTAAGGAGTTAGAAAGACGGTACAATTAGACCAAATGCTCTGCATTACTCAGTAAACCCAGCCCACTCAAAGTGTACCTTGATAATGCAGCTCCTAATGTGTCCACTGGAATCCAAAGCTGATTACGTATTTATATGTGGTATGAGGAGGAAAGTGGCTTAGAAACCATCAACTCTGATGAAGTTTTAAGGGCAAGATTGAGTTGTCTACCCCGAATTCTCAGTGTGAAGATGGTATGTCAAAAAACATTTTTGCTGTGTAAATGCGACGCTTGAGGCAGGAATGAGGGGTGACTTCTACAAGTGATTCTAGTAGTTTTGTCATGGGGCTGCCCTAAGAGCTTGATCTGTTGCTGCAGAGCAAGGTGACAGAAACTAAAAGAGAGTAGGAAGACGTTTCTTAATATCTTTAAACATTTGAGAAGTCACTTAATTAAATTGTTTAATATTTTCATACAGAGACAGTACTTGCCTAGTGCAGAAAGCCTTAGGGTACCAGCCCCTGAAAACTGCAGCCAGATTTCAACCTGGAACTGAAGTGCATGTTTTCTACAGCATAGGTGTCCAAGTAGTGGTGAGTGCTATCGCTGAAAGCAGGCGTGCTTTGTCTGCCGATGTCTTCCACCAGGAACAGGCACTCTCCTGGAGGCACTCAAGGTGTCTGAAAACAGATAGAAGTGAAAACCGGAACAGGGCACCAGGCTGTGTGGTTTTGTGTGTTCCCTCGGGGATTGCCATGTCTGAAACTAAAATTCAAATCTTCTGTTTCAGAAAAAATCCAAGAAATCTTCAGAGACGTTGACGTTTAAGAGGCCAGAAGGAATGCACCGAGAAGTTTATGCACTCCTCTACTCTGACAAAAAGTAAGAGAGTGAGAGCTTGTGCTCATCTGTGCAGGGTGGGGGTTAGCCTGGGCTTTTGGTGGCAGGGCAGCATCCACTTGAAATTATGGACAGTCTTGGTTCCAGATTCATTGCCCTTTGTTCTTGGCCCACCTGTGTTCCTCTCTTAGACTTTGATGTCCAGTGCCTTTCCTCTCTCCTCTGAATTTGAGGAATTTACTTTGTGTATGAGATGAATCGGGTACGGGCACAATAGGCTAGTGCAGACGAGGTAGTGTTGTTATCCTTCAATATCTAATCCTATTTTCTGGGGGGACTGGGTATAGCACCTGATTATTTTTTTTTTTCTCATCAGAGATTCTGCTGCAGCCTGTATTTGGCTTGCTATGAATTCTGCTCTTGCCCCAGAGGACTCTTGCATGGCTTTCCTCGTGATTCTGTTCATCCATGCCGTGTGTTCTGTCCTCTGATGCATGTGACTTCAAATTTATGAAGTGAAAATTATTTCTCTGCCAGTATCTAACAGTCTTCTCATCCTTTCTACCTTAGTGGCTTTGGGCTGTGCTTTAGGTTATATCAGAGGTGATCTAGAGTTGGCTTAGAGGAGTTTGGAGGTAGGTGTTCTTATGCGACCCAGGACTGAAGCATCTTGGAGGAGCTGAGCATATTAGCATTGCAGTCTGGGAAGTGCAAAACCTGGCAGAAAGCTCAGGTTTTCCCACCCTAGACGTTTTGGTGGCAAATCCCACTCCAGAGTGGGAGTCTGAACTCTCTCTGGGTTTGCCCTGGGCTGCTTCCTGCTTCTCTTCAGCCAGTGCTTGTTTCCACCACAGGGATGCGCCTCCGCTGCTGCCAAGCGACACAACTCAGGGTTATCGAACTGTCAAAGCAAAACTGGGGTCCAAGAAAGTCCGGCCTTGGAAGTGGATGCCCTTCACCAACCCGGCGAGAAAAGATGGGGCGATGTTCTACCACTGGAGGAGAGCAGCGGAGGAGGGGAAGGACTACCCGTTTGCCAGGTTCAATAAAGTAAGTGGGAGCACTTCCAAACAGCAGCCTATAAACAGCAGCAGGGAGCTCTCCTTTGTCAGCCTCTTGAATGCCCAGACGGGAAGTTGGTTCTTTTAACGTGTGAAGGCTGAATTCGGTTTGGTAACTGTATTTTAAATAGCAGCGTGGCCTACAGCTGTGCGACCTCAGACTCTGGAGCCTCCAAATCCTTCAAGCTAAGCAGGCTCAGCGTGTGGTCAGAGCTTGCCAGAGTACCTCTGTGTCTCGGGTGCAGTAACTGATACGGCGAGGAGGCACTGTACCATTTAATTAACTTCTTAACCAACGTCCTCTCCCTGATTACAGGCTCTGGGTAGTAAAAGATATTCTATTCTGAGCGAGACATTGAAGTCAGAAGTCTTGTTATCTTGCCCAGGATGAAAAAATTCACTTGTAGCTTGTTGGCCAAAAAGCTGGTTTGCAGCTTCTTGGCCAAATTCCAGCACAGATACTGAATTACACTGCGTTCCTCTGAAATTGCTCCTGTGGTATCGGCGTGGTGCAGCTCCCTGTTCCTTGCATCTTATGTTAAATTAGCACAATGTGTTGTTATAATCTCCTGCTGTCTTTTGTCCCAGATGTATCTGCTTTGAGTGGTTAGTGCTTTTGTGTGTATGCACAAAGGAAGCTACATCAAGATTTGTATTTCAAAGTCAGGACCTCAGAAATTAGGAAGGGACAGAGTTAGGGTGCCTCCATAACATAATTTAACCCTCTTCGTGATGCAAACCTGAAGAGGAAAAGGGGGAAAAAAAAAAAAAGCATGTGATCACATGATTCCACAAAAGCTCTGCTTGTGTATAACTGTATACAACATTTCAAGTTTGCAACCCACAGAGCGTCAGCACTAACAAAGCCCGGCTTCCTGCGGAGTTAAGTGCTTGGTTGACCTTGTATGTTAGAAGGCTCCAGCTCTGACTGATGCTTTCTCTTTTGTTGGGACGTTGGTAAGAGCCTCCTGTGGTATCTGTTCTCTGATGTCTAGGGTGGAAGTCTGAAACAGGACTCGCTTAGTCAAGGCACCTACCTAGCTGTCTGTGTGAGACTTTAGGAGCGTAATTGTCTCCAGGACTCTGCCTCTGTAACAGTTTTTGGCTGAGTTCAGCCAAGTTTATCAGAGGGGGCCATGCGTGGTGTTGAATTACATGATTCTTGTTTCCTTAACTTTATCACATACGGTGAACTTACAGGCAGAGAAGTCTTCAGCAAGGCTGCAGCCTTTAGATTAGTGCTGCAGCGTGCTGCCAGCTGCACAGGCACCATTATATAACATTAGCAGCAAGTTGTTACCCTTGCTGTGGATCTGTGGTTGAGAAGGTAGAAGGCACTTGTGGAGTTTTGCAGATATTTGCTGTGTCAGGGGAATTTTATTTTCTTTTCCAGGCTCTTCTGCTGGTTCCTTCATGCATATTTGATACCTCTGCCTGTGTCACTTGCTCCCCTTGACACGAGCTCATTTTCCTGTGTAGTCACAGAGTTGTTCTGTGTGACTGTGTAGTCTTATTGGTCACTCAAGCTCTTTAACTTGGCTCCTGCAGCACTGCTCAGTTGCTTTGCCTTTTCTCTGTGCCCCCCATCTCCCACCCAGAATCCTTCCTATCTGTTGTGAAATAAGAGCGCAAAAGCAGCCTCACTGGTGTTGGAGCACAGGCTTGTCTCAGCCAACTTTTTCTTTTTGAGTACTGTTGGTAAAGGCTTAGAGAAAGAATATGAGAATACAGCAGAGGAGCGTTTCTTGCTAGCTTCTGGTGACGTTTAACTTGGGGCTTTCTGAACTTGGAATCTGTGTTTAATAATAGGTGCGTTCAGGGCAGCAATCTGCTGTGTGAATATTCTATGGCAACGAGTTCTGCAGGTTAATTTTGTGTGGTGTGAAAAGGTGCTTTCACTTTGTTTTAAACTGCTACCTAGGTGTTTCATTTCGTGCCTGTGAGCTCTTATGTTACAAGATGTAGTAAATTGTCCTTGATATGTGCTGTGCTCCCCATACTGCGACATGCATCTGCCCTTTGTTGTTCTCAATTATCCTTTCTGTAGAAACGGCTGGACTATGAGTGCATACTTCAGTTCTAGAAGCACGGCGGGTTTGTGCTTTGGCTATGTTTCTCTTTTTCTAATCATTTTTACCGTTCAGTTTGTCTTTTCACCACTGCTTAGCATTGTGCTGGTGTTTTCACAGAGCTGTCTCATGGCTCCACGATCTTTCCTGAGCAGTTTCAGCTAATTTAAAGCCCATCATTGTGTGAGTTTACAGTGTGAAATGTAGGTCTGAGAGGGGTTTTCTGCACCATTGAATCTTCGTCTCGGCTCTTTCAGGCCCTGCACCATCCTGTCCCTTTCATAAAGCGATCAAGTTCTATTTGTCAAGCGGTTGGATTTTTCTTGCCCCCGTGCTTCCTTGGGAAGCTGTTTGTTCCAGACCCTCTTTGCTCCATTTCTCGCTTCCAGGTTAAATTTTCCATGCTAAATTGGCATTTTTTTTACAAGCCAATTTCTTTGTCTGTATTTCAGCTCTTCTTTTCTTCCCATGGGTATTCTCTTAATTCCACCCAGCGTACTTGAAGCTTGCAGTCAGATCCCCTTTCAGGCTTCCTTTGCTAGGTTCCTTTCTCTTCCAATCTGCCGAGGGAGGGCACGTTCCCCACCCCATTACTCATCCTTGGTGCTCGTCTCTGTACTTGTTCCTATTTCAGTTCATCTTCCCTGAGCATGGGTCAGCAGAGTTCGAGTTGGTATTCCAGACGAGGTCTTGGTGTGCAGCTGACACCCTGCCAGCTTCTGCTGGAAATCCTTCCTGGGAAGAGGGGATCATACTTGCATTTTCATGACTGCGTTGCATTTGAACTGAGAGCTGTCTCGTGGTTGGCTCAGGCTTTGTGTCTTACAAGTGCTCACCTTCTCACAGGAGACTTGTTCCCAGTTGCATGGCCACAAGGTGCTAAAACCTTAAGTGACTTGGACGAGCAACCAAGTAACTCCTAGAAGTTGCAGCTTTGAAGGGTACTGCACTGTGTGAACTGTCTGTGGCTGGGGAAGTGTTTGGGGAACTGCTTTTTGCTCATCTCATTCCCTTCTATAACCAGGCAACCGCCATCCTCCTTTCCATCCACTGCAGAGGGCTGTGCTGGCTCTTGTCATTTATGTATGCTTCTCTAGAAAATATGTTTATCTTGAAGTACCCAGGGCATCCTTACAGTGTCTGATAGGATGGCTCTTCTCCTGGTGGAAGCGGTACTTGAAGGCTGAGGTACAGCTTGTCTCCAAGGGCTGTTCTTCACCTTTATGCTTCTGTGTGAAGCATAAAGATGGGAGAATGGGCCTAACGATGCTGTTTGGGATTCACAAGGATGAGATTTCTGGTGTAGGACTCAGGAGGGCACAGAAGTGTTGAAGAGTGCGTGCTGCTTGTGTGCACACAGTATTTTCTTGTGGAGGCAGGACCTGGTCAGGCAGACCAAGGTTCCGCTGCGGGAGTGGTGGGAGGGGTAAGGGAGAAAAGCACAGGCTTGTTTGAGCTGCTGCTTCACCGTGTGCTAGGGCTCACAGTAAGCTCTTGTATTGTTTCTTTAGTACTCATGTGTCACTGGTGTGCTTTTCAGAGCCTTTGTAGGCTGGAGGATGTGGTGTGGGTTTGGCACCTGGGATGGACAGTTTGTAGCTCTGCTGGGGAAAGGGTGGATGAGGAAGGGAAGGGCAAAGATTTTGCTGAGTTTACAGGCCTGGGTTGTACAGCACCCAGCCTTTCAATCTTCATGCTTGGTGTGGACAGTGCTGCAGAAGCAGTAGGTTGTGTATCAAAGCAAGAGGTATGCTAAAGGCTAGGAACCACCACTTCTTGTTTGTCCCATTCCTCTCGAGCAGTGAACATGTCCCAGCCCAGGCAGAGTGGGCTGTCAGAGCGGTTGATGTCAAAGTATTGGTGCTGCTGTACAGGAAGAATGGAGGGAAGCTGGCCCAGCCTTGGTTTCACTGTCACGTTAGCCTGATAGTTGTGAAACCTGTTGTCAGGATGTGGGCTGGTGACTGCCTGTGCCTGCCACCTGAAATAGGTTTCAGCTTACCAGGCGGTAGTTCCTGAATGTCGTGTTTGTAGAGATCCCACATTGTTCCTTATCAATTCCTCTGCCTGTTCTGTTACCCTTCCTATCAGGGTCCTGGCAGTGCCTGCCTGATACTTTGGCCTCCTCCTGCTCTTGCTCTTGGCTGCAGGCTTTTGGCCCCTACCAGCTGGCCACGAGGCAGTGCTGTAATGAGCTGCCACGTTTCTCTCTTCCCTGCTTAGACGGTGCAGGTTCCCGTCTACTCGGAGCAGGAGTACCAGATGTATCTCCACGACGATGCATGGACCAAAGCCGAGACAGACCACCTCTTCGACCTGGCTCGGCGTTTCGACCTGCGCTTCGTGGTGATTCATGACCGCTATGATCACCAGCAGTTCAAGGTGAGTCCCAGGGGCCAAGGTGCTGCTAGCAACCTGCTGTTACGGCACGTGCGGGGCTTGCTGCACTGCAGAGAGCAAATTACCCTTTATATCAACTTAATTAGGGGAAAATAATGAATTATTGGCAGCAAGGAATATTGAATTTCCAGCACAGGGCATTGCTGCTTGTTTTGTTTGTAATTAAATCCACTGTGACTTGTGCTCATTCCCTGTTGCATTTTATTAGAAAGTTAGCTTTGTCCCTGCCAGGAGAACACTCGTGATTCCCTGAAGACGAGGCAGATGGGGAGTTTGTTTAACTGATTAAATAAGGGTCCTGTGTCCCAGTCCTGGCCCTGGCAGAAAGATCTTCTCCTGGTCCCCGGGGGATTGGGATTTTTCTCTTATAGTACTCCTGACTTGTGATCTGACCAGCTGCAGGCTTCTGCTATTTCTCTGAAGTAGGGATCATTAGTAGGCTGAAGATGCAGCCCTAGTGTTGTGATCCCAAATCTCCTGTTTCCCTGCCTCTTGGAGACGCAGGGGAATGATGTGGTTCCCATGGAACAGCTCCAAAAGCTGGAAGCTCAGGTGAAGAGCATGTAGCAAAATGGAATAACAAGAGTCCGCCCAGCTGGCCAGTCCAAACACCTTCAGTGCTTGCAGTGAGGGAACACAGCTCAGGCTCTGTGTAACGAGGGGTAATGAATGGTTGCAGCTGATACCTTCTTGGTTATGGCTTAAATAGCCATTGTCTGCAGCAGCTCGGAGGAGGCCTCTGGTGTGCTTTTCAGAGTTTCTTGGCCACAGATTTCCTTCTCTTGAGGCAATTACTCTTCTTACATCCTTTTATCTGGAGCAGTTCACTTCTGTAGTCTCCCTAACCCTCAGCTGTAATGTTGGACCCTCTGGTGGGAGTTCTTAAAGCAGTGGCTTTGAACTCCTGGCAGTTAATATGCATGGTTCAGAGGAACTCCCCCTTCCCTCTGGCTCCACAGGCTCTGACAAGGCTCCTTGCTGATCCACCACGTAGGTGTTGTTTCTTACATCCAACCTGACATCCTGCATCCACTGGGTCCTTAGCTGGATCCTGTACAAGGTTTTGCTTGGTTCTTTCATAATGTTGTCCTCTTGTGACATCTTCCACAGAAACGGTCAGTGGAGGACCTGAAGGAGCGCTATTACCATATCTGTGCCAAGCTGGCTAACATCCGCGCAGCTCCGGGCACAGACCTGAAAATCCCAGTCTTTGATGCTGGCCATGAGAGGAGGAGGAAGGAACAACTGGAAAGGCTGTACAACAGGACACCAGAACAGGTATCTGGGGGAAGAGAGCACCACTGCCCCACAAGAACTATGCCAGCCTTGAGTCAGTAGATGGGTGACATAGGCGGGAAAGAGAAAGGTGATGCTGTTTTCTTGTCCAGTCTAAGTTCTGCTTAGAGATTAAGGAGCTGTGTGTTTCTCAGAGTTTGGGAGGGAGAATTATTTTCTGTCATTCATTCACTCTAATGACAAGTTCACATGTGTAATGACTACTGGTCTTTCTCACCTTTATTGGCGTGCTGATACTAGATATAACGACAGGTTATGTCTGGGGCGGAGAGCCAGCTTTTCATAGCACTGCATTTGCAACTACAGCATAAATGAGTTTTTTTTTTTTTTTTTTTTTTTGCTCTCTATGCTCAGTCTCTTTGTCTGAAGGTGGGATTAATCAGTCATGGTTGCTGCTAAAGGGTGGACCATGGATGTTGCCGTACCTGCTAGTTTGTAGACTGACACTGCCATGGATGCAGGGCGAGGCTGTGGAGCATAATGTGCTCTGCAATTCACATTGTCTTCAGGACATTAGGCAGGGGAGTTTAAAGGCATTTCCAGGCTGGTCCAGAGCAGAGCTGTTATCAGTAGATGGCCCCCTTGCATTGCTAGGCCTCCTTTGCTGCTGTCATTGCCTTTCTGTGCTCTGTCTGCAGGTGGCAGAAGAAGAATACCTCATTCAGGAGCTCCGCAAAATTGAAACCAGGAAGAAAGAGAGAGAGAAGAGAACACAAGATCTGCAAAAACTCATCACAGCTGCTGACACCACCACTGAACAGAGACGTGCCGAACGCAAGGCTCCCAAGAAGAAGCTTCCACAGAAGAAGGAGACAGAGAAGCCTGTAAACATTTTTCTTTTTTTCTCCCCATTTTGTGCTCTGTCTGGGTAGCATGTGCTTGCTTCAGTAATTATAGCAGGATCAGGCTTCCATCTTTTTAGGGGAGAGTGGCTGGTGGATACCTTCTGGCAGATCTGTTTTTGGATGATTTTTTGGAAGGCAAAATGTCTGTCCAGTCGTTGTCAGAGAACTCTGATACGCTCTCTGTCTCTCTCCCATTTGAAAAGTGCCAGTTTAAGTCACATTTTCTGTTCCCTACCTGAGAAATGGGATGAAATGGTGTCAGACAGCCATTCATGCCTCATGGCAGAGAGAAACATCTGTCTCTGCTTCTCCAAAGGGTATTTTGGTACTGCCGTGCAGGGTTGTCACACAGACCCGTTGTCTATCACCTGCCTCCTTTTCTTGGTCTGTGTTTCTCCCCCGTTCCCTATTTCTGGGTCTCAGGAGCATCTCCCCAAGCTCAATATGTGTACCTCAGCTGTGATCAGAGCAACCCTGTTAGGTTACTGTGTCCAGTTCTGGGCTCCCCAGTACAAGAGAGAGACATGAACGTACTGGAAAGCATCCAGTGGATGGCCAGCAAGATGACCAAGGGACGGGAGCACCTGTTTTGCGAGGCGAGGCTGAGAGAGTTGGGACTGGTCAGCCTGGAGAACTAAACTCAGCACCTTTGGTAGAAAGGAGCTGTTGCAACATCTCAGATATTTCCAGCTAGTCCCAAGAAATTCCTGTCCATCCACACTGTCAGCAGAGAGCATTTGTCATCTTCCTCCAAAAGGGTCTGTGCAGGGAAAGGGAGAAAAATACTGAATACTGGACAGTTACTGCCAAACTAAGTGTGCCTAATAGCCACTGCTACCTTAAAGCTCCCCCCTCACCTCCGCCTTACCCCAGCCCACATTATGAATACAGTGGCACTGGGGACATTGCACGTGGAATTCCTGTGAGGGCTGATCAGGTAAAGCTCACCCGTTGCTGGCTTATTTCCCTCTGAATAAAGGAGCTTTTCATTGGTGGTGGTGGTGGGGGGAAAGAAAAGGGTGGTGATGGAGAATGGAACTGGGAGGATGCTGAGGATGCCAAGGTGAGGGAGGCTACCCCGAAATACTGCCTGTGGGGCTGGTGCCTGTCTGTAGGCTTCCACTGGATAGGCACGCCAGGGTGGGCAGAGAAGCAGTTTCTGTTGTTGCACTAGCATCATTTCAACCATGACAGAGTCCATTAGGAGTCAATTACCAACCATAGCCGGGAAATGTTAAGAAAAAAATTGCATTTTAACTAAGAATTTGAATCGGGAGCTGCATCAGCATCATTTCAACAAAGGAAAATCATTTACCAAAGAGTCAATTGAGGTTGAAGCGTTTACAGCATGTACAGGCACGCAAGGCAAAAGAACCCATTTAATTGCTTCTATGCTGAGTGCAGTCAGAGTTGTCTCAGCTAAGCCAGCCATCCTGATTTACACTCACTGCTTCTGTCAGGGTGTTCAGCAACAGGCTGGGGGAGCAGAGTTCAGGGCATCTGAAAGCCAACCTTCATCCCCAGGAAGCAGGCAGGATTGGTTTTGGATTGCAGCCCTCTCCCTCTATTATATTATTTTATATCCTCTATACAGGGAGAGAGGCTGCTACCTGCAAAGCTCAAAGAGAACCCTTAAGATTTCATGAGCCCTGTTGGTAGTTAAGAGATTTACTTTTTCCACTGTGGGCATGCTTAGAAAACTCTTCCTGGTACCTCTGTTGACTGGGCTGACCACAGATTATGATAATTTTTTTTATGCCCAGCTGTGCACAGAGGTTTCTCAGCTTGTTTCACAGAGGATTTACAATTGGAAGCCCAGATTTAGAGAACTCATGGGCTGTTTTGGTCAGTGAAATGGGCAGAAGGTAAGGATGGCACTGTGCGAATATACGGATGTTAGTGCCACCATTTAGGGTTAGGATTTATGCTTGTTGGATGGGTGCAAGGCTTTGTGCAGAGCAGTGTATTTAAAACAAACCAGCAAAGTGCTTAAGCTTTCTGAAGATATCTATAATTGGAGTACTTTTCTCAGTGAGTTTGCTTGGGATTTTCCTCTTTCCTCAGCTCTGACATGTGGCCACGGCAGGTGGTTCTCTGTCATAGGAAACAGTGTTTCCCCTTCAGATAGCGTCTCTATCAAGTCTTGTGTTTTTTGTTTCCTCCATCAACACATCCTGTTTCGATCTCTTTCAGGCCGTTCCTGAGACTGCTGGCATCAAGTTTCCTGACTTCAAATCTGCAGGTGTCACGCTGCGAAGCCAGAGGGTAGGCTGTTGTTCTGGTCCCCTGGGACCTCTGTTAATATCTTTCAGTCTGCCTGTTCTCCTTTTATAGCTAAAGAAAGTCAAGATCTTGCCTCTAAAATAAGAAAGGAATTCTGTAAATGTGGAGACTCAGAAACATGGAATGCGGGCTCTGTGAAAGCCAGCACATCGCCTTGCAGAGGCACCTGAGCTTGTTGTGTTTGTTGCTGGTGTGCCCGCTCTGCTGTTAGGCACACGTGACAGACCCAAACGGAGCTGTCTGCTCCAAGCACAGCTTGCAGCCAAACGTAAAAGGGCTTGTAGAGCACACGCGTTAATAGATGAGAAGGCGAATTTAAGAACTACATGTTCAGGTTGTGACTTGAAAAAGGGAGAGATGTAAACGCATCTGACTTTTAGTCTTTTTATTACCATTGTTTAGCTTTGGAAAATATTTGTGGGAAAAGCCCCTTTGTTCATCCTGTCATACAGATATCCGTGAGAACAGAACTTGCTGTTCTATCTGCAAGACTTGAGGTCTGTATCTTAGCGACAGCTTTTGGGATACAGAGTCAGTTAAACCTGCCTGCGTGGCTGCATGTTTTTAGAGGGGTTTTAACAGTAAAATCTTGTTTGCCTAGTACAAGTGCTTTTTTTTTTCCTAGTAAAAAAATAATAATCCTTAGTTACATTATTGCAAAAAAGGTGGAGAAGTAAGTTCCGTGCCCTCACTTTTTAGATCGCTTTTAAAGAACATTTTATGGGATGTTGTTTTGATGTCAGAACAGTTTTAGATCTTGCTGGGGATGCCCTGGGGCTGTTCATAAAAACGTGTTGGGGATCATGCTGCTTTGACTTGCAGGTGCACATGCGTGTTAGAGGTGGTTTGCACCTGCAAAGCCACTGCTGCGGGACCTCTTCAGTATGGAAGTGCCACCACCTGCAGGTTATCTGTGTAAGCAAGGGGCTACAGCCTTGAGAAACTGGAGAGACAAAAAAAAAAAAAAAGCAAGTGATGGGCAAGACTGCAGTGCCTGTGTTGAGATTTATGGAGATGTGGCAGATGTGTTCTCCGGCACTAAGATAAATAGAGTAATTTATGGAGATTGATTTGGATTTTGAAAACTAATAACTGATGGTTGATTTTTCCTGTTTTTTTTTTTTTTTTTTTTCTCCTGCAAAAGAAGCTGAGCAATAACCTGTCAGTGGTGGAACCATATGGCCAAGTCAGCAGCCTTTTTATGTGCTGAACAGGCCAATTCAAACCCCAGCCTTTGCAAAAATGGGTGCTGCATGCTTCTCCCTGTTCTCTGTAATAGTTACAAAATGCAGCGATATGCTGAGGCATGGCAGTCTGATTCAGCAACATTCAGTCTGCAGTATCCAAGCTCCTGGGATGACCTAGGGCAGCTTCCTGTGCTCTGCTTGAAAATTTCAAGCAGGTAAATCCTGCTGTTAGAAATACCAGTGGTTTGCAAATTTAAAAAGACTGCAAATCACTGATCTAGGTGAAAAAAAACAATACTTCCATGCTTGGAAATGGGAGTCCTGCCTCCCGCCCAGCCAAATGAATTCATTTGTGGTCATTAGTCAATCACGTGGGTTGCTTATTCAATTCTTCTCCTTTTTTTAAAAATGGGAGCTAATAGATTTGTTTGCTTCACATATGGGCGATGGGGAGAATTAATTACATGAGGTCAGGACAGGCCTTTTGAACTGGAGAGAGATGCTGAAGTGCTAAGTGGTATAAAGTGGAGTTGACTATCCGTGCTAATATGAATATTTTACTTGTGGGTTTTCTGTGACAAACCCTCTACACAGCAGTGGTGTTGCATTGATAAGAGTGGGAGCTGGCTAGGACAAGGTGAGGAAATGGGGTGCTGTGCTGGAAACCTGTGCTCTGGCAGCATTCAGCATGAGATATTTTGCCCTGAACACATTGGAAAATGATTTCTAAAGGCTTGTGATATCCTGCAGTAAGTTCTTTTGCCTGAGGACCTGAAGGGTTCCTCACCTAAAGGCTTCTATTGTCCTCTTTTATTTTGTACTTTGCTACCGTGCTTTACGCCTTCATAGTTAGGTGAAGTTGGATTTTGCACTGAGATCAGGGACTCAACCTCTGTCAGGTGTGAAAAATGTATCACACCATCCCAAGGATAATAGCAATTGCTCTTTGATTAAAGAGATTCTTTTCTTTCCCAAGGATTTACAATTAGTCTGATAAGTTAAAATTAATATATAGAAATTAGTCTTTGAAGAAAAAGTTAGCAGTCTGTATTCTGCTAAATTTGTTCCCAGTAGCTTTTATGACAATAGCCCAGGCTTTTCAAATTCCCCCTGTTGTTAAAGCTTACAAAAATCTTATGCGCAGGCTGAATTTGAAGACTTTTATTTTTTCTAGGATTAATGGTCACTTACAGCCATTATTCTTCATAACTGAAAGTTTCTCCTTCAGCAGATGCTGAAGAGTAATCTCTTCTCCAGTGAGTTCGACAAGCTGCCTTCTATCACAATGGCTTCAGTCTCCTATTGTTCTCCATAGGGCTGTGGCCACAGGCAAAGAAGGCCACAGCCCCTGTGCCCTTGCTCTGCATGGGATTTCCCCTCTGCCTCCTGACAGCACAGATTGCAAGGCTCTCTAATGGCAGGAGGAAGCTGGGCATTATGAAAAGCTTCATCTTAATGCAAGTCAGTGCATTGCCTTGGTGCCACGGAGAACAGGAGGCAGCAGCAGATGTTTGGGAAGGGGGTAAGCTTTTCATGAGTTTCCTGAAAAGGAATTTTTACACCTTTGCCATTGCTGTTAGTAAAACTGTGTTATGAAAATAACACCAGGAATGTATTATTAATTCTAAATGCTGCTTCTAGAAAACTTCCTGTTATACCAGCTCGGCTCAGCTGGGAGGGCAGAAAGCCAAAGAGCCAGAGGAAATGAGAGATGAGTAGGGAATGTGTAGAGGGAAAGGAGAGGAAGAGACTAAAGGGAAAGCAGGGAGCTACGAGAAAAGCTTTGCTGAGGGCCTGCCTAAGGGAAAGGAAAATGGGAGCTATTAATCTTGAATCTTTTCCAGGACTCAAACAAACCAACAGTAACCGCACATTTGTGATCTGGGCGATGCCGTGCTTCTGTAGGGCAGAGCTGAGTTTGTTTTGAACTCACCACAGTGTTTCTGTACCACGTCGTGTTCAGCTTTCAGTTTAACCTTTGACTGCATTGTGTTCAGAGCACTTAGCTTTCGCATACTTAACATCTCCTCAGAGTGTTTTACCTCGGGTTGCTCATTTTCTCTCACAGCTTTAGCTGTGAGGTTTAGGTTATAATTAGCTACTGTCATTGAATAACCACATCAGGGTTTTTAAGAAGGAAGATGATGGATGGAAAAGGGTAGACGTTTCTCCCTATTCCTGCGTGTTTGGGGTATTGGTCTGTGTCCTCGCCCTATTGTCACAGGTTTGGAAACTGAGGAGCTGGAAGAGAATTGATTGAGTGATGTCTCATCCAGTAACAAAACAAAACTTGAGGGTAAAAAGGCTTTTGTAGAGATCTCAGCCCACAGCAGGGACTGAGGGATGCTCCAGCTCAGTCATTCAGAGCTGGCCACCGTCTCTCAGAAAAGGCTTTCAGCCAGCAGCCTGACCCTTTCTGCTAACTAGCATCTTGTAGACAAATTGCCTGTTGAACCAATTAAAAAAAGTAGAGGAAGGAAAATTTCAAGTACAGCTTTAGTACCCATTGATTCAAATTTTCACACTCACCAGCTTTTAAATATTTATTAGCCCGCTGAGCATTTTTGTTTTTTAGCACTGATTAACGAATAAGAATTTACTGTGGTAGTGGGGGGCGATGCATACGTGTGATTTCTTTTCCTCTTTTTTTTCTCCTTTTCCCTTGGAGTATGAACTGAGTGCTTACTACGGCTCCAGGATGAATGATGCTTGAGGGGAAGATGGGGTTGTATGTGTGTTTATTCTCTGTATTTGATCTGACCCACAATTAAATGGCCAAGCACACTGCCTGTTTACTCTGCGTCGCAGGCTGTTGGCTCTGCTCCTTGCCTGTCATTAATGCAAACCCAGACCTCATCGGCTGCGAACATGTGAAACATCTGTCTGTCCTCCTGTGATCAATACCGTCCCTTCAGAGGCTTAGCTTTGGAAGCAGTTCCATAAAATATCAGTTATTTTTATTTGGATTTGATAAATTTAATTACTTGCAGCAATTAATAATGTATTTGTTTTGTATCGATTGCGGTCCAAGGCATCCTGGTAGGACAGTCTGATGGAGATCAGCATTCCCTTATTAGTTAGGAAAGTTTATGTTGCCAGATCCGACCTTCCCATGGATTAGTTAGCTGAAATGTGCTTGTTGCTTCTGCTAGCAGTTTTTCAAGAGTGGAGTTGTAAATTTTGCACTCTTTGCAAGAGTGGGAGAGAGTAATTTCCATGGGGAGCCTGACAGAGGCATGAGAGGAAGGTAGTGTCCTCATTTCTGTGAATAAAGTTATGAACAAATGATGCAAGCTGGATCAAATTAATGTTGAGGCATTGCCATCTCTATGTTGTATTGCATGCCCTTTAATTAGGGTTAAGTGGGTGCTGGTGCGTTTCCTAATTAAATGCATGTCTGTAAAGAGTGAAACGAGATGAAAATATCAGGGTATTTATAAAGAACAACAAAAGGATACAAAATCTTAAATGAAGTAGGGAAGGTGAATCCAGCACCCTTCCTTTGCTCTCGTTCTTAGCTGAGCTGCAGGGCAGTTAATGTTAAATTGCTGGAAGAAAAATTCATCTATCACCTCTTTCATGGAAATCTGCTGTGGGAAAGCATCTGGACCAAAGCCTTAGTAGGCTCTCAGGTAAAAAGAATACACTCTGGATGCGGTAATGGGGTCTGCTAAAATAAATTATAGTTCTGGAAAGGACAGTCTTCTCAGGAGGTGGACAGGCTGTAGCTAACAAAGAAGAGGCGTGTTGTGTCTGTGTTGGATCATCAGCTACCAAACACTGGGCAGCACCAGGACTTGGGGACCTTTGTCTGCCAGTCCTGGATGGATTTGAAATGCCTTTATTTTGTCACCTTTGTGTGCACATAGTGACAGTCTGGGTGTCATTTGTCAGGCACCCTGATTGTATGTAACTCATGCGAAGCAACTTCTACATTTCTTTCTTCTTTCATTAGCTTAACCAGTATAATGATTGGAGCGTAATCAGTCACTGTGCTTTTTTTTTTTTTTTTTTTTTTGTATTTGTGTGAGCGTAGTTTCAGTTAAATTATTTAAAGGAAAAGCAACATAAATTCAAGACTAAGTGCATGTTTTGCTAGTTTCTTGGGTGTGTGTCTGATGTGGGAGTTCTCACAATATCCTTGTGCTTTGTGAGGCTGTCATCACAGTGCCACCTCCTTTCTTAGGGCCCTCCCTGTAACCACAGCACACGTGTCTGTGCTTTTTATTTGGTTAGGGACCATGCAGCCATTCCTTGGAGTCACCTTTACAGGCTTCAACTTGATTTTACACCTGTGCAGAGCGGCAGGGCAGGGTTACCTGGGAATCTGCAGGTCTGTAGTGTGGTACTGCTAACGTGCTTTTAATGTAAAACACCGTCCAGTAAAAATGTCCTTTGCATTTCTTTCTTCTGCACCATGTATTTTACTGTTTTTTCCCTATGCAAACACTTCCTGTAGCCCTTTTATTTTCACCAGACTTGTACTGTATTTACTTAAGGCACAAGGCTTTTAAGGGGAAGGATCGCCATCTCCTAAATGACAGGCAGCCCTTTCACGGTGTGAGTTCTTTGTCTTCTCAGGTGCCTTGTTTCTTGTCACAACCTGGATGCCAAACTGGGAGAAAACTGACCCTGTTTCCAGGTTATTCATGTTGATTCCAAGTTATTCTCCTTTTAGAATCATGGAATGGTTTGAGTTGGAAGGGACTTTAAATCATTTTGTTCCGACCCACCTGCCATGGGCAGGCACACCTTGCACTGGAGCAGCCACTTGTGCTGGATCAGAGCATCCTGGGGGGAAAGGGTAAGATGGTACAGAAACCTTGAAGACCTTTTTACCCGCATGGGTAAAAGCTCATTGTGTTGAGCCATTGATGCTTCAGGACCTTTGGCCCCTTCGGGAAGTCTCTCAGCTTTACCCCTGAGTCAGTGCTACAGATGCATAACGGTGCAATAATGTTTCTAGGATCAATGAGCTGATTCCTTGCCATGTGCCTGAGTGTTCTGTGCTTCTCTGGGACCTGTTGGCCTCCATCATCCTTGACAAAGCTATTACTAGGTATATTCCTCTAACAAGTAAAACTGGTTTAATTTACTAGGAGGATTCAGGTACAGAATTTATGTTTATGCACAATTGGTTTGGGAATTTGTGAGGTATGTCTTACTTCAGTCTAAAAAAACCACCCTGAAATAACCATTTACATAAGTTAATACAGACATGTTTTCTTCTTAAAAGGTTGGTTTATTTAGCATTAAGCCTCACTGATGGAGCAAGTCGATGGTCACGTGCCATCCCAAAGTGATCATTGTGCTTAATGTGTTACATAGCATAGTAGAGATGGCAGAGCAGAGCAGTACGATTTTTTTTAATCCTAAATCTTAGTTTGGCAGATCAGCAGGCACTGACGTAAGGCATGGGGTCTATGGCTGTAAGCTTGGGCAGGGGGTAGCTTATATGCTCATTGAGGCAGGGAATACCTGTATAATTTCAAACTTTTCTTAGTTTTGCATATATCCGTTGCAATTACCCATCCACTTTTCATTGTAGGACTTTAGTTCTGAGCAGTTAAGCACTTCAAATTTCCAGAAATGTGCACATTCATACCTGAAATTGAATTTCTCTGTTGGGGTTTTTTTAAATTCTGGAGCTCTAAGGCGAGAATACTTAATGTGGTTCTTCCCTGAGTCTTAAAACTGTGCAGAAGTGGAGAGGCTCTCTGCTCCTGCAGAGTAGAGCCATGCAGACGGGAAAAGGTTGACCTTCTTTCCCCATCTTCAGCCAGAAAATGCAAAAAGCATTATTCATCTGAAACTTCAGTGCTCCTTCTTCCTGGAAACCCACTAAGCAATTCAGTACTCTAAAGACATCCATGAAGAAAGTGCCTAATGAGAAAGTTTTCTTGAATTGCTGCTGAAATCCATGAAGAAGGTGGTTTTCAATGTCAGTGAGCTGTATTATAATGCTGAACAACGGTACTGGTGCATAAAACCACAGTTTATAGCTGTACAGACACAGGTCAGAAGTGTGGAGTTGTTAGGATTAACGGTTTTAGGACAGTCATATTGTTTAGGGGTGGGGAATGGTGAGTTTAAGGAAAAGACTGACTTGAAATTGAATTAAAATGGATTGAAGTGCAGCATCAGGGAGCGTGCATATAAAATGTCTGAGTAACTGCTGATAAATCATTTTGGTGAGAGACCAAACAAAGTTTCGGCACCAAAGTGGGACTTTTTGGATGCTGTGAGCACCAAAAATGGAGCATTTACGAGGAAAGCAGTAAACTGAGAGCAGAATGTTTAAGATGACCACAGAGATGGAATCACGTGTGGGATCCAGCTGAATCTGTCCTTGTAGATCGTGCAAACCCGTCCCATTCCTAATGCAGATGCCCATGGCAATCTGTACCTGCCAGGTGGTGGTGCTGGCCAGGAGAGGAAGGCACACCAGGGCAGTGTGCTGCAAGCTCTGCAGTTGTGTAGGCTTCATTACTCTTCCAAAATATGCTCAAATACATTTATGACTACGCTTAGAAGTATTACCATAAATCATGAAAATTGAACGACAAACACAAACAAATGAAGCCAGTCTATTTGGGGAGGCTGTATCTTCAGTTATTTCTTACCATGTTTGTTCATCTAATGAATTTGGCCAATTAACAATTAATTTGCAGTAGGTCTCCCAGTCATTAGTGTGAATTAGCGAGGTTTTGTTGGCAGAACGTAAAGTAAAGGCGTAGAAAATCCTGCATCACCGAGAAGCTCGAGGGGACTCGGCCGTGAGAGCGTTCTGCAGAAATCTGGCCAACCCCAGGTCTGCCCAGCCCTGCGCTGAAGTGAGGTGGGTGCTCTGCTCATCTGTTCAAGCTGCACGACCCAAATTCCTGAGCAGTGCCCTCCTCCTTCAGGGGAGACTCTGCACAGGGGGGCTCTGACGCCGGGGCTCCGTGCTGTTGATTCACGCAATTTTCTGTAGCCCTTTATTTATTTTTCTCTTGATACACACAGTTCATGTGTTTAGTGCAGGTTGTTTATAGCCAGGACAAAAGATTGCAGTCCTTAAATCAAAAGCGACGTTGGTGTAATTATAAGCGCGGGCTGGTGGAGCAAACAGGGCTGTAGGGAGAGGCTGTCAGAGGAGAAGAGCATCCGAAATATAGTAACCTCAAAAATCCCAGCTAATCAGTTTTCTGACTAGAGCAATCCGTTTCCCGGGTATTATTATTACATGGGGACTTTAAAGATAATAAATAACAATAATAGTCCTGTGTAAGGAAGGAAAGAAAAGGGCAAATGCCATTCACCTCGGAAGCTGTGGTTGCTTGCTGGAGTTCTCCGAGGAACATCTTTTTCCTCAGCCCCTGCAGAGGGCTGGATCCGTGACAATGCCAAGATCATCCCAGGAGCTGTGGCGTGAGCAACAAGACTGCCCGGGTGGTGTTTTCAGTAAGGCAGAGACGGGGCCTTCACAAACCACACGTCCAGGCTCACACATCCATAGCCAGAGAGCTGTTCTGTGCGCTGTGGTCCTCGAGGGCAGCTGAGGCATCGCTTCCAGGATGCTGGTGCATCTGTGGCCACCTGCTGCAAACACCAGCACAAAGAAGGGCTTGCCGAAGTCAGCCTGGGCCTGCCTGAGCCTCACGGGACACAAAGAGTTCTCCCCTGCAACACGGCAGCCCAGCTAACGGACCCTGGCTAACAGATTATCAGCAGCGTTTGAGTAATAGACTGCTCATTTAGTTTTAATACATTTTGCATAGAGAGCAATCAGCCTTCATCAGTCTTAGAGATGAATTGGCTTAGCCAGCTAAATTCTAAAGATATTAGTCTGACAGCAGCCACATAAATCATAACATTTTCTTAATGATGGTAAAATTAAAATATACTCTTGCTTTGAGAAACCAATGAAGCCTTCCTGTTGGCAGGCCGGATCCTCCTGCCTGAATTAAAAGGAAGCTTAATTGATGTGTTTTTAAACTAAACAAACAGCCCCGCTCCTCAGCATCCCCAGTGTTCCTTTCTTTGCAGTTAAATAACCTCATCCTGCCTCTCCCCGCCCCATCCTCTGATCTGCAGGAGCGTGAGTAAAGACCTTGGCTCAGTGTTTGTTGACTGGGCTCCCATCAGACGTGAGCAGGACACACATGATGTTCCACCCGAAGGCTTTGCTGGAGCAGTTGTGTGCATTGCTAATAGTTCCTTGAGCTCGTGAGAGCCTCCTAGGGGAGCAGCTTGTGCTCTTCCTACAGCCAACAAACCCAGACCTCCTGTCTATCATCTCCAGCCCCAGTTCTCTGCGCTTCCTTTTTCCTCTCCATAAAGATTTGGTCTCTGAAGTATGAAATTCAGTGCTGTGCAGAAACCCCAACGCTGAGCCAGAGACCCTTGGGGTATAAAAATAGGACAGAAGTGGCCTCCAGTCTTTACTCTGGCGGCTGTTTGCACAGGGGTAGATTTTCTTCTTTCCCTAATGCTCCTTTTGCATCCCTTGGAGCAGGCATTTTTCTTTGAAATTCTCCCCTGGTGGTAGACCTTGTCCTTTGCTGGAGTCTATTGTGGTGATAATATCCAGCAAAAGGATGAGATGCTTTCTAGAGCAGACTGTGAAAGGCCTGTTCCCCGGGGTGCTGTGTAGCAGCTGTACTCCGGGTTTTTGTCTGAAAAGATGGGATGGAGAAGGCAGGTTTTCCAGCCTTGCACTGGGTTGTGGAGCTGCGATGGGCCATATCCAGCTGTGGCAGGGTTAAGGTTGCTGTTCTCACCCCTTGGGTGTGCAGGTGCAGCATTCCTGCTGTCTGAGGAACTCGGAAGGTGCAGGTGGTGTCTGTTGTTTTCATTTCAGGGCTTGCTCTGGGGCAGCACTGCAGGAAAGGTGTGTAATTTGGGAAACTGATACTGGGCTGTCTGTTTTGGGGAACTTTAACCAGTGGCTTACGGGATGTAAGGCGACCATCACATCCAGTTTTAAGGCGCTGTAAAGAGTGGCTCCTTCCTAGGCCCGTGATGCAGGCTCATGGTTGGCTTGGCAGACGCTGGGGCTACTGATCCATAAGCAGGGTGGCTGCGGGCAGCTTTCACCTCTTGGCTGCTGAAAGGGCAGCTGGAGGCTTTGTTAGGGTGGTGCTGCAGCTGTGGGGTCACCTTGCAGGGGCTGGATGCGGAGGGGCAGCCCGTGGAGGTCTTGCAGCGAGGTGTTGGAGGCTGCTGTGCTGTGACTCAGCTCTCCCCTGCTCTGCCTTTTAGTATCATCGAGGAAAGGATGTGCTTTCGTTCGTTCTCAGCTGTATCCACGGGGCTCGGAGCCCTGTTCTCCCTGCCATATTGTGCCAGCTGCGTTCGTGCAGCTTGTAATCTATTAAATGCTTGGTCTGAGCAGCCAGCACTCCTGCCAGAGCCCAAATGAATGCAGAGGAAGGACCCTGCTAAGTGTATGCATTCTTCCTCTCCTGGCCAGCTCTGCTTGCCTTTCATAGCTCACATCTGATGCTTCCTCTCTCACCTAGCCCCTTAGCTCCGATGTAAATGTGTGTTCACACTTCCGCCAGTCAAGTAACTGTGCTCTCTCTGTCTCTCCCCTTTGTTATAAAGCCTGCTCTGTAAATGAATCCCACAGGTCTGGGGCTCAGCAGGTAAAAGGAGAAGTGAGTCTGTTAGCGCATGAGTCTAATCAGGCCGGCTAAAGCGAATAAAGTAGGGCAGCGTTGCACATTAGCCACTGTGTAAATGAGCCCTTTGATGGGCTGGGCACCGCGGGAGAGGTTTTTAAGCCAAGAAGAACTTTTGTTGTTAATTCAGTGACACATGGAAACTGTAAAACAGCGTGTCTTGCACACACACGAGAGAGAAAATAAAAGCCCTCGCGACCAGGCTTTTCAATACCTGCCCTCGGACCTAGTCTGAAAACTTTCAGCCCCGTCTCCTTCTCTTACCACTTGATTTTCCTTTCTCTCCCTTTCTTTTTTTGTTCCCCCTGCACTATAAAAAGAAAAGCTCTCTTGCCTTTTGAACTAGACGGCTGTGAGTGAGGGCTATCTCTGAGCTGTGTGGCTCTGTTACCTTTGTGTTCCAGATGAAACTGCCAAGCTCGGTGGGACAGAAGAAGATTAAAGCCCTGGAGCAGATGCTGATGGAACTCGGAGTAGGTGAGTAAAGGGGGCACGCGAGAGAGAAAGAGACACACAGAGCTAGCCTTTGTTCTTGAGATGGGCTATTTTTTCCCCTAGTAATACAGCCAGTTTCTTGAATAACAGTATGTGAATGGTTTTTAAAATATTTTATGTGTTTAAAAAAAAAAAAAGAAAGAGAGAGGGTAAAAGCCAGAACAAGATGCACAGGGTTTTTTTCTTTCCTCCCAGTAGAAAAATGTTTTAAAAGACCCTTTGTTTCTCTCTTGTTTGGGCCTTTTTAACCATCAAGAGAGGCAGCACAGTATTAGGAAGGCAAATCTCAGCCTTGCCGGGAGAGGTACTTCTAAGTGTGTTAGTGACCATGGCACGCGCATTGTTCAGGGCTGCCCTGTCTTGCTTTCAAGCTTCGTTTCCTCTTAATTTACTGCTCACGGTGGCAAGTCCAAAATGCGTCTGGGACTGTTCATCCCCCCTTTATAGGCTGCATGCTGTGTGAAAATCTGGAGCACCTCTGCTGAAAGGCAAGTAAACACACATCCCTCACTCTTGAACTCTAGTGTCTTAGCAGCAGCAAGAAGGGTTTGCTTGCCACGTACAATACCCACTCGTAGTCAGAGGGGAAGCGGTGCAGCCCATGGTCAGCTGCTGCCCTCCATGCAGCAAGTGTGGTTCGCAGGTACTACAGGTCCCAGCATGCAGTGCCCCTTGATTAGACACCTGAGGTCCTTTTTCCCCTGCATTGTGTCTGCAGGAATTAAAAAAAAAAAAAAAAAAAAAAGCCTTACAGTGATTTATAAGAGCTGACTGAACCCGCTCCCAGCCCTGACTTCTTTCTGTTAGCTCTTGTTAGTTTTTTGGGCCAACTGGTCTGTGGCTTGATACGTTGCCTCAGAGACTGTGTGCAGTTTCGAAAGCCTCCTGTAGCTGGTAAAAGCAGCTCAACCCGGGTGATTTCCCCTCTCTGCTTTAAAACTAAGGGAGTTACTGTCATTTTTTTTCCCGTTAAAAGCAGTCCGTAGCCCAGGGAAAAATAGGTAGATCTTTTGACTGACAATAAAGGAGAGAGAGATGGAAGGAGATTAATTGGAGTGTAAAAGTGTTTAGTGGAATGGCAGGATTGAAGCTGAAAGAGTGCCAGCTGAGCTTGCTAGGGAAGCCTTTGGAAGGATCTGAGTGCCTCTTAAAGCCCACTTTCCATGAGGGTAAGGAGGGGTTTCTGACTCCCCACTCCAGCTTTATAAAACGCACACATCTCAAGGGTTTCCTGGAGCTCCAGCCCTGTTGTGCCGCAGAGTGCAGAAAAACCACCTGGGCTTTGTGTGGGTGAACACATCGCTAGTGGTTTGGGGTCATGAGGCCAGGGCCCTGCTGCAGCAGGACACATACACAGAGCTTCATCCTTTTCCAGAACACGCAGCTCTTCCTGGCTCTGTGTGTGTGATTGCAGCAGAACACGAGGTGCAGGGTGGTCTGCCAGCCCCTGCCACCAGTCATTCGGGTGCCTCAGCCCTGCTCTGGAAGGAGCAGTGGTGAGAGAGCTCAGCCCATCTGCTCCTTGTTGGTGCGTGCACAGGGGACACCAGGAGCTCTTCTGTCTTCGGCAACAGTGTCTAAGGGCTTGCTCCCATTATATGAGCCCCTAGGGAGCAAGGTTCTGCCTTCTGGGCTGATCTGATCTCAGTCTTTCTTCACCCTTCACTTGGTGAGTCCTGGACTTAGCAGGTTCATCCTTAGTCCTTGGCCAGAGCCAAAGGACAGCCTGGAAATTCCAGGTGTTCAGCTGTTCTGGATGCCAGTTGCTAAAGAACCCCATGATGGGAGTGAGGCTCCTGGCACATCCTTGTGGGAGTGAACTGGGCAGCCAGGACCTTTCTGGGGATCTGACACGGGATTGCTGCTCCGGGTGTTTAACAGGACCCCTTTTCCTCCCTAGATCTCAACCCGATGCCCACGGAGGAGATCGTGCAGATGTTCAACGAGCTGCGGAGTGACCTGGTGCTGCTGTACGAGCTGAAGCAAGCCTTTGCCAACTGTGAATACGAGCTGCAGATGTTACGGCACCGCTATGAGGCGCTGGCCAAAGCTGGCAGTATTGGCCCCCTCAGTGCCGAAGGTGCCCACCCAGATGGCCAGGCAGGGCTCGGCATGGAGGAGGGCAAGGGAGATGCCAAGGACCAGATCATTGATGTAGTAGGAGCACCACTGACCCCCAACTCGGTGAGGAGGAAGGTCGGGGGGGCAGAACAGGGAGCACTCAGGTCTCCGACGCAGATGCCCTGACGAGCGCTGGGGATGCTGCCCTGCTCTCCCTCCAGGCGTGCGCGTCCAAGGGAGCACAGCACGCCCGTTTCCCCAAGTCCCAGTGCTCTCTGGGCTCGTCTCCTGTGCTGGACAGTGTTCTTGGTGCTATAGGTGGGGTCAGCAGGTCTTTCTACATCCTGCATGCAGGCAGATGGCTTGATGCGGGTGCCACCGTGGACCAAAGCAGCGAGGCTTTGGGTGACGAGAGCTTGCACCGGGGCAGCCACAGTGAAGCCAGTACAGCTGCAGGCCTGAGGCATTTTCCTTCTAGACACAGCCCCATAAGGGCTGCTCAGCAGAGGGAAGCAAGTGGGAAAAGCAGCCTTGATATGATGAGCCATGACTTGCCCAAGTCCCTGGAGCTGAGGGGTAGCCCTACCTGGGGCAGGAGGCTGGGGAAGGAGAGAGGTATCTGAAGAGCAACGGGGTGTTTCTCTGCCCCACCTCCAGTGCCGAGGAAGGAAAGCCAGACCCGGGGGTTCTGGAAGCCACTGAAGCTTCAACCACGAGCCCTGCGCCAGTGTCCTGTGCATGCTGTAAATCCATCACCAGCTCTCTCCTCCCCGCCTCCCCGAGGGTGGGCTGCCAGCCCCTCACCACTGCCTCAGGGCCGAGGGTCCGCCTGGGGTCAGCCAAGGTTGCTTTCCCCTCCCTGCGGTCCCCTGGCACGGCTGAGCTGAACTGCCTGCTACAAGCTGCCCCTCCCCACGCAGTGGCATCCCCGACGCCTCAGCCAACCTGCCCCGGTAGCGTCACAGCCCTTTACTTTCTCAAATGTATGATGTATTATTGCAGGATACTGAGAACACCTTATCTGTCAACGGCAGAGGTGACACATTAATCTGGACTTGAGTAATGTCCTTTTCAATTGTCACAATATGGAGTCATAAGGAAGCGTTCTGCCGAGACAGGTTCATGTTTGCAAAGGAGTCTTCTGAATCTTTTTTTTCCACTGCATTCCACCCGAAATCTCACCCCTCCGTGCGGTCCAGGGTATGTCCCGGTTTGGAAACCTCCTGGGCTGGTTCACAACTCGCCTCCTCTTCCCAAGGAGCAGGCTCAAGGGAAAGGGAGAGCGGTGGTGGTGGTGGCCGTGGCTGCAGGAGGAGGGAGCCCACAGTGTGTTCCTGACCACGTCCCTCCTCAGCGCCACCTCCTGGAGCTGGAAACAAAGAGGTGGGCCCGGGCAGCGCAGAGGGGGTTAAACTGACCTGGTCTCTGACATATTTGAAAGAAATATAATCAAGTTAATTCACTGCAAGGCAAATTCAGTACCTAAAGGGCCTCCATGTTAAATACAGCACTGACCTTTACCGGCTGATTACACAAAGACGACACAATTAGATTAGTCCAAGACAAAAGGTCAAGCACATTCACACTGTGACCATTTTATGTTACCTTTTGAGGGGGGAAAAAATTACATCCCAGCTGGAGGGGTATCTTGGAGAGAAGGGGAATGGGGCTGCTGTGCCATGTTCTGCCTGGCTTGGGCATGCTTGGAGAGTTGGGCAGGGCCTAGCACAGCACTTGCCTTGTACCTTCCTGCAGCTCTGGGTGCTCAGGCAGCGTGAGGGACCGGCAGCTCGTGGCCCACAACCACCTTTTCCCAAGGATGGGCTGAGCTGCTTGGAGGCCGTGCACTGCTGGTGTTCCCTGCCCTGCCCCGGTGCCTCTCGCTGGGTGTCACGGTTAGAATCAGCACCTGGAAGGCAGGGGGTGGCTGGGGCAGTCCTGGTGTGGTGCATGGCAGTGCCCTCACCCTGCAGTGCTGTTGGGTGGGTGTGCTGGGGCACAGCCTGCCCGCTCAGCAGCGTGCCAGGCTGCTCTGCCTCCTGGAGCCCTGGCTGTGGGTGTTTTTGGGCCGCAGCCTGCCCTGCACCTTGCCAAGGCTGCTTCCGTGGCTTAGCCCAGCCACGCCAGCCTTGAACTTGGAGTTCAAGCCTGTGCTTTGCCCCTGAGCTGCCAGGGGACTCATTTAATCCCCCTGCTTCCAATTCCTCTGAGTTAGAGAATGAGGCCCTTTGTGCTGTGTATCGCTGCCCGTCCGTGGCACTCCACATGTTGGTTTGAGCACGGATTAGTTCAGCCTCCGAGCCAGCTGCTCCCCTGAAGCCAGATTTGTTTCCCTGGAGAGAGGTATCCTGCTCCAGATGTTGGGAGAGAGAGAGTGGCAAAGCCAGGAATGGGACTGAGCCCTGACTCCCGTGTTCTTCTCTGCAAGCCTGGATTCCTTTCCAGGATTCGGCATGCTGGGATGAACGCACGCAACTAACAGCTGTGCCAACAGCTGCCCGTGCTCCCAGCATGGGGCTGCCCCCAGGGCTTCCTCCAGCTCAGCCCTTCCCCTGGGCACAGGCAGGAGCTGACATCCCCGGGGGTCCCCAGCAGCGCTGCCCCTCGGTGATGCCAGCCTCTGGGCCTTGCTGCCCCCCCTGGAATCCCCTCCTGCGTGCGCTGCGCTCCGTGCAGCAGGGTGAGCACCGTGAGCCCGGGCAGGAGCGGTGCCTGCGTGCTGCAGCGGGCAGCAGAAAGCCCAGCACTGCGCTGCCCTCCTGCATCCCCTGCGTCCCTCCTCCTCCTGGGGCTGCCATCCATCGTCTCCCAGGGGCTGCGGTGCCCGTCGCTGACCATTAAAGCTGAGCCGGGATCCCCCCGGCGCCGTCTGCCGCTGACCCCGGTAGGGACCGTGCTCGGGGCCTTCGGGAGGTGAAAGGTGAGCCGAACTCGGAACAAATTAGTTCCAAGCAGAAGTTCAGCCAGTTACTCCAGATTGGATCCTTTGATTTCCGCAACTCAGACTCCACTCAGTGATCTGTAATGAGTGACTCTCAGAAATCCTCACATTGCAGCACTTTGTTCCTGAGCTCACAAGTCAGCCCATTAATGGGTAAAGGAAAAGACCTTGAGTCTAAGAAGTCTCGGGTTCAGAGTCAGAATTATTTGACTTTTAAGCTTCCTTTATCTGAACTCCTGCTGACTTCTTGTTTTCTGAGCCTGTTTGAAAGCTAGAAGTTACATTGTTAAGATCAAACATTCTCTCTTTCCAGATGGAGTTACAATATCTGTCTTTTATATATATATATATTTTAATATATATATATAGTGTATATATACCAGGGTGTATATATATTCCACGCTTTTTTTTTTTTTAATCGTTCTTTCCATTAAAAGAAACTAGACTTGTAGGCTCTTGTAAATTATAATGTAAAACATTTTTTTTAACCAGACAGTTCCCAATTTTGCCCAAGGCAACTGGAATAGCTGCGCCACAGAAGGCAATAGGAAGGTGATTAATATGAATTTGTGACATATTTGAAAGATGGGTCTTTTGCCATATAAAGATTATCAAACACATGTGCTCTTCCCCATTAATTCCGCAGCCCTCCCAGGAAAGCCACAGAGCCCCGTTCCTTTGTTTCCAGGGTGGGTTTTTGTTTTTTTAAATGTACCTTTCGGTCCCCTTGATTACCACGTATTTGATTTTTATAGGGCATCTGTTCGCGCTGCTGCGTGGGTTCTCTGGCCCTTTTATTTCCCCGTTAATCGGATCCCGCGAAGGCAGCCGTGCCAGGCCCTCTGACGAAATCCGTCTGTGTGTTGTATTTAACTTGTAGCCGTGCAAATTCCATGCTCTGTTTGCCGTCTGCCGGGCGCGCAGCGGGGACCGGGGCCGCCTTCCCGCTGGGGTGGGCAGCAGGGCCTCCCACCACGCTGCGCCCAGCACACGGAGCAGTGCACGAGGGACCCGCAGGAGGGGTGGGCAGGCCGGGAGTGTTTTGGGGAGCCCTGCTGGAGATGGGGTTTGCTGGTGGGGCTGCAGGCACCGCGTCTGCACAGCCCTTCCTTCCCCACCGCCTGCGGTGGTGAAGGGCAAAGGGGATCTGATCGCACGCCCCTGGGGCCCTGGTGCTGCGTGTGCCCTGCACAGGGTGCCCGGAGCCGTGGGTGCTGACCCCGCAGTGATGGAGGCAGCCGTGGCCGTGGTGTCTGTGCAGTGCCTGGCACAGACAGCACAGTGCAGGGGTATGCAAGGGTCGTGATCCTATGCAGTGTGAGTGGCCCCATCTTACCCCACATGTGTGCCCACATTCAGTCCTAAAAGTTACCTCATGAAAGGTGAGGCTCACCAGAGTCCTGCTCGGTCATGTTGGTGAAGAAGAGAGGTGATTTTTTTTGAGAAGCCGTGGTTCTCCAGCTCCTGCTGTGCACCTGGGCAATTTTCATGGCAGCTCCTGGGCAGCAGGGTTGTTTCCAGGCTCTGCCCGTTCCTGCTCCAAGCAGCCCCGGCACAGCTGGACACAGCGTGAGCTGCTCTGCCCCTCTTCATAGGGCTTGTGGGGTGCAAGTGTGCTCCGTCAGGGCCGGGTTGTGGAGCTCAGCCCCGTTCTGGTCACACCCAGACCCCCACCCCAAAGACACTTGTCCCAAAGCCCTACCCATGCTGGGGAGGTGCCATCCCCTCCAGGGTGCCAGCCCAGCCCCTTGGCAGTGCCGGGTTAGCTCCGTCACACCGGGACTGGCTCTGCCTCCAGCCAGGTGGGTGGCAGCGTGGCTCAGAGCAGCTCGGGCACCGCTGGCCCTGCAGCCCAACACCCTGTGGCCAGATGTGGGACAGGCTCCAGAGTGGTCGTCAGCCCTGCCAGGCTGAGCAGAGCAGGAGGAGGTGGTGAGAGACATCACAGCTCCACCCCGGGTGGGTTGGGTTTCTGTTCTGTAGGGTCCTGGAGGGGCTGTGGCATCGCTGAGGGCAGTGATGGCAGCCTGGGTTCATGCACTGCGGGCACTGGTGGCCCTGGTTGTGTGCCCGTGTCGCGCAGAGCTGGGCACCCACCCGGCCTGCCCACCCCCTCGTCCCCTCCGCGCTGCCTTTCAAGCGTAGCCGGCGATCGATCCGCCGTGACAACGTCCTCTGAGTCACATTCTCGCCTGCAGGAGTAAAGGGCAAAGGCCAAGTTCTTAGTTTTCATAGAAAACTAATTAGACGACTCCATCGAAAATAGGTCAATAAAGCTGATCGGGGGCTGCACGGAGGGAGCCATTAAAACCCCTGTGACCTTTCCTTGGAGCAAGCGGGCTGAGGCTGCCCCTGCTTTCCGGGAGCTGCCCGCTTCGTGCCAGCCCTGTGGCCGTGCCCCTGCTCCCTGCAGCACCGCGGTGCTGGGCAGGTCCCGGGGGGTCCCTGCGCTGCTGGGTGCCTGCTCCCAGGTGCTGGACAGGGCTAGGAGCTGCCTGGCAGCCTCCTGAACGTGGCTTCACCCTGCGCTGTGTGCCAGGCTGCAGGGCAGGGGGTGGTGACAGCCACCGGTGGGACTTGCTGTGGCCGTCACCCCGCTCTGGGCTCAAGGCTGTGCACACCCAGCCCGCTCTCCCTTTCACAGCCCAAAAGCTTGTGTTTGCACGTGGCACTTGGGGTGCACGGATGTGCTGGGGTGTTGCACCCCCCGGGAGGGCAGCCCCGCTCGCCGGGCACCGTGCTGCCGCGCACCCGCCTGGCTCAGCCCCCTCCGTCCCCGCACACACTCGCACATGCAGGGGCACAGCCCGGGCTCCTTTACCCCCAAACTTTATTCATGTGGCACATTTACAGCAAGGATTGGAATAACTAGACAATGAAAATGCTGGGTTTGCATTATCGGTTGGTTTAACTGGAACACCACACACCATGCAGTCATGTACCGCCAAGTTCAGTGCCTGTATTGCCCTTCTGGCTGCCGTCACCGGCTTCGCTCCAGGCCATGCACGCACGGGCCCGGGGCTGCAGCCTCCCTGCAGGTCAGCACCCGGACGAGGGCTCCATTCAGCAGGGCCCCGGGGCTGGGTGACACTGGGGGACGCGTGCCCTCAGCCTGCCCCACGGCTGCCCCCCGACCGCCCTGGCCGGCCGGGAGCCCACCCAGCCGGAGGGGATGTGCTCGGCAAGGCTCTCAGGCAACAAGCCAGCTGCTGCTGAGCATCCGCGGGGACCCGCGAGGGGCACGGCACGGCCCGCGGCGTGCGGGGACCGTGGGCACGCGGGGGCTGAGCCTCAGCTCGGGAACCGGGGGAGGCCGGAGGGGGGGGGTGGGAGGGGAGCGGGGTCGGGGACCCGGGCCGATTTGCAGCTCCCCTGCTCAGGTACCTGTGGGTCGGGGGGGGGCCAGCGCGCGCTGGCACGTCCACCGCCGGCAATGGACGCGGTGCTGCGGCGCGCCTGGCCCCGGTGGGAGCTGGAATCGGTCGGCGGGGCTGGGGCAGGGCCGGGCATCCCACCCGTCCCCGCAAGAGGCACGAGCAGACGGGACGGGGACGGGATGGGACGCGATGGGACGCGATGGGACGGGGTGGGGGGAGCTCCGCGTGGGCGCTGTCACCTCCCTCCTGCCGCCCGCCCGCCCGCCCGCCGGGCCCCTGCCCCACTGAAGGGAGCCCTCCGGGGCCCCGCAGCCCGCGGTGGGGCTGCCGGGGGCTCTGCAGCGGAGAATACAGGCACTTCACCTTGAACATAAAGAGACGGATTGCGTTTGTCACATACAGGAGTCAGAGAGGGGTTAGTGTTGACTCAAAAAGAGGGGAAAAAGGCGCTCGGGGAAGAGGCCGGGGCTGGGTGGGGAGGGTCGGGGCCGTCTCGACACTGCTGAGCCTCTACGAGCGCAGCCCGGGCGCGGGCACGCGCCGGCGTCGCTGCAGCAGCCGTCAAGGCCTGAAAACATAAAACCAGAGAAAAGAAAGAAGAGGGGAAGGCGGGGACGGCCCATGCCGGGGGGACGCTGTGGCTACGGGGCGGGAGAGGGAGGACGGGGAGGGACGTGGAGGGAGGGACGGAAATCGGGAGCCAAAGAAAAGAACAAACTACGAGTCTAAAATGTGGTGCAAGCGCCCTACGCGGCTGTCCGCTAGCATGGCATAATGTCCGGAGCAGCCCAGAGAGGGAGTCACATCAGGTCTACACAGATTTGCCTTCCCATATATACAACCTCTACTGGAGTAACAGCTGAATTGAGATTTGTGTCGGTTCCTCTGGCCTCGGTTGCCGTTTGAATGCTAGAGCCCGTCCTCCCCGCCTCGCCGGCGCCGGGCGCATGCAGCCCTGCCTGGCCTGCCCTGGGGATCAAAAGGGTTTGGAGGTCTGCTTGAAGATGAAGCCTCTATGGGCCAGTGTCTTCATGATGTTGGCGATGTTCTTACAGTCGTCTGCGGAGAGAGCACAGAGGCGCTGGGTTAGAACCGCGCTCCGGCCCCGGGCTGCCCTGGGGCACAGCCGGGACCTCGGTCAGCCCCGAGGCCAGGTGCCAGCCCCATGTCCCCTCCAGCCCAGCCAAGGGGACAAGCTGACCTCGATCCCCTACAGCCACTGCTCCTCAGGGCGTCCAGCCCCATGGGGGCACTGCCTCTGCCCCAGTGCTCCCCAGCAGCATGGGGCGAGCGCAGGGCCCCCAGCTCCCCGTCACCACCTCTCGGTACGGCCCCGCTGCACGGGGACGGCCCCACGGCCAGGACTGGAGGCAGCACTGCCCAGGCCATGCCCTGCTGCCGTGTCCCTGTGTCCCCCAGCCCAGTGCTCGCTGTGGGGCGCTGCCACGGGGATGGATAGGAACGGCAGCGTTCCCACAAGCCGGCTCCATGCTGGCCCCCAGCTCTGGGCCAGCAGCCTCCTCCCTGCGAGCCCAGCACCAGCCACTCAGTTTATGGATGTCTGACCCCTTCCAGCTCCCCCACAAGGCACCATGCCCACGGAGGAACTGTCCCCGCAGCTCAGCCGGGGCTGGGGCTGCCCGGTGACACCGCAGCTGCCCTCCACCAGCCACGCACGTTCCCCTTTCCTTCGCTCTCCTCGGGCAGGGGCTGTTGGCACCCGGCTCTCCCTGCCGCAGCACCGAGGCACCGTGCTTTGGGGCTGGCCCTGTCCCAGCCAGGGCTGTCCCTCGGTGCCACCCCGTGCCCGCTGGCACCAGGACGCCGTGCCACCAGGCTGCAGGGCCACAGACGGCCCCGGCGCTGGGGGACAGCCCACGGCACCGAGGTGGCCAGAGCGAGGGGCTGCGAGGCGGGGAGGGGGCAGGCGCTCCTGGCGTTATTTACCTGGGACTAAACGCAGGCACCGTTTGCTAAAATAGAAGCCGGGCTTAAATTGATTCCTGGTGTCTATATTTCATGTTGAAAATTGGCTTGTAAATCCATGTTTTGATCTATGAGGGCCGTCTCCTTAAGAAAAAGCAAGAGTAAATGTGTAATTTCTCCCTTGACAGCACACGGCACAGAGGCGATCCTTCTTCCCGCTCCCCTCCGTTTCGGGACAGCTCCACTCGTTCCGATTACCACTCTTTCTTCCTCGCCCCACGCCTTGATGTCTCCATTTCATTACCGCGCGCCCATTTATCAAGCTGTTACCGTAAGGGTGACTTTGCCCACTTGTGTGTGGCAGCGGGGCCCGGCTGACACGGGGAGAGGGCGCCCCGGGAGGGGGCGCAGCCCGGGCCCCCCTCTCGCCGCCGCCGCTGGATGGATGTTGTGGTGGAGGGAAGGCTGCATCATTACTGATGTGTAAATGATAAAGAAGCCTCCACATCCATCTCCCAACTGTAAATCCAGGGAGTGCTTTATAATCAAGCTACAGCGATAATAATGTGAAATTAGGTCTCTCTATCAACGGGAGGAGGCCTTTTAATCACGGCTTAAAGGGTGCAAACGCTGTTTATCATAATTGAACTGTATCCGGGCTAATTGTGGCCATATTTCACTGTCTAGGAGACAGCAGGCTGCCTGCTGACAGTGCCGCGTGCCGGATTGAGGGCCCTGCTCAGACGGGCAGCACTACCCCGCTGCTGGGTGCCCGCGGCAGGGCCGGTGCCACCGCGCTGCCCTGCCTGCCCCCAGCACCCGGCCGGGGGCAGATCCGTGCCTGGGGGGGCACTGAAGGGGCCTGGCACACGAAGTGTGTCCTGACCAGCGCCAGCTCCCATTGCCACTTGTCCCTGTTCCTCGTGGAGTTGGGGAGCTGCTCAGGGTGCTACCGGGACCCCACAGTCCCAGGGCAAGGCTCGCTCTCGGCTCCCCCTCCACTGCACCCCCAGCTCCTGCCCACAGACCCCATCCCCTCCATCTCGCACCGCAGCTTCCCCGGGAGCTGGCTCCCCGCGGGACATCACGGCCGAGGAATTGTGGTGTCGCCCTCGCCACCCCAAACGCCGGCACGGCCCCCTGGCAGCGGGAGCGCCGAGCTCGTCGTAAGTCATTTAGTGAGACTCATTCCAAATCAGCGCTAAGGTAAACACGCTTATTATAATTATCCATGTAAAAAAAAATCAACAACAGCAGAACAACTTTCTAATATGCAATTACAGCCATCTATTGATTTTACAATGTAATCCGCTCCGATTGATTTAATAACACAATTATAGGCTGGCTCTCGGGATATTAGAGTGGGAGATTTTCATAAACTCCAAAGCAAAAAACTAAGCGGCTTTTAAAACAACACCGTCAGATGGCTGTTTGGGGAATTATTAGCAATATGAAATCCTCTAAATCTGGCCGTTGTTACCTTGTGAAAGGAATTTCTATTACAAAAATGGCAATTGACAACCTAAGAGGGCGCGAACGGGATTGCTTTTCTGCTCTTTCAGTGCTTAATCCATCGCGAAGGTGACCACGGGGCTGGGGGCCGAGGACGCCGGGCAGCCCGGTGCTTCCCAGGGGGACACTGCCGCAGGGGGTCCCGCAGCCACCGCGGCCCCTGCTGGCACCGCCAGCCCCGTGTCCCGCCAGGACACCGCACTGGGGGTGCCACGGGCTGAGCCCCGACCTTCCCCACCCCAGCACAGCCGTGCTGCCCCGGCCCCGGGCACCTCGCAGGGCAGTGGGGTGCCCGCTCATGTCCCTGTGCCAGCAGCAGGGTGACGGTGGCCCCGTGCCGCTGACACCGCTCTGCCGCGGCCGCGCGCCCCTGCTCTCCCTCGCGCTCGCTCCCTCAATGTATTCCCGACTTTATGGGCACATTTTTCTTGTCAAGCTGACAGGGTTGCTAAGTGGATTTCTCCCTGATATGCGGACGGATTATCACATTACTCCAATGTCCTACACAAACATATTACTTTATATTCAATAGCCCTAATGAATATAAACTGCTTTTTCTTTTTTGGGGTGGGGGGTAATCTATAGATTTTTAATGAGGGCACTATTAACTCCCTCCTCTTTAAAACAGACTTAGGTGCAGCCTCTGAGTAGAAAATCAATGGTGTTATTGTAGGAATATTGTATATTGATATTGTAATAATAAGATGCAATTGATTTAGGGGTGTTGCGCGGTGTGTATGAGAGGGGTCAGCGTGGGGTTACGCTGCCTTCTGCAAACGGAGCAGCGGCTCCGCGGTGCCTCCCTGCCCCTCGCCGTGTCGTGTCGCTTCGGAGCATCACCTGTGTCCCGCACAGCTCCCTCCATGCTCACGGGGTGGCTGGGGCCGAGCCTGCCCCGATGGCTCCTCGCCAGCTCCGTGCCCACGTCCCGGCCCGCTCCGCATCTTTGCCGAGCTCTGTGCCGCGGGGACAGGCAGGCAGAGCGAGCTCACGCCGGGGCCTTTTAATTAGGGCTGGAGTTTGGCAGCGTTCAGCACCGCTGCCTGTCCTTGTCCTTGTGCTGGCACAGTGACACCGCTCCTGCTGCGCTGCTCGGCAGGGCTGGAGGCAGCAGCCTGTGCCGCTTGCTGTGCCGCCACGGCACCTCCTGCCCCCGGCTGGGGCAGAGCAGCACTGCCACGAGCCCAGGAGGAGCTGGAAGATTTCAGCAGCAGGACATCATCCTGCAGCCCCACGGGCTGGCAGGATGTGGCCATGCCACGCAACGGGGCTGCGGGAAGGAGCGAGGCTCGTGCTGCAGGTGCAGCCATGCCCCCGCGCCCTCCCCAGCCCCAGGCAGCAGGAGGGAAGGACGGGGCTCCTGCCTCTCCTGGCATGGCCACCAGGTCACCCCGGGGACTGGCAGGGACAAGAGCCAAGCAGGAGGAGCAAGGAGCCAGCTTCTCCATCCCGGTGGGGCCCGGGGCTGCCCCGAGGGGCTGCGGGAGCAGAGAGCCCCCCCTGACCACGCTCATTTGGAGCCAGCCCCGGCGCACCTGTGCTGCGGCTGGGAAGACGGATCGCCCCCCGGCCCGAGCAGAGCAGGTCCATATTTAAACTGTCCCCATGCTTTATGGGCTGTACGAGAACTGATGCTCAGGCGACCAGGGGCCATTTGTCAATGTTCTAATGGCAGATTACTGTTAATGAATAATATCACCGCTCCCTTCCTACGACGGCTCCCTGCCAGCGGAAGCGGGGACGCCCGGCCACAGCCTCCCTGCGCCTCCCCTCCCCTCCCCACGGGGCCAGGCAGCAGCCTCGTGACCTGCAGGAGCCCTGCGGGCCCCACGCTGCTGCTGGTGTTCCCTGCAATCCCGAAGGGGAGCCATGGGATGCGTTGATGTGTCCCCACTGTGCCCTGAGCTGCGCTGCTCACCCTGCACGGGCACGTCCCGGGAGGGGACAGAGCCATCGGCTCTGGTGGCTGCTCGCCTCATGTGCCGAAGCAGGGAGGGAGCAGTGCTCAGCCTCCACCCATCCCCACCACGGCACGACCCATCCAGTCCGTGCCTCGGCTCAAAAGCAGCCCCAGAGAGTCCCACTGCAGGGGTGACGCTGAGAAACCAGAGGGGTTTTGGCCTTCCCGTGCTCCCACGGCACCCCTGGGGGACACTGACACTTGTCCCCACTCACGCTGTGGCAGGAGGCTGTGGCTGTGCACAGGCAATGGGATTTTCACCCTACAGGGACCAGACACCCCCACGGCCACAGCAGCTTTGGGGACAAGAGGGCCACAGGTCCCCACCCCACCGTCGGGGTGACCCCGGTGGTAAACGTCACAGCCCGGCTCTGGGGATCTGGTGCTGGGCAAGGGTGGGATGGGGCCGGGGACACCCGGCTGCAGCAGTGACAAGGACACGTCAGGGAGCCACGGGGAGCTCGGGGCCCCTCCTGAGGCTCCCAAATGAATGGGCTCATAACCCTGCGCGGTGCGGGGGGCTCTGCACGCCCCGGACAGCCGGCAGGTACATTAGGTGGAGCTGACAGCGAGGCTGGGAATATTAAGAATAACTTACCTCATTATCTGCAATTACGTTACTGCCACACACCTCATTTCTTCACGAAGAAAAGAAAATTAGTTTTATATTGACTTCATCCCGGTGCCTCCCCTGACTGCCCCGCCGGAGAGCCGGCAAGCGCTCTGCGGCGGATCTGGAGCCCGGTCGTGCTCTCCTACTCGCTTTGTCCCCTACCTGTTGCTGCTCTTCCCAGCCCCTGCACGCGGGGCTCAGGCTCCAAAGCTGCTGTGCTTGGGACCCCAAAACCCTGCCAGAGCCCCCCGGGACACCGAGGTGGCCCCGTGAGCGTCCCCGGGTAGACAAAGCGAGCGGCGCTGGCGCCCCGGCCGGGAGGGAAGGGGAGCAGCACGCTCAGCAGCACAGGGAAAAAGCCAATTTCATCTTTATTAGGAGGAGATTTCTCTTTTAGTAATAAGCACACTTCAAATAATTAGCGTGTTTTACGTAATAATGAAATTATGGAAATGCAGGCCACTTATTCAAACAAGTCGCCATTACCATATTTTTAAATATTAGACTTAATTAGAGTTTATCACTTCAGAGAAGTACGAGGAGTGGAGATTTTTTTTCCTTCACAAAAAAAAAATCCTCATAAAGTGTTTATTAAGAGCGGGTAAGAAGGGGATAATGATCTGTTTGGAAATTAAGGCAATCAAACATTTAATGCTCTGCACTCCTGTAGGCAAAAGCATTCAAATGAGTCAATTATACATCCATTATCCAGGCACGATTAAACAAGGCAGGACGGGGAATCTGTCCTCCTCATCACGCCATTGTCGCCAGGACTTATGTCCACTGCCAGGCAGCTCAAAAAACCCCGAATTGGGGCAGAAAGAGAGGGATGGGGCGAGGGAAGGGACCGGGAGGGAGGAGAGGAGGGAAGGAGCGGGCCGGGGGGAGCGCCGAGGGGCCGGGGGGAGCCGCGCGGTGGCGGGGCCGTGTCTGCGCCGCAGCCCGTCATAAATCAAAGTAATTAAGTTAACATGAAAATCAACTTCACCATCCCGTTAAATTACGGCATTTGCATATTCGGGCTCAAACGAAGGAGGCGGCGGGCGAGGGGGGAAGTGGGGGGCGGTCGGAGGAGGAAGATGGGGGGGGGGGGGGGACACGGCGCACCAAAAAGGGCCCCATTTATTACGGTGAATAACTAATTCCAGAATTTATAGCGCTGGATTTTCGTTCCCGTGCCATTTATATTACAGAAGGAAATTAAGGGGCGGGCAGGAGGCTGGCTGGACATCTTTCTGCGTTATTGCTTGTCTGCCATTTGCAAATCATTATTAATTGTGGCCTGTGTCGCTGGTGCAGCAGGGCAGGGTGCCTGGACAGCCAGAGCAGACACACATATCTCTTCATCAGGACCCCAGCCGCTAGCCCTGGAGAGCCAATTACCCCTCCCTGATTGGTATCAGATAAGGAGGGAATTTTTACAAATTAGGGAATAAATAGAATTTCCACACGTGGAGCAGGGAGGGCTTGAGAGGCAGTAATGAAAAACGATACATCACCATCAGCCAGACAACCCTATTCATACGCCGATGCATTACGCTCACTACTCATAATCCCGCCGAGTGACAGACAGCCCGACGGGGTGGCCACATCCAGCCCGAGCTGGGGACACGGCCCTGGGCTCGTCCCCGGGCTCGGTGGCTGCGTTTCCAGCCCCGTGTCCCCCCCATGCCATCGCCATCCCTGCCGCAGGATGCGCTCTCGCCCGTCGCTGCTCCGCTGCCCACCCCGCAGCCGTGCCCCAGGGCCAGCAGCCCCAGGACAGCCCCAGCTGGATGTGTCCCAAACCCCAGTCATACACTTTTGGGCCCCATATCACTCCCTGCAGCAGTGCTGGGCCCCACACAACCAAGCCCTGAGGAGGACCCCCTGGCACATCCATCACCCCGCGATGTGACCGAGCCTGGTGGCACAGGGACACGGCCCGGCTAGCGGGTCCCTGGCACGTGGCTGGCCTCGGGAACAGCAAATCCTACAAGTGCAGGACCCTCGCCAACGCTCAGGGCACCCGGCCTGCGCCGTGTTCCCATTGCCGGAGCCGAGCTGGTAATTAGCTCTCCCTTATGACAAGCACGTCACCAAACAAAATGCTCGGCAGGAGATCAATCTCGCCTGTAAGTCACGCAGCCTTTAATTTATTCAGCATACAATGTCGCTCCACCACTGGCTTCCTGTAATTTATACCGTACACTGTCGTGTATTATTTAACTCGTCCCAGTGTTTTACAGCTTGCCTCAAAGTCGCTCCGCAGAAGAAAGTCACGGCTGGGGCACAAGAGGTGCAGCGAGGGTGAGGTGGGCTCCCGTGCTCCGGGGCTGGCTTGGGGACAAGGTGACAGTGAGCTCCCGAAGTTGGTGGCTCCAGAGCCGCTCGCTGGGGCTCTGCAGGTGGGATTGGGAACGGGGACAGGAGGTTGGTCCCGACAGGAGCCCAGTGAGCTGCGTCCTGGAGCATCCAGCCCCGCCAGTGTCAGAGCCAGAGGAAATCCAGGGGATTTTCTCCAGCGGTACCAAACCTGGGCAGGCAGCCCTGCCTCCGGGTGGGGTTTCATCCCCACAGACCCGTTCCCTGTGCATGCCCAGAGCAGGGCATGGGGATGGAGGTATAAGGATGGCTCTTCCTGCAGGACACAGGGGACAGCAGGACAGTCACATCCCAAAGCAGCCCGGGGCAGTAGTGGGATCCTTGCTGCTCCCAGCTCATCCCAGCTGTTCCCACAGCTCACCTGGAGCTTCGGCCGTGCAGCCAAACGGGAGCAGTCGGTGATACAGAGCTGGATACTCTCCGCAGGGAAGGTTAAAACCTCTGTTCGGTGTAAAGTTGCCATACCCAAGCACTTATGATCGGGATATTTATGGCCAGTTTATTCCAGGCTGTTAGAGGCAGCAGCAGCTACCCGCAGATACAGCCAGCGGGGCTGCCCGGTGCCTTCTCTCCGTGCACCGAAGGCGAAGCCCAGCTGGAGCCAGGTGCCCATGGAGCAAAACTCACCCCACGGGGGCTGGGTGCATGGGTGCTCCCCGGGAGCTGCGGGGCCAGGGCTGGGAGATGCCCCCGATGTGTCCCTGCCCCTGGCTGCTGCTGTCCTTGTCACCCTACCTGTCCCACACCGCTGCCACCAGTCCCTCTCCGTGTCCGGCTGCCGGCACCCGGTGCCACCGCCGGGACTGGGGCCCTAATTAGGGAGAGATTTCAAGGGAGAAACGAGCGAGTTGATAAAGCCGAGCCTCTCCTGCCTGTGAGTGACACGAGATGTCAGAGAGAGGAAATAAAAGGCGAGGATGCAATTCCAGGGCTGCCGAGACTGTGTGGTGAGTCCTAATGGAAAGTTCTCCTGCGCTTTCAAGCTCGGTCAGATGGCCTAGTTATTGCTTGAAAAGGGCCCAGAATCAAACCCAGCGCCGCACTCGAAGCCTTCAAATAAAGCGAGCTGTGTTTCTGCAGGTCCGGCGAGGCAGAGGCATGCGATTACACAGAGAAGGGCAGGTCTCTTTATCTTGGAGGGAGACCTACCTATTTTTAAACATTAGCTCCAAATCACCAGCTCACCTCTTTGTCTCTCGCAAACCCTCTCTCGCCTTCTGGAGGAGAGATCAAACGCCGGCCCTGCTGCCATTGTTTCTCTCCCAGCGAGATGGATGCGGGACTGTAATCTTCCCACAAAGCCACACGCTTCAAAGGCATCAAAAGTGCTTATTAAAAGTCCTAGGAAACTAATTTAATAACATCCCAAAGGGCTGGAAGAATCGGCAGCTCCAAACCCAGCCTGGCGAGGGAGAGGGGGCCCCGCCGGACACGGCTCTGGCTGCGGCCGCTGCGCCCGGGCCCCGCGCTACAGCGATGGGTGCGTGAGACCCGCGGGGATGGGACAGCTCGCGTGCCCTCCAGGGGCTGCCCCAAACCCATATCACGGCACGAGGGATGTGGCCGTGCTCCCCTGGGTGTCCCACAGCCGGTCCCTGCTCCCCGCTGCTCCCCGCCGGCCGGGTGACACGCGGGACCCCGGGGCCACCATGCCCCGTGTGAGGCTCCCGCAGGAAGGGGCAGGGGATGGAAATTAACGCTCCAGCCTTCGTCTCCTCCTGCCCATTAGCGGGGCTGTTTTACTCCGGATCATTAAATATGTATATCTTATTACACGCCTTGTTACAGTATTGAGCTCTATTGACTGATAATAAATTCCAAGCATCATCCTGGTCATAAATTTATCTGGAGATGATGAAGACTCAATAATCTAGTCATGCAGATAATATGATAGGGCCTTAAAAAAGATCATTACATTATATGTCAAAATTAAAAGTGAAATACACTTTATTAACAGTGTTTCCACACTCGGGGCCATTACTTGTTATGTCCCCTCCTGCCCTCCCAGCCCCCCGTCCCCGCTGCCCCTCGGGAAGCTCTCGCTGGGGTGAGCCCGGAGCAGGGCCTGGGGCCGGCCGTGGTGCTGCTGGCACACAGGGACCTTGTGGCTCCCCAAAGGGACGTGGGGCACCTGCTCTGGGAACGGCCTTTGGGGATCTCCGAGCTCAACACAAGCTCCTGTGTTCGGTGCAACTTGGCCACGTGCACGCAGGCTCCAGACGTGGCAATCCTGGCTTCCTCCAGGGGGAAGAAGCAAGCCCCCAGCCCCCAGCTGGGGTTACCCCTGTCCCCACGACGCCGTGCTCAGCCCCTGCTCCCGTCCCTCGGCTCACCACGAAGGTCACGGCCATTTAAACTCCTCTGATGAGGGCCGCTGGCTCGCGCCCCTCCTGCGCCGCGGGGCTGGCCTCCGCGCGCTGCAGCGCGGCGATCGATGGCACGCAGCAGGTCTGAAGTGGCTCCAAGGGCTGCGGCGCTGAGCCCGGCCCCCCGCCCGGCACCCCCGGCCCCCCCCAGGCTCCCTCTCCAGACAAACAAGGTGACGAGCGCCGGGGGCACGCGGATCGATGCCGCGACACAGATCAGCTGCCGGGAAAACCAATCGCGGATCAGATTGAAAGCGACTTCTCCGTGTATCTGCCCGGCTCTCGCTACAATAGATTGGCTGGAGAAATCCGATGGAGAGAGGAGACAAAGGGGGAGGAGATGGGGAGAGGAGGAAAGGGCTGATAATGCTCCCTGCCGCGGCCGCTCTAATCTGTGACAGCCCGAGGATTTGCTGAAAACCATTATCACATTTCTCTCCCTTCTCTTGTCCCTGATAAAGCCCCGGCTAATCTGTTTGTTGCAGGTATTGAACAAACGCGTTTAGCGAAACGAGGGGTGTGTGCGCGCCTCTCCGCGTGCCCAGCCGAGATTTGCCCTGCATCCCTCCGGGAGGCAAGGGAGGGGAGCAGGCTCCGGGCTCCTGCCACGGGTGGAGGTGCTGTGCCCGGCCTGTTCTCAGCCTTTGGGCACCACGTTTCAGCATCGAGCCACGTTTTATCCCCGCGGTGTGGCCGGCACCAAAACGCCTGCGGCAAAGCCCCGGGATGCACGTCCCAGCCCGGGCAGCCTCTCGCCCTGCTGCGTGCCCACGGGGTCACAAGGGACATGGGGCTGCCCTGGGCACCCCGTCTCCTGCCGCCCGTCCCGGCACCGACCTCACCCCCCTTCATGCAGGATGCTCTCTCAGGGGAGCAGAGGTAATTCAGCCGCTGTGAAAACCCAGAGCCAGGGCTCCCGCAGCCGCCTGTTACAAACAGTCCTAGTGGAACATTAATTATAGTAATTTAGCCGTGGAACACTAACTGCAGCCAGTGCAATAGCATTCAGTACATTAGTGGCTATAACCCACTCCTTAAAAAAGACATTTGGCTCCTGACAGCTGATAAAATGAGTTGTGAAGCATAACCAAAGGGAAGGGGGGGGGGGAAAAAAGCGCGCTGGGAACAACCCGCGCGGCGCTGCGGCGGCAGGACGGGGACGGCACCCGTCGGGGCTGGGCTGCAGAGAGCTGGAGGTCTGGGCACCCTGCGAGAAGGAAGGATGTGCAGGGAGCGATGTGCCGGGGAGCTGGAGTGAGGCTGAGCCCTGCTGCTGCTGGTGCGGGGCTGCTGGGGGAGGAGGGCAGCACCCGTCACCCTTGGGACCCTTGGTTTGGTGCACCGCAGGCCAGCGCAGCACCCCATGGGTCTGGTGCTGCCTTCATCCCTGCTGTAGGGCTGCCTGGTGCTGGAATGTGACCACTGGGGCAGCGCAGGATGGGGTTGTGCCTGTTGGGGCAGCACAGGATGGGGATGTGCCCGCGGGGCCGTGTGGGGCCGGCAGCCCACCCGTGCCACGCGCAGGGCTCGGCACGGCGGGGCCGCGTCTCGGCGGAGTGTCACACAGAAGGACACTGCCTTCTATCTCTCAGCCGCCGCCCCGGGGCACAATCCACCTCCATTCAATCTTTACTCCACTACACATGTTTCCTTTCCAGCCTCGGATTATTTTTTATCATCAAATTACCGCGGCGATAAGATGGAGTAGATGTGATAGCGAGCAGAGCTCCCGACCTCCCCTCTCCCCCCCGGCCCTGCTCGCCTCCCCCCCGTTCCCCCCCAGCCTCCTGGCTGTGCACAGGCAGGGGGTTATTCAAATGTCAGGGGGCTCGGAGACCCCCGGCGGGCAGATTTGTTGGCTGAGAACAAACCTCAGCCGACAGCGAGCGCCTGGGTGCGCGGTGGCTCTGCTGGAAGCTTGCAGGGTGCCCCGCTGCTGCGCCACCACAGACCCGCACCCGGGGACCCCGTGCAGGTGACACTGGTGAGGTGGCAGGGGACACGGGGACACGGGCAGGGGGCCCTGGTGCAGAGGTGGCCAGGAAGAGTGTGGCTGTGCTGTTAGAGCCCGAGCAGCGCCGTGAGGCCCTGCCGAGCCGGCGTGATGGATCCTCCCCTGCTCCTTGTTTACTCCAGTCCTCAACAAATGAGTCCCTTCCCGGCCGGGGATAGCTCATCCGGAGGAATGCTCTTTCAGGCCTCTCCCTCTAATCCCTATTAATTTAAATAATGCTCGGCCACTCTTCTCAAACTATTTATTATTTATCAGGTTTGTTTATTTGTAGCTAACAGGTAGCGCTCAGCATGCGTCCCCGGCGCGGGGACAGGGGCTGTTCATCACGCCGGCTCCCCCGCCATCCACCATCCGTCAATTACTCCTGCTTCCTTTAATTAGTAATGAGGACTAATATCTCTGCCTGGGATGGTGGCTGGAGCGGAACTTCCCTCCGGTGCCATCGGAGCAGCACAGGGGAGGGAATGAAAAATAAATACCTGAGCCAGCGCTGCCGCTGCGGGAGGAGGGGGTGCCCGGCACGCAGGGGGCGAGCCCTGAATCCCCCCGGGGGGCTCGGTCCCTGGCAGCTCTGCGAGGTTCCCTGCTCAGCACAGGATCTGGAGTGGATACGAAGGTCCCAACCCATGGGTTCCCCTTCCTGCAGGGCACGGCCAGCCCGGAGCACGGCGGATCCCTGGTGTCGGCGCGGGGAAGCCTGAATTAAACGCCCATTAGAGGCTCCAGCCTCGCCGCGCGGACCCGGGGAGCTCTGTATCAGAGCGTGCCAGCCAGGGCCGCCTAATAGCGAAGGCAGCGCATGATATAAATGGAGCCCCTTTGATTTATTGACTGGGAGAAGTTTTTACACGATAGCCCATTAAGACGGACGGCTCTGTTTACAGCCAGGCCATCTAGCTATAGGGACCCTGAACTGGCTGGTGTGTTTTGCTATTGCTCTTCAGGCAGACATCTCATTAAGGGGAACAGCATATGGAGCTCTCTGGATCTATACTTCACGAGTCCTGAGGGAGGCTTTTACCATTTTTAATAAGCGGGCAAGGTTAGCAAACCTGCGACGCGGTGACCTCCCCTCCCCGTGCCATGGATCTGGGAGAAACACCGAGAGCTGGGCTCACCGCCTGCGCTCGGGACTCCATCAATCACCTCCCCACCGCCCGCCGGGAAAACCAGGGGGTGTTTGGGCTCCCAAAATACAGCGGCAGAGGTAGCGGAGCCGGGCCCCGTGTGCCGTGCCCCATCCCACCCCGGCTGGAGGCGTCCTGGGCAGCGCGTGGGGGGCTTGGCTGGCAAAGGTGCTTTAAGGAGAGGGCTGCAGTGCAGGAAGGACCCCCCCAGCTGGCTGTTGAGGCAGGATTATTCCGTATTCAGTAACACAGCGATTCGGGAGAATAAGTTATCACCAGCTCTCCTCCGAGCTGATAAAGCCCGTGGGAGAGCCGGCTCTGTGGGGGCTGCCAGGGCTGGGGCCAGGCATGCGGGGCGAGCTGCTGAGGGCAGTGGTGGCCACTGCTGTGGGGGCACATCCAGGGAGCTTTCTGAAGCCCAAAGGCTCGTGCAAGGTTTGGGTGTCCTGCTTGGGGCACCACTGACACACCCAGACACAGCAGCACGGACGGAGAGCCTCAAGGCAGCGGTACCGCGTCCTCCCATGCAGAGCTCCCAGCATCTCCTCCTAGCCCTGAAATAACCTGACATAAATTCAGGAGCCTGAAAACGTGATTGCTTCCTTCAGAAAAATCTGCCTGGGTCTGGGAAGGGAAGAGGAAAGGGAGAGGAGGGCAAGCGGGCAGACACTGGCGCATTTGGGGCTCTTTCGAGCAATTCTCTCACAAACAGTCTGAGCATCTTTGAAATGAAATTTTGTAGGCGATTAGCTCACAATGTGAACTTAATTGCTTTTGGTATTTAAAAAACCCCATTAAATTAAATGGCTGAGATATTGAGGCTTAGGCAATGGCTGCTTCCCATGCACGGTAGCTACCAGCCTCATTACCGGGCCGCCAACCCCAGTGGCGCAAGGCGCAGACCCGTGCAACGTGACCGCTGCGGCTCCCCTGCTGCCTCCCAGCCCGCAGGAGCAGACCCAGCCCTGAGATCCACAGCCTGCCTATGCTGAAGACCCCAAAAAGTGAGCTGGCCCTCGCTAAAAAGGCACCACGCAGCCCTGATGAAGCCAGGAACACGATATAAACGGGATGTTCGGCAAGGCTCAGCTTTGCTCACCGCGGGAGGAGGCAGCCCCAGCTCGGAGAGCCATGGGTGCACAGCACTAAGCGGTACGGGGCCCAGCACCGGCTCGCTTGGGACTGGGTTTTCACAGGGACAGCCCCGATCTGTCGCCCAGCACCTCCTGCCTGCCGCACTGCACACAGGAGCTCCCCTCCAACACACACCTGGCCCCGGGAGCGCTGCCCCGCTCCGCATGTAGCGCCGTGACACCACGTTGCGGCACACAGCGGTGCCTTCACCTGACTTTACTTGTTTGTTTAAATTATTTACACTCCTCAGATGCAAGATTGCTCTCCAAAAGGAGCATCCTTTTGGCTGCTGCGGCTTTAAAATGACTTGCATCCATCACTCAATCGCTTTCAGGTCAAACACGCGCTCCTGACTTAATGACCACATTTCCGCAGCAACAAATCTGTCACCGCTGTTTGTTTAAAGCCAACAATCTGTGGGAGCACTGTGTGCAAGGATTGAATTAACTCGGCATCTGAACGACTGCGGCGCCGGATCAGTCAAATTGCACCTTGCCTCAGATCTTCCCGCAATGTTAATTAACGCTCCTCGGGCGCGGGACACCACGCCGCACCGCGGAGCTCCCCACGGGCACACGGGGGGCACGAGCAGGGTCCTGGCCCCCCCAGCGTGGTGGGCAAGTGTTGGGGTGGCTCCCCCCTTGTTCTGACATGACCTGCCCTGCTGTGCCCAGAGCTCAGAGCTGATGGAGATGTTCCACCTTGGACGCTTGACTCCCGGTGATTTTTTTTTTCCCCAGGAAATTCCAGCCCGAACTGTTAACGCATCACCATGAACAAGAACAAAAAATATGCTGCTATTTCCCTCAAATTCCAGCTACGTGTTGCTTGGAGGGTTTTTTTTTTTTTGTGTGTGTGTGTTTGTGCCCAGCTGCTTTGGAACAAAGCCTTGAAACTTGTCGGAAGGGTGATTTTGGGGCCGGGGAGGCTTTGGGATGAATTTCCCACCGGAATCTCGCCAGCTCTGGGCAACACAGACCCAGCCTGCAGCCCCACGTGTGCTGCTGACACCCAGCCCCATGGCCAAGCAGCTGCAGTCCCGCTGGCACCCGGTCCCAGCACCTGCACGGGGAGCAGGGACCCGGCCCTCGGGGCGCCCGATGACTTCCCCAGGAAGCTTGAGGGAGGAAAGCGCTGCATTGAAATGCTGCGGGGCTGAGAGCTGGAGTCGGGAGGCAGGAGAAGCTGGAGGAAACCGTGACGGGGAGATAGTGGGGCTGCTGGTGGAGCTGAGAGGGTACCGGAGGAATGGGGGAAGGGAGCAGGACACGGAAACGAGGACAAAGAGCTGGGACGCAGCTGGGGAGGGAGGCTGAGCCTGGAAAGAAGTGCAGAGAAGGAGGGAGCGGGGTTCCTCCAGCCCCAAAACGCCCCGCTCTGCTGCTGCCACCAGCTGCCCACGTGGCAGCAACATCCTCACTGTGGTCCTTCATGTCCCTGGGCCAGCCGCAGCAATCACAGCCCTGCAGAGATGCGGGCTGAGGTGGGGGGTCCCAACCTGGGGAGCTGCAGCCCCCCCCCAGCCTCACCCCAGCGCGCTGCAGTTAATTGGGGCACCGCTCTAATCTCTACCTGCCATTGATTTCAATTCAGCTCCAATTTTCTTCTTTGACCTTCTCTCCTCCAGACCCTGCTCGCAAACAGAGAACAAATCCTCAAACATCCCCTTCATTCTGCCCTGAAAAATTCCAGCCTGCCCCCCTGTCAGAGGCTGGGGGTGGCGGTGACCAAAGCCTGTTTGTGCACCCGCTCGTGCCCGGGGACGAAGGCGCCCTCCCCACGTGCACCCACCTTGGCCCTGGCACGGGGAGGGAAGCGGCGATGCTCTGACAGCACCCAAACCTCTCGCTCCTCTCCTTTCACATCAAGGTGCTGCCACGCAGGGCTGGAAACAGGTTGAGATGTTACCAGCTCTCCAGATTGCTTCCTGCTGGCCCCGCGGTGACAACGGGGGTGGCAGCCTCAGCCCCAAAGGCAAGCCGAGGGAGATGAGCCAGGGGAAGATCTCTCCTTCCCTGTCCCTGGGGCCACAGCTGGGGACACCGGCAGCACCCAGCCCCCTGGTGCCCCTCTCTGTGCCGTGATCTGGAAGGGGAGCAGCCATTCGGAAGCGGTTAGGATCAGGCTGCGACGTGCTGGCACAAACAGGCTGCAAAAGCAAAGTGCCGGCGAGATGGCCCCCAGCCAGAGGCAGCCGGCACCACGGGCAAGGGGGGAGAGATGCTGGGGGGCACGGGATGGCCGAGGCACGATCCCTCAGTGCCCATCCCTTCCTGGCACCCCGAAAAGGGGGGATGAATGTCAGCCAAGGAGCTTTTCTCAAGAAAGCGTGGATGGCAGCATTTCAGCCCTCACGGGGCCCTTCTTTTCCTGGCAGCAATTCACTATGTAAAGAGGCTGGATATTTATAATTATGCTCAAAGTGGCCACTTTGAAAATCTATATGTCTCTAGGCTCCCTGTACATCATAATGTCAAGGCTGTGAATGGAGGCATCCATCAGAGGCCTCACATCACAGACCTCGGAGCTGTGATAAACACTCGGGAAATGCTCGCTGCAGCCCGGGTCCTGCTGCTGCCTGCTGGGGACCCGATGTGGGCTTTGTAGGGTGCCCCCAAGGGGACTGCTCCAGCAGGGACCATGCTGGGTGCTCGTGAGTTACTGGTGAGAGATGGGGATGGGATCCTGCAGCCACAGCCTGCCTTCCCTGCTGCCCCTCGCCTGGCCCTGGGAAAGGATTTGCTTAGGTGGGAGCCAGCATCTCATCCCCACGCCCCAGTGCTGGGGAGGGTGTGAGCTACGGGGGCAGGACGCCCCCCTCGAACAGCAGCTCTTCTCTTGGCCTTCAGATCCTCCCTCGGCCTCAGCAGCTCCCCGATCTCTTCAGCCTGACTGAGAAAAACCAGCCCAGCGCTGGAGAGGTGGGGCCGGGGCTGTTCGAGGCAGGGAAACCAAGGCAGGGAGCTGGGGGCTCTTCTCCAGGACAGCGAACAGCAGAGCCGACCCCAAAGGTGTGATCCAGCCCCCGTCGAGGTACCTGGGCTCCCAGGCTGGGGACACAAAGGGCTGTTGGTGTCACCCCCCTGTGATGCCCGCGGGAGGACGGGCTCGCTGCTCCCTGCCGGCGGCACGGAGCGCAGACGCGCAGGCTTCCCTACCGCTGCGCCCGGGCTGTTCTTAAAAATTTATTACTCCGTTGCAACATGAAAAATAAGACAGAGAAGTAATCATTAGTATAACTATAACTCCCCGTGCAATAGTCCCACTTGTAAATTGAGATTTATGATTGCAGCTGCCGATATTTTAGAGGCCGGTGCAGGCGGCGGTGGCAGTAGAGCCCAGCTCCGCGCTGCCCCGCCGCAGTTACAGTTTATCACAATCTGCAGAGATTATTGCAATGAATAATACACAACAGGCTGGCAGTGAAGAACTATTCCCGATCAAACGCTTCTGTAAACAACTGAATAAATAATATTGCTCAGCCCCTCTTTAGAGGCCTCGGAGGCCCAGGGAAATCTCTCATTACTCAGCAGGAGAGGCGGCAGGGGGCTCGGAGGGGCCACAGGGGAGGGACACGGTGACTCTGGGCAGGCACCGGGCATCCCGGGACTGGCACGTTCAGCTCAGACAGCTCCCCGTGACATTTTGTGGCAGGAAGGGAGGCTGAGACACAGGAGAACTGCTCAGGGTCCCGCTGCTGCCTCAATATGCACTGCCAGGGACAGCCACCGTGCTCGGACAGACAGCTGCCAGCCCAGGGATTAAAAGCCGGGCAGGTATTGCTGTCCTTGCTTCTGCTTGGCAAGATGTTTGGTGGCTCCTGATGTACCTGGGAGCCTGCAGGTGAGATGGCAGCAGGTACAGTGCAGTTCCCAGACGGACGCAGGGCATTCGGTGCTGTAACGGGAGCGGGGCTGCCGTAAATGTCAGTAAGTAATGCAACACGATCGGGAGGGTGCCAGCGGCTGCCGAAAGGGCACTTCTTCCACGGCTTGAAAGGATAAAGTTCAGCTCTGCAACCTTGGGTTCCCCCAGCCGTGGAAAGCCCTGACTGTGCCCTGCTGGCACCACACGTGGCCGGGCACGCTGCCCCTGGGGTGCTGGGGCTGCAGAGCCCCCTGCCCAGAGGATGCGCGGGGCGCTCAGCCCCGTGCCCGCCGACCATCACGCGGAGATGCTCCATCTGCTACCCGGACCCCGTGGTGTTTGTGCTCAATATCCTCACCGTGGGGCTGAGGACAGCCCATGGCAGGACTGTCCCCACCCTGGGGACAGCTGATGGGTGCTGCTGGTCCCTGCCTGGCTGGGGAAGGACAGGGGAAGCAAAGCGGAGAAGTTTGCCTCGCCGCGCCGGCTGCTCTGCCCACGCCTGTGTGCGCGCAGGAATCGGCTCCAATTAATCCCCCCTCAGCTCGGCCCGCCCGCTTCATTACCTCCCCTTGATGAGAACCATCAGTGGGGCCTGTATGATTTTGCTAATTAGCCTCACTTCGTTTATCATTTCCATTTTCTCCCAGAGACGCTCGGCTTGCTGGGCGACAGCTTCATCTCCCGCTGAAACAATGCGGCCCCTTCTGTGCCCGTCTCACTTAGCGCTGTCACCGCAGCCATTATGAAATTGGGGTTTCATTTACACACTAATTAAACATTACAGCTTGTTCACAATTACAACATGGGGATGAGGAGGTAACTAATTACTTAAGAAATGAGCTAACATTTATCTCCGGTTCCTCCCCCCAGCCCGCCGCCCTCCTCTCCAATGGAGATTAGAAATTGTTGTTCGGCGGCAGCCCAGCCTCTGCGCCTGCCGTGTCCCCTTTGGGGCCGTACCCATTACCTGGCCTGGGGACAATCCATCAGCCCCGAAATGGAGCTGGGATGATGGGGCTGGGGCAACGTGGATCCTACTCCGGGCTGGAGAGGGAAGGAGCTGGGGCTGGGGCTGGAGGCTGGCTCGGCACCGCGCTGAGGACACCAGCACGCCCTCCGCGCTCTCTCCGGTGATGGGCAACTCATCTCGAAAAGACATTTTCTTCAGGGAGGAATTAACATTTAAAAATGAGAGCCATTAGAGTAAATAAAGCGGGCTGTCAGTCGGCTCAAGAGGCAACACGGAGCGTGGGCTCAGGACTCAGGCGTGAGCGGGGGCAGACAGCCCTTCGTTCGCTGCTCGGGGTCGGGTGGCTGGCACGGGCAGCTTGATACCTGTTTGGCCTTACCAGGCTGGGTGACCTCGTCTCTGCTGAGCAAGTGACAGCCTCCTGAACAGGGCTGCCCCGTGCTTGGAAGAAAGGGGAGAAGAAAAAGGAGGTGGTGACCTGCAAGCCAGGAAGCGGGCTGGTGGCAGAGAGAGGCTGGGAGAGAGGCCAGGGACTGGCGGTCAGGGACACCAGGGGCCAGGGACACCACCCGTGCAGTGCCTGGATGCTTCTGCAGGCTCGGGGAAAAAGCTGTGCTGCTGCAGGTCTTTGGAAACACAAGAGACTCCCCCCCATAAACAGCCCGAAGCAGTGGAAATGCAGAAAAAAATACCTCGTTCAGCACCAGGCAATTAAGGTTCTTTTGCAACTCTTAACCTGTGATTTTGAGACAAAGAATTTGGCCTCGGCATAATTTGAACTGCTAATTGCTTTCCTGATCCTCAGTCAGGGAACTGAGCTGAAGTCTGGGCATGAAAAAAAAATAATAAAAAATCACCTTCCCCGAGAGGGAGAACATTCAGAGCCGCTCTCCGGGGGGAAGGGGATGCTCTCTTCTTCTCTTGAAGCAGCTTAAAAAATAATGATCAGGAAACAGTTAAGCAAAAGGGGGGTGAGCTGGTAGTTAAAAAAAAAAAAATTCGCACCACTTTATAATAATAGTAACAACTCATTCCCATAGTTTTTATCCTTCCTGTCTTTAGCCCACAAAAAAAAAAAAAAAAAAAAAAAAAAGAAACCCTAAGCTAAACTACTGACACTGGCTGGGAGCTTAGAACTGCCGCATCAAACAGAGCCCTTGAATCTCCTGAACATAATTGTGCTGCCCTCTAACCTCAACCTTCAATCAGTGCAGTTTAACTATCTCATTTTAGCCTACAGGACACACCCCTCTGCTAACTAGCAGCCATATTCTTCTCATTAGGAGACTGCTCTGTACAGGAGCATGGAGGCAAATCCGTTGTCTCGCTTTTTCTCTCCCTCTCTGCCTCTTTTCGGTTGTTATCCGTGTGCTTCTGCAGGGGAAGAACAGGAGCACAGGGCTGTGCAGGTGCCGGCGATAGCCCAGCGGCCAAACTCCGAGTCCCCTGGCTGTGAAAATAAAGCCAGATCTCTTCTCCTTGGGTGGAAATGCACAGCGGGCGAGAGGAGGGCCCCCGTGACCCTCTGGTGGCTCTTGGAGAGGAGTCCTGGGGTCCTGGTCCTGCTGGGGACAGGAGGTGGCTGATGGGGACGTGTGGGGCCAGCACCGTTCCTGGGCAGGCAAGGAGCACGGGGCAACGCGGAGCCAGACGGGGTTTGGGTGCTGCAGAGCTGTTCCCATCCAGCAGGAAGGCTCACCAAGGGCTGCCACGTGCTCTCCATCGCTGGGGAGCTCTGCATCCAGTCTCTGGTCACGGTTTCCTCTAGGCTTGAAGGGCAGCTCGAAGCCAGGGGAATGCTGTGGGACACTGCCTGAGCCAGCAGCTGACCCGGTTGCATCCCTGGGCCACCTCCTGGCCAAAAAGGGACGGGAACTCTCTCCTGTGGGGTCACACACGCCCCGCTACCTGCCAGGACGGGGCACGGGATGCGGTAGTTTCGGGCCGAAGTGCCCACCTGCTAGCCTCCAGAGGATTGAGTCCTTCTGGAGCCCTTTGCTGTGGGGTTTTGGTGTGTTAGCAGCCCGCAGCAGGGCGTTACGGTGCTTTTTGTGCCCACACAGAGGGGTAAAGCACAGCCCCGGACGGACCCGTGACGGCTCGGTGCCCGTCGTCCCCGCACAGCGGCACCCTCCCCGTGCGGGCCCTGTCCCCAGGCCCTCTGCTGTTATTAACACGCCGGCGATTAACACCCTCCAAGTTCATTATCTTCAGCAGGCCGCTCGGGACGCGGGGCAGCGATCCTTAAACCAATTAACGCCATCCTCGGCTTCCAGGGGAGCAGGAAGGAGCCGGCCGCGCGGAGGGGACTGTCAGCGCCGCAGCGAGGAGCGAGTCACGGGTCAGAGCGCGGCAGCGCCGAGGTGCCCGTTAGCTCTTAACGAGGCACGGGGGCAGCTGCCGGAGCTGCCTTCTGTCAGAGCCCTCCTCTCCATCCTCCCCCGGCCCCAGGAAGGGGAGAAGAGAGGCAAGGAGCGCCCTGAGGGGCCGAGCACCAGCACGGCCCGCGGGGAGGGCAGCGGTGCCCATGCTCCGGGGCCTGCCCTGCCTGTGGTACGTCTCCCGCCCTCGTGCCAAGCCCACGGGGAGCACAAAGCCGAGTGCGAGGCTCAAATGAGAGCCACAGAGCATGGTGCCATCAGCCCCAAAGCCCACAGGAGCTGAGCCACAAACCTGCTGTGCCATCACCCCCTTGATGGGCAGTGCCAGGCTTGGGGCTGCTGTCCGGCGCTGTGCGGGGTGCGGTGGCACCCCCCAAAAGCCCTGGATTTACCCCTCCATGGCAGACCGAGGTTTTACATCTAGGACTGAGCTTCCTCCTGGCCACCACGGCCCAGGACAGCCCCGGTGCCCAGCCTGAGACCCCCAGGACCCCCAGGCACCATCACCCCGCTGCGCCCGCCGAAGGCACCAAACTTTCCTCTCTTTCTTTCTTTCTTTGCTCCCTCTTTTTTTTTTTTTTTTTCCAGCAGAAGTTCTCTCTGAGCGAAGTCTTTCGGGGGAGGTGGAGAGAGAGTAGGAAGCCAAAGAGAATCATCTTGCTAGTCAAAGCCTTTAACAACTATTTTTAATATCAGGCAGAGGAACAGGATTTTGAAATGAAACAGCCGGTGCCTCTTTGATGGGCGAGCTACAGATCTTGAAACAAGGTCCATTCCCTCCTCCTTCACTAACTAACAGCCATATTTCTCTCATTAAAGACAATCTGGCCGTATTTTCAAACTTCTTAACAAGGCGATCACCGTAATTTGAGATTTCTATTATCCATGCTCCTATTACAGCAGTCTTTTAAGCAGCTGGCTTTTTTTTTTCTTGCTTTCTTTCCCCGACTTTGTCTCTCCCCTCAAACTGCCATCAGTGGTAATGACGTGCAGGAAACAAGAGCACCAAGAACCAGCTTTTTTTTTTTTTCCCTTTTTTTTTTCTTTTTCCTTTCTGGTACTAGCTTGTGCAGGGGCAGCGAGAAGGAATAAAATCAAAAGCCAGATGAAGTTTGGTTATCTCTTATCGCGAGTTTGGGTTTTAATCCGCCCAGGAGCGCAAACGAAGCCCCGGAGCCGCCGTATCTCCCCCGTCCATCGCAGAGCCCCCTCCCCAAAGCCCCCCAGCTCTGTCCCCTTCCCGGCCGCAGCCCCCTCCCTGCCCCATTAGTCCTTGGCCGGGCGCTGCCAGATGGATGCAATTTGCATAATATCACCGGCGGAGGCTGGCGGATCAGCCGGGGTCAGGCTCTGACATCTCCAGCACAGTCTATCTCCAAGTGCTAATTTGGACTGCATTGATCTCTCTTTCTGATTTCTTTGTCATTTACGTCTGCGACGGTTTGACAGGAGATACAGAGACAGACAAGGGGGGAAAAGGAGAGGAGGGGGGGGGGGAGAAGGGGAGAGAAACAAAGATTGTAGTTACAGATGTCTTTAAGGGAAAAAACAGATTAATCCAAGGACTCCTCTGAGGGTCGCAGCTTTGAAACATCCTAATTATCCTATTCTTATGAATTCCTGTACAGACTCGGAGGGGGGTCTTGTCAGGGAACTCGGGGGAATGGAAACTTGTTAAATTGCGGCGGAGCCTCTCCGGCTGCCTGCTGCCCCTTCCCCTCCCGCACCTCGCAATGGCTTCTTGTTAGGGGCACCCCATGCCCACCTCCGACACGGCTCTCCTTAGAGGCACATCTTCTGCACAGCCTGGGGAAGGAGCCCAGCCCGGGGCAAGGTGTTTGCAGACAGGAGGAGCCGGGGCACAAACCTGCTGGAGCCTCCTGACGCAGCCTCCAGCGTCCTGGCAAACCACAGCTGCCAGCTCCACGCTGTCTGGAGGGATTGGGGAGGCTGGAGAAGGGCTGAGGAGGATGATGAAGACCTGGAGAGCAGGGCTTGATGAGAAGGTGCCACCACGGAGGGGCAGGAGCTGCTGGCCTGTCCCCAGGGTGCAGGTGCGCAAGGGCAGCCTGGGGACACCCTCCAAAGACACCCTCCAAAGAGCCCTTCCACGGGAGCCCCACACAGAGAGGGGCTGGCAGTGCATGCTCTTAATTAAAACATTTATGTTCGTTAGGAGGAAGCTCTCCCCTCCCACAGGTAGGAGAAGACAAGCCACCATTTAGCTTCGTCTGGGACGCGTCACAGAGAGACACCACGGCACCAAAAGGATCCACGGGGAAATCAAAATGTCACTCGGTGTTTTACGCCGCTCCTTCCCATCGAAAAAGCTCTCTGCAAAGTTAATGATCTTCCCGGGCCTCCTACCTGTCACGTGTGTCTCTGTCTGAGGCCGCACCGTGGTGCATGGAAATGCTGCTTGTTCCAGGGGACGGGTCCGAGGCGGCGCACGGGGTTCTCTGTGCTGCAGGTCGGTTTGGGTCTGCAAGCTCCTGGGTTTGGGGCCGGCTGATTTGTACCACAGAGCAGCTATAAACGCACCCTCCATCAACGCCTTGCTCCCCGCACACCAACAAGGGCTTGGGGTGATACAGAAAATGTATCCGAGAGGTTTTCCATCTGCCACTGGGGAGAGGAGCCGGGCCAGAGGCCGTGCAGACCTGCTCTCCTCCCCAAGGGGGACAGTCCCCACTGCCGGTTGGACGTGTCTGGGGACAGCCAGAGGTGAGAGGGGACAGGAGCTGGGGGACAGCAGCAGCCCTGCCAGCCCAGACACGCCAGACATCCCTCTTCAGCCTGACACTGGCACTGCACACGCCTGCTTCCAGCCTGAAGCTGGGGGCTTGCGCCTGCCTCTTGCAAATCCTGCACGAGCACCAACCTCCGCTGCCTCTCCCTTGGTTGGGAGGAGCGCACGGCATCGCGTGGCATCGTGTGGCATGGCACGGCATCGCCGAGCCACACCAGGGCTTGTCCCAGGCAGCAGAAGCCCCGCAGCCCGTCCCAGCCCCGCCAGCACACCGGGGAGATGTGGGCTGGCTCCTGCAACCACCCCTGGCTCAGCGGGGCCGGGCGAGCGCGCGATCAACTTTCGGCTGGGTAGGACGGAGGGGTGAGTGCAGTCAACACAAACACTCAATCATCCTTCCTTTCTTTCTTCTGTGCCTCCTTTGTTAACTGCAGGAAACAGCTGAAAGACCTTGAGTTTCCCATTGTAGCGTGTATGGGAACAGAGCTGCAGTGATCAGAACATACCCCCCGCTGCTCCCAGGGAAAAAGGGAGAGCTGAATCTTTTCTAAAAAGGGTTTACGATTAGAAGAGTGTTCTGTCACTCTGGCGCGCAGTAATCCACTGCGCCACCAAGTCCCTTCAGAGAGATGTCGAAAACTTAAATGACTGAAAGCAAAAGAGCCCTGGCTCAGGTTCCCAGGCAGCCAGACATCCTAATTATCTTTAGATCCACTCCCACATGGAGGGGAGAGAGCACACAAGAGTAAAAAAAAAAAAAAAAAAAAAAGGAATAAAAAAAAAAAGAAATAGAAAGAAAAAGAAAAGGAAAAAAAAAAAAGACTGTCACATTGCTTTTTTCTTTTTTTAAAAGCTTGTCTCTGCTCACTGCTTTTCCAGCTGTGACACCTCTCACGGCAGTTAATTAGAATCATGTCACCGCGTTAATGTGCTCTGACTGGACTCTGACAGACGCGCGTCCTCCAACCGGCCTCCCCGCTCCTCCTGCAGGATGTAGGGCCCGGCACTCGCGGCGGGACCCTGCCACCCGTGTGCCACCCCATTCCCGGTCCCGTGGTCCCACGGTGCAGCCAGCCGGGTCCTTTTGTTGGGTCCCATCCTGCCGGGACACTGAGCCTCGCCGCGGCACCCGCGTCCGCTCCACCTGCTCGGGATCCGCCTGACCTTTAGCAGCGCTAATTCGGAGTGACACCGCTCATTTGGTGACATTTCTGTTGCTTTTTACTTAAGTCTCTTTTAATTATTTAACTCGGGGTCTTTCCCCTTTTGTCTCGGGCTGCTTGGGAGAGGAAGCCCCGGGGTGTCCGGGGCAGTGGCCCCAAGGCAGGTCCCTGCTCCGGAGCGAGCCCCGTGCCCTCCGGCTCTTGGCACCATGGCACAAGGACGGTGCTGAGCACGCGGCACCGCTCCCGGTAAGAGCATCCCCTCCTCTGAGAGCCAGAAGTGGGCTCTGCATGCTCCATCCCCCATTGTGACAGAGGGGAGAGTCACAAAATGCTGCGCCCATGCCCTGGGTCCACCTGGCACAGAGGGCGGGTGGGCACGGGGGGCTCGCAGCACCCCTGCAGCAGGAGAGCCAGGAAGAGGGGGAAGGAAAGCAAGCCAACAAGAGGAGGCTGAAAGAAAGCCGGCGAGCTCCGAGGACCTCTCAGGGCGAGGAGAAGTCTCGTGGGCCACCCTCCCGAGCCGGAGCTGAGAGCCAAAGGCCCCCATTAGGGGTGCCCGCCGCCGCACTTAGCGCGCGCAGCCCCCGCGGGCGGGCAGGGCAGGGCAGCAGCACCCCGCAGGCGCCCGCCCGGCTCCCCGCGGCGCTGGCAGCCCGCGGCAGTTAATTAGAATCGTGTCACTAAGTAAATGCGCTCTGACTGGACTCTGACAGCCGCTCACCTATGACACCGGGGGCCAGGAGACAATCCACATCAAACTAGCGCAGTGTGACCCTTTTAACACAAAGAGTAAACTCACTGCGCATCGAGTTGAAGCTCATTAAAACTGTCTACTCTGCGAGCATCCCATTAACCTCGCCGTTAAAAACACGCAATTCCTCTTCTTCTTTCCGAGGCCTAATTAATGCTCCGGATCAGGAACAATATCACACCCTAACCTTCCGAGATTTCCAATCAGGAAACGAAAAGAGAGAGACGGGGCCGGGAAGGCGCCGGGTGCTTGCTGGGTCTCTCACCGCAGGGGCCGCTGACCTGCCCAGGCAGGGGGCTTCTCCCTTCTCCCTCGGCCCCATGGCACAGGGAAGTGGTGAAGCCCCGTGCCGAGGCTGTGAGCAGGACCAAGCTGGCACCATCCCGAGCCCATGGGCTCCTCCTGGCCAGGACCCTCCTGCTGTGCCCTGCAAGACCGAGCCCCCTGGCCTGGGTATAATAAGGCTTGGATGTGTGCTCCTGGTCTGTCAGCAAGAGGCACAGCGGCCTGGGTGACCTTGTTCCTAAAGAAGTAAAAAGAAAAAAACCAAACTTGACATTTAGAGCTAAATGGGAAATCCTAATAATCTGCACGTCGAAGTCTAAACTTTGAAGGATCAATTAAATTCCATTAGTTTCAAAAGAGACCAAGAGCAAGGGCTTTAGATGCTGCTCCAACACACTGCAGGTGGAACCGGAGAGGAGAAATGAGAAACAAACTTTCCCAGCAGCGGCTTCTTCTGCAGATTTGGAAACTTCTCCCTTGTCTCGGTGTGTTTGCCCTGCAATAACTGGCTCGTTCGGAGCCAAGAAACAACAAAGGCCCGAACAAAACCAAGGTGTGCCTTTTATCTCTTCCACAATCAGAAAAACAAGCAAATGTAGGAGACGAGGAGACTAACTAAGCTCTTGAAGGGGTGGTTTCCAGAAGCACTTGTTCAACTCACAGCCACTGTTCTTACTTTTGTTTCACGCATCTGGAATCGTTAACAAAAAATATGAAATGCACTTTTCCTTCTAGGCTGAGCGTATGCAAGGGAAGCAGTATTTCACTAATAAACATCATTTAAACGACCTCACGGGTACTTGAGATACTTGGCATTCCAATTTCCATCCAAAAGCGCAACAAATCACATCATGAATAATAATTTAATCCCCACCTCTTGAATAACAAACAGTAACTCACTGTTTTTCTAATGCGACAATGATCTAAAAACCCGGACTAAAGGCACGTTATGTAACAGCACTGATCAAAATAAATGCAAATACGCTATTTGATGTGTAAAAGGACAACGAGACTTAACACCTGGGCAATGGTAGGGAGAGCTGAATGTGGTTTGATAGGTGCTGGTCAGTAAAACTTGACCTTTCTGCAGGGAAACAGATAAAAAAAAAAAAGTGCAAAACCAGAAGAAAATCAATTACCGAAAGCAGGTGCCCTGCTGGCTGATTTAAATCACAATTAAAAGCTGTGATTTCAATCATTCTGATCTGTATCAGTCCCTGCAACTCCACAGAGAGGCCCCGATGTGAGAACACGGCCGCGCTGGTGTCACCGCACGGCCCCGGTGCCCTAACCCTCCCCTGTGCCTTGTCCTTCCCAAACCCTCCCAGCCGAGCCCTGCTCAGCAGCTTGCTGTTGCACTCTCACAGCCTATTTCCCATGGGATGTGGCCCCAGATTTCAGCAGGGTACACCACGAGCCCTGCCCGCACACGGCAGCTGGGCAAGGTGAGGTTCCCCTACGGGATCTGGCAGGGCTCGAAGCAGAGGAGAGGAAGCGCAGAGTTAGGAGAGGTCCCAGAGGCTGCGAAGAGCCCAGGTTTGGAGCAGGTATCTGCTGAGCCAGTGAATCGGGGAGCGATGTGAAAATAAAGCAATGCACAGCCCGTCAGGCGAGACCGCAAATTTACATCTTGCTTAGAACAAAAAAGTGGCCACCCACGGCAATTTTTCTACCGGATTTGAAAGGAAAAGCCCATGTTGCACATCCCTGAGCCGGGAAGTGACGTGGCCAGGAGGCCGGTGTCCCCATAAAACGCCAGGCACGGCAGGTCCCCAGCCACCAGCATCACGCTGAGCCCTGTCCCAGGAGGGATGCTGAGCTCAGCCTCTGCTAAAGCCACCAGGCACAGGAGGCCAGCGGCTGCTGCCTCCGCCACAGGCAGAAGATTGCAGACAGCTGGGGCAGAGCTGCAGACAGTCTGCCCGTGGCTCACCCCATAGCAGCCAGGAGAGCTCCCCCATAGAGGAAGCCTGGCAGAAACGAAGCAGCAAAACCTTCCTAAAGGGCTGGAGCGGGGAGGGACGCGAGCAGCATCTTTCTCAGCTCCATCAGGCAGCGACACCTGAGCAAGACCACGGCGCTGAGATAAACGCGGGCAGAACTGAACGGCGGACAGATGATACTCCAGAGCTGGGGACAGTTTGTCAGGGAAGGGGATGACAGCAACAGAGCGCTCTTGCCATAAATAAAACAAGGAAAGATGAGACACAACACAACCCTACATCCCCCAGAGGGACCGTAGGGAAGGTCCAAGCCCCGAAGCAGGACGGAGCACCCAGCTCCTGCAGTCCGGGCTCCCTCTCCATCATCCCCCCCGACGTGGCACACAAACAAGGCAGATCTGCTCCCAGGCAAGGAAGCAAATTTTAATGCTACCTCCGTCAATAATGCAACCAGATCCATAGTTCAAAAGGAGCTTGCTAATTAAAAGCTGGTGAGCTTTAAATAATTCATCTCCGTAACTTGGATTGATTGGAGAGTTTAATGGTTGGAGTCTTGAAACAATATTAAACAGCCTCCTCGAGGCCCAGGTAGCAGGTGACTTTTCCAAGTAAATCTTACCTCCTTGCAAACTTTGATGCTCTGAAGTCAGAGCGGATGAAGGGCCGGGAGGCAGAGGGAATGGAGACACGAGAGGGGCGAGAGCGATGCCGCCCTCTGGGGTGCAGCCCAACGGAGCTGGTCTAGCCCCCCGTGCCCCGTGCACGGAGCTCCTGCTGGCCCTGCAGCCTGCTGCCTGCTACAGCCCCTGCTCCAAGGACCACAGCACCCAGAGGAGCTGGAGCACCAGCCCGTTGGGGACAGCCCCTGCCCAGCCCACACCTCCCACAGCTTCAGCACCCCCGGAGGGACCAAGAGCCATGATGTGCCCCCCCATCCATCCCCTGATGGGTGTGGGTACAGCAGGGACACCGTGGGAACGTGCACACCAGTGTTCCCCCTGGCACATCTTCTTCCCTCCCAGCAGCTGAGACCCTTCGGCTGGCTCTCCCCACCCCTCCTGGAGCAGCTCTGGGAGCTGAGGCGCCCCCCGAGCCGCAGCCGCGGGGCCGGGCAGGGAGCAGGGCCCGGTCACTCACCTATCCCGCTGTGAGGCCTCCCTATGTGCTGTAGGTTCAGTCCTTTGTTCATGTCTAAGAGCCCGTTCTTTGGCCAGCTCCCCATGGCAAAGCTGTACGCCTGCAAGAGAGAAGCAGAGGGTCAGACGGCGGCACAGGGAGCACGCAGGGACGTTTTGGGGAGCACCCCGCTGCCAGCAGCTGCCTGTGCTCGGCAGCTCCTGGGGCAGGAACAGGTCTGTGACCCCGATATTCAACACAGACCCATCCTGTGTAGGATCAGCAGCCCCCACGGTCACCTCCATCACGCTGGGGGCTTGTCCTGCCCGTCCCTGGGCTGCTCCACCATCCTTCCACCCTCCCTGCTGCACCACGGGTGGGCTGCCCAGGGCTGAGCTCAGGACTCACAGGCTTTTGGAAAGGGGTGGCCAAGCCCAGGCTGACCCAACCTGCAGCCCCCTTACCCCCCAGCCTCCCCTCTCCTTTCCATCCATCCTTGGGTCCCCCACACCGGGAAAAACCCCACCGGGCCCCCATGCTGCTCACCCCAAGGCACAGAGACACAGCCCGGCCAGAGAGAGGGAGCCGGGAGCGCGGGCAGCACAACCCCAGCGGACAATGCAAACGGGGGAAGCAGCCAGGACCCCAAACCACCCCCACACCTGTAATTAGGGGCTGCCAGCCCCATATCTTCTCCATCGTGAGGAATTAAGCTCACGGCCGTATTGTGAGCCTTAAGAATGGCACGCGGGCTTAGCGGCACAGGGCGATCTGTGCCGCCATGAGGGCCATCGTCCCCAGATGGGCTCAGGGCGATCCCGCAGCGGGCAGGGGCAGTGCCACCACCTCTGCAGGCTGAGCGTGCCCGGGGAGAGGCTCAGCAGCAGGAACGGGGCCAAGCGGGGCGAGCAGGAGCCCAATTTGGGGGGCTCGGCTGGAGAGGAGCTGCGTGGGACCCCCTGTGCGCCCCGGGGACACTCGCATGCAGCAGCGATGGGGGGGCAAAGGGGACAGGGGGCTGCCACCTGGGGCTGTGCCCAGCTACCTGCTGCTGTCCCCAGCGTGGGCACGGCCACCCCGCAGCCCCTGCTGCCCGCCCTCCCCCGGGAACCCCAACTTGGGGGTAGCGGGTTTAGCGCCGGACGCCGTAAGCGCTCGCGCCGCCGCGCTCCGCCCGCCTTAGCAAAACAGAGGGCTCCACGGGTAATTAATAGACAGCATCGCTAATCCTGCGGGGAGATGATTAGCAATTAAAACTCCTAATTAAGTCTGTGCATAATTCACTGAAATTACACTGTGTGTACACAACGGGGAGGGTTCCCTCGCCTTCACCCAACGGGCTCTGATGTCTTCATCGCTGATGCTTCCCGTGGCCGGGATGCCGGGATGCTGAGCGGGGTGCTGGGGTGCTGGGGGGCCCCCACTTGCCGGGGGCTGGTGGCCCGGGTGCCGGCTGCGGCGGCTCTGCCTGTGGCTCCCTCTCCTGGGCTGCAGCAGGTGGATGCAGAGAGGCAGGCTCCCGGCTCGGAGAGCTCCCACCGCAACCAGGACCGAGCCACGGAGCACAGAGGGAGGGTGGCAGCGTCCCAGCAGGGCCAGCATGGGGCAAAGCCGCTCTAACACCCATCAGCCGAGCACCTCGGGCCATTTGCACCCTCTCCCCATACCCCTGCCCAGTTTGGGCACGGGGAGAGGGTGAGAAGCAGCCCCCGTGCTGCTTAAAAACCCAATTCATTGCTGTGAACGGGGCTCCTGAGTACCGCAGCCCCCCCTGGCTGAGCACCAGCCCCTCTTTTGCACCGCATTTTGCTCGGCTACCCAAGGTCAGCGGGTACAGCCGCCATACCTGAGCAAACTAGCTAAGCAGCCGGGCTGCAGGTTGGCCTGACCACTGAAGGTCAAGTGTGCACTTCTGCATATTCAAAGCCGTCTGCAGGATCGATCGGCTTTTAATTGTTTTTTCCCGGGCTTTGGGAGGGAAGTGCCAGGGGCATTGATCAGCCCCAGCCGAGGCCGCTCGCAGCCCCGTGTCCCTTCGGTGCGGGCAGGCGGCGACGCGGGCACGGAGGGGCTGGAAGGGAGCCGGGCCAGGGGTGGAGGCCGCCGAGCTCTGCCAGCGATGGAATTGTATTCGAAAATAAAGTTTTTTAATTAAAATTGGCAATTCTGAGCCGCCTGCCGGCAGCAGCCACACAATCAAGAGCGAGGAGCTTTGCTGTTTAATATTTAAAGACGACGTTTAATCTTTAAACAGGAAAGTTCTGCTGCTGACTGTTAAAGACGCGGGGTCCCCAGCCCGACGCCGGCACCGCCGCAGCCCCAAAACCGAGCCCCTAAACTTACTCACGAGTCTACAAAATGCCAGGAAACCCTTTTGGCTGGGAAACCACCCTAATTTGTCCCTCCCTCTGGCTGCAGCCCAGCGCTGCAGGGACTGGGCTGCCCCCTTCGAGGTCAGGCACCGAAGTGACAGCAGGACCCCACGCATTTTATTTTCACCTACGTTTTTATTAAAAAAAAGACACAGGCATCTTTTTAAAATGCCATCAGAAAATATTTTGGGTCAGAATCATCATTCAAAACCAAACTTAGCTGCCCTGATCTGCTACGAAGCACCGACCTGGTGTTTGCAGGCTGATTTCTGAGCAGCTGTTACAGTTATTTCCATGCACACCAGCTCTCCGAAAGGTCTCCCTTTTTTCCTGATTTTGTTTGTAATTCCGTGAAGGCTCCATTTACCTCCCTGCCAACGCTCCTCCGAAGTCGGGTGATTATTAATTATATTTATTTACTTATAGCATCCCCTAGGCATACGCGGCGGCTCACAAACACTGCCCTGGGTCCCCGATGCAGGGATCTCAAACCCGAGGCAAGCAGATATCCCTGTGAGAAATGCGAGATTAGGAACGGGCTGTGTCTCCTCACGTGTGGGCAGCACGGCAGATAACCCACGCCCTGTTACAAGGGGAGGTAAGTCCTCAGGTAACCTGTACCCTGCCTCACCTGCGGGAAACACAAGACGGGGGAACCGAAGCAGGGAGCTGCTGGGGGATCTGATTTGGGGCACAGCGCCCCATGGCACGGAGATGCTGTGGGTCAGCGGGGCAGCAGAAGTGCTCTGGGCTGAAGCAGAAAGGGTCTGAGGGCACGCTGCTGGTGCACTGGGTCACCAAACCTCCCTGTGGCCACCATGTGTCTGCCTCAGTTTGTAAAGATCCCCAAAAAAGAGCGCTGTGGCTCGTCCTGGAGGTCAAAGCCGGTCCTCCGAGCTGGGAGAGGTGCACGTGAGTGGGGTGGGCAGCACGACGGCACTGACTGCAGGGGAAGACCATGGGCAGGATTTGCCTAGTTCTCGTAAAAATACAGCCCAGTTTGGCACCGGGTTCCCCTGCCTGCCTCTGCCAAAAGCTGAAGGCAAACCGGCCCCGGCCCCAGCACTGCTGGCAGCTCCAGCACGGCCGGGCTCCTTCTGCAGCGCAGCCTCGGAGAAGATGTTTCAGGGGGGTCAGAAAATTCCCAGAACTGGAACTTGTCAGGCTGATGTATTGATCTAAGTGGACTGAATAATGCTCCATCATTTATTTATGGGGAAGTGCCCGGCGCGCTTCACAAAAACCGGCGGTCGGCAGTCACATTAAGGCAAGATTTAACACCAGGAGAACGGGGCACCCGGGCGCAGGTCAGGACGCTCGGGGAGCCTCACAAACCCTTCCTGCGCTCACGGAGCTGCTGGGGCTCTGCTGCTGCACCCTGAGGCTCCCCCGGCCTCTCTGCAGCCCCAGCGAGTGTTTCACACGCTGACTGCAATTTTAATATTGCAATTTTAATATTAATACGCACACTTTCGGGCAGGGAGGAAGCGTTTCCTTTCGGGAAAATCCCCCCAGGAGCAAAGGTGCTCAGCGGTTTGCGTGGATGGGGATGAAGGAATAAAAGACACCGGTGGTGCTTTTGGCTGAAAGTTTCTGTCAAAGAAAGTGATGCCCGTGAAAAAACATGGGCTTGGAGAGTGAGCAAGCAGCGGTGAGATGTCCCCAGCTGCTCTTCCCCAGCCCATTTCTTGCTGGCTTGGGGAAGCAGGGGGGCAGGGGGTGCTCCCCAAGGACCCCTCCTGGCGCGGCAGCCTGCGGATTGCGGCTGACCCCCCTGACACCGGCGCAGTGGAGAAAATGACTTGGCGACAGCAGAAGTGGCATCTTCCTCCCGGCCCCAAAACAAGCATTTCCCTCTCACTCACCTCATCGCGCGGTGTCAGGGCTTTGTGTCACTTTGGGTGTTGGGAAGGAAAAGGAGGGCGCGTCTGCGGCTAAGCGGGCTTTTAGACAGAGCTTAAAATGTTCTCGGAGCCCCCCAGTGTCCTCAGCTTCGGGGGCTGGGGGTGTCTTTGAGGCAGGCCCCCAGGACAGCAGGTCCCTCGCCATCCCATTATTTAATTGCACGCAAGCTACGGGAAGGAGGGGAACGGGGAATGTCTGCTGGGATTCCTCGCCACGCCAACTTCCCAGCACCACGGAGGAAAAGGGGCAAATTGCCACCACCTCGGGGCAGCATTTAAAGCGGGCAGGGAAGGAAGGAGCAGAGCAGAAAGCGGAGGTATGGAGGGTGAGGAACAAAACTCGTCCCCCGTGGGCTGGCTGCCCTCCTGGCTGCCAGGAGGCAGGAATTTCCCCCGCTCACACAAGCCCAGGTGAAGCTCGTCCCTTTTTAAGCAGTTTAGTCAGAAGCGCTGCCACATCCGCGGCTTTTCAAGTGTTTTTAAATCACTTACAAAAGCGGGATTAAACGATCAGGAATTCCATTTAATAGGACAAATAAAGAAATAACAATCTGCTCCATCGGCCCTGCGAGAGGCAGGTTTGATTTAAGGAAAAAAAAAAAAAAAAAAGGGGAAAAAAAAGTATAAAAGAGGGAGAGAAAAAAAGGAAAGGGAGGTGGAAAAAAAGGATAATGTGTGTTTACTCAAGCAAAGAAAAAAATATTTAAGTGATGTAGGGGAGAAGATTGCGGTAACTAGTGAAGAATAACATCGTCTGCTTTGCTGTCAAATCACACAAGAATTTCAGTAATAGATTCTCATTCTGACACTCAATTCAATTCGAAGGTGATCCTGCTTTATCCCAACACATCAAATATTAAACACTCGTATTAGCCGGGGTGCCGTCGCCTTTCCCGGCTTAGAGGCGGCAGGAAGCTTTTCCCCCTGCCTTCTCCCCCCCGCCGTAATATTCTCAATGTTATCTAAACATGCCTTCATACACTGGGGTTCCTTATCAAGCCCATTCGGGGAGGGAGGGGGGGGGTACTTAAAACGGTATTAGTTTGGGGGGCTTTTATTATTCTTATTTCCAAAGCTTTTCAATTTGGTGCGGAAACAGCTTAGAAAAAAAAAAAAAAAAAAAAAAAAAAAGGAGGAGGAGGAGGGAGGGGAGGCGGCGAGAGGGGGAGACGGAGCGCGGGAGCGAGGGAAAGTCGAAGAAAGGGAGAAGCAGCCGGCAGCTCTTGTTTGACTGATGCCTTTCAACAAGGGCAGTCTAGCTTGTCAAAGCCCGGGCTCGAGATGAATTGGCATATCTATTCAGCCTGCCTCTGGATGTCATGCAATACAGTTTCATATTCCCAGATAAGGCACGATAAGCAATTGCTGCCCTGACACCGGCTCCATCCATCCCTGCCTTTCTCTGCGCGCACCCGGCCGCCTCGCGGAGCTCCGCTGGCGTTCGTGCCGGCGCGGCGCCCAAAGGGGCCCCCGAAATGAGCAGGTAAAGCCCCCCAACAGCCCCCCAACAGCCCCCGGGAGGCCAGGCCAGGCTCAAGGGAGAGCTGCAGAGGATGCGCCCTACCTGTGTGCGCTCTCCCCTCGCTGGGCAGGCAGCCCCCGGCAGCACGCCGCTGGCTGTAGGGTCCCTGCGCAGCGCACGCGTGCCCTAAAACTCCCCAAACAAGCAGATAAAGGGAAACTGAGGCACAGGACGGTGCCTGGCCTTTTGGTGCACCCAGAGATACCCCAGAGCAGCCTGGCTGCCCACATCCCAGCCATAAAACACAAACACCCGACCGTGACCCCTCTCAGCCCCAAAAGGGACCCTTCGAGCAGCAGCAGCCCCATGGGCAGGGTGCCCGCGGCCCCACGGGATCAGCAGGAGCTGAGGTTTATGCAACGACGGCAGCGCCCGCGAGGCCGGAGTGTCAGAGTGCCAAGCAGTTTAGGCTTCCCGTTCCTGTGTGTTTGAACAAGACCAGCCTCTGCTCTGCTCCCAGGCTGCGGATTATCCCGGATAAAATGTTCTCGACCGCTGTGTGCTCTGCGGCTGGTGGCACGCCAGGTGAATGCCTCGGGGACCTGGGTCCAAACCCTGGGTTTGGGCGCAAGGAAAACAAAGCCCCAGGGCTGCAGGGCTGGGAAATAGGGCTGGGCGGGCAGTGCTGGCATGGGAGAGGGGAGAAGCAGGGCACCCATGGGAGCAGCTCGAGCATCGGGCAGCAGGAGCGGGGGTCCAGCAGCTGAGCAGCACAACCTGGTGGGAACCAGGGGATGAGATTTATCGGGGGTGTTTTTCTGTGCCTCCCACGGTCCTCGCCCTGCCCTCGGGCTAGGGGCAGGCTGTTTAAGCAGGGCTCTGCCATCCCAGTGATTCTGGCTGAGAGCCGGGCTGGGTTATGCTGGTTTCTGGAAGCAGCTCCAAACACTGCTTCCAGCACGGAGATGCACAGGCAGCTCCCCGTTAGCACCTGCAGGGCACAGACCCAGCCGGGTGGCAGGCAGCAACCTCCTGCACCTCCTTCACCCCTCCTGTCCTGGCTCACACCCTGCGGTGCCACCCCTGGCCCTGCAGGACCCCGCTGGCCGAGGAAGCCAGGGGTAACACGAAGACAAGCCCACGGACACGCCGCGTGGACGTCCACCCACTGCAACGTTCCCTGTCCAGGCAGCTGAGCGTGGGCCAGGCGAATCCTCTGCAGCTGCTTCTGGGGAAACTCAGGGCCAAGGAAAAGACGGTGCCGCCAGCAGTGCTGGAGAACAGGCAGGGGTTGGTGCTGCCCCGAAATCAGACCCACCGTCAGCCCCTGGAGATGTGGACATGGAGAAAAGCGTGACACCGCAGGCATCTCCCCGGCGTGGATTTAGCTGGAGCTTGCAGAGCACTGAAGAGCTGCCGTTTTGCTGCATTACACGAAGCCACAGCGCCCACTCAGCTCCTCCTCCCCTTCCCGGGGCCACTCGGCTGTGCCCACACCCCCCAGCCACGCACCCCACAACCCAACCCCGCACCTTTCCAAAGCAAAGCCAGCGCCTTTTTTTCAGTCACAACACCGCAGCCCTCCGGAAGGGGGTATTTTCCCCCCTCCACTTCTATTTTTACACACGCACACACTCGCCTCTCCCTCGCTCGCTGTTTAATTTCCGTGTGAGAGGGAAGCAGGTGCCCGTGCTCCCGTGAGCTCTCCCTTCGCTAGTTTTTTTTCCCCTTCTTGGATCCTGCCCCATTAGTTTAGTGCCCAGCCATCTGCGACGTCTCCTGTAATGCTGTCCCCCTTGTGTACCAGGGAGCTTTTCCATTAGCGCCTTTAATATTCTGACACCTTAGCACAGGCTGCTATTACATTCAAACACTGATCGCCCTGTGAAATTACATCGCAGGGCTTGCTAAAATGGAATTGTGTATAATCAGGCTCCTCCATGCACTGTCAGTCCCATCACAAATACAACGTAAAGCAGGCTTATGGATGGGCTTAGCAGCTGCTACAAGTGTATTTTTTTTTAATAGATGAAGTATCCCTTATTTAAAGCATTTCCTTAAGAAAAAAAAAAACAACAGTGAAAGACAAATCAACAGCTGCCGCGCTGTGTTAACCATACCAGCGGTCTCTTAAAAACATGTTATTTACCAAGGTAGCTATCTGTTTATCTATAACTGTATCAAACAGAGAAGGAGGGTGAGATAAAGATAGTTAAACAGACAGCCGAGGAGATATCTGCCACTGGGAAATAATAGCTAAATAAAAAGTGCCATTATTTACTCCGCCGAGGGGAGGAGGGGGACCTGGTGCCCTCCTCCCAGTGCCGCGCAGCCGCTCGCGTGTGGCACGGGGCTGCTTTGGAGGCTCCAGTTTATAGGGGCGGCCACACCGCGGCCCCAAACACGCCCCTCAACACCCCCGTAATCATATCAGAGAAATCTGGGGAAAAAAATCTCAGGATCCTGGTGCTGCATCTCTCCGGTGAGGCTGCAAACGTGGGGGAGGCGAGAGAGGGCATGGACGCAGGGTGCTGTGCTGGAGGCTTGCTCAGCAGGGCAGCCTTGCACCTGTGCATAGGATGAACGTGGCCTGAATTAAGGCAAAATCGGCTAAATACTGCCACAAATCCAGCAGCCTGACCTTCTGAGGCTGTGGATCTCCCCCTGCCATGCAAAAGGGCCTGGGTGCGTTCTGCAGGTGAGGCTGGTCCCACACAAGGGACCAGCTCCCCGGCCTTTTTTCCATTCCAGCTGAGGGTTATGACAGAGGTATTTCGGGAGGATGCAGGAATGATGTGTCAGAGAAACGAGCTCTCGAGCTCCCTGGCTCCAGAGTTGAAAATGCTGCCCCTTACCATGCCCTACAGGTTATTCTGTCCGTCTGCTGGGAAATGCGGCGGTACGCTGCCTGCAGGGAGATTTCCTGAGGCGCCGTGACCCTTCTGCTATCTCCTCCGAGGAGCCTCGGCAGCGGCGATGAGATTGCAGCTCATTTCCACACACCTTGAAAGAGCCCGTCTGGATCAAACACGCCGGGAGCAGGGGGAGCATCACTGCGACTTGTCCTCGCCGCCTAGCAGAGAGCCTGCTCCGGCTGAGGCTGGGAAACAGCCCGACCCCAACACCAGGGCCCTCACGCTCCCCTTCACCCTAAACCCCGACGGAAAAGCCAAAATATTGTATCGTTTCCCTGCGTGGGATCGGTTCTGCTTGGGAAGCACCAAGTAAAAGCCAGCGGCAGAAAGGCTGCCCTCTGCAAAGGAGCAATCTGTTGTGTGCGAGCACCGACACGACATTTTGACTCCGGTTTTTGCAGTGCAAAACAAAGCCATTTGTCCAGGGCAGGCACACACACACATCTCGGCGCACGGAGCTCTGGACGTGTTCAGAGGGGACACGTCTGGTGATGCCCAACAACCTCGAAATGGGGTCGGTGGGGCTGTGGAGGGCACAGACCCATGGAGAAGGAGCCAGGAGAAAAGCCGAGGGGAGGTGCAGGATGACTGCACCTTCATTGCCATCGCAGGGGCAAGACGAGGCAATGCACTCCTGTTATTTGTGCCTGGTATTTTCAAGGGCAGGTGCCTGCATGCTGTCAGGAGGGCTGCTGGGCAACCAGCAGGTTTATGTCAGTGTTACAACCTGTTCTTGCAACCCAGGTCCTGATGGATGGGAAAGAAATAAGCGAGTGCTCCTGCAGGACCCCCCTCACCGCATTTTCTGTTCGCCCCTTACCGCACAGCTCCGTGCGCTCACATCCGACAGCTCCTGCACTCACAGCCACCAGCCCTTCCTGGGATGGAGCCACGACCTTCCCCAAAACCCACAATGCTGGGACAGCCCAGCGGGGCATGGAAACGTGCGCCCTGCAGCCTCCCACCTCCTCTCCCCAGCCCGCAGACTGGCAGGAGCAGAAAACAAGCTTTCACGTTTGGCACAGCAGCAGCCCCCGACTGCTCCTGCTCCGCAAGAAGTGCATGGAAGTGAGTTTCTCAGCCCGCCCACAAGATGCGAAGCCGCTCAGAGGAGACGGAGCTGGAAAAGCAGGAGAATACAATGCACAAGGCATCGGGGGAAAAGATCAATAAAGATTACGAGGGCAGCGGCCGCGTCCCTTGCCCACGCCGGAGGCCCCCGTGGCGGCAAGGAGGGAACACCAAGGCGAGGTAACGAGGTGCCGGCGCCCGGGGACGATACCTGTCTCATCAAAGGCAGAGTTTACACTGGATCATCTCGGCAGCAGCTCTTCCTCGGGATTGTTGACTCAGGTCGGGGTTAAGGCCGAGGAGGTGAAAGCAGAGGCGCCGCCAAGAGCCCTGCTGGATGCAGACGGCAGGCAGGCAGCGCGCCTTGGGCAGCAGGAGCAGGGCACAAAATCGAGGCTCCCCGATTTCGATAGAAGAGCAAACAAATGGGGGCAATGCAGGGTTTGGGGAGTAGAAGAATCGATTTGGAGAAAGGTTGGGAAAGCAGAGAATGAAAGGGCCCAAGAGCAGGACGTGGCGGGGCCCGCAGAACGGAGGTGTGAGGGGATGAACTGGGAAGAGTCGGGGGCACCAGCACTGCGTTATGGTGCGGGTCACAGAGGAGACCGTGACACTACTGACAGATAATTCAGGACTTTGGGTCCCCCAGGCCTCAGCTGACACCTCCCCGGGGAGCACAGAGCAGCCACCTCCATCCTGCACCAGCCGGGGCCACCTCACCGAGCGTCCCCATCCCGTGCAGCTGCCGAAGCTCCGGCTGCAGCTGGAGGGGCACGGGGACGCAGAGGCAATGTGGGGACAGGGCACAGATGGGTCCCCCAGCCCCACGGAGTGCCAGAGAGCCAGCCGAGTGCTCCTGCCCTCCCCGCAGCACCCCAGAGAGCCGGCAAACGAGCTCCCAGCCGGCCCGCTGCCTGTAATCGGAGTCAGTCGGCCTGTGTGTTACGCTTGAGTTGATGGCTGGTGTTAAATTCAATGCCTTGAGTATCGATTTCCTCGCACATCCAGGACTTTGTTAAAGGGTTAGCCGTGAACCGAGATCAAAGGGAGGTTAACTCGTTTCTCCTAAGTGGGAAAGCAGACCTCCAGCAAAACCAGGCTCCGGGTCCCCTCCGCAGAGGATGCTCTCTGCATGTTGTTAGCTACCCCGGCTGTCTCGAAAGCCAGATAAAGCCACAAAGCTGCCTCAAAGCGGGGAGATAAAATGATCCTGACAACTTCCCACGGACCCCAAAGCCATTACGAGTGCACACCAGGGGCTGGCAGCACGGGGCCAGCACAGGACCCGTCCCCTCTCCATGGGGTCCCCTTGCTCAACCCAGGAGGGGAGGGTGAGCCACGTCACCACCACCACACCCCAAGCAAGGGGATTGAGAGGGGGGGACCCCCATCAAGAAGCCCTGGGGCTGTCCCACAGCTTGGGTCATGCCAGGCAAGGTGACGAGGACACCTCCCCTGGAGCTGACACTGCCATAGGCACCACCTCAACCTCTGGGGCTCTCTCTCTTCCTCCGTTTCACCTCGCTCCTTTCCTTCCCTGCCCGACATGAAGTGATTTTGGCACTGACGGCACCCCCCTCAGCAGGTTCTGCCAAGGCAGTAAGAGCTAAGCGCACGAACAGCAGGACACTTGGCTTTACCTTCTGCATTTTTAAGGGACGGAGGCAGGGAAAGAGGCAGGGGAGGCAATCAGGAATGGTTATCACTAGTATTAATGAACGCCCGGAGGCGCCGGGGAAGAAGCATCCATTTCAGACGCACATCTGTCAGCACTCAGAGGTAACGCTGCTGAAGTAGCAAGGAACTCAGGAGCCCGCATTGCGCCGTCCTGGGAGGCTTCGGCACCCACGTAGCTGATTTCTGACAACAGCCCCCTTGTCCCCCAAGCCATCAGGGCACCAACCCCATTTCTCAACCCTTCTCCTCCTCCCCAGGAACTGTTTGCAGCCCAGCCCAGCCTTCCAGCAGCCCCGTTCAGGGGTTTTAACAGGCTCCATGACCTGTCCCCACCTCCCCAAGGAGCCACCTGCAGACAACGCAGCACATTCTGCCACCCAAAATTACACCCAAACCCCAAACCAGCAGTGCTGCAGCACCTGTAGGGCCCAGAAACCCATCACAGCCCATCTTGGTGGCCAAACCCCATGTGCAAAGAGGGATCTCCACGTGTGATGCACAGGCACTCCCCCACCCCAAGCTCCTGCCACCCAGCAGCTGATTTGTCTTGAAGTGAGAGGTTTACGCCAAAGTGCTCGGGGAATATCAGTGCCCGGCATACCAAGCGCTGAAGATTTCACTTAAACTCTCAGCATCTGTGTATCTCAACTAAATTAAGCTATTTGCTATAAAAGAGCACAATGACAGTAATGGAATAATAACAGCATTAATAAAACACAACAATCCTCGAATGAGAAGCGGACGCATCAGCTAGCTGCAACCAAGAGAGGAAGGCTATTTTAAAATCACACACAAAAACCATCTGGGGGTGGAGAAAACCAACAAAAGCTCCGAAACTCAGAGGTCAGACTGAAATGATGTTTTTAACCTCGAAAGAAAGATGCCAGGCAGAGCGCTCCCACACCGGCTGGAAATGAATTTCCGCAGCCCCCAGCACGACGAGGGCTTAAAATGGGAAGGCTGAAAATTTCCAGGGGGGCTCCACGAAACGGGGGTGGGAGCCGGCTTGACAGGGAGGAAACAGAATCAAAAGGCTGTCAAGAAAGGGCTGCCTGATAGAGAAACGCCCCCTTGAAGCATCAGCAAGGTGTGTAACCCGCTCCTGGGACAGACCCAAGGGAGCTGAGTCAGCGCCGGGGGCCAGATGCTGGGACATCGTTATGTGGACATCCAGATGTCCGGGGCTCACCACGCTGCCATTTCCCTCTTGGTTGGAAACCTCACCTTCAGTTCAGCCACACATTCTTCCTCCTTGCTTCGTTTTGGGTGAGGTTGAGGTTAAACCTTCAGTCTCGTGCTGACCTGCGCCCTGTTTTTGCAGGGGAGCTGCAGCAGGAGCGGGGCTGGGGGTGCACAAGTCCTAACTGCAGCTCTCTGGGAGGCCACTTCCCCTCGCTGGACCCCTTGGCAGGAGGAGACCTTAGCACTAAGTGGTGATCAGAGCAATTAATGCACACGGAGCCTGCCCAAGGTCTCCCATCCCGCCCAGAGGGAACACCCCACCCCGACTGGCCTTGATGGGCGAGCATCATTTCCCTGGAAGGGATGGAGGGGAGGGGATGAAAAGAAAGGACACCTCTGTGCTCACCACTGTTCAGTGTTCAACACTGGCAGCTGAGCGACCCAAGGCTCCAAAACAGCCAGAATTAGGCAGAAAGCAGAGAGCAGCACCCGGGGCACCACCTTCAGGTCTACCTGCCTTTTAAAGGGGAGCGATGTGGGGCTGGCAGGTCGCTTGGCAAGCAGTCCGAATGCCCAGGCTCACGTGCAGCCTTCCGGGCACAGGACCCTCCTTCTTGAACCCAAAGCAGAGGGTTTCAACTTGGCTGACCCACCGGCCAGCACTCCTGACGTGACCCTTTCCAAATTCCTCCAGAGAAAAAGCCAAAGCAGCAGTTGCCCCAGACTCGAGCAGGCTGCAAGTTTCTTTGTTTTCATTACAATTTTCTCTGCTTTTTTTTTTTTTTTTTTTAGCCATTTCTGCTCTGCCCCCCGGAGGTGCTCCTGTGATTGAATGAAACACGACCCCAGGCTCCAATAAGTGTATTTCAATTACATCTGTCACCATGTAACAATGTAATGATATATCATGTGATATTAAATCCATGGTAATCATATCAGCGATTTTTTTAATAGTGCACTAATCACATTATTACATCTCAATAATTAACAACAGAAGGCCTAAAAACCTGGATACAAAGAGGAAAAGCTCAACGGGTCCTCGGCTCTTGCCCGGGAGAGGCCCAGAGCGGAGCAGGATGGTGCAGGAGGTGCTGCCAGAGCACAGCGTGGCGAGGGGCAAATCTCCGTGCAAGGGCGCAGGAGTTTTGCACCAGCAGCACTGTGCAGTGCAGCCAAGAGTAGGCTCCCCCCAGGCCCCAGACTAAAGGAGAAGCAGGTATTTTGGAGCCAGAAACAGGCACTTTGCACGTCCCACCTCGCCTGGCAGTGCTCTCTTCTGTCCTGTTGCTCCTGCTCCTGCACCTTTCCTCCAGCAAACCAGCCCCTCTGGTCCAGAAGGTGTCCTGCAAAGCGTGCCCACCTGCAGCTCTCAGCGGTCACCTCCGAGGCTGTACAAAAGCACTACAGAACGAAAGAAGCATTTTCCAGGCACCCTGAAAACGAGACACCGCTCCTCCCAACCCGTCCTCCCCAGGCTGCAGGAAGAACGATGTTTCTCCTCTCCCCTTGCACCTGGAAACCAAGCTCACCGAGCGCCCCTACCTCGTGGGGAGGCTGCGAGGCTGATTTCTGCAGCAAAACCAGTCTCAGCTTGGAGCTGAAAAATGGTGAGGATGCCTCGGAGGGACAGGGATCCTCTGGGATCACTCACCGAGGTGCAGCACGCAGCCTTGTGCCAGCAGCTCGCTCCCCGCAGCCGCTGCAGCCTGCCCCGGTTAAATCGAGGCTTGCAGGGGTCTGGAAAGCAAAATGCAACGTGCCTGAGTCCTCGCCCCTCTCCCTCTGCACAGTGAGGATGAGGAACAGGGCAGGTGGCAGGGAGCTGCCCCCAGGCAGAGTGCTTGGGCGTGGGGATCCTGTGGTGCCCGTCCCCAGCCGTGCTGGAGCTTCCCTCCAGGTGCAGCCCGGTCAATCTGGCAGTTTCCACATCACAGGCTGATCTGAAGAGAGCCTCATTACCTTGCCTTCAAGTTCCAGCCAAGCACTTAGCTCTTAAAGACGGGATTTAAGAAGTATTTGACTGATCATTTCTCTCCTCATTTAGTTTGGCTGCTCTGAACCAATTCAACCTGTGAAGTTGAAATAGTGGGAACGGGAGGCAATGGGAGTGCGGGCAGCCACACCACCTCCCCGCTCCCCCTCCGGCTCTTCCCAAAGGGCCGGATCCTTCCCAAAGGGCTGCCACGAGTGCCCACAGGGCATCTCCCAGCCCCAAAGGGCAGCCAGCTCTTCCTTCCCACCGCAGGACAGGCATTTGGGGGCATCATTTGCTCTCTGTGTGGCATCCACACAAGCTTCTGCTGTGCTGGAAGTGCAGTGCAGCATCCCCCAGCTATGAACAAGGGATGGAGATAGGGATGAGCCAGCCAGGATTAACAGCACCAACATCTCCACCAGACCCAGTATGGGACGTCCCCATGTCCTCTTCCTTGCACACCTTTCTCCTGTCGAGTGATCCTGCCGAGGGCAGGCAGGACAGACGGATGGCTGGCTGGCCGAGGCAGCGCAGTTGGACTTTCTCTCCTTCCCCCCTCCCTTCTTTCCTTCCTTCCTTTTTTTTTTTTTTTAATTTTGTCTCGGGAGCCACGATCCTTTAAAGATGTGCACGTCTCATTAGCTCTACCTTGACAATCATTACCGTTCCCGCAAATGCAGGAGGAGAGCTCAGCCCGAGCGTGGGGGAGTCCATTACCTCCTAGTTAAAGGGACACCGACAACTCCGGGCTGCCCGCGGTCCCACTCCGCCTTCCAAGCAGGCTCTCCCCGGCACGCCGCTGCTCCCCGTCCTGCACTAATCCCCTGCTTAACCTGGGCGAGAAGCAAAGCTGGTGGGGATGCGTGGTCCTGCAGCCACTGCCCCAAAAGGGTCCCATGGCAGGGCACGGTCCCCGTGCCTGGTGGCACAGCTGCAGCGGGGACAGCAGGAGGGTGGCGAGCTGTGTGGCCACGAACCAGCTGCTGGGGCCAGCTCTGCCTGCCCGTTCTGCTTTGCTCCCCACGGAGCTCGGACCTGGTTTATGTCGTGCAAGCGCAGCACCCCTCATTTAGGAGCTTTCAGGGCAAAGCGCCCCGTGCAACTTTCGATCCACTACCCCCTGGCCTCCTTCCAGCCCTTCTGGGGCTGCCTTTCAAGCCCGGTACAACCTCAGGAGGCAAATGCAGCCCGGAGCAGCCTTCCAGAGAGGATCCCGCTCCTCTGCGGCCGGCAGGACGGGAGCATCTCCCTGCTGCTCTCCGCAGAGCCGCGGCAGGAGGCACCACCACGGGGCCGCGCTTCCCAGCCGCGCTGCCAGGAAGGCTCCCACCTCCACACGAGGCTGTCCAAGGAGTTGACAGGCCTCCGTTGGAAAAAGATGTTGAAAGAAATGATCTCTTTAAGTGCAATGGGAGATATTTGTCTCTGATTTACCCTTGGCTTTTTGCTCTGGTTCAGGTAGGAGCGGTGTGGGATGGCTGGCAGATCTGAGAGCATGGCACGCCCCAGCGGGCAAAGCGAGCAGTGCGGAGGAAGGCGCGAGTCAGTTTGGAGTGCTCCCCATTTATCAAACTCACGCAGCCCGCCAGCAGAGCGAGTCTTTCTATCATTACAGCTCTCAAAATCCGATTCATACCACTAATCCTGCCTTCATTCTCCCAGATTAATAACATCTCTTTCAACCTTCACAGTGTGATAAATAGACAAAGAGAGAACAAAAGGAGAAACAGAAGTGAGAGAAAGAGCCAGAGCAACTCCACATAATAAAGAGAACCAAGAAAGGGGAAAGAAAAAAAAAAAGGGGAAAAGAAAAGGGAAAGAAAGAAGCCGGCACACTTGACTCTGCCATTTACTTGAGCAGATTCTCACCAAGAGCTCCCTGTGATCTTGAAAGAATGTAAAACATTGCTCAGAGGAAAGGCTCGTTAGCCACCCCGACCAGCCCGGCTTTGCTGGAAATCTTTTCACTCGCAGCCTCGGCTCAGGCCAGCACTGCCTTTGGTGCTTCCTTGTCCTGCCCCTTCCCAGGAGCAGAGGCAAAGCCCCCAGCCCGTGCCCGTGGCTTCTCGGAGGGGACAGAGGGGGCACGGCCGGCGTTGCTCCAGGGGTGCCCCAGCAGCACCGTGAGCCCAAGGCACCCCGACACCTCCTGCAGGCGAGCGGTGCCCCCTCCCCGCAGCCTTCCCCCGGTCGGCTCTCCCACTTTGCCACGCTCCGTGCCACCGCCGGCTTATTTTACTAATTAAATGTTTATCGGCACACCCTCCCCACATCACTCCCAGGCCTGCCCAATTTTCTTTCCGCCGGGTGCCTTCCCTCAGCTCGCTCTTTCCGTAGGATGCGCACCTGCGAAGCGTCCCCTGCACACCTCCGCTCCCCCCGCCAGCACAATCCCCCCGGAGCCCACGGGCAGCAAGGACGCTGCTCTCATGGCTCCGCATCCACAGCCCCCGTGCAGCGGCTGGGCTGTGTTTCTTTCTCTTTTTTTTTTTTTTTCCCTTTTTTTCCCCCTCTTTTCTTTTAAACTGTTCCATATTACTCCAGGCTTTGAAGTACAGAGAAAGGCAACACTCAGTGTGCCTTTTTTTTTCGAGCCACCTTTATCAGAGCAAATCTTTTCCTTCTCCGCTGTGTTGCTGGAGATAGATATCAAGCAGAAAGAAAGTCTCCTCTTCTAACAATGGATTTCCCTTCCCTTCTGAACTTCAAATAGAAAACTCTTATCTACAGCCACAGTTGACCAGAAGAAGAAAAGAAAAGAAAACAGACATATGAACTGAACCCGGGCTCTCTTTCTATTTACTCAAAAAGGCTGTGCTGGGTTCTTCACAGGGAGATGCTGTCCCCGTGTTTATAGCACACATATTTACTCTCTTCACTCGCTACCCCACCGCCACGGCCGTGCACCCTCTTCTCCCCCAGGACGACTCCCCGGTGCTCCACGCACCCTCCAAAATCTGGTCTTTGCTCAGGCAGCGGGCACAACAAAGCCTGCACCTGAAGCTGGGGGCTGCAGGAGCTCTTCCAGCTCGGCTAAGGGTAACGGCAGCGCTGCCCCTGGCCCTATAAAGCATCGCTTCCACCTAGTGAGAGCTCCCTACGATGGCAGGACGGATTGCAGGTCCGGCCTCGCTGGCTCTTGGTGCACAGGACAGCAGCCTGAGCCCAGCCACGTTCACGCCTGGCACCAACCAGCTCCTCTGAACGTTTCCTGAGGTCTCCAAAAAGGGCAGCAGCTTGATCCACCTCAAGTCTGGGTCTCTCTTCAGAGCAGCCCAGGCCAGCAGCCTCTCCTCCAGGTCCCCCGCAGATTTTTCCATCATTCCCTTAAGGTTAAGGTGGCGAAGCACCGCCGAAGCGCTTTATAATTCCTGCTCCTCTCCTCCCTCCTCGACAGCTCCCGGGAGAGGCGTGATGATGGACGGTGCCATAAGTGACTGTTCCCAATCGAGGGAATGTGAGCAATGACAGCTGACGGCATTCCTGGAACGTGGGGGTGCCGCCAGCCACCGTGCCTGGCCGCAAGGGAGAGGAGCTGGGGCGGGGAGGCTGGGCTAGGGGTGAGGAGCCCCAAGAGGCTGTCCCCAAACCGGCTGCAAATAATTCGTCCCATCAGTTTGTGAACTGAGCAGGAGCCAAGGAGAGGTGGGCAGCGTGCATCTCGTGGAGAAAATCCTCCTGAGCTGTGCACAGTGCCAGGGCTGGACACCACCCTACTGCTGGCTAGTGTCACTCGGGACCCTTGTGCACCTGGTCCTTGGGCAGTGGGGTCTTGCCTGGTCCCTCAAGGTCTGGGAAGACTTTTGTCACCCCTTCCTCCCCCAAACCAGCACAGACTGCCATGAAATGGGAGCACGAAGTCAGTCAGCTGGAGCTGGCTTTGCACCGGCAGCACGCGGGCGGGTGTACGGGGACACAGAGGGACGCCACCGTGCAAGCCCATCGCTGCGCTCCTCTTCCACAGCCTCTAAATTAGCAGGCAAATTTAACATGCAGAGAAGCGACCGATTAATAACCCAGCATTGACTTAAGAAGACCTTGAATAATACATAGTGCTTGTACACGGAAGGGGAAAAAGTCAAGTCCTTCTGCTTGTCAAGTGTATCCGCCTCCCGAGCGCCGACACTCCATGAGAAAACCTCTCCGCAAGGCAGCCACGGCTTCAAGCAGCTCTTCAGCAGTGCCTTTTGCAAAGATTAATGGTAAAACTTCGTGCCAAGGGAGGCTGGCAGCTGGACAGTTCCAAGCATGGTGTTGTTTTAAATGCAATTAGCGCTGCTCGTTAATGGAGTCCCTAAAGCTGCCAAGGAGAAGAGGCTGAGCCCTCGCGGCCCACAGCAAGGTGCTGCGTTCGGGCAGATGACCACGTTGGCCACGCTGATGGGTGAGAGGAAAGGTCTTACCACGAGGCAACCAACCCCTTCTCCACCCTGCAGTCCTCCCAGCAGCTCGGTCAAGGAGAAATCAGCCCCAAGCAGACCAAAGACTGAGAGAAGCTCAGCTGCAGGCGCTGGGCTCCACGGCACACCGACAGCAGAAGCTAGGAGCAGCCCATTCCCTTCCCCAGCCTGATTTCGGCCTCTATTGTTTGGTGCTGGTTTCGGTGCCAGCATCCCTGAGCGGGGCTCTCTGCTAAAGAAAGATGGCTGGAGAAAAAAAGTGTCCCCTTTTGGGAATAGTCCCAAAAAGAGCGAGAGGAAAGCCGGCGTTTGCCTGGACAACGGCCACCATTTATGTGCAGGGGCTACGCACACAATGCCCATTGTGAGAGAAGGGGGGGCTGTGTAAGATCAGTGGAATCGCGTGGATCAAAAATGCCTTCATTTTGGAGTCAGGGCGAGGAGCTCTGAATAGCACCAAGGGCACGGGCTGCCACCGGCTGATCTGACTCCGGTGGCTGGGTCCCCCTTCGGTGCCGCCAGCCCACGAGGATTCAGTTCAGCCATGTGTTTGAAGAGCTTCAGCACCTTGTGCCTGAGGACCGAAGGCCCATTGCTACCTGTGGTGTGTCAGATACGAGGTTGGAAGGCATTTGAAGAAGCAGCCACCCCGTGTAAAACACAAGGGAGATGCGGGAAGGAAACACGATTTGTCTTTTTGAGATGCAAACGAGCGCCAGCCAGAAGCAGAGCTCCAAACGCACACTTTGAGCAGTGAAAAGTGCTTCTGCAAAGGGGACTGAGAGAAATAATGTGATAAACAGGCTCCGAGTTTGATTTCCAGAGTAATAAGCGCAGAAACTGAGCCCAAAGAAGAAGATCCGTATTAGCAAGCAAATCCAATCATTCAAATACTAACGAAGGGACACCCAGACGGGTGCAGAGCTATTTCCGGAGCGAAGTTTGTCTCCCCAGCCCTTTCACCCCCTGCAGTGGCTCAGTGGAAGAATCCTTAAGAAGTTGCAACTTTGGTTATAATGTGCAAAAAGCCCCTGAAATGCGACATCATTTACTCTTCTGTGCTATTGCTCAGCAGAGCTAATAAATCTTGCATGAGCAGAGCTGATTCTAATTTTCTAATATGAAAAGGCATTTGGATAGAGAGAGAGGGGGAGATAAAAGTGATTGAATCTCCAATAGCCCGGCGTCGGTGACAGGAAACATCCTGACGCGGACCCCAAGGAAGAATGGCTCCCCCTCCTCCCCGCCCCACATCCCATTCTCCCTGCTTGCTGCTCGCCGTGCCTCCGTCTCCCCTATCGACGGGCCACGGCTTTCACCGCGGCGAAACAAGTTATCATTTCTGCCTTCTGATCAATCTGAATTTTCAGGACGATTACCCCCTTAAGCAGCGATCGCTCGCCGCAGCCCCGCGGGTCCCCGGCGGAGGCCGCGCTGCTTCCCCTGCCACCACCACCTCCAAGGGTGCGGGGCTGGGAAGGCCACCTGGAGGAAAAAATCAGCGGGGGAGGATTCAAAAAGGGGCCTTGTGCTTGGTAGCCGTGGCCCAGCTCGGCCGGAGGGAGCGGGGACCTGCTGGAGGTGGCACCAAAATGTGAAGGGATCCAGCAGCACCAAGGGATCTGCCACCCCACAACGCCACCTAAGAGCCATCCGCTCCCAGCACGGAGCTAATCAAGCCCGTTTCCAATTAGAGACTGAAACGATTAGAAGGAGGAGAGGCAGGTTCTAGCAACCTCTGAAGGTGCAGGGTTTAGATTTTGGGGGTCTATGCATTTTCCCATCAGGAAATATTTAGCATCACCCTGGCACTGACGCAAAGCAAGCCCCTCTCCCCAGGGAGGAGTAACTGCTGCTGGCTCTCCGAGGACGTGGCTCCCCCGAGGCCCCTCTGACCACCACGGAAACGTGGCCCCAGGTAGTTAGAAGCCCCGAGGACAGAGGTTTGGCTGGCAGAGGAGGCTCAGCACCCCTGCTCTTGCAGGAGCACCGCTAGGTTGTCCTCAAGGTCATGGTGCACGCGCAGCCCCTCAGGGCAAGGAGCACACGGCTCCCACCTGCACATCTCTCCCTTCTCTATCTTACAGGCTTCCCCAGGGCACAGGAATCCTAAAAACATGGCTCTGGCCATATTACAGCTCAGCCATATCCTCACACCCCTTTCCTTGGGGCGTCCAGGCACCGTAGGCTCTTCCTGACCAGCTGCTGCAGGCGGAGGCTGCGCCCAGGCTCGGCACCTCCATGCCAGCAGCAGGGAGCTTCGGGAGAGCAAAACCCCCGCTGGGGAGCAGCTGAGGCCCCACAAGGCAGGCAGTAGGGTGGCAGCGGGGTGTTTTCACCATCCTGACTGGCAGTGAGAAGCAGGGGCAGTGCCAGGTGAGGCTGGTGGGCCGGCTGCCCCCGCAGGCTGCTGGCTGGGCGAGCTCTGCGAGCGGCACGGTGTTGCAGCGGCTATTTTACGTGGAGAACTGCCGATCAAAGCTATCCCCACTGTGTACTCCAGAGCAATAAAAATAAAATAAAATAAAAAAAAAACCCACAGGAAGAATTCTTTAGGCGGGTAATGGGCATTTTATTCCTTTTTATGACACTAAACATAGGCAGCTGGCATAATTACACCACAATAAAGGCATAATGTGCACCTAGCAGAACAAACTCATACTTTTGATAATTAGGCAGAGCAAACACAGTCTGGGATTCAATCAAACAGCTTCACCGTCTCCTGGATCTGTCGGAGCCACCATGCCCGTGGCGTGGTGGCTCTGTGCTGGACTTTGGAGGGTCCCATGGGGAAGGCTGAGCGAGCAGAGCATTACCCAAGAGCTCTCCTGCATGGCAGTGATGGACACGGAGCTCCACTGCTTGCAGCAGAGGCGCAGGATGGGTGCACGCAGCTCCTGGGAGGCAGCTGGAGATGGTGTGGGGCAGAGCACCCCAGCAGGACACCAGTCACCTTCCTGGTCGGCACTGGGGATGGATCCAGGACTGCTCACCTTCAGGCCAGCCTCCTACAAACCCCGGCAGCAGGCAGCAAGCGAGCTCCTCCAGCAGCTGCAGGCATCCACGTGGGACAGCTCCTCCCCGAGCGAGGAGCCCAGCCAAGGCGGAGATCCTAAATGATCTCTAAAATATTAATAGCATCAATCAGAGCCAGGCTGACAGAGGTTACAGCGCCGGGAAGGCAGAGAGAGCAGCCTTTCCTCAAGTTGGCACAAATCCACACGCTAAATATCCAGAGTTTGTTTAAAAAAAATAAAATGGATGTCCCATGCCTGCTCCTTCCAACGTCACGTGAAGTCTTCCAAAAGCCCAGAGGGAGCCTCAGCCTGGCCGCAGGTCCTCTGCACATCACCAGATGACACCACTACCTCCTGATGGGGCCCCACCTCCTCCTTTGGGGAAAAATGGGCTTCAATCTCCCACCTCTCAGTGTGAAGGAGAAAAATTCTTGCCGTGACGCTCCTTCAGGACACTATAGTTTGTTTTGCAGCACTGAAGGCGTAGCGTGGAGACACAGACCTCCTGTTTTGCAGCGTGCATCGCCGTACTGCTGGGCTCCAGGGGGTGCAGGACGTGCTGCAGCCTGCTGGCAGGTCCCAAGCAGAGAGAGACCCCCACGGCTGCTGCAGCAAGCAGCCCCAAGCACCCGGTATGGGCTGGGATGAATGGGGGGAGAGCAGGGCAAGGAGAAAAAGGCAGAAGGTTGCAGCAGGCAGAGCCCACGTGGAAACATCTTCAGAAAGGCGCCAGCTGCCCGGACACGGGATGTGGTGTGCCCCGAGCTGTACTGAGTCTTGGGCCAAATCAGCCCTGAGGCACTGAGATTTCATCTCTGCTCCACCAAAACCCCCTGGGGATGCTGTGGGATGGCTCCTGGCGATGCTCACACTTCGGGGTGATCAGAGCTTCCCTCCCCAGCAGGCCACAGAATAGGAGAAGGGGTTTATGCCTAGCTGGGGGCAACAGATCAGGCTGTGTCCTCACCAAATGCAGGTCATACCTACAGCCTTCCCCATCAAGACCCCGCGACAGATCCAATCCACGGGCTGCCCGAAAGAGCTCGAGCAAGGAAACCTGCAAGCAGCAGGGTGAAAGCCAGGCTGCAGCCAGAAGTGCTGTGCCAGCACGGGGGAAGGGAGGCGGGAGATTCTTAATCCCAACTGTGAAAGCAACTTGCTTAGTAGCCTTGGGACTCCGAGAGATTTAATTAATTAATTTAATGAGTGTGAAGCACTGTACGTTATTAATATACGAATTCCACTACTCCCATCTCCCAGTTCAGCATCTCTCGCTGCTATGCATCAAGCCCACAGGGTGCAAATCCCAGCCGGGGCATGGCTCCGTGCTAATGGGGCGCAGGCTGCGTACCCACACTTCTCTGTCCCTTTCAGCAGAACAGGGCATCACGCTCAGCACAGGGCCCCAGGAATACCTACACGCTATTTGTACTTGCCTGCAAGCCCTTGGCATTCACCAGCACTTCCATGCCAAGCAGCAGAGGGAGGAGGGCGCAGCAGCAGGTTGGTGCTGCCTTTCCCTGCTCCCATGTTTTGGAATCCTGTTTGGATCAAGCAAGGAGAGCTAGACGGGATGAGGCAAGGCAGGCTCCACCGGGCTCTGGCCAGCAAGGAGAAGGGGAAACACACCTCCCTGGAAGACTTACACACACCAGGAGCTACCAAAGGCATGCCAGCCCAAGGGAAAAGCATCCTGTGCAGCAGAGAGCGTGTGCAGCACCTGGAATGCAGCACCTGTTGCAGGATTATTGTAAAACATGCCCTGCCTGTAATCCCTCCTCCTCCTGCCTTGCTCCAGCACTGACTGTGCCAGGCTGGGGTTCACGCTGCCTCCTGCAACACCAGGGCACGCAGGAGGCTCCAGTGTCTCCACCTGACCCCAGAACCCACGCACAGCCGATGGTTTAACCTCCACAGCAGCGCACACGGAGCCAGATGGGAAGCAGGCGGCTGCTGGGTGCGGCAGGCAGATGTTCAGAGCCCGGCAGTACGGCACGCAGCAGGACGAGCGGCACGCCGGGGCTCGGCAGCTGCCTCTCCCTCTCCGCCTTTCGCCCGCAGGCTGCCACCGACCTGCCTCCAGCTGCCTGCACGGGGATGCTTGGGGCAAACCAGCCAGCAAAAAGCTGCTTGCAGTACCACCTAGCAGATAAAGCTCTAGCCCTGGTTAAAAAACAAACAAACAACAAAACAACAAATAAACACAAAATCAACAAATTCTGCTTTCGTTTTTGTGCAGTACCTGCAGGCTGATGGAGGCCAAGCAATGTAATTGTTTCGGTTCCTCCTGAATCATCACTTTCCTGCCTTATCTGAGAGCTCTCTGTATCAGGAGAGGAGAGGAGGCTGTAGCCGGCACCCAACAGCCATCCCTGCCCTGAATGCCTTGGGTGAGACCCCTCCGAGGGCCAGCGATGAGGCAGGGCAGTCCCAAGGCAAGCAGACAGCCAGTGTCCAAGTGCCAGGGAGCAGGAAGGGACAAGCCATCACCCACACTGCCTGCCTGCCTCAAGGCAGGACCAGCTCCACCCAAAGCAGCCCCATCAGATTCTTGAAAGGGTATTTTTCCACTCCAGAAGGAGGCCTGAAAATCTTCAACACAGATTTGAAGACAGAGGCCAAACCAAGCTGGGACAGCCACGACTTCTCCTCCAAGGACCAAAAGCTGTGCCCACTGTGCACTGCAGCGAGAGACCCGCCGCACAAATCCCCATCTCCAGTCTAAAGGCTGGAACTAGGCTCCAAGAAATTGCCTGGGAAAAAAGTGAGCTATATCATAGCTTTAATACCAAGGGAGAGTTTTAATATCACAGGAGAATCCCTAATGGTGAGACACTGCGAAATGAATGCAAACTAAACCATATGCAGGTATGGGAAGGAAGGGTGGAAGGAAGGATGGTCCAGGAAGAGCTTCCCATTAACAGGGCTGAAATGTGGAAACGTCCCCTTGGCGCTGGAGCAGCTCTGAATGGCCTCCACACAACAGGACCCTGCCTGAGGTTGTCTTTAGGCACCCAGGGGTCTAAAAGGCAGCACGTGCCCAGCTCACAGCCCTCTGCTAGGCAGGAGTTTGGCAGTGAGAAGGGCGCTCTTTCATACAGTTGCAGATTTTCTGGCCAAAAGGAATTATTAAACTAATCCTCTATTTTGCAAGCCAGGAAACTTAGCTCCTTTCTGGGGAGCCAAGCCCAAGAAACGGCATTAACCCTCCTGGGATCACTGCTTGCCCGTCCACTCCCTGAGAAGTTCATGCAGACACATGCTCCACCGAAAATTGCTCCTGTGCTTTTAGGATGCAAAAGGTAAAAAGAAACTAAATACAAACGAAAAAAAGGGAAAGCCAAAGCCATTCTGATTTAGTCGAAGATGAACATTGCTCTTTCCTGCCCTCCTGGGACGGGCGTGCACGTTGCCGTGCGAGTCATCCAAAACCAGTGAAGCCTCCAGGCTGCATCCCGAGCCTGTCTGAGCTGCAGCAAGCCCAGCTCCTGAGACCGCGAGGAAAGGCAATGAAATGCGAGGCTGGGATCATTACTTTGAGCCTATAAGCTCGTGCCACTGAGCCAAAGCCTGTTATACTGCCATGGGTCCGTGCCACCCCAGCGGCAGAGATCATTCTCCATCTCCGCTCGCCCAGCCCCAGCCTCCCGGGACGGCTGCCCGTGACTGCTCCACGAAGCCCTGGGAAGAGCCAGAGGGTTACGGGCACAGGGCTGAGCTGCTGCAACAGCCCCCTGCTCACCACGACCCGCAGCTGCCAGCACAAGGCATCACTCGCAGAGGAGCACAGAGCAAAAACCACGAATTTCCTTCCCTGGGGTGGACAGCCTGACGGAGGAGACTCTCCCCCCTTCCCAGCACAGCCCCCAGCGTTTCGGTTTCCTTAGGAGAGGGGTTTTACTGCGCACCCCTCGCTACACAACAAAGGGAGGAGATGTCCTCCTGCAGCGGGACAAAGGGCTGCTCCTTGCAGGCCTCTCCTGGGTGCCCTTTCCCTCTCCTCGCTCCCTCCTCGGCTCCCTCCCTGTGATTTAAGAGTTCCTCTCCTGGCCCTGACAGTAAGGTATTTCTGTCCCACAGATTATAACTCACTCTGGGCTATTATTCAACTCCCAAGCCCTGGCCCTGCTGCATTTAGTCCAAACATAATATCCTTCATGCATATATTATCTGTCTCCCTATTATCTGGAATCATTTCGGAATTAAATTTCAGTCCTGCAATATTGGCTTGAAGAGCGGCTCGCTTTATGGGCTAGTCAAAGGTTAGAATACCAATCAAAATAACACTGCCGATGCAGAGAGACATTTTAATATTCCAAAACCCGGTAATTGTAAAAGGACATAATATTTTTTCCCTGATTACCCCAAAGGCAACACATGTTAACAAGGCGAGGGAGAGAGTGAAAGAAATTTCAGAGTTCAGACAGCCGCACGACGGATTTAAAGGAGAAGCCGCGTGCGGCGCCCGCGCACCAGCCCCGGGAGCAGGAGGCTCCCTGCCCGCCCCGTGCCTCTGCCGCCCTCCTGGGACCCGTGCCCTCCGCCCCGAGCCCCCTGTGCAGCCCGAAGGCATTTAGGGCACCCTCACAGGGCACAGGAGGGAGACAGAGAGAGTTACACACAGACAGACACAGCCCAGGCTCAGCACGGAGGAGAAACCGCCCGGCCTGACCTTCTGCTCGGGCACCGAGGCTGCCCCACGTTCATTTCTGGCTGAAGCAGAGCTGAGGTTTTTAGGGAAAACCTTCCCCCCTGAGTGTGAGAACCCACCACAGTCCTCGGTGAGTTGTTCCAATGGTTAATTACCCTCCCTTTAAATACCCACACCTGAATTACCTAGCTTTGGCTTCCAGGCACTGGAACTGCTGCTGCTTTACCCTGCTGGACGAAAGGAGCCTCTCAGCACCTTATGACTCCCTGTTTAATGCTCGCGAGCTACAGCCAAGTAGCTACACCCTTCCGCCCAGTACCCTACACAGCTCCCAGGGTATTTAAAGCACGGCAAGTGTCCTCATGGGTCGTGCAGTTGTCATCAAGCCTTCACGTTTCCAGGATCCTTACCCGTGCCGAGATGACGGAGAGGGACCCAGGGCTCCACCTGTGTCAGAGCTGTCCCAGACACGATGATCCAGCCCCTCTGCTCCTCCTCACCACGCCTCGCTCATAAATCCAACAGCACCAGCCTCCTGGATGCAGTATCCGAGTATCCACACGCTTTATCAAAAATGATTTTTTATGTTTTCTTTCAGGGCATTGATAAAAGCGCTAAATCCACGAGGTCTGAGCAATAGCTCCCTGTGGGACCCCACCAGGAAGACATGCACTCCATGATGATTACCCATTTACAATTAAATGCTGGGAGCTGTCAGTTTGCTCCTTCTTAATCAATGTAATGTGTGCCATGTTGATTTTGTATCACTCTTGTTTCTTAATCAAAATGTCATAAGGTACCAAGTCAAATGCCTTCCAGAAGTATATTACATTGACATGGTTACCTTTATCAACCAAACATGTAGCCTCATAAAAAATATCAAGTTAGTTTGAAAAAGATCTAGTTTCCATAAATCCACATTGATTGGCATTATATTACCCTCTTTTCATTCTTTATTAATCAACTATGATATCTGGCTTTTCATTACTTTGCCCAGAATTAATGTCAAGCTGATAGGGCTATAATTACTTCATCGGTCATCCCATTTGCCCTTCGAAATTACTGGTACAACATTAGCTTTCTTCGAGTCCTCTAGAACTTCCCCCATGTTCTAAGACTTATTAAAAGCCACCCGAACAGCCAACAGCTTCTCAGCCAGCGCTTTTTAAACTCTTGTCAACCAGCTACACACAACGCCAACCTCGAGCTACCACTTCACTTCTATCACAAAACTGCACCGTAAGAGCATCCTGCTCAGCGACACGGCATCCTCTGCCTTTCCATAAATACAAAGTATTATTAAAAATGGTAATTTTGCTGTTATAGGCAGTTCTTCCATTTCCTTCCAGCTAAGAACCAATGCCACTGCACACTTTTCTATTCTGATTTCCATGGAGAAGACAGCCGTACTCCCTTTAACACCGGAGTCACGTTTTGGCTTCTGTTCCTTTGCCCAGCCTCTATCACTCCTGCCTTCTGAGGGACTGACTGACCACCGCCAGGGATGAGGAGCCCAAAAGAGCACTGCTGCCACGAAGGACGGGTCTTGGAGCGCTCAGCCATGCCGCAAACCAGCACGGTGCTGAGTACCAGGTGCCTGATCCAACCGAGGACATAAGCAGCTCTTCGCAGACAAGTGACACCTGCTCACGTGTTGGATGCTTCAGCCGTGAAGCACTCTTCCTAAGGAATCGTCCTCTGCCATTTCGGACCTTATTGGGCATTTTGCATTCCCTATAGCCAGTAGCTCAATAAACGGGCAGTTGATGGCCATCGCACTAAGTCCTCAAGAGGTTAAACTTAGGAAAGCAACTTTCAGGCACATGGGCCAAAAACCCAAACCATTTCTCAACAGCATCCATTTCAATGATCTTTGCGCAAAGCACCCGAGACACTTTAGCACCAAGTGCCTGCGAAGTCCTCCTCCCATCCCAAAGGCACAAGGATTTGTTAATTCAGCGGAGAGACAACAAGCTGTTAGCAAACCCTTGTTTGTTCAGGATGCGTTTATTTCGAGTTGCCAAATATTAACGAAAACATTCTATTACCTGCTTCCTCTGCTGGATCTCACACAGCGGGGAGGTGACCTTAAAACATTTGTGCCCGTGTATTAACAGGTGGCTTCTGAGCACCTATGGATCAGCAGAAGCTGGGCCAGGAAAGGGCCAGCTCCACACACAGCCACATGCTCCCCACGGCTCCGTCAGCTCTGCCTCGTGGTGTCCAGAGGAGGAACGGTTCCCAGTCCTGCAACAGAGCCACTTGCAAACGGCCCTGGGGACACAGGGCATGGCACTGCCCATGTGTGAACCGAGCTGAATCATCACCTTCCTCAGAGCAAGCCAAACTGCCTCGAGGGTAAAGCATTCAGACTGCCAGGGGAACGCAGGCAAAGCTCTCCTGGGCGTCAGGAGGACGTCTGCTTGGGCTGGTTCTCTGTCCTTCCTAAAGCAACCACTATCATGTGCCTACAGGTGAGCTGCCCTCTGTGAACAGGAAGAAAAGGTGGCCAAACACAGCCAGGATGGCTGTCCTGAGCAACGGGCAGCTCTGTGATGCTATGGAGATGGCCTTTTTTCTTTTACATAAATACCACTTGAGAAACAAGAAATAAAACAAAGCCCTAGTGGTTACATGAAATACTGCTCCGTTAGCCTGTAACTGAATAACGTCCAGAGAAGACACAGATCAGGATACCAAACCCAGCGTTAAAAATAGCTTCCACAGCCCAATTCTGGAGCCACAGAAGCAGCAAGTGGCTTGATGCCAGCTCTGCAACACTTGGGCTGAGCTGGAAAAGAGGCTGCTAAGCGAGAACATGGCAAAGGTCTCGAGTCAGGAATAACACGAGAGAAGAACTGGCAACGCTTCTTTGCTCTTCCACAGAAGGCAAGACTGAGGCCCAAGAAAAGGTTTAAAAGAAACAAAAGGACATGCATCTTCCCACAACATAGGAATAAACAGTATAATTAATGCATAATTAAACAGCCAAACTCCTTGCTGCGGGATGCTGGAGAAAACTGAAAGTGTCAGCAGATTCAGGAAGAGAAACGTACGGCAGGCAGACACCCGAAGGGCAGTGGGTGACGGGCACAGCGCTCCGGGGAGAGCCGCCAGAAGAGGATTGCAGGGAAGGAGAGAGAGCTGACCTGCCCCACGCTCTCCTTGGTGCACCCCGACAGCATCAGCTGCTGCCCTCTGGCAGAGGAGCTGGGCTGCACAGCCCTCGGGTCCGCCTGTTTTGACACCTTCCTCCTCCTCCCCGTGTTTTTCTTGTGCTCCTGAAAGAGCAAAGGCAGCAGGAACGTGAGCTGATCCTTGTGCTGGAGTCAGCATTAATGAGTTTATCCACACTACCTGATGGTGCTCACGGGGCAGCCACCCTCTTCAGGTCAATCCTCCTGCTCTATTTCAGCCCCGAGCAGCCGGCCGTGCAGCTCAGTCCTGTAGCACAGCCCTAACCCAGAGCTCTACGGGACAGGAACATGAGGGAACGTGGCCAGCAGGGTGGTGACTCTCCGCCGGGCTGGTTTGGGGGCTATCTGAAATGTTGTGGCATTCAGAGGCAGCCTCCTGTGCCTCCCGCCGCGCTTGGCTGGTCGAAGGGAAGAACATGATCAACTCTCTGCCCCGAGTCAGCTCTACCCTGACAGCTCAGCACAGATACGCGATCGCTCAGTGACATTACAAATGTCAGCAAACACCGATCAGGCTTGACGGAAGGGATGTGCGAGCAGGCCGGGGGGGCGCAGGGCAAGGTAAAACTTCAGCAAACTCGGTCAAGTGCATGAGCAGCTCTTCTCCTTTCGTGTTCCACGGGAGGCTTTCGCACAGCTCCAGGACACTGAGGCCAACCAGGACAGCAGTCGGGGGTGGTGCTCCCCACCGCCTGCATGCAGAGATCAACCCAAACCTGGTGCAAGTGTGGTGGCCAGCAGGGCCCTGTTCCTGTCTTCACCTTGCCAGAATTTATCTTGGACAGAATTATTTATTTGAGGCGAATCTTGGGAACTCTGCAAGAGGACCCAAGGCACGGGGCGCTTGCCTGAACTGCTCCTGCAGCACAGAAGTGACAACTGCTCGCCAGCACAGACCCACAGGACAGAACAGGATGCAGGTGGGGCGGTGCTGCAGGAAGCTGCGCTCAGTCACACACGCCATTCACACTCAGATGAGCTCTTTTCTCGACATCCGAAGGATCCAGGTCTCCGCATTACCCATGACCTAGAAATTAGCAGTTTCGCGCCACCCCCAACATCTTCACTTCGTGGATCAGGTCGGAGGCAGGCTCAACCTAGGAGGTGTTTCTAAGTCAGGAACTTGCCAGAGGGAGGGGAAAAGGGGATGCCTGAGCTAGGAATAGAAGAGCAGGGGGGGCAGTCACCCGTCTGTCCTTATTTGTCTCATGCTGGGAGCTCAGTCAAAAGAAACTGAGGCCCCACAGCGTCCTGACGCTTGGACAGAATTATTTATTTGGGCTGGGAATCCTCTCCTGTAAAAACACACAGGCAGTTTCCCCACACACCCACATACAGCAGGGCAGCGGTAGCATAGGAAGATCCTCACCCCAGGCTAAGAGCAAGCACCAGGGGAGGCAGCCCTCAGCCCCAGGACAGGAGAGGTCCCGGCTCTCCTGCTCCAGCAGGGGCACTTCCCAGAGGGGCTCGGGGACCCTGGAACCACCCTGTGTGCAAAGGGGCATCAGGTATGAAAGAGCCAGAAAAAAACGAAGATTTTTAAGGGATTAGATGGGTTGGAGAGAGATGAACATACCTCGAGCGACGGGCAAGAGCCCTA